>NW_026087411.1:77016506-77690435 GCF_022539395.1 Myiozetetes cayanensis
TGACTGGAAGGAAGTTGTGCATATTTAAATTTAGAGTTTGTAGTAACACAGATCCCATATTTCTGTTATAATGTTTAACGATTTTGCATATAATATAGTGGTGTGAGATGTTAAAATTTCTCATGTCCTATGAGAATGAATACACTGCTGATTATTTCATTTTTCCTCTAATTAACAGAAATACTGTGTTTCACAGCAACTTTTGAATTAATTATACCAGCATGCAAGAAAGTCTGTTAATTTCAATAACTCTTTACAGATTGTAAAACCTCCAAATTCTGTGAAATTTCAGACGACTGTCTTTGCTCTTTCTAATCATGGTTTCTGTGAGGTTTCATCTTCCCAACTCACTGAAAAAGGAAATTGGTATATGAAAAATCTTCTTTTGAGGTCTGAAACATGGTGAATGGAAAGTGACAAAAGAGACATACTTGTTCCTGCTAACGTTGTATGTCTTGCTTTAACAAGATCATCATGATCTCCAGAGGTCCCTTCCAACCCTAACAATTCTGTAATTCTGTGATTCTTCAACTTCAGACAAAATTTTGAGAGAGGTATATTATTGCTGTTTTTCCCTATTGCTGCCTGATCTTCCAGGACAATGTCTAAAAGTCTTAATTACTTTTGAGTTATAAGTTCTGGCTGCTGCTTATTGTCATTGATTTTTCTTTTTCCCTTTCCTTATGTTGAATTATACATTAAAATACTAAACATTATAACTGAGTTGTGAAACAAGAAATACACTCTGGGTGCAAATTTGCAACGTTTGCTCTTAAAATGAGAAAGAAGTCAATTCTGATCCTTTAAAAAGCTTGATCTTGTAGTTAGACAACACAAATTTTATTTCACTGGACATAGTGTAGCATCACTGATCTACTGGCAATACACATTTAAACTTGATACCCAGTAACAATTACATATCTAAGTGTCTTTGAATATTTACCCCCAGTTATCTGTGTATTGTTTAGAGAACTGAAGCATAACCAAAGATATTACAAGGGTTTATTGACTTGCCTTCTGGAAAAGACTGTTTATTTATAAAGGTGAGAATAATGTAATGCGATCATGCCCTTGTAGACAGATGTCAGAACATCTTTAAATTTGAAATACTGAGCTAAAGAATTTCTATTTGAAAATAAGTAAAATCTCACTAAGAAAACTTCAACCAACCTACCCAGAAAATGACTGTGGACCATCAGCAACTGAAATTTAACTTGAGGTGTAAAATGAAAAGCCTGAATTTCAAAAATCCTCTTTGTTCTCTTTGTTCTCCTCTTTCTTGACCTCTTCATCTTTACTTCTGTGGGTTTATTTATTCTTTTTAGAAGAAAATCATACATATTGCAACTATCTGTTGACTTAAGTGCTACAAATCTATCAATAGGATGATGTAGAGACTGATAAAACCAGGAAGACTAAAATTCATTGGGGATATTTCCACTGAACCTCAGTAAAGACAGAGTCAAGTAGTAAGACAGTGAGATGAGATAGTTCAGTGCTGGCGATGAGGTAAAGCTGTTGGATGTCTTTCAAATTATTATGCCAGTCCAGATATTTTTTGCATAATGAGAACATCTTTCATGTGTCAGAACAGGTTTTGATTATAACTAAATAAGTGAAAGCAGGGTTATGTTGGTAAGGTCACCTTTAACGTAAAGTTTGGTCTGAGTTGTCTAAAGTATTTAATGGAACAGGAAAACCTGCTGATAAAGTGAGGAATTCAAAGAAAGAGATAATTTAGAACGTTATATTTTGGAGGAAAAAAGCCAACCAATCAAATAAAAACCACCTATATTGAGAAATCAGTTACAGTAAACAACTAAATGTCATAAATTAAACAGAAATTTTGTTATTTGCCATTATTTCTTCAAGCTTATGCTACTAAATTAGTTTTATTTTTTTGTTTACAATAGTACCTATGAAAACTTGGTTCTAAATATGTTTGAATAACCTCTGTCTGCTTGTAGCTAGGCCTTCATTAAAGCTGTCGTTTCGTGTGTTCTGAACAAAGAAAGAAAGCATTGATTTGAAGAGCACATTATTATTCAAAGAATGTACTGTCAAAGAATGTTAGGTGATTATAAGCTTGATTTATATAATTTTTTTATATATTGCGTTATTTCTATATAGCCTTGCTCAGTGAGACTTGCGCATACCTTCTAAATATTTCAGAGTCATTCAGTAGATAACATATTTTTATATTTCTTCCTCTAAGATAAACTTGAGGGAAATAAACTATGTTATTAAGGGCTAATTGAAAGACTTAGAGGGCTTAATACATTACTGAAACAATATTAATAATCATTCCAGAGCTTCATGGATTACTTTTCTAGATTTTTGCAAGAGATTCTGGAGCTTACCTTTAGATGAGGACTTGCATCCCACCTATACTGGACATTTTTTTTGATCCCTTCCTTTTACCACTAGGTGAAAACATATTTTCTGGAGAATAATGTGAATGTTTCTAAACCCTTGTTTTCTTTTTTCCCCGATTATGTATTTTGCTCTTGTTAAAATCCAATTATTGAGAGATGCCTCCGTCCAAATTAAGGTGCAAACGAGACCATATGCCAAAGTCAATAATATGGATTTTATTTTACAATTAATGTGAGGTAGACAGAAAGAAATAGAAAAGAGAGGAGAAAGAGAGAAAGAGAGTGAGAGGGAGAGATATTAAGCATAAGATAGTCACCACCTGCAGATCCAGTGGCATCCCATTGGTCCTTTTTCACCCTGGGCTTCTTGCTGCTGGGAATCCTGAGGTCATTCAAAACTTTTCGCTATGCATCTTAAAAAACAAAGGAATAAATGTTCATTAGCTACACAGTTCTTTTATTCTATTGGTTAAATTATTTCTTCACTTCCAATGCTAATTAGTCCACATGTTCAATCTTTTAAGTTGGTGAGTTTCTTGGGTTGCTGGGCCATGAGTCAATGGCCATGATCTCCCCCTACTGAAATTACTGAAAATTACTGAAATTTTTACCCAGCTGGAGCTGGGTATATTTTAGCACAGTTGCTGAGTTGGCCACTTGATGAGCAGGCCCATAAATTCTGCATTCTTTATATCCATTATCAGTGATAGAGTCATATCCCCTAGATTTGTTTACCTTCCTCTAGGCCTGAGATAACACCTGGACAATAGTACCAGCTTTATCTTATCTCAAGTTCCCACTGTGGTAGCTTATCTTACAGTCCAAGTTCCAGATATCCAAGGAGGCTTTTCAGTGGGACTTGGTGGTTGCAGATGGTATCTGTCTCATAACTTGAGGTGATCTTTGTTTGACTGGTGGTAGGTATATAAGCAGTTGTGTCTTTATGCAATTTGCCACTGTGGGAACTTTTTCCTTGATGCCCCATTCTGCTCCCCAGGTTTAGGGCAAGGCTGTTTGATTACTCTGGGCAGTGCATGGGAGAAACAACAAAATTCACAGGAGGTTCAATACTAAACTTTTAGTCGCAAATTTTAGAACATTAAGGTAGAATAAAGTACTTGGCAAATTTTAAAACATAAACTTATCAAACTTTAGGAAATTAGGAGAAGAAAAAGAAAGGAAAAGGAGAGAGAAAGGTTTATAGTCACCGCCCTTGGATCTCATGATGAGACTTGATTGTAGCAATTTTAATGTCTGTTAGTTAAAGTGATGGTTGCAGTTGTGTCAAAGTGGTAGTTGCACTCTGGACCCATTAGGAGCCGGGGAAGCCCATGAAACACAAAGTTCTATGGGTTATATATGCTCAGATTCAGATGGGAATCCCCAGGTATCTGCCTAGGGACAGGGTTTTACGCTGGATGAAATAATACTGTGAGTCAGGGGATACTTTGAGAATCTTTGGTGGTCTAAGTCTTACAGCTACCATTTATGTCAGTGCACATGAATCAATTATGGCCCATCAGCAGGGATTAATACCTTCAGGCCTACATGCCAATGTCTGGGTGCTTCCCCCAAGGGGAGTTTTCACAGCTGAGCCATTATGTAAGGGAGGACATCAGCATGATGAAAAGTACTATCCCACTTCATAGGATCTGCCTCCCATCAGCTTCTTCCTTTATCTTTTGCAACACCCAGCTGTAGCCTCTGGCAATGGGTGAGCACACCTCCTGCACTGGGGTGGTTTCTTTGCACCTTGTCAGTTTGCACCCTGAATGTTCTCCCTATTAACCACTAACGTTCCAGGCTCTCATATGCATTGCCCAGGATATACTAACCAGATCTCATCTCTGCCAGGCCTGGAATTAGTGCCAACCTGCTTTCCATGCTGCTTTTGATACAGCCCAGAATACAACTGGATTTCTGGGCTGCAAGTGAACATTGCTGACTCGTGTTTAACCTCTTATCTACCAATACTCCCAAGTCCTTCTCATCAGGGCTGTTCTCAACCCCTTTATTCCCCAGCCTGTATTGATATCAGAGGTTGCCCTGACTCCGATGCAGGACCCTGTACTTGGCCTTGTTGAACCTCATGAAGTTCCCATGGGCTCACTTCTTGAGCTTGTCCAAGTCCCTCTAAATAGTATCCCATCCCTCAAACCTGTCAACTGTGCCACTCAGCTTGCTGACAACTGAAAACTTGCTGTAAGTGCTCTACATCCCACTGTCCCAACTAGAAAGGCTATTTCTATATGCTCTAAGTAACAAAGAAGTTGTCTTAGAAAGTTGTATTGTTCTGGATAATAATCAACTTATTAAGTCCCAGAAGTTCTAAGTTTGGTAAATGTGGTACATTAGATGAGTTTATAAATTAGTAACTCTCATTCCATCAAGAGGTTGGGATTTATAACCAGTTGCATGAGGGCATGTACACAAGTACAGAATACTCTATACAGATATACATACATACATGCATGCAATCTGTCACAAATAGATGACATGTTTGTCATCTGGTTTATGGTATGTACTCCATATAGATGCACCCATAAACATATCTTATGTGCAGCAAACACTGTTGTAAAGATCAAGTTCATGTTGATCAAAAATCCAGTGGCCTCATTTACGTGGTTCTAAATTGATAAATCCTGGTGATAGCCTGGTAGGCTATATTGATCCAGGCCTAGGATCCAACAAGCAGTCAGACAGTCTCTTACCTTCTGACTTCTGTTTGTGTGTTTCTGGAACATTAAAAGCATGAATCACATGCTTTTCCACAAAAATCATATGTCCTGTTTTAGTCCAGTCCAAAAACTGATCCAAGAACTTCGGTTTTCATGCCAGTATTATTTGTAAGTTACGTTTTTGAAAGAAAAGCCTGAAAAAGTGTTAGAGCACTGAAGTTTGTAACTTAACATTAAATAATTGCATGACAATATTAGGTATAGAAACATTAGGGTTATTTGTTTGAAAACTAGGAAGCAAATAAAAATCCCTTAAGCCTTTTTTTGCTGTTACTAATGGATGGCAATTTACGGAAAAGCATAAGATAAGCAAGATCTTTAATCTATTCTTATAATTCGGGGTCCTGATTCATGAATGTAGAACATATGGCAGTGGCAAAATTGGAGAGCCTGCTGGAGGGGTCATGGAGCTGCTTTTTTTGTTTTAAGCTTTTTACTGCAACGTTCCACAGACGTTGATACATTATGATGCCCATTCTTGAACAAAGAATGCATTAGTGTGCAGCAGGTCCCTAGAATATGACTTCATTATGTTTCTTCTAAAGGTTCAGTTCACATGATCTACAGCATCCCTTAACCAATACCTCCAGCTGGGCTAGGAAAAATATGAGGTAAGGGAAGTGTTGCACATACAGAAAATTTCCATTTTTGCTTCCACAAATATTGAGGAGTATTTATTTATTTATTCATTTATTTGTTAAAGACGTTTCCTCTGAAATAAGCAGTCTTTCTCTCCTGCCTTCATTTCCAGGGTGTCTGTGTGTATACCTCCGTGTGTGTATATATATATGTATGCAGATTATGCACATATAAATAAACTCTACAAAGATGGCTGATATATATCACAGCTAAAAAAGGAAATGTGTTAGGGACTTAATTCTGCCTTTAACTATTTACTTACACTTCTGCAGAAAACAGAGTTTAGCAAAGCATCAGTTGTTCTGCTTGTTTTCATTTCTTTGGTTTGGTTTTTGGGGTTTCAGTGTTTTGGGGTTTTGTTTTGAATAAAAATAATTATCATTATAACAAATTAAGCATTGTATTTTATCCTTTGGAGTGTGGTAAAGTGTGTTTCTTCTTCAGCTACCAGTCAAATCTTTGAACGGGTCTGGTTTTCATTCTGGAAAGAAGGAAAATATTTTGTGCTTCACTTCCCCTTTCCCCCACCCCAGATTCCTAATGGAATGAAAAATATGAATAACAGGATCACATAAAAGTCATCTCCTGAGACAAATTATCTTAAAAACTGGAAATGAAAAAATGCCAGAAATACAACAGAAAATTCACCAGGATACATGTCTAAGACAAAGGTATAGTTCTACCCCTATAAATAGTGTGTGTTGATATCGATGTTGGGGAGTAATGATCTACATTTTAAAAAAATATAAAAAATTAGGTGCAATGTCTTGCAAATACTGATGAGAGAAAAGTGGAAGTAAATCCTTTGGTTACCCCAAGTCTTTCAGGCTACTTTGTGAGGCTTCTAGTTACTCCAATATGAAATTTGAAACATTTCAAAGTTCTCTGCATTCCTGCCAAACAGTGTTTGCCTTTATTATTTGCACTGTGTACAAGTAATCCACTGTTAATTGTAGCTGGTTGCTAAGCATCCTTTCCCAGGAAAGGCAGACATCAGGAAAAAACTAGTGAGTTCACATAGCTTAGGCCAGAATTATAATCAGAATCGAAGCATTTTATTAATTTATTAATGACATGGAATTAACCCACAGTGAACTATACATTCAGGATCAATATTGGTAATATAGTGGATAAATCATGATGGGAGATACTAACACAACATTAATAAACAGTGATGTATCTCCCAGCCTCTGTAAGTCAGCCCCAGAAGCACACACCCCCACCCCTTCCCCAGCACCCCTCAGGTCTCAGGTCCCCCCCACTGCACTGGCCAGCGGCACACACTGTACCCCCCTGACTTCTAGCATGGGTTCCCACACATGTCCCCTCCCTGTCGGCCACAGGCTGCTGCTGGCACCTGAAGGGATGTGCCCAAGGACTGGTGGCCTTGACCAGGGCACTGCAGCAGGGGCTGGCTGGGTGGCACTGCTGTAGGTTCCCTGACAGAGCCTCCCCCACCTGGCAACTCTTCCTGATGCCTCTATGCCATTTTTCGGGCTGTCTCCCCCTGTATTTCTATTTCTTTCACTCTATTCAACAGAATTTCTCTTCTCCTGGTTAATACCCTAGATAACTAGGTCGGTGGTGGCTTTCCTCTGTAACACGGTTACACAAGGACATGGAGGTACTGGAGCATGTCCGAAGAGGGGCAAGGAAGTTGGGGAAAGGTCTGGAGCATAAGTCTTATGAGGAGCAACTGAGAAAGCTGGGGTTCTTTAACCTGGAGAAAAGAAGGCTCAGGGCAGACCTTATCACTCTCTACAACTATCTGAAAGGAGGTTGTAGCCAGGTGGAGCTCAGTCTCTTCTCTCAAGTAACAAGTGACAGGACAAGAGGACATGTCCACAAGTTGCACCATTGGAGGTTTAGGTTGGATATTAGGAAAAATTCTTTGCTGAAAGGGTTGTCAAGCATCGGGAACAGGCTACTCAGGGAAATAGTGGAATCATCATCTGTGGAGGTATTTAAAAGACATGTAGATGTGGTGCTTAGGGACATGGTTTAGTGGTGCACTTGGCACAGTTAATGATTGGATTCAATGATCTGAGATATCTTTTCCAACTTAAATGATATTATGATTATATGATCCTATGATTCTATGGAAGAATTGGAGCAGATCTCCTACTGCAAGTTCTGTGCACATCACAGTCTATGCAGTCACAGTCCTGCCCATAGAAGCTGGGGTTATCTAGGCCACCCCATATGTGGATCATTTGAGCACCCCACAAAGATGATTATGTTACAACTGTGAAGGTTAAAAACATTCCTCTGAGAAAAGAAACTTTTGTTTCATACAGACATCATTTTTTTTATTCAGTTGGTGTCATCCTGTTCATTTTACCTTGTATAACCATACTTTCAGATTCAAGTAATTTGCCTGTGTGAAGACAAGGTGGGGAGGTGGTTAAAAGAGGAAGAGGATGAAACTTAGAGGGAGAGTAGTAGAAAATTTAAGGTATCTTAAAATGTTCCTACTTAAATACTAGGTGGTTATCCTGGATTTACCAACAGACAAATAGATATGCCGTCACTTTTGCAGGAGCACTGACCTGGTTTGTTCCAGATATTTTAGACATTTTGGTTGAGACAAGAGGGATTGTTCCACATGTTCCAAGTGACTATTTTTGTCCAACAGATTTGAAAGGAACTTGAATTGATCATTGTGGGTTTACACAACAATTTTAGACCTCTAAAGTTATCAGACACTAAAAGCCACCTATACAGTTTTTACTGTCTATGAGTAGACATCAAAGTGGAAGTCCTTAAAATGTCTGCATCACAGAAGAGTTTCCTATTGAATTTCAAAAAGTATATCCAGCAGAATACAGAGTACAATTCTATCTTGTTACATATCCTAATCCAACAAAATAATAATGAAAATGAGCTTCCAACTGATAGAAAATTCCTCTGCATCTCACTGTAGTTGTGGTGGATTTTGTTAAAAATCACCGTATACCTAAAGCAAAGAGAGCAACTGATTTCAAGAGAGGAAGAGAGAGAGACACTATTTGCTTCACAGATTATCTTAAAGATTTTTGCTATAGGGGCAGATTCCTCTCTGAAATAAATTGACCTCTGACTCTACACTTGTTATTCCCTACCACTATTGGCCAAATCTGTTCATAAGAATCTTTAATAATGCATAATCCAGAACTTTCCAGAGATTACTTTTTTCTCCTACTATTTCATAATTCTTTGCAATGTCTAAACTAAATTATTTTAGCTGCAATTTAATCCCAGTATGTTTAGTTTTATTCCCAACTGAGATGTAGAGAACAGATTTTCAATCCTTCTTGTTCTTGTGTGCAGTAGTATTTTCCATATTTGATAACTTGCTACATGCTCCTTCTGCATACCCTTCTTCAGACTAACAGTAATGGTTCTTCTTGTCTCTCCTCATAATCTTGATTACTGATTAGATTATTGATCTTACTTGTTCCTCTCTGGGTTTTGTCCAGCTGGGCCACAGCTTTCTCAAAACATGATGCTCTAAACAAATGTTGACTTATCTAGTTAAAGGACGTTACTTTTTAGCCAGTCTTTCAACTGCTTCTAATGAAGAACCTTTGAATTGGATTTAAGAGAAATGTGACTGGGTTTTTTTGTTTAGTTTGTTGTTAGGCTTTTGCTGACAAGGGATCTTGTTATATAATGGCTGCAATGTCAGAAATCATTAAGATAAATTTTACATATCCTGTAAAGAAACACATCAGCTCTTCTTATACCCATGTCCATATGGTTCTGAAAATTTTGAGGACCCCTATATCATAATTTTTTTCAAAGCTTCTGCTCATTGTAGTGTCAGCTGATGGCAAAAGAAACTTATTTATTATGATTTTTTTTTTAATGAGGAAAAGGCAACAGCAAATAATTCTCATTTACCTCAGCGACCTGGCACTGTAGTCATTGGGATCAAGCCCTTGGTCAATGCCAGCTGTCTAACTTAATTTTCTACACATCATGGTTTCTGACATTTGTGCATCTGTAAGTTTTCCAGCAGCTTCTTTGTGCCAATGAAGAGCAGAAGCGTTTCCAGATATTTTTATTGCTGCATGTATGCTCATTTCCTTTTTTTTCCTACATCTCATATCAGAATTTGATATAGCAGGACCTGAAAGCTCAAAAAAAAGAGGATAAGTTAGGTTCAAAATACCTATGATGACTTTTAAACTGAGGATTAATGCTATTTAAATGGCTATTCTTAATGACCTTGGATTCTTACAACATTTATTATGCTAAATATAGAATTGCCTTGGGATGTGATATTACATATTTCAGAATCTATTTGCACAGATTGGAATAGAGCTTTGTATTGGTGATTATTGCATATACTATTGGATAATGGTATTTATTATTATAATGCTGGAAGCTGACTTGACAAGTGACAATGGGAAACATCATATTCCTGACAAATTGCCATGCTTGTAGTTCCTACAGCTCCAGCAAAAATTCTGATGTACAAGCTTATCTCTTTTCATTAGCTGAAACTAGACACAGCAAATAATAAAAATACCACCATGAAGGCATGCTCAAAATTGTAAATAAAATTCTCTTCTTTTTCAATCATAAATTTCTGTATTCCCTTTTCTGAGCATTATCATGCAAGGGTTTACTAGCATATTGTTCCCTCAGAGAGTTCATTTAAATTAAATATATTCATAGACATTTGTAAACAAAATTATTTGAACCAAAACAGAAAAGTCATGCTGATTCACTTCTGGAATAAAATACACTACATGCCTCATGCATTCAATCAAATACAACCAATGACATTCAGAACTTCAATATTGATTATTCTCAATTACTTCTTCCCAAACAGTTTAAAAATAAGAGGTCTGTGAGGTTATTGTATGAATAACAATTCAACTAGCAAACAAATCTCAGAAAATTGTAAAGGCCAAATAATACAGAAGATGGACATGGAGAGAGAATAATTTCTGTGGAAAGGTTATGAAATACGGAACTCAGAAAACACCATTTGAAATGAAGAATAGATTTCAGAGTTGGAAAATGAATGGATACAATTGATTTATGAATCATGGACCTGTATAAATTTGTTTAGAATATGGAATCAGTTACATTATTCAGGTCTAGTGTGTTTATTACTTTAACCCATTATGCTTTTCTTCAGTGTTCAGAGTGACAACACATTAAATAAATATTTACATTCTGTTGTTTTGCTTAGGAAATTCATATACTACAAATATTTTTGATGCCAGAAGAATAAAATATTTACATGCAAATAAAGTAAATGTAATGCCACTTTGAAAGAAAATGTGCTCATTGAGTACAGGTGTATTAGATTTGTGGTTTGGGCAACATTTTTCTCTAGGATAGCAACTATTTCACAACAATCAAAGTTTACTTTGTCATAGTTACTGTTACAAGTGAAATCTTGTCAAATCTGTATAGAATCAGTGCATAAAACAGAGCAATAGATCTCTTTTCTTTATGCTGCTTAATATTATGTCTTATTTAAAAATAAAAGTGTTTAAAGCTCCAGGCATTCTGGGAAGTCACTGTATCAGGCACTGTTCTTTAATCCCAGGAACAGATTAAAGTAGGTTGATGTAAATAGCTGGTGAACAGGAATGAGAACTGCATGTGAAGAGAATAATGTAGACCAAAACCAGTAATAAACCGCAGGACTTTTGGTACAACCTGTAAAAGTAAATCATGTTTACCATTCTCTGCTATATTGAGATTGGTTTGATCTCATATTTTGAGATAAATAGAAGTATTTTAGTATTTAGATTTTGATTTATTTTGAAAATGAATGTGTTATACTTTTTTACCCTTTTCTATGCCAATAATTAAAAAACCTAACTTGTGCCCTACAATAAAAGCTAACTCTATTATGTAAATTGGCAGTTACAGTATTATACATATCAGTGGATATCTCATGTTTTGAAGTAAAATTACGAAAATTGGTAAGACCAGAACAGGAAAAGAAACTTAATATTTAACTTCAGTGAAGGAGCAAAGTTTGGCAACTGGCTAACATCTCTGCAGTTTACAAGACCAGGACAGACATTCACATAGCTAACCTGCAAGGCTAGGTGTGAAGTTGCTTTGCTAAACTCTGGTCTTTCAGGTCAGTAGAGTAAAAGTGTTGCTTAAGTTGCTTAAGATACAGGCAAACGTGTATGGTTTGGTAAGGGGGTTTACTTCATCTTGAAAAACTAAAAGTATCTGAGATACTTTCTAAGATGATTTCTCTCATGTCCTTGCTTTCAAAGCACTTTTCTCTGAACACTTACAAAATTGTGCGTCCGTTTCCAAACAGACTTGAAGTAGCAACATGTTGTCCAAGGTCTAACCTATTCAATCTATTTAATCTCTTGTTTTCTAGTCCAAAATGTGTGTTATAATCCACTAACTTATAAGGAACATAGGGATTTACTTCTTTTCATTCCCTGTGCTTTTTTGAGGAGATAACTTTAACTGATGTTACCATTCTCCATCCAAGACCTTTTTCTAGGAGAAGATAGGACAAGGAAGAAACATGAAGTAGAAGGTCACTGATCCCTTGGATTCAAATTTACAGGAACTTTTTAAGTTTGTTTTTTTTTTAAATATGTATTAGTTTCTGACCTCTATTACAGACACAAGTCCCAAAGACTGGATAGTATGCTACCATACACACCGTAGTAACTATGAACTAATGTGCATGTAATGGAATTGTGATGAAGGACAAATTTTTTATATAATACTGTGAAGCAAAGACTGCAGATTAGTGCTGCAGTACCAGTATCACTAGCAGACTGTGACATTATGTTACTTAGGAAATTAGGTTGACACCGTGCAGATGCTGTGATATCAAAACTTAAAACCAACTATTGATTGGTAAAAGAATATAATCTCAGACATAACTCTTAATAGTGTATGAGTTTTTCACTAAACTGAAGTGTCCTAATACTAATAAATGATTCTGTATGAAACAGACTTCATGTTCTTCAAAATATGGCTAACAATAACTCAGGCTTATTGACCTGGCACAATTAGTAGCTAAAGTGGTGGAAAAAATCCGTCTTCCCCCTGGGTTTAGTATTTGTAGCTCAGAATGTCTCAACCTTATAAAATTATTATTTCTGAGTCTCTATTGTTTTTTGTGTTTAATTAATGAAGAAGCACTAGAATATATAGGTAGTGAATTGTCTAGACTTGTTATATTTTTAATCATTCACTAATATTATATGGTATTAGCAAACTATTGCTACATATATATATATATGTATATGATATTATCATATAAGGAATATAATACTACAGCCTTAAGTGAGCAATGAGACTCCTACAGTAGAGGGGAAGAGAGATATTGAACATACATCCTACACTAAGATACTAAGTTTAATCTACCATTTCCTTAACAGTTATTAATAGACAGTTATTTGTAAGATTACCTTTCTACAGCTTTTTTTTGTTTATCGAAACTTGTTCAGGAGTGTTGGCAAAATAATTAAAGCTGAAGTAGTTATGGGAGAACTGTCACTGCTAGAAAAAGATGTATGATAAATCAGAGGAGTGACAGGCACAGCTCAAGGCAAGCCACAATTATGACTCTTAAAAGAGGACTTAATGAAAAATTGGCTTAATTTGAGAACTTTAAAACCCCACAATTTTTCTGGGAGGGAATTTTTAACACTTTCTGAAGTTTGATCTCCGTGTTTTTTGCCAACATCTTATTATGCCAGTTTTACATATCTATATATTTGATGCCTATGATAATCTTCCTAGAGAGGATGATGAAGGGTCTGGAGGGGAAGCCTTGTGAGGGCAGCTGAGGTCACTTGGTTTGTTCAGCCTAGAGAAGAGGAGACTGAGGGCAGACCTCATTGTGCTCTTCAGCATCCTCATGAGGGGAACTGGAGGGGGACGTACAGATCTCTTCACTCGTGTGACCAGTGACAGGACTCAAGGAAATGGCATGAAGCTGAGTCGGGGCAGTTTTAGGTTGGATATCGGAAAAGGTTTGTCACCCAGAGAGTGATTGAGCACTGGAGTAGGCTCCTTGGAGAAGTGGTCACAGCACCAGGCCTAAGAAAGTTCAAGAAGCATTTGGGCACTGCTGTCAGACACGTGGTGTGATTCTTGGAGTGTCCTGTGCAGGGCCAGGAGTCAGAGTCAATGATGCTGATGGGTCCCTTCCAACAAAGTATATTCTAAGATTTTGTCAATAGACTAGTATATAGTAATCACTAAACTGTAAGACTGGAAGCTAAAGCAAAGATGTTTGAAACAGAACAAGAAATTTTAAGGAATAATAAGTTCATTAGACTGTCCCTCTGTTGAATTTCAAATTAAAATGTAAGTTACCTGAGACTGATATTAGGCCATAATGAACAGGATGCTATTCACTGAAGACTATTCACTATTCCTTGTTGAAGGTACAGCATGATCAAAGAGCCAATGATTGTTCTGAGTAAAGGAACATCTCAGCTGATCAACAAACCTTGAGAACTTACTCAGAGTCTCCTGTTGCTTATTGCACCATATTTTATTCTGTGGGGAATATTTTACTGGTGAACTACTGTAAGCAGAAAATTTTGTGTAAAGCTGTCTCTGTCCCCAGAGTGGCCTTTCATAATGTTTGGCTTTCAGCCTCTCAAAGCAGAGAAACTAGAAAGTAGTTCTGTAAAACAAATACCAAGCTAAAATATGAAGTTTCCAATTAATAATTGTCTCAAGTAACTTAAAAATAATTTTAAATAAAATACAATTTGAAATAGGTCACTACATGCATTCATTAGACCTAAAAAATAATTTTTGAAAAATAAATTATAAATGAGGACAAAATGAGATTAATTTACACATAAACTTGCTGCATTTAAATGTTTGCACCATAAGAAGCAATTTTCCAATTATGTTGCCTGTGTCCTGTGTTATATCTGTGTATTGGAGCAAGGCTAACTAATGTTTGTCTTTTCAGTCCTATTTTTTGCTGTTGCACTTTGCTATTATCGTCTGGTCTGGCATAACATCATAGTCAATACTTTCAAAAACTGAAGCCATCTTATTTCCCTGAAGAAGTACCAGAAGCCTACAGAAGGTATTTCTGTTGGGAATTTACCACTCTGTGACTAAAAATATTCTTACAGAGCTTTTTACTTGTGCTGGAAGGACTTATAATTCCATTCTCCAATCAAAACTGAAGGTTTTCAGTATCTCAATTGTTATCAGTCTCAGAAGGTGTACTCTTCAATTAAATTCTAACAAATCCTAAGGGACCACGAAAAGTCTGATTATGATAATAGATTGCATAGGATGCTGTTAGTGATTTACAAAGCTAGGTATTATGTTTTCCTCCAGAAAAGTTTTCTTTACTAATATTAATGGATAATAATTTATAGTAAAGATAACTATATATTTGTAATTGAAGACAGATAATTGTTTTATGGACCATATTTTAAAAGAGTGATTTCAGTGCCTTCTGACCTTTGTCTTATAGATTAAGATTCTCACCTCAGGAGTAGGATAAATAAGAGAGACATTTATTAATTTTATATAATGGTGAGCACTTTAGAAATAATATTAAGAAACTGTAAGATACACAAAAATTTAAGCTAATATACTGTAGGCCAAAATTTTTCTTTTGCCGATAATGGAAGAACCATGTAATAGTTTTGTTCATTCCCATTCTTACTTACAGGCCTTGCTAAATCAGAACTTTTTGCTGAGTGAAGTGATTGTGCTCATCGCAGCTTACATCTCTGATCAGACCATGAAATTTGACATGGGATATCAGCCTTCTATAAAGCCACTAAAAGGTGAAAAAAGGTTCAGAATATCTACATTTTATTTTTTAAATTTCATAATTTCAAAGTCAACTTCACAATTTTCTGTAACTTGATCTCCTAATCGTTGGGATATAATATTCTTCTTTGAAGTTTTACTGACAGTATGACAAGAATGGAGAACACTAGCAAGGACTTTCCAGACTTTTAAGAGAATAGGTCATACTGATTCACTGTTAGAGCACAATTTGACTCCTCCCTTTTCCTTTTTTGACTACTTCCTTTTTCTTTTTTTGCCTGATTTTTCTAATTTTTCATATCATCCATCCTCTCAATTATTTATCTCACTCTTATCTGGACATAAGCATCACCAGCATATAAACATATTTGAAGTACCTAGATAAATCCTGGTTTTGCACTTTGGAAAGGCCATTTATTACAATATGTATTTTTAATCTTTAAACTTTGGACACTGTCATTTTGTTGTGATCTGCAGGGGCAAAATGCTTTGACCAGTAACTTCCTTTTTCTGTAAAAATCCCATAAAAACTAACCAACTAATTGGACTCCTATTCTTATCTCCTGCTCTCTGTTTCCACTCTTTCTGTGACTATTTCTATTTATTAAAAATAGAATCATAGAATCATAGAATCAGATGGATTGGAAAGGACATCTGAGATCAAGTCCAACCCTTGATCCACTACCACCACAGTTCCTAGACTATGGCACTAAGTGCCACATCCAGTCTCTTCTTAAATATCTCCAGGGATGGAGAATCCACCACCTCCCTGGGTAGCCCATTCCAATGCCTGATTACCCTCTCTGTAAAGAATTTCTTCTTAATATCTAACCTAAACTTCCCCTGGCAGAGTTTGAGACCATACCCTCTTGTCTTAAGCAACAGTAGTTATAACAATGGGAAACAAACAAAAAACCCCAATCTATCAGGCAATAATTTCCAGCAGTCAATAATTTGCTAAGGACATCTAAGCAACCAGAGTCTTTAAAGGCAACTTTAGAAAAGATCTGTGTTTTACTAACTGTTACTCTGCTGATGTAAGATACTGTGGTTTGACCGTAAACTGACTTTATAGCTAAGCTGGGATAAATCAGGGAAGTCAAGTAATTGACTATCATTAGAAGTTACTCGCTGTCTCAAATTTTCTGCTTGTTCACATCAGTGTTATTTTTTATCAGTTTTATTTTTTTGTCTCACGGAACATTCTACTCTCTGATGTCACTGTTACTGTGGGGATTCTCCTACTACCTTTAGCAGAGGTAGTAGGACTCCCATGATGTTAGGTTAGACTCCCATGATATTACAAGTCATCTTTAACACTTGGCTACAAAGTGTTTGTAAGTATTTTTTACAAGTTCAATTTGTGTCCTGTATTTTTTTTTTTTAAAGTGAATACTGTTAAAGTGCATTAAGAGATAGAGAGACATAAAAAAACCCTAGAGAAAGACATAGTTCTTCATACTCATGTTGGTAAGGCATTAATTGCAATAGTACTGAGCATCATTACAGAAGACTCTGTAATGAAGACAAGCTGTTCCTCTTACTCTTTTCCACTATCTACTCCCCTCAAAAAAAAAAAAAAAATTACAATTAATCTAACATGAAAGTCATGGAAAAGTAAGAAACCTCCTTTCCCCAGAGGAAAGAGGTTAAGTTTGCACTAATGCAGAGGTTTATCTAGGGGACAGAGGCATCATATCTAAATAATAACTTACATGAGTGGGCATGTGATCTTTCTCCTCTAGAGAACAGATGGATAGATGGTGCTACACGCAACTGTAGCAACTCTTCATCATCCTCCTTCACAGGTATGTAAATGCACCCTACACATACCAGAGGAAGAGTAATTGAAGATCACAGAGGAGGAGTGGGAATCTTCAAATATCAGACCCAGGGTGATATCACAGAGGTACGTCTCTGAAGGGCTTAAAGTGAAATATTTAATTCTTAAGGAAAAACAATGCTAAACTCTCTGAGAGAACAGTTTGGGTAAGAGGACACCTGAGAGCTTCTCACTACCAGACATCATCTTTCACAGCCTATTTATGCAGCAAAACAGTGTACTGTAGACTCTGTAACAGCTATTTGTAAGCTTTTTGTACCTGAAGCAATAACTGTGATTATGGATTTTTTTTTCAATAGGTTCTGCCTGTGTGCATTCTTTCCTCTTGAGTGAGGTTATTTTGTAGCTTGCTTTTCCTATGATCACATTTTTTTCTGTTCCTTTAATATAATTAACATTATTCTTGGCTTCCCTTTTTAACTCATAACATATCTGTTATATATCTCTCAAAGAATGTTAAAACGTGCCAAATACATAAACAAGGAATATGGACTAAATTATATTTTCATTTTTGTCGACTTAATTTAGTCTCCTATGATCCTTCTATCTATAAGTCCCACAGTGTTTCTTTTTGACCCATTCCAATAGTATTTAATCCATAACCTTGACTGACCTTTAGGGGTGAGTAGGTAGGAAGAGGGAGAAATGCCAAAATATTGTACTTCGGGATGCATATACTGAAGAGTATATTTCAAGTCTTATTTTTTCAGATCATGCTTTCCCCTAGCCATATGGGATTTCAAAGGTTGACCTCTGTCTTTATTTACAACTGCTTGAATCAATTTTGAGAGTAATAATGCTGAACAACATTTTTTTTTTTCAAACTTTGTGCATGAAATTTGTCTGAATTGCTCTGTTGGATCTATGGTTTCATGGACAATACTTCATGAACAATTTCACTTGTATTCACCCAAACTTATTTTCATTAGTATAATAAGTATTAATAAGTATTTTCTGTCCTGTCACTCCCTGAGGCACACTAATAATGGCTTACCTGCACCTGGACTTCATCGTACTGATCACAACCTTCTGAACCCAGGAGTTTATGCAGTTACAGATCCACATCACTGTCATCTTATCTAGTGCATACTTAGTCAACTTGTATATGATGACAGGACAATGTTGAAAAATTTACAAGAGTCAACATGGGCAGAATCCACCTAGCAGGCAATCGTATCATTACTGAAGGTGCTCCAGTTGGTAAAGCATGATTTTCCCTCCATACATCTGTGTTGACTATTTCCTATGCTGACTGCTTCCTACAACAAGAAAGAATGGGAAGTCAAAGAGAAGTGACCAGGGCAGAGTACTTCAGAGGTAATTTTTTTCTTTTTTTGGCACTGTCTTCTTTTGAAACATGGATTACTTTAAAATCTCTTAAAAGAAATATATTGAGTTCTTTTTGCAGTAAATCAAGGCTAATTTCTTTCACATATTTTGAAATTATCTGTATAGAGACAGTGAACATTTTTCTGCAGAAAACATGCATTTAATCCTATTTCTCCCTATTTTAATTATGTGGTTTATAGCGATGACTCATGAATACTTCTACACTCTCCAGACATATAGCAAAAAGTATTCCCATGGCAACATGAAATGGATCTGCGCCTCATTAACCTTATTTCCCAAACCCCATGTGCTGGGTTTCCGTTAGGAGAACCTTTTGTGAATTAGGGGTGATCTGCTGCAGATACTGCCCTTGGGCTGTTCACCGTTCAGTTTGTGAAGATTCTCTAGTTGTCTGGAAGACTCCATGTGCTGTATGTTACACTTCCAGAAAACCTTGAAAGCTACAGGAAACAATAACATAAAATACTTGCTTAAATGAAGAGCATGCTACCATGCTGTTGGAAGTACAAAGACACTGATAATTGAAAATGAATAAGTGGAAACAGTTGCTGATGTTCAACTCCTTTAAGGCAATCTATGATAGGGTCTGGAGGGGAAGCCTTGTGAGGAGCAGCTGAGGCCACTTGGTTTGTTCAGCCTAGAGAAGAGGAGACTGAGGGCAGACCTCATTGTGCTCTTCAGCATCCTCATGAGGGGAACTGGAGGGGGACGTACAGATCTCTTCACTCGTGTGACCAGTGACAGGACTCAAGGAAATGGCATGAAGCTGAGTCGGGTCAGTTTTAGGTTGGATATCGGAAAAGGTTTGTCACCCAGAGAGTGGTTGAGCCTACTGGAGTAGGCTCCTTGGAGAAGTGGTCACAGCACCAGGCCTAAGAAAGTTCAAGAAGCATTTGGACACTGCTGTCAGACACGTGGTGTGATTCTTGGAGTGTCCTGTGCAGGGCCAGGAGTCAGAGTCAATGATGCTGATGGGTCCCTTCCAACAAAGTATATTCTATGATTCTATGATATATGACGAATCAGATTGACTATTTTGTTATATGAAGCATTGAGATCCATACAAAAGGCTGTCGAATAGCCTGGAGGAATATTACTTTAAAGTCATTTAAGCAGAATTCTGTTTTATGCCTAGTGTTCCTGTACTTCTGGGCACACAATCTACAAATTAAATGTGGGAGCATGTGGCATGCAGCACATGCATAGTAAGTCTAATGCATCTGGAACACATTACCTCTACTGGTCATGTTCAAATGAACTGTATAGCACACATGCAGGTAAACTATGCATACACAGTGGTCATTTGTCTGAAAATTCAGAGGAAAAAAAAAAAAAAAAGAGTTAATTCCTTTTTTCAAACCTGAAGAAAATTACATTCATGTTAAGGAAACCAAGACATATGACCACCGGGGTTTTCTTGTTCTTAAAAATATGGTCACAACTTTTCTTTCTGTAACAGAGACCGTAGATATTAATCACTGATGGAATGGTATCTGTTTTAGGGATACAGTTCAAAGGTTTTGTGCCACTTTGATAGCATATGCATTCAAGAATAAAGTCTCAGTCATTTACTGGAAGATATTTTCTCGCTGTTCTCATTTCCTTTGTTCCTGGTTTGAGCTTGTCTCTATTGTTCATCTTTTGGAGACTTTGATTTATTGTGATGGTGCTGAAATGAGTCACTAGACAGTTAAACACTTTCAGAAGTTAATGTATCTGGCTAGTTTTGGCATTAATGAATAATGAATGAGGAGCAATGTACTATGTTTCAGCAGCTGCCCTGAATGCTCTGTGTAACTTCTCCCAAGCTTATTTTCACTTCATTGGAGGTATCATTAAGATAACCTGCAGCAGTGCAGCAGAGGATACAAGAATTCTCTCTCTCTTTCTTTGCAGAACACAGACTTGACCAAGCACAACCTTGAGCAACCTGATCTGACCAGACCCACTTTGAGCAAGGAGTTGGACTAGGTGGCTTTGAGCTTGCTTTCAGTCTGGATACTCCATGATTCTTTGATCTATAAAATACACTGAGTTGGGAACTATAATGAAGTTGTGGATGATCCCTGCATTGGGAAAACAACAAATGCAGGTGATATGAGTGCAATCATCAGAAGACTTTCCTTCTTTACAAAGAAAAAAATATTGTTTTCAGAAAGAAATGAGTATAAAATTCACACTGACAGTTCAAGTGATCAAATACATTTGTAACAGGAGACTTAGTTCATATCAGGAAACCCTAAACTGGAGAATTGCAAAGTGAAGGTAAAATTCAATCCCAGAGCACTATACAAAAAGAAATTGTATGTACAGTTTTACAGAAACCAGAGGAGTGTAGTTTATTTGATAGTAAAAACTTTACAATGAAGTTGGCTAATTTTTTTTCTCTGTAGTTATCTTACTGACTTCAGTAATGTTATCTATGCGTTAAGCAGCTACTGAGCATGAGTGAATATATTATAATCTGGTCTTCAGCTACCCGTTTTCTAGATGAATCAATAATTCTACCAAATGAAAGAAAAAAGCAAATTTGAACTGAAAAGACCATGATAGTAGGTGTGGTGGGATAGGAATAACTTTAAAGTTATTTTCTCAGGAAACATGTAAAATATTTTTGACTTGTAGTTACATCTGACTGATATTTTTCAGAGTTGACTTTTTAAAAATAGCTTTCCATTGTTGAAATTTGGTGTATTTATGTCAAAATATGTTTTTACAGCAATTGAAAATGAAGACATGAAAGTGTGTCTTTTTTATTTTAAAACAAAAATATAATTTCAGTTTAAAACTAGTTTAATTTGAAAATCTATTCAAATCCATTTATGCAAATAAATGAGGAGACATGTTTCTTGCAAATTATTGCAGGTGGTGGTGAGACTGTTAAAACCAACCCTAATGCTGATTTTAGCCAAGCCATCAGAAAGGTATCCTATAATTATATTTAGGCTCCAAGTGCAGAGAGGTTGAGAAAGCTTCTCCCAGGGTTATAACGAAGTACACAGGGAGTTCAGGAAGAAGCAGCATGCCTGCCTGGGCATGAAGAAAGTGCCTAGCTAGATCATCCTTCTGACTTGTAGGTTCAGACTCCAAAGATATCCAAATATATCACTCCTTGGCTCTAGCTGTTAATGGTGCATGGCCCAACTGTATGACACTACACCTGCTTGAGTTTCTGCCATTTCCAGCACCACAGCATCACTATGCCAGGCAGATTTTACAGAACAGATTACCCCTCTTTTTCTTTTTGTGTGTCTGTATAAGCTGTCCATCACTTGCACAATGTTTATGATAAAACACCAAGTACGTTTGTAGTGAAGTTTAGGCAAGTAAATGTTCCATAGTTCTAAATGTAAGTTAGAATATATTGAAATATTTTGTAACTTTCATCTCTAATTTTGATATCTTTTGAAGAAAAAACAATTATAACAAGATCATATCAGACTGCTTCTACATATAGATTAGTGCACCAATAATGTAGCTCATCCAGCGTAACATAGGCAACTGAAAGTTAGTTATGCTTAAACTCATCACCCAAGCATTTGTGTGGAATCAGTGGACATAAATGGGCCTCTGAGGAGGGTGATTCTCTGCATCATAAGATAGGAGCACTGAAAAGCTTGAGTCTTCTGCAGGAAATCTTTAGTAGACACCAGCTATGAATACTGTCTGGAAAAGATTATCGTTTACAATTCCAAGACAAAGAAGTGTTCCGGGATAATTCTACACAGGATAGCTTGTTTGTTATACTGCCTACCTTATCCTGCACTCCTGGTCATTTTCGTTTATAAAATATAGGACAAGACTGACCATTGGACTGACATAGTATGGCTCTTCAGTACATTTATTACCTCACAGGTATAAAATAATTCAGGAAAGGAAGCCTATCATTCATGTAAATGTGGAGAAAACCAACATCAAAAAGAACCCAACATATAGATACTGTTTTGTCAAGTGTTCTAGAAAAGGCAAATAATAAGCATATCTCCACATCTAAAGCATTGTATTTTGTCTAAGTGGCGTAAGATGAGGATATTCTGTCTGGAGACAATTAGAAAAAGCACTGAAGTAATTACATCCATCTTTTCAACCTGCTTTTTTCTGCTGTTCATTATATAATTTGTATATATAAATTTAATCATCCTGATGGCTGACAAATTAAAATAAATAAATAGGAATTTGTTCTGTGGTTTATACATAACTTGTCAAGCTGAAAGGTTGGAAACATATTTCTTCTTTCATTCAAAGGAAAGCAGTTGATCCAGGACACATTTCTTTATTTTCATGTGACAGTATACTTCTGCTTAACTGTGGGTGGTGAGTTGCACTGTGCTGTAGATCTGTCTCATACAGGAAATAAATATGTGAGATAATTGTGCAAAGATGGAAAAATTACTGGCAGAGGAAGTGAAGAAGAAAGGTTTCCCTAACATGTGTTCATTGCATTACAAAGGATCAAATTCAATTATGTGCAAGACCCCAAAAATTATGAAACTTTCAAAATATTCTTTTTATGATTTCTTAATCTCTACTTCTTTTAAACTTCAATGCTGTTGTCTGCTTATATTTTTAGATACTCTTTTTCATTCTTAAATTTGAAAACATGTTTCCCAAATTTCAGTTTTTATATTTTAAAATAGATAATTCTATGACCTGGTATTTTTAGAAATGTAATAAATATCAAATGTATTTATAGTGCACAGGTAGGATATGACAAAACCAGAAATTAATCCATAAGCAGGATATTTGTGTTTGTTTCCTACAGTTATTTTAGCAAACAGGTGCTTTGTCAGAAATGCTCATAAGACTAACGAGTAGAAAGATCAAGAAACTTTAAAATGTATAGATGTTTTCCCCACAATAGAAATTATAGAAAAATCACAGAATCGCAGAAACACAGAATACGCCAAGTTGGAAGAGACACACAAGGATCATGGAGTCCAACTGCAGGCCCTGCACAGGGACCATACTCAAAAATGACAGCTTGATGCTTAATTATTAACATTAAAAAAAGTTAGCAATCTTCAAACAAAAGTCAAAAGTAAGTCCTGAAAAAAGTCTGACTTTCTTAGACTTAAGTTCATCCAGTTGGAAAAGATATCAATCTAGCTGGTTTTTATTGCTGTTTTCATTAAGAAATAAAGTCACCAAATCTCAGAGACCAATAAACTTATAATTTACTTTAAAGAAAATTACTGACACTTTTTTCTCTGTACACTAACCAGAAATCTCCTGTTTGGCTTCAAGAACAGAGCAGAAGAAAGAACTTTAAAGTATTGCAGGAGAAGGAACACACCTTTTTATTGAGAAATGCATCCTTTAGCTATCACATGGTTTGTATAATTGGATTTTCTATACAAGACAGATTCAGGCTTCACTAGGAACACATAGATATTGCAAACAGCTAAAGATACCAGCTTGAACAGGTTTTGAAAACATGTAGAAAGCAATGGAACAAAAATCAAATGGACCCCATTTCCCTGATGGTCTTGAGCATTTATTCTGAGTTGTTTTAAGAGGTTTTTTTTTCAAGGGTTATGGTAAAAATCTCTCATTGTTATGATTCTTTAACAAGCTTGTGAGGTAAATGTCTGGGATGCTGCAAATTTAAATTTTCTTAACTACAACTAAAACTACCGAAGCTGACATTTGTCTGTTTAATTTACAGTATGGAAATGCCTTTAAAAAAATGCATTTTTAAAAGTAAGAGAAAAAGTAACCAGTGAAGCATAAACAAACTAAACCAAACAAAACACTGTATTAAATGTTTTATACTTTAATTTTGCTGATGGAAGAGTTTTCATACATAATTCCCATGATGGTAACCAGTGCTATTAAAAAATCTAATTAACTATTAAGGACTACACTTGGAAAGAAATTATTTGCTCAGCTAGAAATATTTGTAAACACTTTATATTAATTATCAATTTCTTTCACAGAGCCCTATGATTTTTGTAGAGTGATTATTTGGAAAAAAAAAAAGATGGATTATGGGAGATGAAATATAATGCATCAAAATGGAGAAATTGGAGATTTCATGCATCACCTTAATGGAGAAACACCCATCTTTTTCTAGAAAATCACTGGTTTCATTTATTATAAAGAATGAATCTTCTATGGTCAAAGCAGAGACAGATGAACAAAGTGTATTCATGGGAAACATTGTTGCAGTCAATACAGTTGATGCCATTACTTATTTGTCTTTTGCTTCATACTTCAAGGGACACATTTTCTTCATGATCTCCAGCTGCTGTTGCAGGAAAAATGTGCCTAAAATCAGAATCTTTTGCTTCTCAGACTAACAAAATCCACTTGCTTCCAAACATATAGTTCATACATATGAATTCTGAAACAAAACAAAATAAACTGTGCAAAGCATCTCATTATTCAATAAAAATGTGAGTTCTAAATACCAAAGAGGATTTGAAATATTCAGAAATGTTAAAATCTAACTTGTAAATGTACTCTTATTAACTTTATAAAGGACAACACTGAATGCCTTTAGCCAGTGAGAATAATTAGACTTTATGACTCAACCCTGAACATATTTTCAAATGTAGAAACAACAATAAGAATAATAAGAACTAGTCTCTCTATAGCTGATATGAATACTTTTGAATTGTTTGGGGTTTTTTTGTTGTTCTTGGTTTTCAGTTTGTGTTTTTTGTTGTTGTGTTGTTTTTTTTTCTCCCTGTGAATAAAGGTCTAATTGTGAACCCAGGCAGTGGTGACACATCCCAGTTAATTCAATGAAGCAAAGTTTTAAATTTGTAACTAAATGTAAAGGAAAACACAAGAGATCTCTTTCCAAGCTGAAAAATCGTATAGAAACACAAAATATGCTCATTAAAAAAAAGTGAGGGCAAAATATTTTAAAAGCATTATATCTTTAATAATCTGAAAGTTCACTTAAATTTTTACGGATTTTTTTTTTTAATGTTAATATTGCCTTTTTATTGTAACTTCTGTGTCTGACTTTAGTGTTGTGAAAAGGTAGCCATTTTCCTTACAGTGCACTTAATCTATGCTTTGATTTTGCTGTTTACTTGATCATGTCTTCTAACCTTCCTACAGAGAAAAAACAGGAGACTGTCTGTCAATATGCATGGGATACGAAAAACTGAGAAAAAAAAATATAATCCCAATGACACCGTGTCTTGGGAGTAGTATAAACTGAGTGTCATGACCTGAATTTCACTATCCCAAAAAAGTGAGAGATAAATTTCTCCTTTGTTTCTTTTTCACTCTCAGGGGAAAGTTCAACTATTGTAACATGTCAACAAAAGATAATATACTTCAATGAATATGGACAATGACATATGGGAACAAAGTTGAATTTCCATCCCATTCACTCTTCCTACTGGCTTCCACTCTTTTTCCCTCAGCTAATTTCTGTATAACTACACAGGTAGTTGTAGTAAAGACATGACGCTGATGCTGATATGTCATTTCTGTAGGCATAACATAGTCCATATTGAGAGTTATGCCTAGGTATAAATCTGCTATTCAAATTGATTAGGAATAAAGTATGCATTTATATTTGACAGATCTGCTTGTGTATAGATGTTTACATAAAATTATCTCTATTAATTTAACTAGATTTTTTTTTTTGCCTCTCTCATTTGACCCTCACAAGATCAAGACAGGTACAAAAAAAGAACATCATCTTGTTTGTACATTGTCAGAAGAGCTGTTAATTTCTAATTACATAGCCACATGTTCTCCTGCACTACCATAACTCATTGCAAATCACTGAGATGCCACTAAAGCTGTAATTTGGTCTGCATAAAATTGTTCTTGTTGAGGATGAAAAAGTCTGAAAGAAATTTAGATAGGAGCCCCTCATTTAAAAATGTAACCCTCTGGATTTCACCTGGAGAAACACATCAAATAATGGGCACTTCCCAGCAACACTTCTAAAGCCAAAGATTTACATTCTGCTGAACTGTTTTGTTTCTAATTAGTTGTTTTCCTGTTACACTTCAACATTATAATAAGCAAATCAGATTAATTAAAGGTCTGAATAATTTTAGAAAAATCTCCTCCTCCTTTAATTTTTTTTTTCCCTAGAAAGAACACTTCTTTCCAACCACTGTGCTCTGTAAAGCAAGAGTAAATTTTTTTTAATTTAAAGAATAGTAGTAGTAGCATTTAAACAAGCAAAAAAAAAAAAGCAAACCATTTTTATTACAATAAAGGGAAAGTGCCAGAAACTCTCTGGATTTTTGTTTGACTTTCCCTTTTTGTTCCATTTTCTACACAGAAAATGCACAAAAATAATGTAGATTGGCAAGTCTAGAATACTACAGAAGCGATCATATTTAAGTGACTCTTGACCAAGTCCAGAACTGGGTAAGTAGCTGCAAACAGTTTCTGGTCATTAATTGCTCAACCTCCTACCTACTTTGTTGTTCTTCATTTAAAAAAAAAAAAATATAATAAATCTGATAAACTTCTCATTTGACAAATCTACAAATGACTGGGGAAAAAACTTCAGCTAACCCAATGGTCTCAGTGTACAAATCTCCTTGGAGAGAGTTTTTGGAACGATATTTTTACCAAACATGGTCTGTGTTTAACTTTTGTAAATGTCTATATAGCCTATCTAGTAAAATTAATAATGTTTATGTCCTTATCTTTGATCTGGTCTACAGATTATTTCTTCCATGCAACCAGTTCAGCAGCACATGATAATCTGTTATCTACTACAGTTTGTACTTTTATAATTAAAACTCTACTTTCAAAAATGCAGAAAAACTGCAACACATGCAAATAAGATACTTAGATTTCTTATAAAGGTGTTTAAATGGTAGACTCTTTTATCATTCATACATCTTTTCTAGAAACCTAAGTCTCTGGAATACTGTGTACTTTATTTTATAAATAAATTAAAACTTGGCCTTAATTGATGATGAAATGTTAGGTAGATAGTTTATGATTTCTAAATGGATATTTTTGTAAACTTAAATCTTATTTAAGATTGTTGTCAATTTCTCTCATACATACTTGAATCAATCCTGCTAACCTACTATATATTATCTGAAAGCTGAATATTATGAAACATCTGAGCCTCTGGATGTTTTTATAAACTCATATGGGAAAACCTATTACATTGTTTTCATCAGTGACATATGGAACAAATTAAAATTAAACATTTTTATATTATTTTACTTAGTGTAAATTGAAAAGCTAGATCATATCTCAATCAAAATGTTTTTGCTCTCCTAGAACTGCCAGACCTATTCAATGTATGTGGGATTCTCCAGCTATAATATCTCTAAACTTTTGAACAGTTATGACTATGAAAGAGATTTCATAAAATATAAAATCTTGAAAGCTGACAAAACTGGGAATGGCCACAGGCATATTTGGAATCACTAACCATTGTGCCACTTTCTAGTGATACAGTCATAAAATAATACTATGTTGGGATATGCTGATATGATTTATGTTTCATCTGGAAGTTACAGTAGGCCTGTAATGCATACACATAGAGATAGAGACCAACAGCTAGACAGAAAGAGATCATCACAGCTTACTTAACTACTCTCTACCACTTACAAAACACCTAAGAAATGAATCCATGTTTATAAACCAAAAGTATTTCTGAACCTTTTGTACAGCAAAATCAGATGAACTACTTCTTTGACAAATCTGCAAATGACCAGGGAAGCAGACTTCAGCTAACCCACAGGTCTCAGTGTACAGATCTCCCTTGGACAGACTTTTTGGAAGGATATTTTTACCAAACATGGCCTGTGTTTAACCTTTGCAAATGTCTATATATGGTCTGTAAGCATTTTTTGCAACTACTGTGTTGCAAAAGCAATCTAGCAGTCTAATCCAGAACAGGTGTCCCATGAATGTCTTTGCAAGATTAACATAGAGAGCATAGCCTTCTGGACTATTTTAGTAACTATGATTAGCATTGAGAAGCAAATCCCCCTCCATATTCATGGTGTGAAAGGATCCCATTTCAGCATGTGTGCTGTTCCTCCACACAAGAAGAACAGGATGTGGGGTCAGGCTGAAGTGGCAAGGCTAAGCTGGGGATGGAAGGATCAATGTGCTGCAATGCAGAGGGAGGAGGCAGCAGTCAGCAGAAAAATGTCACTAACTTCATAAATTCTCCATTTAACATACCTCAATAACATGGAACACAGAGGCCAATATCTAGTAATCAAGAAATGTCATAGACATTACATAGACTCCAAACGAGATATTTTAATTTCCTGGTCTTGACAAATTTATTTTATTTCCTGAAAAATTAATACTAAAATTATCTAAAACAGTCTTATGATGAAAGATAGAAATAAAATATCACCACATGAAGAATATTTTAAAAGTATTTATATCTGTAAACATAGACAAGCACTCAAAACATATTCATGATTTAAAATACTCCAGTTTTTAGCTTACCAGAAGAAAAAAAATTTCAAATATCTAAAATGATTAAAAAGGTAAAAATATTAACAGTTACAACAAGTGTTACCTGTGCTGTTAAAATTAATTATGACAAAATTCTGGATTTTCAAGAATGTTTTTATTATAAATATTTTGATTTGTTTAAAAAGGTATTTCCTCCAGAAAGTTTTCTTGATACCATTTTTGCTCTGTTGTGTTCCCTGGAAATGTAACCTAAATGTTTAATACAGTTAAACTTCATTTAGCAGGAGAGAGACATTTCCCAAATGGTCATCTCTAGCTGCGGCCACAATCTGTTCTCATGGGAACTAAAAACCATTATAAACTCCAAGGCCTTCCCTTCCAGTGCCAGCTGCAGTTCTTTAGCTTTCCATTTTCTACTATAAATACATGATAGCATTTAAATATATGTCCATTAAACAGTAGTATTTCTTATATATAATTTTAATAGAAGATAATTTATAAAATGACAAAAAAATGACAAAAAGGGTTGAAAAGTATTATAATGCTGTCAAAATTTCTTAAACTGCAATCAGAAATAATTTCTGGTTGATCAAATTGAATCCCACAGTACCACATAATTTCCAATTACTTAGGATAGAAATAAATTACATTCCAACAACAACAAAAACTGGGTCAAATCTTCATTTGTGCATTTAATGGACTGCTTTCAACTGAAGATCTCATCCTGAATCCAATGAAGTCCACAGAATCCTAAGACAAGGAGTTCAACACCTCTGCTGCAGCAGCACAGAGGACATCCTTTTGGGCCTTCTTTTGAACCTAAGTCTTAAATCTTTAGTTGATCCCTTGTTCTTCTGATATAAAAGACACAAAAAGTGAAAAAAGAAATCTCTTAGCCTTTCCAAGCTACATGCATTTGTGAACCTCTTTTACAATACTTCTTTACTGTTTCTTCTGAAGAATGAGAACTCCTAGTTTAATGAATTATTCCTCTTATGAAAGTTTGACTTGATGCCCTTAATTGAATCATTCAGAGGTATTTATTTTTACATTAGCTCAAACAGTTATATATAGTACTCATGATATAGATGTGCCATGGATTTATACAATAGAATATTTCTGTAATCTTTCATATCATCTTATCTTACAGACTGTAATCTGTAACCTTTGATTTGCATTTTTGATCACCTCTGAATGCTACGTTGATGTTTTCACTGAACATTCCTCAAGTTCTTGGGACAAATGTTTAAGCAAATGTCCTCTACCCAACATATCACATGTGAAATTATTATTTTCTCTCCCACCTGTATGAAAGTGCATCACTTGACACTTATCAGTACTCAGTTGAACTGGACTTTTTCCATCTCAGATGCTCAATTTTTAAAACATCTTTGCAATTCTGTATGTGATACCACCTTGAAAAACTTACTGTCATCAACAGCAGTTCTCCACTTTTCCAGGTTATTTACAGACATATTCAACAGTGCAAGTAGATAAGCAGCTCAAATGGAATCTAACCAAAAAATCTAAAAAACCCCCCAAAAAAACCCCAAAAAACAAAAAAAAAAACCCACAAACAAACAAACAAAGAAACAAAAAAGAGAAAAAATTACAGACCAAAATAAAATATTATATGATTTCTTATTTCTTAATAATTTCTATCACTGGCTACAACGTTCTTTAAGTAGGGAGGGTATATGGATCAGACAGCCAATAGCTTCAAAAGGATGGTTAAATAAGGTTTAAAATCCATTGGAAGTTCAGAGACAGCGGATGTGATACTCAGCTTACTTGGCTACCACAGAAACCCCATGATTTATTACTTACCTATGATGCCAAAATATTGTTAAAACCACCTGTGGGAGGAAAAAAAATTCCAAACAGTAAAATAACCCTCAAAGTTTATAGAAGCTTATTTCACAGTTTATTCACAATTAGTGTGGGTACAATCAAGTATTATTTTGTCTTATTAAACTATGATTTAAAATTATGCTTGGGAATGGCTATTTTTGGTCATTTCCTCATAACAGAATTCCAGTTTTACCCTATTTTGAAATCTTTCATGAATAGATTTAGCAACCAGTTGAACTGTTAGTCTGAGATTGGATGGGAAGTATTAAGGTCTACATATTTTAATTATGATGAGGATATTTTTTTCATGTATTGTTTTAGTTTATGTGTAGCAGTCATGTGACTTCAAAACAGAATTGGAAAGCAAAGTAATGAGAACAGAAATCATTGACACAGACAAACCAGATTCATTATTGAAGGGACAGAAGCTACTTCAAATCAGCTCTCACTTTACCCATCATATATGAGTGAGATACTTTGATGAACCTTTGCATGTTATGATAATGCTCTCTCCACATTTTCATGCTGGAAATGAATTTGTGGCATTCCAAATGGTTCCCCAGCAGTTTGTTTGAGACTGTGTACAGAAAGAACTATCTTCTAGCCAGGGTGTGGTGTCCTTAAGAAAAAATAGAATTCACAACTGGGAATAGAATTCACAACAATAGGGAATTCACAACTGCAGTGTCTAGTGTGAACTCTATCAGGGGCTATTAAACAATACAAGCCAATCCATACACATCAGCCCATGGAGGATTCTTCAGTTTATATCCTTAATGAGCTCTCAGCTCAGACATGCCAGCCCGTGTGGATTCCTAACCTTTTCTTCTGACTGTTCTTCATGAGAAAAAGGCAAAAGAATGATGAAATGGAACAAACTGTGCATGAATGTATTTCCAGGCATGTTTCTGTAATGGAGATTAGCCAAAAAGGTGTTTTAAAGCTTGTTAAAGTGGTATCCAATGTTTGACAGGAGTGGATAATAAAGCAATGGGCTCGAAATGCGTCAGCAATGATAGAGCACTTTTTCAGATAGGTAAGAGTTGTCACCCCACCAGATATTTCTTGGGTGACAGACACCTGAAATTAGGTTTATAATCATGGTCTGTGCAAGCACATTGTGGAGGGCTGTCCAGTTGTTCTTTCTGGTAAGTAGCAATGCTGCTACTACACGATTTACCAGTGGGTTGGTATCTTTATTAATGAGTTTGGTATTGCTACTTAATCGAGAGATATTGAAAAGCAAAAAATTCTTCACAGATTTGTGGGGAAATGTAAAGACAGCTCATGAGAAAATATGTTCTACCTTTCTGGACACTTGAAAAGGGCTTTAGTGAACCACAGGATGAAGCCATGATTACTCTTTGTCATAGTTCTGATTTTAGCAAGGAATTTTTCTTCCCCTTCCCCCTGCCGTGTGTGTGTGTGTGTCTGTGTGTGTGTGTGTGTGTGTGTGCTCTGTATATGGGCCATCAGCTGAACAAAGGAATCGGCGCAATCCACTAATGGCCGCGATTAGTCTCCTTGACAATGAAGGGGGAGGAGTTGTGGGGGGCTGGTGTGTGGCTGGAAGGAGATGGGAAGGTGTGGCTGGTGTGTGTGCCGGTGAGGGGAGGACCTGCTGCAAGCTGCAGAGCTGCCTGGTTTCTTCTTTCTTCCTGTCGGAGGGGAATTTGCTGCTGTTCTCTTCTCAGCTGTTACTGGCTGCAGGCCCTGCTTAAAACTAATCCTAATCAGCTGAAGTTCGTGAGTTTTCTTCCATTGGGAGAACTTTCTGTTTTATTGCTGGTTTTTTCCTTCCCCCCTTCCCCCCTCCTTTTTTTTTCCAGTGTGGGAAGGGAAGAGGAATTGAGTTTTTTTGTTCTTTCTCTGATATACCCTGGGGAGTGGTGTTTTTTTCCCTTTCCTCCAACCCACCTGGTGGCAACCAAGGATCCCTCAGCGCTGCCTGGTGACGGGCACTGGACATTACAAGTTCTGCTCCTCCAGTGATCCAACAGCGCCACCTGGTGACTACAATAGGACACTACAAGTTCTACACCTCCAGTGACCCAACAGCGCCACCTGGTGAATGGTACAGGACATTACAAATTTTGCATCTCCAGTGACCCAACGGCACCCCCTGCTGACTGTGGTTGGAACTGCATCAAAGGGTGCAAGAAATTGAACTATTTAATTTTCCTTTTGCCAGTTTATCGGTTTGTTCTTGAAAGGGATAGAAGTATTGCTTAATTATTTTACTTGGTTTTTTTCGTGTTCCTGTTAATACACACATACCTTTTTAATAAAGGGTTGTTATTTTCCCTTTTCCATAATTTGTTTTTCCTTCAATCAAAGCCTCTTAATTTTGGATTTATAATTGCTTAGAAAGAGAAGTTTGGGTCTTTTCCTCCTAATCCATCCTCAGCAAAAGACCCTTGTCTCATTTAAACTGGGTCACTCTTTTACTGCAGAGACACCTGAAGTGGAGATTTCTCTAGCAAGAACCACAGGTCCCAGGCACTGTGTATGTTGAAGAGTCTGTAGACTAAAACAGTTTCATAAAAAAAAGTCATCCTCTTCTGGCTTCTCCTGAGTCTCTTCACTGCCCTCAGCCTAGGTCACTTCTGCTTCATTTTGTGTTTCTAAACCACATGTCCTAGGAGCAATAGGGAGCATTTTAGATGGGATTTCAGACAGATTTCAGGCCCCAACTGCTTGCTGGGATAGATTCAGGAAATAAGAAGCATTTCAGGAACTGGTCCAGGACTTGCCATTCAGTTTAGAAGAGGATTTAGGAAGTGAGTAAAAAAGAAGTTTGTGGCTGTCATCAAAGCCCAGAGATTTATGTAAGAAGTTGCATAGACCCTGTCCCACCTAAATAGCAAGGACAACCCAGCACCTCAGACTGCTTTAATATGACATGGTTATATAAAAGTTCTTTATGAGATTGGCTCATTATGGAAGAGTTCTTGCCAAAAGCCACAGAGGCAAACTATGTTTTTCTGGAGAAAACAAGTGCATAAAACACAGGACCTTCTCAATTAGGGACCTCACAAGGTAAGAAATAGCAGATTCAGTGCTATCTCCAGACTCTGTGCCAGTTTGACCGGTTGAATTTTCCTGTGGATGAAGCAAAGGGATCCAACATGGTACCTTCAATACCTCCTACCCCCTAGTTGGGAGATAGGAAGATTCTAGGACTGTTGTCATTATTTCCTAGTTCTAATTCTAGGCTTCAACCCTCTTTAAAGGTTAAAAAAAAGGCTTATGGAGAAAAAGGGCAGGGCAAAGTAAGAAGAAAAAGTTTTCATGTGTGAATTCTGCCTCATTCTCCATTCTGGAGCTGCTTTGGTGGATCTGCTTCTCAGCTGGGTGTAGCAAGGGATCTTATTCTGATACCTGAATGGATTTGTTCTGGGAAACAACTAAAAAATATATTTCTATATACACTATCAATTACTATGTGGCCTCCCCCTCCTCCTCCTTCTGTTACTCTTTCTCCACCACCACTCAGTTACATTCTGTGGTCAGCATTTGGGCAATGGCTTTCGTCAGTTGTGATTGTGAATACTAACTTTTAGATAGAGGATATAGAGGAGGTCAGAACTGATAACGAATGGTAAGACTGAGGTTATCAAGATCCAACAAGTGTAAGAAGGGCTAGCCACCCTGGAGGGGGACAATCTAAAACTTCCTCCTCCTTTCCCTGAAAGTCCTTCCTCAAAGGAAGTGCTCTGATGATGTGAAAAGGTTAAAGAAAGCAGGAGACATCTTTTCACGTGATGACTGAGCCATACCACACAAAAGATTGTGAGATTGCAACTGTGGTTTATAGAGATTTTGGGTCCTGCAGCATCTGGGTAATGGTGTAGATGTCAGCAGAAGGAGCAAGATGATGGCAGTGGCACCTGAGGTTATGATGGGGTACTAAATGTTAGTGTGAAGTTCTGGGTCTTTTGAATTCAGAGTGATAATTAAAAAAAAAAAAAAAAAAAAAAAAGAAAGGAAAGCTTTTCTGATGCATTTTTCTTATTTGTGTAATAAAGAAAATAGAGCGAAGGTCAGGATGTTATAAGGAGCAAACATTTAGTTATTATAATTTATCAGAGATGTATAAACAAATGGCAGAAAGAGAAAGTGACTGCCTTAATTCATTTAACTTTTAAAAAGACATTTATAAGGTCATGGTAGAAGCTACTGTGAGCTGCAAAACATCTTACACTGTCTGGAATCATAAACTGGTATGATTACTCTTAATATGTCAGATTTTAAACCAAACTAAGATTTAGGTAATGACATTATTTGACATAATAGTGTGAGATTTTATGAGTTCACCTCATGGCAGTGGGGAATGAAATACAGAGCCAGGCTTTTCCCCATGGTGCCCACTAACCAGACAAGAGACAATGGGCACAAACTGAAACATCAATTTAAAAATAAAAAAAAATCCAATTAAACATCAGAAGAAAACGTTACTATTTTGAGGGTGGTTGAACACAGAAATGACTTGCCCAGCTGTTGCACTTATGAACCAAAAGACAGTGTGGAGACTAATGCTTATATGCTATCACTGTTGTCAACTGATCCTCACTTACACTAAATGATACACCAGAGAAGTTGTGCCATCTCAGCCCCTGGAGATACTCAAAACTAAGCTGAACACAGTCTTGAGCATCCTGAGCTAACCACCCTGCTCTGAGCAGGAGGTAGATGAGGTAGTCTCCAGACACCCCTTCGAAACTTAAGGATGCTGTGGTTCTGAGGAAGTTTACACTAGGTTGGAGACAACCTTCATTAACATGTGTGGTGGGTTGACCTTGGCTGGATGCCAGGTGCCCCCAGCCACTCTATCACTCCCCTTCCCAGCCAGGCAGGGGAGAGAGTAAGATGGAAACAACCCATGGGTTGGGATAAGGCAGTTTATTAAAGCAGAAGCAAAGCGAAAACTTGAACATGCAAAAGCAAAGTGAAGTGAAAAATAGTAGGGTTTATTCTCCACTTCCCATGAACAGCAACAGTCGGCCACTTTGAAGAAGTACGGCTTCAGTACACGTAATTATTCCAGCCATTGGAGACAATGAATGCCCACCTTCCTTCTCCTTTCCTCAGCTTTTGTATCTGAGCTGACGTCATATGCTATGGAATATCCCTTTGGTCATTTTGAGTCACCTGGCCTACTTGGGTGCCCTCTCAAGATCTTGCCCTTGATTGAAGAAGGAATGTTACAGTGCTGGTGCTGTGCTCAGCAGTGCCCAAAACACCAGGGGTGTTATCAACACCCTTCTAGCACAGCACTGTGAGGACTACTGTGGGGAAATGAACTCCAGCTCAGCCAGACCCAATATAATGTGTAAATAAATATCATTCCCTGTCTTAAAGGAAATGTAGATGCACTTAGGATTTGCTGATTTATAAATATGATTTGCTGATTATGAATATGATTCTCTGATAACCTTGCCTGTTGTCTTCTGTAATGGTCATTCAGCTTGCATAACCATATACAGAAACAATACTGTTATCATTCTGTCTTCAGGGCCAATATAAAAATAAGATGTATATCACAAGGTAACAACTAGGAGGGAACCTACTGGGTAATGTCTCAGGACACCTTGATTTTTGGCATATTGATATAAATCTTGGGTAAACAATAGCACAGCTGGTTGCAGGAAATGAATTAATAATCTCCAGACCTAAAGCAATTTCAATCTAACAAGGGCAAGCTATAACCACAGTGTGTTGGGCACCATTCTGTACTTCATAAAAGATAAATTGTTGTGATGAGTGAGGAAATCAGAATGAACATAAATGGGGTGGGGTGAAGTAGACACAGAGTTCTCCCTAGATAGCAGAAAACAATATTTAGGAGCAGGGCAGCGGATGGTAAAAGTATCCATGACTACATGGGGGTACATCCAGGTTCTGGTGGGCTCACACTATGTCTTCAGGAGCACATGCAAGAATGATCATGAGGACTGCTCTTCTAACAAGATATCACTGCCAGGTTGCTCACAAGCAGTTTTCACTCTGTTCAAGTGACAAGCCACAAGGTAGACATGTAGGAGGAGACTAAGGAGCATTTCAAGATTTTCATTGCTACAAACCAATTTTCTACGATGAGAGAGGAAGGCTGCTAATGGAATGGCGTGTCTGCTTCCACTGCCCGTATTTTAAAATTCTTAAGACAAATTGACAAGAGTAGACAGAGACACTGAAGATTGATTTGGTAAGTGGAAAAAAATGCATTATACTAAAAAATTAATGAAGTTCTGTACATTTTGTTTAATCAAGCAGATGTTTTGGGGATGTAGCATAGCTTGATTTTTTTTCTTTCACAGCTTGTGGCTCCTAAGTCTAGTGGTGAAAGGGTAAGTAATGACAAGGAGCTTGAAAATGTAGCTCAAAAGAGTGAGACAGTGAGATATGTAACTATACTGCTAGTCCAAGTAGCAATAGAGGCTTTGTCTTCAGCATGTGGTGGAAAAATACTAATTTTGGAAGAATAATTTTTGTTATTATAATATATACTTATGAGAAAATCAGGAGAAGAGAATCCCAGGTTAAAACTCAACCTTGAATTTAGATTGCTAAAGCCAGGAGAGATAAAGTGGCCCTTGTCAACTTGAGAGTTATATATTCAGCATGGTATCAAGAGACTCAGTAATTTCTATATAAGTTCTACGACCTGTATTGAACAGGAAGTTGTACTTGACCATCCTTTTAATGAACGTCTGTTCTGCTAAAATCTTAAAAACTATTGTGCTTCAGAGGCCCAAACCAAGAGTAGATTTTTGAAGCTAATGATCAAGATAATTTTTGAAAGACAGGGCAAAGTTTTAAGAAGATTTCTTTTTCATTTCAGTTTTGATTCAGCTCTCACTGGATTGTTGTTTATCTAAAGGTCATTCAGCTATGTCATTCTTGTATTTCACCTGTGAGTAGTCGTATTTTTAGAAAAGAAATCATGAAAGAATAAATTTGAATTGTTAAATCTATTGCTTACTGTCTTTTTGTTTTAAAAGCAGAAAGCTTGGTCTTCTTTGTTACAAGCATGCAAGCATATTCCTTCAAGAGAAGGTAACAATGCAGACAATAATTGTTTTTATTGACCCTCTGCTACAAAAATGTACCTTAGTTCTCTTGAAGTTTTCTTGCATGTGTTGCACTGTCTGAAAGGGCTTTTTGCTTGCCAGTTGAGGAAGTTTTATCACTATCAATGAGATAAAAGTGATAGGAAGAAACTTTTGTGTTCATTATTATTATTATATAAAATGAGAAAGACTAGTAGCTGGAATTTCACCAGTAATCCTATGAGTGAATGAAAGTGTCTCTGCCAATGGTCCCTTCCAAACCAAACCATTCTGTGATTCTAGGATTCTATGAATCCATTTACAAGACTGGAAAATGAGAGCTTTTGGCAAACCATAGCCTTAATTATCTCAGTAAATAAATTTGTGACAATAATTATAGTTATTGTCAATGTTTGTTGCAAAGAACACCAACCCAAAACATTGGGCTCATATGAAAGATAGACCTTAATATATAGAATATTAGAATCTTCAAAATACTACCTGCTAACTATCAGTGTTACTGGGCTATAGCAAGGAAAACATAGGGGGTGGAAGCAAGGAAATCGTAGGGGGTGGATTTGTTTATGGCATCTTCCCTTGGACAATGTGCAGAGCCTGGGGTTATCTGTTGAGGCTCTGTCCTGGTTCCATTCCCTATGATAAGAAGTACAAGAAGTCTTGTCAAGAGACAAGACTACTTGACAGTCTTAAGAAAGGCCACCCCAGGGAAAACAAAAATATTATACTTCCTTCATACTGCTCTAGCCTTTCTAACCCAGTGTGGGCAAGCTAGAGAGGATCCTAACTAGGAACTCCTGCATACAGGCAATCCTTTATGCCCTAGGGCAAGAAAATTCACAAGTCTTGTATCTCCTAGAATGTGTCAGGACCTTTAAAATGAAGAAATTAATGTTTAAATGCTTTTCAAGCATACAGAAGAATACCAAGAAGAAAAAACGTCTTATGTAAGTTTCAGGCATTATCTTAAAATATCCTTCTTTTACACTGGGCTCTGCCTTAGCTGACCATTCCCTATACTCTGTGACACAGATCATGGGACTGACTTTCAGTTTGAGTTGTGCTGTATCAAACAGATTACCTCTTGACCTTCAGCTCCTTATTCTGCTTTCATATATAAATTTTGCTTTTCCAGTCTAAAAAAAAAAAAATCAATTCTACCACTAAAAAATTTTTTTCAATTAAGTCAGAATTCCCTAGAGTGCTTCAAATGATTTTTTTTCTCTACCCTCATGTTAAAAGCCAAAGCACAAAGCCAAAGCTTTTGTTTAATTTTATATATAAAATATTTTACCTACAGGTCCAACCCCAGCTTTACTATCCCACCCTAGAAAGTAAAACAGAATTAAAACACATTTTCAGGTAACAAAAGTAAGTACAGACATCAAGGAAAAAGAAAAATATTATAAAACCTCTAAACCAGTCTGAATGCCTCACATAACTTCCACTTAAAAAGTCTGTTATTACATCCTACTCAAATATGACAAATAGTCTATGATAGTAAGTAATGGACATGGTATCATTAAATTAAACTGTACAAATAAAAAAGGCTACTTTAGTCAAATAATGAAAAGTCAGGGGACAGAATATGAATTTCAGCATGGGTATGGTACAATGCTGAAGGTATAATCTACATTGGTAAATGTGGATCTGACCTAAATTGTCTTTAATACAATGCACTGGAGAATCATTTCAATTACGTACCAATAATGAAAAGTCCATTTTTTTATATTAGTGACTTTTTTTTGCACTTGCATTTGCATTTGCATTTACATTAGAAAATTCAGAGAATGGTCGTTCAAACGCTGGTATTCTCAGTAAAGGCAGACACTGAGCCTTAGTATGGAGGAAAAAAAAAGGAAAGTGAGGAATGTAATTGTGCAAAGTATAGGCAGGAACACAGAGAACAGTGTCTAGGTATTTCAATATTTTGATACTTCCCCCATCAGTCTGTAACCCACTTTCCTGTGCAAAATTATTTAATTTTCACAATCTGAAGGCTCTAATATTGAAAATGTTTTCAATACATATGACATTTTCTGGTACTGTTACTTATTTTTGAAAAAAATACATTTCCATTAAAGATAACCTATATTTTAATGTATTAAATTCTCATTAATCAACATGAACTGTCACAACAAATGTGTCAAAGTGCCGTGTTCAAATACAAATAGTGTTCTAAAACAAGAGATTTTGTTGCAAACTACTTAAGAAAATAACGAAAAATTCTGTATCCCTTTTATGAGTTTCCACAAGTCTTGCATTATTATAAGTTTTACTGCAGGGAATTCTATTTCAACTTTGTTAGAGCTTTTTGGGTTTTCTATTTCTAGAGCCTTCAAGAGTCATATTATATGATATGACTTATCTAATATACACTACACATGTAGGCAGAACTACAGCTAGGGTTTCACTTGGTGTCATCTATAAAAAAACTATTAATAGAAAATAGTTTTCAAAATATCTTCAAACAAACAACACATTATAAAAACTGGACTGGGAAAAGTAATATATTCATAGAATTATCGAATTGTGAAGTTTGGAAAAGACCTCCAAGATCACTGAGTCCAACCTTGGACCAAACACCACCACGTCAACTAAACCAAGGCACTAAGTGCCATGTCCAGTTGTTTCTTGAACACCCCCAGTGGTGGTGATTCCACCACTTCTCTGGGCAACCTATTCCAATGCCTGACCATTCTTGCCATGAAGAAATTCTTCCTGATGTCCAACCTGAACCTTCTCTGGCTCAGCTTGAGTTTATGTCCTCTTGTCCTGTCTGTAGTTGCCTGGGAGGAGAGACTGACCCCCAACTTGGCCGCAACCTCCTTTCATGTAGTTGTAGAGAGTGATAAGGTCTCCCCTGAACCTTCTTTACTCCAGGCTAAAGAACCCCAACTTCCTCAACCACTCCTCATAGGATTTACTCTCTAGATTCTTCACCAGCTTTGTGTCCCTTCTCTGGACAACATGCTCCAGCATCTCAATGCCTTTCTTGTGGTGATGGGCCCACAACTGGACACAGTACTCGAGATGTAGCTTCATCAGTGCTGTGTTAGGAAAAATCACTGCCCTAGTCCTGATGGTCACACTATTTTTGATACAAAAATATATTTGGAAGTGTACTCTGAAATATAATTCACATGTGGCAAAAGTTATGTGGCATTTACTTATCCTAAATTGTTAGGCTGATTCCTAACTGCCTAACTGGGAGGTATTTTTTTAATTAATTAAGATTTTTAAACCCTACCCCTTTTGCTTTGGAGGATAAAAAAAGTTTGCTTTTTGATAGCATCTAATTAAAGATAAAGCAATTACATATAGGGAATAAGTAAGACTCCTTTGCACTTTGCAGATTTTGCTGCATTAAGCAATTTATTGAACTTCTGCAGATTTTAAGAACAAATGATGCATGAAACCAGAGCAAATTGGGCCCTAAGTGAGTGGGTGGATGAAAAAGAGGATTTAAAGGGATTAACACTTTTTGGAGCACCTTATATAAAAGATTTTTACTGTGTGATAATGCAAATCAAGAAGATTAAAATACACACATATGGTCATATTAACAGTGGAATGTGATATTAAAAAAAAAAAAAGAGAAACTTTATCAAAAGCTTGAAAGTTTAAAATCTGTCTGGACATTACATATCATCAAATTGGGTTGGGTGTGTTTTGATGATATTTAAATATGGTATTCAAAAGTTGTTGATAGCTAATCCATGTAGCTGAACTGGACATGGAGAGATTTATCCAAAATTCTGCATTATTTAGCATACATTAAAATAATAGCTACATAGAGATCCTAGAGATCTTTCCGTAGAATGCCTGCCTGAAAGCTGAGCTAACAAGTAGGAATTGAGAGGACTAATTCCTCAATTCATCAGCTACTGAAAAGCCTGAAAAAGACTGGAGTAATCTGGAGACCAGTAAAAGGTTGGAAGAGCACCTATTTCCAGCAGCCCTCTCAACAGGCACAGAATTGCAGGGCTCTGGGAGATGCACTGAACCTGTCCAGCCACAAAAATGCCATCAGGAACTCCTAGCACCCACAATAAATATAAATTCCATATAGTACCTCGAGGAAATAATCATGGTACAAACAAATTTTACTTTTGAATTCCGCAGGATAAGGTATTCTTTGTGATATAAAAGGCATGGGGGTAATAGTAAGGACAGAGTGAAAAATGCAGTTTATGTTAGGAAACAGCGTACATTTCTAGGCAACATAACATCTTTTTATTGTAGGCTACTCTCCACAATGTGACAACTCCACGATACACGAGACATAAGGCAATGTTAGTTAGAAAAGATTAACCAAAATAAATCTATATATATTCTTTTTCTCTTTCTTTTAGTATCTCCTTAGGTGAACTTTAAGACAACTTCACAACATTCACCTAGGTGCAAAAAACCCCCAAAACACCCCACGAAACAAAAAGAAAAAAGCGGCAAACAACAAGTGAACAATAGATGGAAATCATGTCTGAAAGCATTTAAATGTTTTATATAGATTTGTTGTGTATCTGTCTTCTAAGGTTGTACAAAATATTCCATAATTGAAGTTATTAGTAAAAGTAGGAAAAATTGTTGAAATGTTTTCATTTAAAGAGAGGAATAAAAAGACACGTGAAGGATATTCAAAACAATGAATGCAATTAGTAAGTCAATCTGAGTACTTTCTTAGAAAAGGAGAGTTCTGTTTTTTACTGCTTCTGTTTTTCAACAGCTTAAGCAATTCCTCTTACACAGTAAAATTAATTATGAATGTTGTAACTTTTAACCTTATTTGAAATTATTAATTGCCTTATGTAAGACTGTAGAAAATGTTAGAATTAGTCCTGGAAGGTTTATGTAGGTGCACAAAGTAACAATCCCCTCACTAGACAGTGGTCAAACAAAAGAGGTGCAGAGAGTTGAAAAAGTATCTATGGGAATGCATTCAGGTCTGCAGCAAAGAGTCCCATAGAGTTATCTAAGGATAAGAAGTTATGAGAAGTTTGTTGAAAATTCACATAGGATTCCTTGTTAGATAGCACACATCCCACAAGTACAAGGAATTTTTGCACCACCTAATTTTTTTGACTGATTTCTAGTTCACCTATAAAGGAAAATCTACGGGCATGCACAAATGCTTTCAAGATAAATACCGAAATCAACTTCATAAGTACATATAAATATTTGAAAGGTAGTCATATTTGTTGTTTTAACTTTATGTATGTCTTATAATGCAATGCCAAAGGAGCCATATATAAGAAAAAAATTTTAAAAGGAATATTTATACCCAATACCATGAAGATCTTCTTGTCAGTGAGACACATTATCTATTGGATAGTTTCTCAAGAAAAGCAACTGAAGTGAAAGTGATTGAATTTTTTAGTCATCACTTTGACTACTTTTCAACATTTTAAAATTTTGTAGAAATGGAATATTTAAGGAAAAGATATCAAAAAATAAATTTAATGAGCTGAGCAAAGGACCTGGATTTTTCAGGGGTGAAAAAAGCTATTCAAATAGCTTATGCCTATTCTTATCTACCTGTATGGATTTTTTTTCATTACATGCATAAACTGTGTATTGATAGTGGAAGATATATCTGAAATGCTAAAATAAAGCCAAATAAAATATTGCACTATGAAGCAGATACCTAACAAATGTCACACCAGTCTTACAAGACAAAACAAATCCTCACAAGGTTTTTTTTTAATTAGAACTGCAGTCAACCTTTTCACCATTGCTACAAACACTGATAAACAAACTTCTCATAACTTCTAATCTTTAGATAACACCACAGGACTCTTTCCTGCTGACCTGAATGCATTCCCTTAGGTCCATACTGAAGACTGAACGTACAACATTCTGAAAATTGCTCAAAACCAGTGGGAAATTTATACTGCATTTGGGTGTTCAAACCAGTTGAGCTTCTGAAGTGACTGGCAGCATTCAGGACATGAGTATTTTGTTAAGGTACAATTCTATGTGTGCTTTTTGTAGGATTTATATTGGTGTTTTCTAAGCAGGCCAGAGGTAAACTCTATTGTGCTGATTAGCCATGAGAAAGAAAATTGGGGAGGGTGTGACTGGAATAACAAGGAATCCTGCAGAAGGGAGAAGTGTATATTAAAGGCAAAGCAATTTCTTTGTGTGAAAAAAAGCAACACTCCAATTTAATGTTAAAAAGGTTGCAATATACCTCTATGTCCAAATAAGTGAATCAATAAGTGATTACAACACAAAAATAGAGAATACCTCATTTGATTTCGAAACATATTGTGAATCCAAATAGACTACTTAAAAGTTACTATTTTAAAGCTTAACTGGAAAAAAAAAAAAGAAAATGAGCAAACTAAAGCAGAGAAAGGCAAAAAAACAGCAAAAGGAGAAAAAAAGAAGGAAAAAGTAATAAAAAAGTTAAGAAATGTCTTTATTTTTCTCCACATTTACTAAAAGCTAAATTATCAGATTGAAGTTGTTTTTAAGATCAGTCTGCATTGTAATGTTCATTTACTTTTAAATTAATTTAGTAATGGTTCAGTAATAGATTGTGATTCAATACTGTACCAAAAGTAAAATGATAAAATTATAAACAAGAAGAAATAATTGAGAAAAAATGTTCATTATTTTACTCCTTGGAAAGAAGTAACACAGAATGAGTATGGCCTGATTTCATATGGATGGTAGCTTGATTGCTTCAGCACCTTTTGAAATTCATGTGTGCTGCAATGAGTTTTGCAAATACTTACAAAAAAAGCTTTTACTTTTAAAAAATTCATAAGATTTTGGACAGAATCTTTTATATTTCAGAAGAGATTTTTTGTTTATATTTAAGAGGAAAATTATATGAAATATTTATTTTATTTTTTTTTTTTAGTTGTGTTACAACATACCCTGAAGTCTGGAAATAGCTATAAATCTTCATCTGAGGATTTTCTCCAATTGATATTCTCTTGAAAGGGTATTTACATTAAAGAACAAACAAGTTGACATAGAAGCTCTAATTTAGTGTTTTTATTATTCAGGAAGCAGAAATATCCAGGGTATTTTTGTTGCTGGATGTGTTCTGCTGGATTATGCTACACCTGCTATATATTTAACCTCTTTATCTGTTGTTGCTGATTTTTTACCATGTCTACATTTTGCCTGAGATGCACACTTTTCTACTGTTTTGTGGTTTTTGTTTATTTTTTCCCCAGTTTATCTTGAACTAATTCCTTAAGGATGGGGCTCCTCTTTCTTATAGTCTTCCTCTTTCACCTAGTTCCTCTCTCCCAAAATTACTCAACCAATGTCTTCAGCAGGTAGTTATGCTCACATTCATCGTGAACTTGTCATTAATCTGCTGTTCTACCCTGTCTATAAAACAGCAACAGTTTTGCCCACTACTGCTAAATTCCCTTTGTGCTCTTGGATTTTGAGAAACACAGTTCTACATTGGAGACCAAGTTATTTACTACTTATTCCTGCCCCTACAGCTGACTTATACATTCCTAGTGCATAGGTATACTGGGGCCATATGGACAATAGCGTATTTGTACTCCTTGTTTGCCATCTGTGTGTTCAAAAGTGAAGCAATGAAAATATTCATGTCCTATAATTCTTTCCAGCATCTCCCAGTGATTTGGATGCATTCATGTAATGTTATATCCTGATTGGGTTCTTATAATTCACAAGATTTACATGAAAGTTGCTGGCAATAAGATCTTACTTCCCCAATGTTTAATTCCTTACAAACTATCATTACTAGTCTTGCATAAGGTATCAATGCGTTTTGTTTATACAGGCTTAGAGATAGATCCTATTTGACACTTTTAATCAAATCACTTTCATTGCTATGCACGTCACTAATTATTTTGTTGCTGTTTCGTTGTGGGGTGAGGGAGTTTGGTTGCAGGTGGGGAATTTATTTGGTTGGTTGGTTTTTGGTTTAGGGTTTTTTTTTTTTTGGTGGGGGATGTTAGGGTTTTTTCTTACAGGAAGAGCAATCCTAACTAAAATGTCAAAGCACATTATTTCCATAGTTTAGGTTAACTGGAATACAAAATATACCAGGGATTTGTGGGGAAAGAAAAAAAAAAAAGAAAAAAAAAGCTCATATAAGTTCAAAAGAAGCATGAATGTAAATGCACATAGAAATTCACACTCCTTACACATGCACACACACACTCTAGTCTATGTAATTAAAAATTCTGCAAAGCACTTGGGCAGATTCTGACTGCTAGAAGGGATAATTAATAAAAAAATTAGTAATTTGCAGACGCACATTTAGCAATGTTCTTTTGTATCATTGTATGGCATCAGGCAAATCACTAGCATTCTACTTACCTCAGCAAATCTACATGGGAATGAGATACATACCCATTCTCTCACTGAAAAGCAGAACATGCATTAATTCAGTGGGAACAAAAAGGGTTAGATAGCTCACACACATGGACAAATACAGAATCTGAGACACTGCATACACTTGAAATCATGCAAGTATTTTCACAGTTGTAGACACATATCTATTGTCAGTGTGGGGAATGTTTATGCTTTATCACACAATGATGTAAAGCCAAGTTGTATATGTTCAACAATTTAGAACCATCTGTTCTGGGTAAAAAAGGTAACTACTGAGTCAACCTGAGGTCAGAGATAAAGTATAACTCGAAGTGCAGCAGGGAAAAATAGGCCGTTTCCATTGAGGCTAAATTACCAGTAAGGTAAACCACCCATGAGGCGTCCAGCTGGGAAGTGACTAACACAAGTCTCAAGGTGAAACAGCTTCCTCCACACTTGCTGAACTGTTACTTATATTGTTGCAAGAAACCTTAAATTTCCATCAGCATTTATGAGGGAAAAAATATGAAAAAATCGTATAGATTACAAAAGAGTAGTTTACTATTTAAAGAATATAAGTAATGTAATGGTTTACTTTGTAGCAGTATTTTGTGACCATGTACTTAGGACATTAAGCAGAAAACACACATAGCCTTATAAAACGGCTTTGAAATATTGATATTTCATTTTTTAAATAAAATTATCTGCATGCTTACATATTAAACAGGTAGTATATAAAAAATGTTACAACACGTAAGAGCTTATGTTTCCTTTGAGGGTGTTCTTAGCAAACACTTTGCTCTTTCTGACAAATTTTTCCTGTCCTGCTTGTCTTAATGCCTCATTGTCATATTACACTACAAGAAAACATATAGCCTGCTAAATCCTTCTATTGACCTCTGTGGTGGGTTAACCTTGGCTGGGTGCCAGGTACCCACCCAACCACTCTAACACTCCCCTTCCTAGACAGACAGGGGAGAGAGTAAGGTGGAAAAAACAACTTGTAGGTTGGGATAAGGCAGTTTATTTAAAGCAAAAAGTTAATTAGAAGCTTGAATGTGCAAAAGTGAAGATAGAGGGTTTATTCTCTGCTTCCCATGAGCAGCGATGGTCGGCCATCCCCGAGAAGCAGGGCTTCAGCACACGTAATGGTTCCTCAGCAGGCAGCCACTGGAGACAATGAATGCCCACCTTCCTTCTTCTTTCCTCAGCTTTTATATCTGAGCTGACGTCATACGGTATGGAATATCCCCTTGGTCAGTTTGGGTCAGCTGGCCTGCTTGGGTGCCCTCTCAAGATCTTGCCCTCAATTGAAGAAGGAATGTTACAGTGCTGGTGCTGTGCTCAGCAGTGCCCAAAACACAGGGGTGTTATCAACACCCTTCTAGCTACCAATGCAAAGCACAGCACTGTGAGGGCCACTGTGGGGAAATGAACTCCAGCTCAGCCAGACCCAATATAAACTCTTTAACTAAAATTGGCACTGAATCAGCAATTCTGTTTGTACATCTGTGATCTTAAACCTATGCAGATCCAAACAGTGCTGACTTTGAGTTTCTGTCTTTATTAAGATTTCATTGTCTTGTTCTGTGATCAAAAATGACCACTAATATGTTTGAACCTAAGTACTTAGGCCTTTTTTTTCAATTTTTGAGTGAAAACCCTTTGAGAATTAAATCTTACCAAAATAAAGATGTTATTCTGTGACGGTTTTACAGAAAACTTATTCACCTCGCATTCATATTGCTGATGTTGTTTGAATTGCTACTTCAAATGACAGCACCCAGACTAGCAGATGAGAATATTTTTACATTGTTATAAATCACAATAAAAAGTGTTCAGTCCCTTGTGTTTATGCTGTGTTTATAGTCCTTACAAACACCATGCAAACCCAAAACTGTACTGAGGAGTCTATTATCTTTGTATGTACATGTTCTGTGTATGTCTACTGTGGTTTAACCTGGCAGGCATCTAAATATCACATAGCTGCTCTGTCTCTCTCTCTCACACACACACACACACACACACTCATCCTGCCCCCTCTGCAGTGAGATGGTGGAGAGAACGAGGAAAAAGTAAAATTTGTAGTTTGAAATAATGACAGTTTAATGGGACAGGAAAAGGAGTTAATAACATTATTATTATTATTATTATTACTATTACTATTACTATGATGATGATTGTTATTACTATTATTGCTACTACTGCTAATAATAATAGAATTAAAATACATAAAGCAAGTGATGCATGATGCCATTGCTCATCACCCATCATCTTTTATCCCAAGTGAAACCAGGACAACGTCTCAATATTTTCTATTTCATATGCCTAATTTCTAAGGTTATTCAACTAAGTTCTCTATTAAACCAGATACAGGACAGTTGAGTTTCATTTTTGCTCAGACAATTTTAATCTCGCTTATTCATAAGAGTTTTGAAAGTGCATAGATTGCAAGTGGATTTAAAGTATCTGAACTGTAATTACTGTCATTAGTGCTGTACCATCTGCATCTTTCAGGAACCAGCAGATTGAACTAATCATCAATAATTGTTTTCAAGATGTTTAGCACATCTTAAATTTAAACATCAAAACAAAAGCTTATATTTGGCACTTATTTCTGCCAAAATCTTCTTTTTCCATGATTTTATGTCTACACTAGTTTGAAGTGCTGGATTAAGCCCTACTTGAGCTTCTCCTCTAGCTAAGTCTGATATATAGTTTTAGAAGATGTTTGATAGTTTCTGGTTTCCTTTTTGCCCTTAGTAGCCCACATTACAGAGCCATTGTACATCATTGCAGGAGATCAGAACCCTTGCTGGGACCATAGCATGGAAAATTAATTAATTTCCGATACAAACACAGTCATTCCTTCCTAAATCACCTCTTATAGTCACTGAGGAAATGTCTGGGGAAAGTTTTATCTGTGTAAATCTATCACACCTGGCACAAAAGGAACAGACTACTTCAGATTTAATAGAAGTTACCGTGGTATCTGACTAAGATAAAAACATTTTTAGCTAATGTATAGATATGCACTATAAATAATTTTACTCTTTATTTTGTCAAACAGCCTCCTTACTTTTTAAGGTTCCTAAAAGTATTTGACAATCCTCATGTGAAAATTAATGTAACATTGTTCTTTGTTTCAAATACAAATACACTTTGTTCGTATATTCAATATTTCCATATAAGACCACCAAAAAAAAGACATTTTAATGAAACTTGATTTTAAAAAATATTGAACAAACAAAAATTGGTAGTATTTTCTTCAGGCTTGGTGTTTTATTCCATTTCTTTTTGATTGTTGAATTTTAACAGGTTGCACTCTATATCTGATGCCTGTTCATACATAGCACTGCTTCTCAGGAAAGAGACTTTATGATGGAAATTCTTGAGGGCAAATGTATTATGTCACAAATTTTATTTCCTAACTTTAATATAATCTGCAGATATATCAGTCCTCGGGGTCTTAATGATATTTTATAATCTTGCCCCAAATTCTGCTGATAGAGAATGGATATGAATAGATTCTGTCCCCTTCGGCCCTTTAGTTTTATAACATTGTTAAGACACAGAATAATCTGAATTATTAAATAGCAAAGATAACCCCTACTCTTGATGTGCAAGAGAATTACCTCAGATACTTATGAAATATCCTTCCAAAGCAAAACCTGAACTGTTCAGACCTGTTCATTCATGCTGTCCTATGCACACCAGCTGTACCTATACTGAACCTCATCTGTGTTTTATTCACAGCTCCTTCCTCTGGTGAACAGCAGGGTCAGAGCCCCAGTTTGACTTTAACAAAGAAATAGTCCAAACTTAGTATTTTTGCCACAGTATTGAGGCCAACATCTAAATTATAATTCTTAGGATAATAAGCAACTAACAGTTCTCTACCTCCTGAATCAGTGCCAGGATTTTATTTCTGATCAGGAAAGCACTCTTGAAGAAAATCAGCCGTTTCTGATTACTGATCATTGCTTTGTGTCATGCAATGATTCTAGACAACATGAAATAAATTCTTCAAGTGAAATGGAGTGATGAATCAGTCCAAAAAATCACCTAGTATTCTTCAGACGTGTTCGTGAAACAGAATCAGACTAGAAGTAGTCCCCCCCACCTTCCTCTCCCCATGCAATATACATGGTGCTCAACACCAGTTGGGTTCCTCTCTCAGATCCACCCCTCTTGTATTGCACTAATGGTTATAACCATAGACCATTTCATAAACATATGCCAAAAAGGGATTTTTTTTTCTTTTAATGAAATAACAGAATCTTTTGGGTTGGTAGGGACTTGTCCAACCACTCTACTCAAAGCATGTCAACTACAACAGGTTGCTCAGGTCCATGTCCAGTCACAAGCTGAATATACCTAGAAACACAGATGGAGACTTCACAAACTCTCTGGGCAACCTGTGCAGGTATGTAACTACTCTCCAAGAAAAAAGACTGGTTTTTTTGTGTTCAGATGGAACTTAATGAGTTTTCATTTGTGCCCATTGCCTCTTGTCCTGTCACTGGGCACATTCTTTTTCATTCCCTTCCATCAAAATATTATTACCATTGGTAATATTCCCTTTGAATCTTCTCCCAGCTGAATACTCCCTGTTCTCTCTCCTTTTACTCACTGTCAGGTGCTCCAGTCCACTGTCTTCTTTGTGGCCCTTCAGTCCAGTCAGCCCATTTCTTTCTTGTATTGGAGTATTCAGAAGTAGACACAGCACCTTGAACATCACTTTACTAGGACTGCCGGAGCAGTTGACATCACTGTTTTCTGAGTCCCTTTCTATTATGACATGAAAATGAATAGTATCAGCAACAATATTAATAACAGAGTGCACAAAAGAGTTGAATGATTCACACACAAGTGCTCACCAGGTGGAACTTGATGTTACCCTGACCATTTGCTTCATCACCAGTCTGACCAGATGGGATCATTTCTGCCCCCTCTCTCCCCTACCCCTGCATGTTACATGAGGTGGTACAGAATAACCTCAGCGTCCTGACCATGACTCTCCTGACTACTGCAAAAATTGACTCTGTCCTGGCCAGAATCCAGACAGAGATGTAAGGTCAGCTAACTAAATAGAACATGTCTGGAGTCTTGTTTTTAATGTTTTGTTATTCAACCATGCTAACACAGCAGTGGACTGTTTATTTATTCCTTTCTTTCCTTAGTTTGCTTTTAAAGATTTTATTATGTTTGTCAGAAATTCTTTTTTTTTTTTTCCCCAGTAAAAATCTTACATGACATCTTTCTGAGGGCCAATGGTTACTTAAAGAGCAGACCATGAAATGAATCAAAAGCAGACACTACTGTCTTTCAGCTTGGCCTTGGTTCCTTGAGACTGATGAACACATAATTACATATTCTGAGTTTGTATTTTAAATATGTCTAGTAATATATAAATACAGTGTTTGCTATATAAATACACACACACACAACAGTCTTTGAATGAAAGAAAAATATACAGATAAGCTTTGTAGCATAATCAGGGCTAAGCCTAGGATATTTCTAATTTTTAATTGGTAATGAAATCCAGAGCCTTAAAAGTGAAAGGAAACTGGAAATGTGTTTGTGTATTATAAAGTACTGCATACAAAGCCTCAGATTTTACTTCTGAAAGCTGTATTCTTAAATGTACAGATTCAGAAAAATATCAAAGGTTATTTGTCTTTAGCAGAGAGAGAGATATAAACATCAGTCAAGGCATTTTATCTAAAATATGTATTTTGAGCAAGCATTTAAAGTTTTCAGCTCAATAAAAAGAATGTCACTGATCACAAAACTATAATAAAATGAGAGCTTAGTTTCATAAGGATTTTTTGTGTTATACCACCTTTATTATCCATAGCCCTTCTAAGACTATACTTTTTTAAGATATAAATTTTATTTTCTTTCACTTAAAAACACTAGAATCTGATGTGCTTTGCACACTACATACCTCAGAAAGGGCTACTAGTTCACTATATCCATTTGGATCCCTTGCAATATTTATTGACATCCTTAATTAAAAAGGAAATTTTTTTCAGTGATCTTCAAAATGAAAAGGTGATGTTTGTTTACAAAATTTTCAAGGAAGGCTACTGTACTAAAGGTATCCTTACCCTATAGCACTGACACAGCATAAAAGTTAGAGGGAAATGTTAGTTCATGACTGGTATGGACAAATATTTGAAATTTAGATGTGGGTCACAGAAATATGTAATTTCCATATCTTTTGGTTGTAGTGTGATTGTCCCCCCACCCTAAGACTATTTACTGAGCAACTTAGAAGTGATTTTCCTTTAAAACAAAAACACATACAATTTTTCAAATGTATTACAGGTATTGTCACATATCAAATGTATTCTCAGAAGATTAAAAGATAACTAATTTAAGCACAAGTTTATTCATAGATAAAGAATCTATTACACCCAAAGAGCTCTAGATTGCAATACAATATGTTAAAATACGAAGGCTTTTCAGTTCAATATTAACTACATGAATGCTTTGAAAACCATTATCTAAGAATTTTACTGAGGAATCATAGGAATTTCAGAGGTCATGTATTTATTTCCAATAGGTAAAATAATTAAACATATTCACACATTACAAAATAATTTAGGTGGATAACTAAAAAAAAAACCTCCATCTTCACTGTTTTACCCTTGCTATCCAACTTAGTTGCACTATGTCTGCAATCAACCTCCAGTATCTACTTTAAAAAATTATACTTTATTAGATACATAGGTATGATCTTTAAAGCAAATTATTATTATTTTTTTTTTTTTACATTTTAGAGAGACTAACTCTGACTTAAAGAAGTATATATTTCAGATCCATTCAAAATAAATGAAAAATCAGCTGTCAGATATGGAGTATATTAACACTTAGGAATTTTTTCTTTCCATAGAAGATGACATATCGCCCTTAAGGTGTATTAAATAACATTAATTTTGTTTATATGCATATTTGGATGAAATTCCCAATAGAAAAAATAAATCTTCAGGAAAAAAGTATTATCAATTCTCATGCAAATTAATCTATGAAGGGGAATTTAGGCAATCACTTCGACAGCTGAATTTGTCAATCTTCTAATGAACATGCAACAACAGTACTATGTGACTTTGGTGATCAGACACAACATAGATATTTAGATGAAGATAGTAAAACTCCCAAAACCTTAGGTGATGTTTTCTTGAAATGATCCTAGAATGTATTTGTGTAATCCCTTTATCAAGTCAACTTTATATATATATATATATATATTCAAGTCATCTTTATGTATATATATATATATATATAAAAAAGTGAAAAATGACAGTGGTTTCCTCAGGAAAATTGCATGACTAAAAGGCTACCATTCATCCTGAACTAAATACTACACCAAAAATTATCAGATTTTTGTTTATTTCTGTATTCATTGTACACTTAGGGAAGTGGGGAAGAAAAGTTATACCTTCTAAACGTATAAAATTGAAGGAAAATCTGGATAGATGTCTAACTGAAGCAGAAAACAGAGGCATACTACCTCTTAGACAAATGAACTTCAAGTAAACCCCCAATAATAATGTCATTATTATCATATTGTCATTCTTGTACAGATTATTAATGTTATAGAAATAAATGTTTGGTATTACATCCTGACTCAACAGAATAAGTAAGAAAAATACTTTGTCCTTTCTCTTAGGTTATTCTTGGGGTTAATGTGCTTACTAGGGGACCTGAAAATGCCATCAGGCTTTATAACTTATTCGGGTCCTACATTTGCTTTGCATCAATGTATTAGGATGTGGGGTGCTTCAACAAACAACTGTATTGGATCAGGGAAGAAATTTTGCTACAACTAGTACGTGTACTCAGATATTCCTAGTTTTATATGAATTAATTTATTCTATGAGTATTATGCTCATGAAAATGATGAGTCCCATCTGAATAAACTGAATCCTCATTAAAGTTTTGACTCACTTGGCTATTTTTTTATTGTTGTTGCTGTTTTTATCTGTCAAAAAGAACACTCAGACCTTTGGAATTTCAGCTTATTTTCTTGTAATAAAGATTTTGTTGGCCTCAGACTAGGTTGAAGTGAAGAATGCTTCGGCACTGTAACCTTAAATAATGTAATTATCACGGAGATTCACACCTGGCATCCCTTCCTTTTCTTCTTCAAAAACATTTAAAGATTTTATCATTTAGGACCATTTTGGTTTTTTATATTTCATTTGTATTTTTATTTATAAATATTTATAGGAAGGAATGGGCAGTAGAAGCTTACAGAAATAGAGAGGTAAATGCTTTGAAATTCATGGTTAGTTGGGATGATGGACTGTAATGGAGCTGTTACTGTTGCTAGTGTCAATGCGTACTCAGAATGTAATCCATGGATTACAAACACAATGGACCAGAGCAGATCCTGCTGTATGAATGGATGCTGAAATGCATAAAACTCAATCATTCTTCAGATAATTATTTTGTCTAAATTTAGAATGTGAACTGCTGACACTACCAAAGGTACTTTCTGTTGGATATCAGAGTAGAAGATGTTACAGGATTTAGCATGTGTTAGCATTAATTGACTATTATGTCTGTCAAGCAAATAAACTCCCACATAACGGAATTAAACAGAGCACTAGAATGAAAAATGGCTGGAATGTTACCATAAAAAATGAAGCTGGGATGTGAGTATTTATATAGAGATTTTTGCATAGATTTACTTCATGAACTCTGTTATGAAGTCGTGTTTCAGTGTACTCCTAATCTGTGTTTTGGGTCCTTTGTATGCAGTAAGCTACTAAGGAAGAGCTTTCAGAGAAAAGAATGACTTTTCCATAAAACTGTTGTAAAATGCCTGTATCTTGATGTTTCATTTTTGATGGGGTTTTACACTGATAAATTAAATTGCTACAAGAGTGCATCTGTGTGTGCAAAAGGCCAATTCATTTGCTGTGGTGTGGGATTTTTAATTTTTTTTTTTAATTTTACTTTTTATTTTTTTTGTTACCTAGACATAGACAGTTAATATTTTTTTTGCCAGCTAGATATTTTGAAGAACAGATATTTTTTTAGACTAGGAAAGAAGAGAAAAGAAAATGATACTAAACTTACAACTGCATTTCTGCAGTGTTAGCTTACAGCAGTAAAACTTTTCTCAATTGGGCCAACAGAGAAAGTTACAGAGAATATCTGACTTCCTGCCATAAAGCTCAGCATGTAACTATAAATGCCAATAATAGTTGTTGTTATTGCTCACTGAAAAGACAGAAAATTATGCTTTCTAAAGGGGACCTTGAGGAGTAAGGACACTAGTGAGTTAGCAAATGAAAACTTGTGAAGGAAGTCATGAAAAAGATCAAAAGAGAAAAGAGTTTTAAGAACAGTAAGAGAAAAGAGTTTTAAGAACAGTATTAAAGGGTCTTTAGCATTTTCACAGACAAGTATTTTCTATTTCATCCTTCTTATAATAAAACATGTAGCTATGAAATTCATTGAAAATAAACTTATTTTTTGACAACTCATAGTTCTTAGAACACTAAGCTGGAGAAACACTATGCTAAAGAAAAGTAGTGAGTTTACTTGTATTATTATGGGAGTGCAACAACATTAACTACACACTATTCATTAGGAAAAGTCTTTGTAGTTGGATACAGTTATTGCAATAGCATCATTATTTTTATACTTGTGTGGCTTATTCAGTTACAAGTGGAAACTTTCATAGTGTCCATTTATGTTTAGAAGGTTTAACTTTTCTTCCCCACTTCCCTAAGTGTACAATGAATATAGAAATAAACAAAGATCTGATAATTTGAGGTGTAGTATTCAGTTCAGGATGAATGGTAGCCTTTTAGTCATGCAATTTTCCTGAGGAACCCATTGTCATTTTTCACTTATATATATATATATATAAAAGATGACTTGAATATATATATATATATATAAAGTTGACTTGATAAAGGGATTACACAAATACATTCTAGCATCATTTCAAGAAAACATCCCCTAAGGTTTTGGGAGTTTTACTATCTTCATCTAAATATCTATATTGTGTCTGATCACCAAAGTCACATAGTACTGTTGTTGCATGCTCATTAGAAGATTGAGGAATTCAGCTGTCAAAGCATTAGTCATTTTCATTAATGACACATCCAACTGCTCTTTCTGTCTTTGGAGAGTCACTTCTACATCATTCTTGGCCTGCGATTTAATTCTGAAAATATGCCATGGGTTACAATGCAGAACAAGAGCTCCATTTTTCATTCGTTTTTGTTGTGAAGAGGTGGATTTTTACAAACACTACAGACATGGGGCCTGATTCAGTGGTTTCTACTCTTAGTTACTCAAATACGAAAGTAATATTTAAATTGGGTCCACAAGTGTAAAAGAGGTTTTTCCCTCCATTCCCTACCTGAAGACTAGCATTCTTGATCATTGATCCTGATATACTAATTGGAACAAAAATTTGATTCTGTGGGTGAAATAAATGTCAAGTTGGTCAACTGATATTACATCCAGAGCTAAAAAAAAATTTTTTTTTCTTTAATTGAACTGATACTGCAGTCTGTAATATTTCACTGTCCTAATGCTTTATCACACTTCTTCTTAATGAAAGTACAACTTCAGATTTACAAAGTTTCTTTTTCTAAACTCTGAATTTACAGGCACGAAATGTGCAGAATTTTCAAGAATTTTGACAAGTTTGTTCAAAAGTTGAAGCAGTCTTCAAGTTAAAAACATGTACTTACTGTGTGATTTAACTGTGTCTATCTTTAACCTCTGACTGCTGGTTCGTTTTGTTCCTCTCTTCAAAAAATTAAATGATATCCCAGTGTGAAGGCACCGATGCTCTCCTGATTCTCTCCTCCATCCTGCTTGGGAGCAAGCGACTGCGTGGTGCTGAGCTGCCCACCAGGGTTAAACCACAACTACTGTTTGGGCATTCAGTTTTTCAGTGCAATGTGAAAGCCTTTTTTAATTTGACTTACGTTTTATTCACATTTAAGCTATTTTTGAGTCACTGTGTTCTGGTATGTGAACCCTTGTCAGTGAACTACACTATTTGTTCCCACATTTTGTTCATGGCTACATTGAAGCACTGTGTCTGCACAGCTGTGACACCTCTGATTGCTCTGTCCTCATTGTTATTTATCACTCCAAAAGTCTTTGGGCTATTCAGGGATCTTTTAGCTATCATTATGTATTTATCTCTGGATCACTGACAGAATTTTAGCAGAGGGTGAGGCCCAGTACAGTCTATACTTTGCAAAAATCTCTGTATGACAATACTGTGCTGAAATACAAAAGTTAGCTAGCCTATATCTGTTCTCTGTAAATTAACACATCTTCTCCACAAAATCCCATGTACCTTGAAATAAAAGAAGTAGATCCAAATGTAGACTATCAACTCCCTCACACCCAATAACAGTTTATGTTAAGGTGTGTTTTTGTTGTTGTTGTTGTTGTTGTTGTTTTTCTTTCAGTAGTGCCCTTTTGGCCGTTTGGAACAAAATGTCAGATTCTCCATTTCAGATCATCTAAACATTTGGTTTTTGGAGTTCCTGAATCTTCATGAGCAAAGACTATATTTATTAATACTACCTATAAAGCAGGGGCATAAGTTAGCAAACAGATACTGAATATGCTTTTCTGTAATTGTTTATTTTCATCATAGCAAAAGTATAAATATTAACAGCACAGAACAGGGTGTGATTTGTGTCATGTACTTGTATGTCTCAATGAAGGCATCCTAGGGAGTATGATAGTGATCCTGAGTAACTGATATTTGGTCTGGGACAGTTCAAAGGATGAAGGCATTCCTCAGGAGCATCTCGGAATTGATCTGCTTGAACTGAAATCCAGCAGACATCACTGCATTTTTTAAAATTCTGTTTAATGACTTTTTAAAAATTACAATGATGAGGTGCTTAATAGTGCCCTACAATAGTCAGTATGCTCACATTTGTGAGACAAACCTAAGATTTTAAGCAGAGTTATTGCATAGTGAAAATAAAGTCAAATAATAAAAAAAAAAAATAAAATTTCCATTTCCAGATCCAAATGCCATCTTGTTTTTAGGGTATTTTGCACTCCTGGAAAGCTGGTAAGAGAGACACCACAAAACAATAAGCATGACCCTGATGCAAATATTATTGTAATTTTATATTTTAAAGGCATTTTATATTTTAAATGTTTAAATTAATTAAGACTCATATTGAAAAAATTACATTCTTCCATTACAGAACAAAGACAGGATATTTTGATCTAGAAAAGTTGTTTAAATTGGGAGTACCTAATGTTCCTAAAAATATTTTAAAAGTGGTATTAGAAAAAATATGTAATATTTTGTGTCAAAAACAGATTACATCAAATCTTGATAAGTCATATTACAGAACCTTGGGAAATCATAATATGGAAGATATATAATGAAATAGTTGGGACTACTGTGTCAGAAATAAAATGAGATCATAAACTCATAAAAAGTAAAGCAAAATGTAATTAATATGTACATGTTGCTGTAGTTTCCTGCTGGTTTCTTATTATAATAAAATATTAATTACATAATTGGATAGGAATTCCCAATGGCAATTATACTATTTTCTTTTTTTTAAAATGCTGTCATGAAACAAAGATTATTTTAATAAGTAATGTCCAAGCACCTATAGAATCACCTTCTTAGCTTTTACATTCCAATTTATAATTAAAATGTGATAGTTAACTGAAAATGTGCTAAGAGAGTAAAGAAGTAAGAGAATCTTAGGGAAAACAAGTGAAATTATTTGAACTAGAGGACATAAAAAGGAGTCATACATGAGGAATCAGAGCTCTGCAAGCTTGGAATAAAATCTCAGTAAAGCTCACACCACCACTGACATTGTATGAGCAGAGTGATTCCTATGAGACTTTTCATTACATTCACAGATGACCTCTATTACTGTGCTCTTTCTTGACAATTCTGTGGGGAAAGGACATTCCAGAATGCTATGAAATTGCCAGCAGAAAAAAATATATAGAAAAGAAAGTTGAAAGTTATACTCACAGCTCCACAGCTGTGTGGACCAGTGGTCAAATGGTCAATTATCTATCAGCACAGGGCTTTTGTAAATATCTCATCTGGTAGCACAGCTTATCAGCAAAAAAACTCTAAGCTACAAATAAGGGAAAATAGAATGTAATATAATTTTATTATTAAAGGATTATGAGAAAAATTGCATGGGATGTTTTTTTAATTCTAGTTTAACATGTGGTTTTATCCCAGCTTTAAAAATATGATTTTATTGAAAAGGCAGTGACCCTGTACAAAAGAAAGGAAGAAAGGGAGGAAGGGAGGATGGAAGGGAGGATGGAAGGGAGGATGGAAGGGAGGGAGGTACAGAGGGAGTGAGGGAGGGAGGGAGAGAGGGAAGAAAAGGTAAATTCTTATTCTACAGATTTCAAAACAGAAGTGAAACAAAACAAACAAAACAAAACAAAGTCTATCAACCCACACCAGTTTATTTGTAAAAAAACCCTTTTATTCTGATAAGTCAGCTGACAAATAGTGCAGAATCCTAAACTAAATACATTTAGAGAGGGTTCAACTGTATCAGAAAATATAGACGTTTCAAGATATTTAATATCTTGAATGAAGCTTCCTTCTTATCTTAAAGTAAATTCTTCCAACTAAATGTTTCATCTTTGTTGAGGAATCTAAAAAAGGGCAAGCAAAATTTCCTTATGTCCTACTCAAATACTGTCCACACTTTCCAGTGGAAACTGTATTTTCCATGTTCCTTTTACTTCCTCTGCAAGTGTATTTGACTTTCTTTGCCCTTCTATGAAAACAAAAAGGGTTAAAATTTTCTGTGTAAAGAAAAAAGAATCATTATTGTTAGGATACAACAAAAGATATTGGAGAACATTCATATTGTCTAAATTTAGTTTTGTGAAATACCATGTTACTTTCACTAGACTCCTTTTTGACAATAAGTTTTTCCATATTCAATGGAGAAAGCATTTGTTCTCTACAAAGGAATTCAGAGCCATATACACTAAAAGAGAAAGACTACCTGTAATGGAAAGAAAATAATTTTACATGGAACTATTGTCCTATTGAGATGATGATTTACAGTATGAGAATATGAGTTGCAAAATCACTAATCAAGGATGATCAGAATCAAACATCTGGCAAGCAAACTTTACCTTTGCCATGAAGAAATAATACTGTACCCCTTTGCACAATGCATCATGGCAGTGGGAAACAGAGGAAAACAAGAGAAACCATTTACCGTGAAGAAATTACTATGTCCCTGCAGATCCCCGGCTGTATTAACATAAACACATACCCTTTGGCAATAGCAGTTTTATTCTTCTCTTATGCTTGATCTGCATCAGATATGAGTTGTCTGCTGACAGGACTTGGCTCTTTAGTTCAACCTGAGGACACTCAAAGTGTAGTGCTTTCCCTTCAGTGCCGATGGTTGGTCGAGTTAATCCGCTCAGTGGAGTCCAGTGCTGAGGGTACAATGTCTTTGTACAGTTCTATATCTGTAATCAGCACTCCGAGCCCCATATGTTCTTTCACATAGTGCCATAAAGGAAAAGAAAATCGTCAGGCCATTCTACTTTCCTTCGATTCCTGCTAGGTAAGATGTCAGTGACAGAAGGGCTTCTCCTGAAGGTGCCATTTCTCACAGCTGTAGTTTCAAATCCTGGATTAAGTTTAGGCTCAGAAACTGGAGGGGGAAAAAAAAAGACATTTACTTTTGAACTTGTCTTTTTATTGCACACTTGGAATTCTCTTCTTCCTTTAGTTGTCTAGGTGTTTTCCCTTTTTCTTACACTGGCAAATGTTCAAGGGCAAGCAGCCTGACACATGAAAAAATCTGAACTGACAGACATTCTACGAATCAGCAACTTAGCTAGTGAAAATAGAGAATATGAACTGAAACTCACCCTGGGAAGAAAATCTTGACCCAACACTGTGGGAAAAAGAGCAAGCCAAGCAATTTCAAAATTAAGGGATCAAGGTGAACTTGATCATTTGATCATTTTCCTTGAAGCAGTGCCAAATATTTGAAAGCAAATTGAATTTGCAGCAAGGAACTTCAGCACATCAGGTAGAATATGAGCTAGTTTGAAGAAAAAAAAATCTATGAAGAGGTGGAAAAACATCAGATGAGATCCTCACCCTTGATAACATTTCTTTGAACAGCTCTGGTTTCTCAGAGGAGCTGCTAAATTATTCTGACTAAGCATCTGAATACCACTTCTGTAAGGGAGAGGCAGTGTAGCTGCTTAGCTACATGGATATAGTTGCTATCTTATAGGACCCTACAGCACACACACATCATTTATTGGATAGTCTGTCTGAGACATCAGAAGAGTTCCAACTAGTGTTTTAATCTTGCCACCTACAGTAACTAAAATAACACCAGTACCTCCTCTGGAAACACTTGAGCCTAAAAAATAGTGAAAACAAAGTGATGTACCACTAGCATTGCTTTTCTGTTATCTTCTGCCCCAAAACACCATGATTAGGCTACTTTGCCATTTGTTTGTTTGTTTGTGGGTTTTAGCTTTTTTTTGTGAAGAGAATAGTAATGATTATCTAAAGGAATTTATCTTTTTATTTTATTTTATTTTATTTTATTTTGCTTTCGGTCTGGGGTTTTATTTAAAAGAAGATACCACAATAATATACATCTCTAGAAAGCTTCATAGTGTTGTTCAAATGCAGATCAAGTATCTCATTTTAATTGTTTATGCTAGCTAAAATCCCAATAAAAAAAAGAACGTTTAGATTAAACCATTCACATGGGAATCACTTACTATAAAATACAGTTAATTTTCTGACTACACATGCAAAGAAACAGTAATTCAATTTAACTAGGTGGCAACAAGGTATTTCCGTAACTAAGGATTCTGGCAAATTCCAATCAGGTGCGCATTTTGCACACAGCTTCTATAAGCAAAATCTCTCTCAGTCTTTTTTAGGCTAACAGAGCCAGAAATTTGGAAGGATTTAGTCTTCTCCACTGAACAAGGTAAAACCATGCAAATAGAAATTATACTGTCTAATGGAATTTTTAGTTTTGAATGAACTTTGCACTGCTTTGTCTCCCTATAATAAGCATGACAGTGTTCAAATAGCTAAGAAAGGAGAAAAATTTAAAATTCATCTACATTTTTTCAAAAAGAGGAAAAATAGTCAGTGTTGCAAATATGAATCTGTGAAAGATCACCTCTTGACTGTCCCAGTTACTTGGGTTCCAGGATCTCTGTGAGGTCCATCTACTGGCAGTCTCAAGCTGTTCTGATTGTTCCTATTTCAGGAAAAAGGGTGCACTGCTCTCAATTGACACACCACTGATAAAGCTCTATAGTAAGTTAGGCAATAAACACAAGAAATAAAACCATACAGAGTTATGCAATACATTGTCTTGCAAGTCTTTAGAAAGGTCATTGGACTAACAACAAGGAAAACAGATGACTGTGTATACCACCATATCTGTGATAATTAGCTCTTTGCAGAAATTAATCCACCTGCTTTCTCTACTGAGTTTCACAGTGTAATGCTGAGAAATCCTAAGAGGTTGGCACTGGAGAGTTTTGTATTTGATGTTTGTTGTGAACAGCCTCATGCTTCTGGAATAATATTCTTAGGCCAAATCAGACTATTCAGTCTTACCTCTTTTTGGAGCACTCGTATATCCCTCGTGTTTCCAGCTTTTTACCTCTCTCCTCAAGCACAAGGATTTTGTATGGTTGTTGAACAGCACCTCGCACTCAATAACACTGAGGAAGAAAGGAACTAAAAATAGAAAGGGGAAACAAAATTTGGTTAGAGATCATTCTCTTTTTAATCTGATTTTAAGGAGACAGTGACAGTCCCTCCTTTCCATGCTCCTAATCAAATGGCTTTGTTGGCCAGCAGCCTGACATGTTATTCAGAATTGTTGCTGGTTTGATCACCTCTATTTTGGAAGTCTGATTTATTTTAAGATTATTGAAGATTATCTAAAACTCTCTTCTCTATTCCAGCGAGAAAAGGAGAGAATTAAAAATTTTGAAGTGTACTTTATATGTACACAAGGCACAGAAGGAATTTCACAACTGGTACACTTGTGCATTTATTTCCTCATTAACTATCTGAAATTGAAACTTTTTTCTACCTCTTCCATAATGTTACAAATACAACACACTGAAAAATTAAAAGATAATAATAATAAAAAGCAATAATAAAACTGCATTAAAAGGTTCTTCAGAGTATTTAGTGTTTATCACTGAAAAAAACCTTAAAACAACAGTTACTGTGAACACTATTATTGTAATATTCATGCAAAGAATAATCTTACTGTGAATAATGCTTATATTCTACCCTTGAAACGCTTTTCCATAGGACTACATTTTTGTACTTGAGATACTCATCTCTATTAAACAGCTGAGAAAGGACCCAGAAATTATCAAGAGATTTGACATAAAATAACAAGATTATCCTTGATCTTTCAAAAAAAATGTCTAGTCATATTTCTGTTAAGCATTTGTATGAAAAGTTGAAAATTGTGCATCTATGAAATGGACTTTTCTTTAGTTAAATTCATATAGTAAGAAAACAGTAAAATCCATCAAGGAGAATAAAGATAAGAGATAAATCTAAAAGCTAAGAGTCACTGAATATAAGAAATTTTGTTAGAATTACTGATCTAGATAGTTTTCACAACCTGCAACAAAGAAATGCTCTCACAAGTCATGACGAACTGTCACCTGCAAGTGTCCATGACAGGATTTAGCTAGATCTCTAATTTTAGATGTCTTAAGCTAGCTATGATATATCTCACCCTGAACTAAAGAGATGATTGCATGCTCACCTCTTGTGAATGATGTTCCTGAAAATGAGATCTAACCTACACAGACTGTTAGTATTTAGTATAAAAATTCTATCATTAAAACATATTTAAATAAATAATATTAAAATTCCTTTTAAAAGAGGCACTAGAAAATTAAACCTTAGTACAAACAGCTGCAAATTTACCCAGCTGCACCAGAACAAAGTTTTTTTCCATGGGCATTATTGTCTTTGTGACAACAACACATTACAGTGTATGTTTGGTGATACTAATTTGGATGCTTAGTCGACCCATCTTGCAAAACTGAACTGTTATTTAGTAGTAAATCTTCTGGTAGAATCAGAGATTCCAGACAAGTTTTCATCTCTTGAGAAAATATATAGCACACAAAAGACAGAGATTGCAGGATATAATTTTGGTATTGTTTGCTGACATCTCCTTTTAAAACCTTTTAAATTAAGATAAACTGACCAGGGGCATCTAAAACACAATGAAATGTTTTCTTGAATAGCAGGAGAAAAATTAAGTTATGGACTCAACATTAAAAAAAAAAGTAAACAAGTGGTAGACACCTTTGACTTTACCATGAGCATGAATTTATTCCCTCACATGAAAGTCAAATCTAGGAAACAATCTGGGAAAGGAATAGAGATTTGTGCAACAGTTTTATGATCATAGGATGTCTAGAAAGGAAGATTAACTGAAACGTTGACAAAATGCTGTATCCAAATGGATTCTTTCCAAATATTTATTAAGTATGAAAGAAAAGAAGATGTGAAAAAGTCTTTTCCCGAGGTTTTTCATCACTCACTGAGAAGGAAAGAACTAATATAGGGGATTCATATTTGTTACAAATGCTACAAAAATGAAAAAATATAAAAAGACAAGGAAAAAACCTTGGTGCAATAGTGCAGGATGTATCATAAATAAATAGATACATTTACTCATTGGAGTTGAATCTACGGTCACAAGGCAGAGGGCTGTCTTAGATTTCTCAGGAGCAGAATCCAATCTTGAAGATCAGCGAATCAAACCCAAAAAATAGAACACCAAAAAACTAAAAACAGAATCAGAAAAGTCTGTTACACGCAATTGTCCACTATTCAATCATTTAGAAAACAATAAAAATTAGACACATTCTTATCAGGATTGGAAAACTATTTACTTTACAACAGAAAAAGGATAATGAATTATATAATTGCAAATCTAACTTGCAGGAAAGTAACAGAATATGCTGAATATCTAAGACAAAAGAGAAAAGTGAGAGAATGTACACAAAGAACAGAGGTATTAATGAAAGTTTAGAACTGTATGGAGAGTTTTTAAGCTAATGTTGAATACAAACAAGAGAAATGCAGGAGGGCAAATAGTGGGCAGAGAAATAGAATATTATGAGAACTAATGAATTCCTCTCTCAGCTTTAAGTCCAGTTTGTTTTGTGAACTTTGCTGAAATATTTAGTCTTCCCAAACCTCCCTCTCTCTTTTCCATTCTGTAAGAACAGACTATCTGATCCTTATGGGTATTGAGAGGCCTAATTTAATTTCGTCAAACTCTTTTAACTTCAGGGATGAAAAACATTACATGTGACTACTGCCAACCTTATTTTTTTTAGTCACGATTAGCAATGGTTGTTCTTTCCATAGTTTCAGTTTTTGGAGTCACGGGATTATTTAAAAACACCATTTTTCATAAAAAACCGCATTGTTTATATGGAGAAAATACATCAGAAATCATTTCTATAGTTCACTAGAAAAGTAACTCTCCTTTGGTTTTGTTTTTTTTTTTTTTTGTACTATTGGTCCAAAATGATTCAACATTGTACTAACCCTAGAGTGCTTCTAAAGGAAGAGAGCTTGTGAGTACTGCTTAGAACTTTCTTCTTGGATGTGAGAGCTACTGTTTTGAACCTGTTGTTCCTATCTCCTCAGAATGAGCAGTTCTACAAGGTGATCATGTTTGGTTTTTTGTTTTGTTGTATTTTATTTGATGTTTTTGCTTTATTAGAGGTTTTTTTTTTATTTGTTTGCTTTTTGTTTGGGTAATTTGTGGGGCATTTCTGTGTACTTTTAAAAAATTAATTTTTAATTTTTTTTAATGATTTGTTTCTTTTTGTTTTGTTTTTAATTGTTGGAGACATTTTTAATGGGTTATACTTTACAATAGAAGAATAAACCTTGTTTCCTCAAAGAGTGTATTTGAGATGCTGTATGCTGAGTGGTTGGCAGCAGCTGCCAGGAGATGAGAAGCCATAGATTCAATGATGGGATGAATTAGTGTTCCCTATTTATTAACTCTAAGCTAATGCAGGTTGCATAATACATGCCTTTCTGTAATGCTTTCCTCTCTCCAAACATTTTGCATTGAATTTTGGGAATTTTCTTAAAACTGTGGATATTGTCTTGGGAAGAGTTTCTGCTATTATTATAATTTTTGAATTACAGACACCAAAACACATATCTGATATAAACTGAAATTTCATACATAGTATTTATTAAATCAAGAATGGTAAAGAGGACAAAAGAATTGCAATTACTGCCAACATTAAGAGCCAGATTCATTCTCTGACACACATATCCCAGTGGCTTCAGTTGCCTATGCATTTCACTGGCCAAGAATTTTCTCAAAGAATAGATTAGCATTTATAGCATAATCTGAGGTCATATTAAGTAGAAGTACTTGGATGAGATTGTGCACAACATAATGCTGGATGAATATCAGCAGAAATATCTCTGTAAGGAAAAGAGTCATGGAAAAATAGACTGGACAATTTATTCTGATAAAATAAAGTAAAAAAAACAGCACTAGGATAATAATAGATCAGATGAACTAATCTATGTCTTTGATCACTAATGTCTGTGATTCTTTTAGTAAAGGATAATAGAAAAAATCAAAAAAGAAACTAGTATGAACAAATGAAGTATAACAAAAACATTTAAGCTTTCTCATATACTTCAAATTTTTCCAGTTTTAATGCTAGAATAGATACAATAAAAATCAGAGAGCAACTGTCTCAACTTTTTCCAGCAAGATGATTATAATTTTCCATTTCACTCTTTAATCAGATCTACTGTAAAGCACAAAGAAATGGTGAGATTTAATTTTGGCTAAATCAGAAGAGTGTGAAGTAAGGATCCACAGGAGAGAAACAAAATACATTTGGGAAAGCTCTGCTATCTAATACAGGAAGACAGGTTCTTTTAATTTTTTATTATTATTATTTTTATTCAACCAAGACAGAGAAAAACAAAAGCTCTGACAGAGTAAATGAGAATAGAGAAAGTGAATTAGAAATGCTATAAAGGGGAAAAAAAAAGGATACTGAAAGCACACAGGAAATGTCAGTCAGAAGTTTTAGCAAGAAAGGAAGTAAAATACCTAATCTAACACAAAAGATGAGGTTCAGTTAAAGGTTAAGTGTTAGAGAGGTGGTTGGCTGCAATAGGCTCTGTCACAATTTAAACAAAAAAAGAAATTACATACAGTTTTACAGCAGCTGCCATTAGATAATAAAGTGCAGTCTGGTTTTCATTCCTTTTAGTTGCAGTACTGTCTAGCTGCAACTTGACTAAATAGCACCATTGTACAGTGTAGGGGAGTTTTGAAACTCATATGTGTAATATTTTTTTAACAAGTTAGAATGCTGAATTGAACATAACAACTATACCATGTAAAATTATGTTTGCACACACAGTGATCAAAAATGCAGTTGCAAAGATGATATAAGCAGAATGGCCTTTGAGGTGCAGAAAGAATAAAGTTCACTTCTGCTGGGTAATCAATTAATCCTATACATAATATAATCCCCATATATCCATGAGTACTGTATAAATACATGTTAAGCAAATTGAAGGAAATAAATTCATCAAAACTACATGTCAACTGGTCAAAAACACAAAAAGATATCTAATGCAGTTGAAAAAAAGTCTTAACAATTCAACAAATAGAAATTAATGACACATTTAGAATCTTAACATCCTGTATTTTATTTCTTGTGATTTACCTATGAAACTTTAAGATCTGTACTGCTTTAAAAACTTCTGAATTTATTTTGCTTAATTCATTGTCTTCCTTTTGTAATGGAGAAAGAAACATGAAGTTGCTTTTATTGCCTGTTTACTTGAATTGAGAATTTCACAATATCTCCACGGATTATTCAAATGATTGAAATAATTTCTTTCAACTATATTGCATTATTTTGGCTTTGATTTTCATGTTTTGGGGGAAAGGAGGAGATCTATTTTTCACAAGAGAAAAATTTGCAGGTTTTGTACTCAATGAAAGATTAGAATGACCAGTAAAACCACAATAAGTAAAATTTCAATATTCTGTTCCAAGAGCACTTTGGTAAAATTTCCTGCTTCCTTTTCCAGAATTGTTTCCTTCCTGGATGGTGAGAAATTATTCTTGCCAAAGAAGTATTTCCCTAGACTCTGTTGTATTCAAAAGAAATAAATAATGTATAGTATAGATATTGTTGCATTTTCTTTTCATCCTTGCTATTATATAAAATCTTTCTAATGAAGCAATTGAATTCTAGAGGGCCCTTTAACTCGCCAGACAAAATCAGGTAGTCAACAAAAGAAGTTGCAAGACCTTCATTTTAAACAGAGACCACTGGAGGTTACTAAGCTCACCAAGAAACATATTCTAAAACTCTTAATTCTAGATGCGAACATCTTTTTTTCATAAGAGAAGGGTTGACTTACCAGTCATTGTAATTGGCGTAGACATTCATAGTTTTATTATTGTTTGAAGAGTTCCTCTTTTCTTTCCCACCTGTCTTTTCATTTATTCAATTTAGTGTTACCATAGGAGCACCTATCTGGCATTCAAGATCAGCAATGTTGTCAGAATGAGCATAAAAAAAAAAGGAAAGTTGTTCTTAAAGCAGAAAGAAGAAATTTTATCCCTTTTTGTTCACCAACATGATGATTAGTTTACCTACTCAAAATTTTATAAAAGAATTAATAATTACACTCTAATTAAGCCAGAGGGAAGGAGCTTACTGCATCAATTATTGACCTGAATTTTGTGTATAGGAGGAGAGATTTCATCATGATGAAGGTCACTTCTCACCAGAGAACTAATGTTTCATTGCAGATAGTATAGTAGATATTCCTCAGACTGTGCTGATGCTGTGTCTTTGTGTGATACAATGCAATCAGTGTCAGTGTTTAAGTTTCTTTTGTTTCTTCTTGTTTCCCTAGGGATTCTCTGTCTGCAGCACTCTATTCACAATTAATGTTTATACATTCTTCTCTGCTTGGATACCTGGTATCCATTTTAGGATAATGGATCTTATGCAATCAACTCACATCGGACCACCCAGACAGTTCTTTCTCCTTAAAGCTCTATCTTCATGATTATCTATTATAAGTTTAGTTAGAGCCTTCCAGACTGTATTTTATCAGATAAACTATCATAATTTCAGATTATTAATAACTATTATTTAGATGACATTTTCTTACCTTTACATTTTACTAAAGAAATATGCTTAAATAATAATTGTTCATGTATTTGGAGTTAATTTATCTTCTAATTTGCTAATTTATTCCTAAAGTATCTAGAAAAAGTAACAGTATATACAAGACTGTTTCTGACTTTATATGTATCTTACAAAGGCAAAAATTTGTGCATGCCTAATGAAAACTACTTAGAGTGAACTATAATTTATATTGATGTGATTTACAGTCAAATGTTCCATTTGCACAATAATTTGAGGGAACTTCCATGCAGTTCTAATGCCTTTACAAATTACATAGGTTCCAAAACATTTTCATGTGATTATATTCTTACAGACTTCCCTTAATGCTTATGATTGCGTGACAGAGGTATTTCTGAAAACATTGTTTTAAGCTTAATTTACACAGTTTGCAATGTCCAGATTCTAACTCTTTTGCTAGGAGTCTAATCCATTTAAAATCTCCAATTACAACGCTTGGTCCAGATTGACTTGAAAAACTCACCAAACTGGTGATATATGGTCTTTTCTTCACAGTATTTAACAGCATGCAGAAGAATGAAAAGCAATTCTGAAGTGTGGACATCTCTTACGTACAGTCTGTACCTCTCTCCCTCCCCAGATATGAATAAATAAGGAATAAATGTCTTTGGTATCACATATTGGATTAATGCCAGTGGAAGTGCAAGGGAATGTGGATTCATGATTAGTTCTGCAGCAACAAAGACTGTTGAGTTGACAAATGTGTTACCTAATTGAGATTGCTTTATTATTAAGTACATTATTTTTTATATTGTAATTCAATTGCTCCTAGATCTTCAAAAGGCCTCAGTCTGTTAAATCCTTACTTGATTTAGAGTGGCATTTAAGTTAAAAGTAGAGTTGGAAGCTGAATTTTTCATCTCAAAAGAGACGTAGAATAATATTCTCTTGTTCTTCACTGTGAGGAAAACAACCAAACCAGAAATGTTCAGTGTTCAAAATACTTAGCTATTCTCTCTCTCTCAAATTTAATTTTCTCAGGAAAAAAAGAGAAAAAAGCAATATTTTTTGTTCTAGACTTTCCTTTTAGAAATATAGCAACTGTTTATTTGTTATCTTAAAAACCCAAACAAACAACTATTAAAGGAATATAAAGGGGTTTTTTATGTTTGTTTTTCTGTCCTTCTGTGTTGATTGAAGGAATATAATACTAGATTTGTCATTTTAGGTGGAGAAATATTTTTTCCAGTATAATTGAAAAAAAGATAAGTATTTTAATTTGCACTTAAATGGATGCATTGTATAGTAAATGTTGTTGCAATAAATACAATATTTTCAGTGTAATATATACCATGTACATTGATTGCTCAGAAAGAAATAATGGATAGGAATTAGCTCATAAAAAGTAATCAGAGGTCAAAATACAAAAATCCATGAAATTACAGGATTACAAAGAAATAGAAACATGATAACAAAAATAAAATTATATGTGACAAATACAAGAGAGAATGAAAAAGACAATGATGATACTGCTAGAGGATGCAGAAAAAATTGAGGTAGATATTTTCTATATGCAACATAGAGCATTCTTTTGGGACACCATAATAAAATAGAATAAGCAGTCATGAGAAGGTTTGTAACTCTGTGGGCATATTTTCAGCAGGTAGAGAAATTCCATAGGTCATTAATCTGTCTTTAATGGAATAGACTGAAATATCTTCATTTTAACAGATGCCAGAATTGATGAGGGAAGAAGTCTTCTCTGATGACTCAGCTAAGTATCATTGCTTTGATTCTTCTGAGTACATCTTATATCCTTCAAGGCTTATTAACTGTCTCATCATGAGCTGAAAGAGTTTCTAATACTATAGCATGATTTGTGCTGCCTGAAACACAACTTTAAATTGTGATGTCCATTGAGATGTGCATTAAAATGGAACTAGAATTCAATGAACCCCCTGAGAGTCTTTTCGTTGGTTTCTACATTCAGACTGGATACACGCTTATCTCTGCATATGAACTGAAAACATGCTTTTACAACAGCATCATTACCATAAAGGAAGCATAGCCCAGAAGTTAGAGGGTAAGTTTAGGCTTCAGTTACCACAAATTCAACTACTGATTTTTCCATTACCTTTCAGTGTTACTCAGGCTTTTTTCTAGTGAAGGAAATGGTCACTCACTCCTGCACACTGTCACTGCTGGTTCTGGAGCTCCACAGCTGCTTCCTAGGGGCACAGGCTTTTCTCGTTGGGAAAATTAACATAGCCTGTGTATTTGTGTCTACACTATCTCAGACTAAAACCCAAATGGAAGAGGAAGTGCATGAATCATTTATGTTGCCTGAGACGTACTTGACATCTTTGTAAAGGAAAATGGCCAAGTTAGATAGAATCCTGGTCATACCAGCAGTACATTTGTCAACCACTTGGAATACAAAGGGTTCCTTGTAACATATCCAAAATGAGACATCTTTTGTCATACAGAAAATGTGCCTTCATGTTATACTACTATAATAGACATTCATATTCATATCCTCTGGACTGATGTGAGCATATCTGGAGGGATAAGTGCATTTGAATAACAGATGCACTTCAAAATTGGTTTTGTGGATGTACTTTGTGTCAAGGAAAGAGATGGGACTACAAGCTCACTCTTTTTTCTCATGTTGCCTTTTGGTTAACTTAAGCATGTGGAAAACTATCCCATTTTCTAGATTTTCTGACTCCAGCCCCTAATTCCATCTGTGCATTGAATAGGCAACCATAATATTCCTAACACTGTGATTGGACGGGGTCCAGACATTTCCATCTTATATCAGTAATGTAATGGTTTTGGTAACTTATTACTGTACAGGCATTTGCTTCAGCAACATTTGTTACCATGAGACAGTGAAATGGAAACTAAATTTAATATACCTGAGAGATATACTTTTATTCTTAAAGTTTAAATATTGGTTTCCAAGAGGTGAGGAAAAAAACCTAACAACAAAGTGTTCAGATGAGCCTTTGAGAAACACAGGTATAAATTTTGTTACCACTAATTAATTTTAGGACACTCTACACCCACATAGCTGTGAAAATTCACCTTCAAGATGCTAAGTTTACATTTATTGCAGAAAAAAAAAAAAAGCAAGCAGATAAATAGAAAGAAATGGCTCCATTTTTTTATTGCAAGTTGTCAATCAGGTCAAAACTTGATGTTATGTAAGCCTATCTAAAAAAAAAATCAGAAAGAATTTATACATATAACATATAATTAAGTCACTGAGGACTAACTGGAGTGTCTCTACAGCCCCTAAATTGAAGCATTTCAGCTTATGCTGCCAGGTTTATTCTTATCACAGCTATCATTTTTAAAGCATTGAAGAAACTCAGTTTCAATCCATTTGACAGGAAAATTTACTATAACAGAGTAGCTGACCAAATATAGTTCAAAATGAAGCTTGCACTTTAGATTTGTCAATAATTATAAAATTACTGATTAGTATAAGATGTAGGCTAGCTGGATCCCCTGGGTCCCTTGTTCTAAAAAATAAAAAAAAAAAAAAAAAAGAACAGTTTTTTTCTTATCCATCATATTTTTGACAGCCTAGCTGGAGATTAATGAAAGGCTCACACAGAAATAGAGTCTATGATTGCAAGCAACAAAACACAGAACAACAATTATGGAATAGATCAAGTAGTTTTTGTAATAGCAACCATGTTCCACATGATCTTCCCTGCTGGTTACTTAAAGAACCACAGCAGTTTATAAAAAAACAGAGTGGATTATTTATTAGGCTTGATTATGTCATGGTCTCAATTCCTTTCAAATCACTTGATTCTTTTCATTCATTTCAGTGGGATTTAAATGGTATCTTTAATAATAGAGGTGACTAATGTGATCACCTTTGTGGTCACTGATTTTTATTCTTCCTCAACCGGTAGTGACAAATGCTTTCATAATTAAATTGACTGCAATGTCAGAAGCAACTTCTATAATAAACCAGTATGAAGTGAGAAACAAACCAAAGACTTCTCAACCACTTTCTGGTTTCTCCAACTGCTGTAGAGTTTTTTTCTCCTACTTTTCCCTGTCTATCTCCCAGTCTTCACCCAGTCAATGCTCCTGCTTCTCACCTCCCTACACATGTAAACTCATGTCACCCCTTAGAAAAGCATTCGTTTCACCTTAGCAGTGAATCAAGGCGACACAGACCTGAAAATCAATAAATTAGTCTTGTTTGTAAGCACAGCTTTCAGAAGCACTCTGATCTCAGAGTTGTTTGTTATATGGAGGACAACCTCAATCTTTCAGTTTATTTTTTTTAATGCTCAGGCTGGTAGGTTTAGTGAAACCCAGTCCAAAGCTCCTCAGTTTCCACAGACAGTATGCAGAGCAAGGAGACATCAGAATTTCGGTTCTAGGAACTATTCCCAAACTCTGATGGTGTTTTCCTCTTTCTCTCCTAAAGTAAAAAGGGTAATGAACTGTCTTTAAAAACATGTTTGTCCAACTTCCACTGCTGGTGCCAGATCAAAGAGTGACACTTTCAAAGTGGGAGATCTCATTTTTCTTTTCCTGTTTTATCTTTTCCTTTCTATTTTTCTTTTTTTTTTTAACTCTTCAGCTGCTTAATATCATCTTAGAAGACTTTTTTTATTTATCTTACACTCTATTTTTACTACTTTTTTGTTTATGGCATTTCAACAGACTTTCTTTTTCAACTTCTAGTATGGTCTCATATCACAGAATCTCAGCAGAAGAGGTTTTTCATCAAATATTTCATAGTATGAGAGTCCAGGAATGTAAAATTATCTATGATGTCAGTTTGAGCTCTATTTTGCTGAGAAAATATTGAAATTTTTGCTTCTGAATCTTTTTGTTTAAATTTTTAACACCTGTAATTTCCTTAGAACTTTTAAAGATCACAGAATTTCCAACTATAAAATATAAAATTATAAAATTCATTATTCCATTTAAAGAATTTCTGATCTTTCTTTACTGTTCTTTGCCGAATCAAACCCAATATAATACACTTCATTTATCAATACTTCTCTCTCCTCCACTTCCTATGAAAGCTTTTTCCTAAACAGATCAACATTTTATGCCTTGTATTTTCCACTTTGTGGTACATTCACTCATTCATCTGATCACTCCCTTCACGCATCACAAGCCACTCTGAATATTGTGATTTGTAAGTTGATTTGCTCCCTCAATGTCATTGAAGACACAGAAAAGCTAAACATCCTACAAGCATCTAGACTTCTAAACATAGACAGATGTCTTAATATTAAACTTTATCTCAGCTGAGGGACTTTGCATAGGTGTTTAATGCTGTTTGAGCTACCAGTTGGGCAGTTACTACAGACACCCACCACGGTTAGCAAATATGACACGGCAATATTTCCAACTGGAGCAACACCTCCAGCAGCTGGAGGTCATGCAGTAAACCCAGAGCATATCAGAGATAACAGAGCATCTATATGCACGAACCTGAGTTAAGTCCCTTGTCAATACCATCACTTGGGCCAGTTCAGTTGCCTAAACTTGTGCCTCTGGCCATTTAAAAGTGTCTAAGGTATGTCACCTGACTTCCACCTGCCAGTACAGAAAAACACAGATGTCCATAGGTATTCAGTTTTTTTATCCTCATAATTGAGAAGTAGCCCATTCCTCTGATATGTGACAAAGCAAAGAAATGAAAGATTTCACATGGGCAACTATTGTTTCAAAAGTGGACTCACACAAGGTGACACATTTTTCTTTTACTGTGAATATTGGCTAAATAACATAAAAAATACAAAATCTTCCTGAAAGATTGGAGCAGCCTTCACTTTCTTTATTTGAAGAGTCTGATAACAATACAACATCAATCTTGAGAGCTCAGAGCCCCATTGTGGTTATTAGCTGACACTTTTTTGTTCAGGAGTACAGACCACATCCTTTCTACTATTGTATACATTGGGTAGGACAAGACACCGACTGCACATGTGTTTAGCAACTATTCCTTATCCAGCAATGCTTTGTAAAGTCTCAGTCCTTACACTGAATAAAACTATTGTGTCATTACCAGATCCTTACATACACTATCAATTTATGGCCATTGTAAAATGATGTGAATTTATATCCAGAGGAGACAAGTAAAACTGAAAAGTGTTACCCTGCGTGGAAGGGAGTGAGGTATTTTTTTGAATGGCATAGATGTTTTCATTATAATTCATTAACGTCTTCAAAGTGGGTTTTCACCTGTGAGGGGCATATACATTCTGTCTGCTGAGGTCCTAATTTCATTTGTGTACACACAATAATTTAATGTCTGCATGTATGCATGTATACTTAAATATTCATACCTCTGAGTATATATCCAAACATATATTTGGATGTTTAAAAAGAAGCAAATAACTATGGATATAAATACACACATGGTGAATTTAGTATTTGATCATGAAATACTCATTAGCAACTCATGAACACCATTAGCAATTGCCTGAGATGTCAGCTTTTATTGTAATGAGTAAAATTATGTTTTTCACACAGTTAAGGAAAAAAGACTTAAATTGTGCACCCCAGTATTTCAGATGTCTTAACATAAAGAAAAAAACCCTAAACCGAAAGACTAAGATTACTTCTTTTTAAAGTTAGTGTATTTTAATATAATGCTGTGACTGTCTGAGGAAAGGGAAAATAGTTGACTAATGATTTTTAAGCCTTGGAGTTAATAATACTGACAATTGCTAGAGAGGAAATGACATCATTTACTGTATGGTAGAACTGCAGCAAAACTGTGATACAACATAGTATTATTAACAGACTGAATTTTGTTTCCCAGACCCATCAATAGGAGAAGGGGTAATAATGCACAAAACAAATACTGACACCATAATTCAGTGATGGACGTCAAATTCTAAGTTACAATGGGTAAGCTAGTTTTTGCAAAAATATACACATGAGCAGAGCCAGAACCAAATCTATTTTTTCCTTACTTTTCCAATGGGCTATTCTACTCTAGCAGCCAGGCTCATACTCAGCTGTTCACTGATTCCTCCTCCCTTTTTGGCAGGGCAGCAGTGAATATATAGGAAGAAAAGAAACAAAAAAGTTCATGGATTGAGATAAAAACAGACTTTGTTTGCCAGTTACTGACATGGGCAAAAGAGACTTGATTTAGGGAAAATTAACACATTGAAAATTAAAATAAATAGTTATTGATTCAGGTAAGAGGAGAAAAAAGAAGAGAGAGACTGCAGGTAGTAGACAGTCACTTGTCTCTGCCACCACTTAATCATCATATTTTTCCTCTGCTCCTCTGCAAACTTTTCACAGTCTGCAGTGTATATCTGCTCGGGTGTGAGTCGTTCCAAGGGCCGCTGGGAATGCCTTCTCCTCCATAGAGTACCTGTTCCTTCTCCTCTGACCTTGGCCTTGGTATTCCCTCTGCTGTTTCTTACTTTTTTTTTTTTGCTTCCTCCTGCTCTGCCTGTGAAGAGAAGAAATTGCCTTTACAGAGCATCTTCCCCTGCAACTCCTCATGGACAGCACCTCACCAACTGCAATCGAGACAGAATTTGTAAGGAATTGTTTCTAATTAGATACCTCCTATAAATAATATATTGTTGATTGTTGACAAGCATTCCTTCTACCATGGCCTCTAAATTCTGCTTTTTTTAATTTTTGACATTTGATAACTGTAACTTTTTTCAGATATTATGAAGCTGCTGCAATATTTATAAGCTCATGCTAAAATGACCAATATAATTGTCTTTTTGTAATAGACAATTTACTGTGAGAACAGAAATTTTGCAGATGAATAGACAGATACAGAGGAAGATCTGTTAGAGGAACTAAGGCACACTATATGTCCTCTGTAAGACTATTTTTTGGAGAAAATATGAGAGTATCACCATTGCACCAGTCTAAAACTAATAATTTTTTTCTTGTGTGATGAAGGAAGTGGCTGCAGAGAGAAACTGCTGTCCATTAGCTGCAGCCACCCCATTTTTGTTTCCCATTACCTGAATCAAGGGTTAACATAATTTAACTAATTTATTTTTTTTAATCTAGTTTAAAAAGGTTAGTCTCTTTTGTTCAGCATCCTGTGGGTACTGGTATAATTTTTTAATGTTTCAGTGGAGTATTTCTGTTGAAAATTATGATTGTTACCCCTATTCTGGCTCAGAACCAAGAGAACTATTGAGTGCAAGCATTCCAGCAGGTCACAGCTTCTCCTCACAAGTCATTACTGCTGGAGCACAGCTAAGTACATTGGTTAGTGCTTGCTTTATCATATGTAAAATAGAGTTATCAGCAAGTCAGGAAAACAAGATTTATCATTAGCTGCTCTTACTGTGCACCTAAAATTATGGTATGTGAATACAGTACTTCTCTTGACCATTAAAAATTACATAAGAACTGTAGAGAGAAAAAGGCAATATGCAATTATACTTTCTAGGAAATATTTTCATAAGTGCATAAAATTGACAAGTAATTCTACTATAAAATGAAAGGACACTGGTGAATATCACAGTCATCATAATAAAACATCCTCATAACTAGAGGATTTTAGTCTACCAGCTAAATGTAAAATATTAGCAGAGAAGTTACTGCTGCCTGGTTTTTGTTTCTAATTATTTGGGTTATATAGACCATAACATGTATATGTTCATGGGGGCCTTATGTGCATTGTAGAGACTGTTCCTTCTTGCATAAATTGTAGCATACCTTACTTTAGTCAGAAGCAGACTAGGCTTACCTGTCTAATGGTGACAATAACTGGTTTAAAGGCAACTAACTTACACATATTTCATAATCCTTTTACTTCTAAACTTAACTTTGATGTCTTCTCACTAAGACTGATAAACTCTTGGAAAAGTAGAAGGTTTTTTTGAATAAAAGATTCTCAGTAAATTGGCACAGACGGCTCTATCAGAACCTAATTATGACTGTGGAGCCAGAAAATAGATTGCATTTCCCATACATTATTAATGCCCTTCAAATCCTCATTTGTCATGTTCAAGGTTATGTAGAGGTGACATTCAAAGAACCCAAACTTCATGTTAACTCATTTTGACAACCCAAGTCCTTTTTAACAACACCTTTTTAAGCTCTTGGGTAATATTAAAACTGTAACACCGTTCTCATGGGATTGTACAGAAACCATAAGATTGTAAGGAACTATTGATGATGAAAATTAAGTTCAGCACCATAAGAAATAATTTCATTAGCAGACTTTCATTTATATAGTAGTTAAAAAAATGTGCATATAAAGAAATAATTTGTATGTGTATATAAAGAAATAATTTGTTTTGTAGGACCAAATTATGTTTACTGACATGCACATATAAGCAGGCATATTAAGACCTGTAGGCCTGTAGTCATGGAGGTCCAGGACTAGAAGGTGATACAAAATATTATTGGTAAATGAACATTTATTTTGAACACTTTTAATAGAAGAAAACACAGTTCAAGCGGTAATTATAAAATACATGTGCAATTTTTGCCACTAGAGGTACAGGGGGCATTTTATAAAAATCCTAAAGCCAGATTGTACCCACTTATTTATTTTGAGTACTCCTAAAGAACTAAGACAAACTTTGTATGATTAAAATAAGTCTTAGGCTTTTGGTATTCTGACACTCCAAAAAACTTTGAATACAGAAGTGAAACGAAATAATATGAAATTTTCATAGTATCCAGCTTCAACTTAGTTTGCTGATGCACCAAATAACATTGAAGAAGTCTGTGATGTTTCAGAGTTTTTGATATTTCAGTTCAGGAAGGTATTCTGCTTTATTTCAACTTAAGTAAACACCAATTCCTAATGGAAAAAGTGAGTATTCACAGTTATCTGTGATGAACTAATGTATTATGAATGCAGTAGATATCTAAAACATCTGAAAAGTGTAAAGCTTCTTCCCCATTCTATTCACTACTGTTTATACTTGCTGAAGCTATGAACCACTTGTTAGAAGAAAAACTACATAGTAAATTAGATACTGGCATGTAGTTGTTGGTCACTTATCACAGAGTTATCCCAGAAACAGCTCCCTAAACTTTATAGTACCTTATCACTCTGAACCATCTTACCGTACTTTACGATATTACATTAAAATTGAAGGCTAATCCATTTTACAGCTTTACTGTTCAGATAAAATGAGATAAAATCCAAGGGACAAAATTCAACATGTGTGCAACTCCTACCATCTCTGTACAGTTACATAGATGGTTACGACTCCACTGAAACCCAATAGGTCTTATATTTATATCTAAAAAAGGCAATTGTAAGTAAGGGCAAATTTAAAATAACTTAAGAAAAAAAGCACTTATTCCTCTGTATTTTACTGTAATCTCTTTCATATTGTTTCAAATACTTGGATTTGAGTAAGACCTTATTATTATCATTATTCTCTCATATCATGATTCCTCATCTTCTTGATCTTGCTGGAAAGTTCTTACTCTTGCAGCACTTGTGTATGTATTCTAAGGAGACAGTATGCCACCATATTTTGCTAATCTAAATATGATGGGAAATAACATATATACAACTTCCTCAGGATATTGAGGAGGAGTTTGCTAAGAAGAATTAAACCTCTGTTTAACAAACAAAATAACTTGAATAGTTAGGAAACATGAATCTGAATCAAAACATTTGTCTTTCTTTTGCAAACATATGTAGGACAGTCTGGAAAACTTTGTTTAAATAAAGATATTTTGATTCTCATGTCAGGAATAAAAACTAGATAAAACAAAAATGAATTTTGTCATATCAAGTAACAATAAAAACTTAGAGTGTCTGGGCAGAAAAGGGACTTACAAAGATGCATGGGACCAAAGAACTAGAAATAAATTTGATACCAAAAAACATAGGAGCCAAAGACATACAATTTAACACAAAGAAATAATTGCAGTCTAAATTTTAGGTGTTCAGAGAAGTGCTGAAATATGCACTGACTTGGGAAACGTGGCTATCACATATGTGGAGGAATGTGGAGTACATCTATGTGGACACCACAAGCTCTGTCCCTAAGTTTAGTGATTGTTTGACACGACCTTTTGAAAGTAAGTGAGTATGTTCCTGCATCTTTTACAGACTTAGATCATGGTTCTTGTCATTCAATATCTGCTTAGAGCACTTGCAAAATGAGGTTTCATTGTTAATGATAATACTTAAATAGGTATTTTGCAGTTTGGGGTTTTTTTAATGGTCATTTTAGTGTACTATGTTTTGCCTTTTTATTTCTTGACAGTACCACAATGTAATTGATTGCTTGTTACACATGATATCTTTTTTTTCTCTCTTTAGTCTCCATAAACTTAGAAATATAAAGATTTACTCCTCTTCACCAGTAAAACCAAATATTTGTAATTTTACAAGGAACCACTTTTGGAATGTTTTAAAGATACTTTCCAAGTAATTGCATGTTCAATTCCATTGCAAAAGTTCTAACATTCTTTTCCTCATGATTATTTTCAAGTTTTGCTTCTTTGTAAATTCTTGAGAAAAAAAAATCTCCTGCCTTGCTATCTATAAAAGAACACAACAGAAATGCAACCTGCAAATTACATACATAGATTTTATTCAATATGTAATTCACAAAAGTGAATTTTAGTGACTATATATGCCACATGAATTATGTACCTAATCTTTTAGTTACAACTTGGCTAATGAATGTCTATCATAATTTTTAATTTTCTCCCATAGATTTTTCTTATGTCTAATCAAAGTCATCATTCCTGTAGTTCCTGATGTCATCTGGACAATAAGGTGCCCAGAACTTCATAAGCATTCTGTGTGTATGGGTACATATAGCCATATGGAAAAACACTTTCATTCCTTTGACTTCTGATTTGATTGGTTCATATACTACAGAAGATAAAATTCCCTGGTTTTTAATCTTTTACTCCATCACATTAGATTTATGTATAAGCAGCTAAAAGCTCCATTGTTTCTGATACTGTCCATTTAGAGCAGATATTCCCACTGAGTATTACTGTATTCCAAGCACTTTAGAAATAACTGTGGGTTTGGTTTATTAGCCCCCACAGGTGCTTGTATGCAGGTTTACATGCCAAAGTTACTTTATTTCCAGTCTACAATTAACTTCTTAATTTTTTAGATGTTTGTGTATTGCTCATTTCTCACTGGGCTTTTTGCATCAGCTCTTAATTTAGTATAATCTGAAAATGTAATTAATGCAGTGTTTACTTTTTCTTTTTCAGTTCATTAATAAAAGTAGGCAATGATTTTTCATTCTGCTCAGACATAAATAACTGAAGCAATCAATATTGAAATTACATTGAAATTTAGAATCCTCATTGTAAAGATTCATCTGAAACTCTAAATGTCTGAGGTGAAAAAAATATTTAAAAAACTTTAATTAACTAAACAGTATATTTGGAATAAATGATGTGATAGGTCTGACAATTTTTAAAGGAAATGTAACTGCTTCTCTTAATTTCAAATCTCAAACAGTGATTAAATCTCATACATTGCTATACATCTTTGCGTGCCTCTACAGATTGCTGATCAGTTTAACTCAACACTGAAGCAAAGGAGCACAAGATGAGAGTATAAATTAATTGTCACAAACAAGATGAAGTCCTTTAATATTTGTAAATTGGTTCCTTCAACTCCTGGTCAACCAAGACTCAGGCACAAAGCCACTCCAATCTCTAGAGCACTTCATTCCAAGAGCTACAATGAGAGAGCCTTTACTGGCTTGACACATCAGTGATGTGTTATTTGTGGAGTCAACATAGCACCACTCTTCCTGATAGTCTCCACTTCCTCACTTGGAACTACTTTTGAAGATTCATACCCTCCTAAAGCTTCCTGAAAGCTTTCATGCATTTCATTTTTATTTTTCCTCTCTTTTTTCATAACTCAAACTCCATAAGGACATTCCCCTGAAAATGTGCTCTTAATTATCACCAAAATCTACTGTTATCAACACCACAAAAAAAAAAAATTCTTTTTTGCTTTTGTCTACGCTTTAACTGTGCTTTTTCAAGGTAAACTTAGAACACATAGGCCCAACTGATGGACCTAGGAAACTATATTCTTCTACTTAATGATCTCTCAGTCTCCAACTGTTTTTTAATAGGAAATGCCCACTTCCGTATTTCTTTTATATGAACTCATCTTCCTTTCCGCTCCTGAGCCTGTGTAAATTTGCCAGTACTTGTCAAGGAATTGCACTTGTCTGCTCCAGTTTCTGAAGAACTGCCTCCTTCTTGTTTTGAATTGGGATCTGAATTAACTTGGTAGTCTGAACTTTCTAATACCTGCAGCATAAGATGCAGTGAACAGTTAATACCTGTGAACTATCTTGACACAATTCATAAATTTGTAGGGCTCTATTTTGTCTTTCTTTAGCTACCACTTTTCCACACTCAAGAGCTCTGGACTATTTGTATTCTTCTTCATATGGATATCATTCCATACTGTCAAACTTCCTTATTGCTGGTTCTGATTTTTTTTAAAACTCTATACAATATTTTTGTGGAGACAGACCCAAAACCAAAGACAGTATTCAAGACATGGCTAAATTATATATTTATTCTACAAAAGAATGATTTTTGTCTGTAATCCCAACATCTAGTTAGCTTTTCTGCTTGCTGCTGAACTCTGGGCTTCACAGAATTGTTAGAATCCAAGATCCTTTTCCTAATAGGAAATAGTCAATTCAGAGGAAATTTTCTTAAATTTTGATTTCTCTTGTACATTTTTGTGTGCTGTGTTTCTGTGTTTGTACACATGAATGTATGCGAGTCACTTCACATTTATCTACATTGAGTTTAATCTGAGATTTTATTTCCAATTTTCTCCTTGTGAACCTTCCTCATGAAATTAATGTTGTATCTTATAGTTTATAGAGTTATATGGTTTCATTATATACCCCAGTTTTTGGCAAAGAACTAAAACGTAATGGGTAAATCCATTTTGAGTAAAAATGAATAAATGTTTCAATCTCTGTCTTCTGCCCCAGGAGATGCTCTCTGTCTTCCTCCTCCTTGACTGAATCAAATCCTACATTTAAGCCTTTGGTGAAAGCATTTTTAAAGTCCGCAGTGTCATCCAGTGTTTTGTTTTTTTTTTCCCTTGACATTATTTGCCATTAATTAATGTCATCAACAAACTCCTAAAAGTAAACGTTAGTATTTAATATGAGTACTTATAAAGACTAATAAGCCTTCAGGAATGGTCAGGATAAACACACTGCCTTCTGTAAAGTAGTTTTTAAATAGATGCTGTCAAATGCACAATTCTACTACTAAGCTTGTGTTAATGCATCAGATGTTTAGATATTTACACTGCCAAAACCTCACACACAGATATTCTGAGCAATATTCTGAAGACAAACAGGGAAAATGTGCTCACACAGAAATTTTCTAGAGTATTGTCTCTCTATGAATCTATGTACTATTTGAAGAATTTCAAACTAGGCCATTACAGTCAGTTCCAGAGCAGAGCTCTTTAGCTTATGCTTTGATGGGATATGAAGCCAGCTGGGTGTGCTCTTGTGCTCATCTCCAGGATGCTTACCAAATGTCATCTGTCATATAATGGGTGTATTTTGGGGTGGAATAGTGAGGGAGAATGCAGCCTTGTCTGAGGTGTTTGTAACAGAGAAACATGGACCCTGGGGTGTCCATATGCCACAGATTTCCTCTGTGTCTGTTCCACTGAAAACATAACCAAAAATCAGGTAATAATGACTGAGTGATATCAGATTTTGTCCTAAGATACAGGTACTGACCTAGTTCCAGAAAAGAAGTAACGACTTTCATATAAGGAATGACACAAAATTGAAAAATGCTTATATTATATTTTATCTTTGATTTTATATACCATATGTCGACATATTATTTAGTTCTATTAAATAAGTATAACAAATACTGACTAGATTATTAAATTAATGAATAATGCAGTAGATTTGGTAGCAATCATTTAGAAACAGAATACTCAGAAATAATTCAATGTGGTTTTAAATATTTGTTCTTTGAGGGATACATTTTTAGAATAAAATTTTGGATGCATATTAGAACACTTTCAGCAATGTTTCTCTCCTTGACTACAGAACATATTCCAGTCTACATCACAAAACAGGTGAAAAACATGTAGTACAGTCCAGTTAAATCACACTTTTCTCAGTTTCAAGGACATCCCCAAGTTTTAGCACTATTCTGTAGAAGAAGGAGATCCTTCTCTATTTGGATTCTGCTGAAGATATTTTGGTGACTAAATTTTAATAACCTATTCCCTCTTCTCCTCGTAGTTTTTGGTGATAAATCATTGCTGCTGAATTTTCTGTTGTGCATTGTTTAGTACAAAAAGGATCATTATTTTTTTAAATATTTTTTTTAAAGGTTGGACTTGATGTTCTCAGAGGTCCTTTACAATCCATCTGATTCTATGATTCTATGATTCTAATATTGTTCACACAGCCTGCCCTCATTACTTGAAAAACAGGAATCTTTGAAGTTGTGCATTATTCACCTTTTACTACAATTCATTTCCTCATAAAACTACAGTGTTTGATATTAATTTAATTTAGCACAATCTGTTACCATGTAATGTTTAGCTTGTATGAATATTCAAGAAACATAAAAGAGGCTCACAGTGACATGGGGATGACTTACAAAACAAAGAATATCAAAGAAGTAGTTGAAAAATTGTTTTGCTATTGTACTCAGTCTTCTTTTTCTCAGCTGGAAGATGATACGCAGTTTTAATGCCTTCTCCCTTTTGTATGTTCCTGACTTTCTTAGGCAGAAGAACATGGCTCAGAAGGAACATGGAACTCAGATCCTTGTGATTATCTACTAATGACATACTACTTTACTGGTTTTTACATACATATGCACATGTAAAGACAGAGACACACATATACATATACACCTGTATTTCAGCCTTGAGCGGTTAGCAAAATTTAGCATGCTTCAAGGGTTTTTAAGGACATTAGAATGATATCTCGCCATCAAACATTAACATGGGTAAATACCCAGAAAATGAAAAAAGACTTGCCAATACTGACAGAAAGGGAGGATTGGTAGTACAATGATGTAAGGCAGTAATTTCATCTATCCTTTCTCTGCTTGGCTTTTCTCATCTTCCAGAATTGTTTATCTAGGCTAAGACCACTGACTTTTCATTTAAAGGGCTACATTTCACCAAATATGGTGATATTTTCAGTTTGCCCCAGCCGTTCAGAAGAGGAAAATTTTCCTTGTGAAGCAATTCAAAGAAATGTTCTTGCTTTCATTTCAATATATATGTGGGATGAAGAGCAGACTGAAGTGGGCCATCATGTAGGACATATATGTGGAGGACATTGGTAGTTATCATAAAATCCAAATGTTTCTTAAAACAATGAATAATGAGGGAAAACATGGTGAATACAGAAGGTTGTGAAGTGTACATGAGAAAAGAAAATGTGATGACAAAGCAAGAGACAAAAAAATCAATCATTTCTGAGAAGTATTACTGGTCTTGATTCCAGTGTTGTATTTATTGTTCAGAGTGTTCTTCATTTGCTAAAGTGGAAGTGAAGCATCACAGCTATTATCCATCTAAATAACTTCTCCACAAGATTTTCATACTACCTCTTACTTTATAACTCTTGCAGTAGAATCTATTTCAATAACAATATTGCTTTTATTACTTGGCTATGTATGTGACTCCTGTTACAGTGAACATTAGTTAAATTAAGTACCTTTTATGTAATATCCTATATGTATTGGATTTTTTTTGCTTCTGGTGAGTTTTATAGCTTCTAAAGATTGTCATAGTATAACATACATTAAACTGGATAGAAAAGATAGAATTTATGACTATCATTCTAAGTGGCTTGAATGACTCAATCAGCATTTTTTCTCAGTGATTTCCATCTGCTAAGAGGGAGGTTTATAAAAAATGAATTATTTGAGTGATACTGAGAAGCATGAAGAATAATTAATTACACAAGGTTTTTTTTCTTCTTTCAACTTCATTATTGTAAAATTTTCATTGACTTTTCTTGCCACATATAACCCACTGCTGGATTGATAGGACTATGTGTGACAAAACAGCTAAAGAAGGTATTATCCAATTTTCCTGTGAATACTTTGGCCTTACACAGAGGTAAATCTAAAGATTATCGTGGAAGTAACTTAGAAATCTGGAGAAACTGATTTATATCCCTGAAAGAGGAGAGGTCATGGGAAGATTTTAGACATGTTCTGTTCCATCCCAGCAAAGATCAAGACATCTGAGAAGAGCCTCACATAAACTATTTTCTATGTCCACTATTCACAGCAGAATAAAAAATGACACCTTATCTCCTTGTTCAGGATATCAGTACACTTAATTTTCCAGTTAAACAAATACAGATGTCAATTTAATGGTGTAAAATAAACACAGTATAAGCCACCTTAATATACTGCTACCATAATAAATACATTCGTGCTAGAGCTCATGAAAAGTGTTAACTTGAAGGGGAAAGAATTTCTCCCCTTTGAGAAAGTTAAATATGGTAGTCCAAAAAGTCAAATTTGCAGAATCTGATGCAAGAGTATGTCATAAAAAAACATTTCTTCCCTGTCCCCTCATGTCCTCTGTCTGATTCTGAGAAATACAAAATGTACTAAAATCCCTGGAATACTTTAAAGTACCCTGATTCTCCTAGACAAAAAGGGTGGTACCAGATTATCTAACAGACTAAGATCTTATAGATTATATAATAAACCATCTTAAATACTGAGTTTACTCCATTTAAGTGATTTTAGCATTAGCTAATTTTTTTTTTTTCTAATTCCTGGTTACAACTAAAATTTATTCTTAAAATTCAGCCTTAACATGTGCTTCTCAAGAACATGAAAGACCTTAAAAAATAGCTTTCTGTTTTATTTGTTCGCTTTCTAACTTTCTTGCTCATGACCAACTTTCAAAAAAATATTTCTTAAATTATACAACCTTGAGCAAATACTTAGTCTTTGTGTCCAAAAATAAATAACCACATTCTATATTTTACCATTCCGATCTCCTAAATTACTGAATACATATAACTCCCAGGTATTCAATATGAATAATTCAATTTTTACCTTCTGTCCTGTGAATCATCATGACAAAGAAAAACCTCAAGTATTCACTGGTTGATAGGTAGCTATTAGGGCATGGTAAATGTCATTAATTTTTCTCATGAAATTATCTGGTACTAATGTGTTAACAAAGCAAAACAAGATACCTGTTGTTTTGATGTTGATTTGTTGTGTGCATTTTGTGTTTGTTTTTTTTTTTTTTGTAGTTTCAATCAGAACAACAATTCTTTTATCTTTATTACACCTGAAAAAAAGATTTTTGTATGCTTTATTTTTTTCTACTATATTTAGAGGTTTATTCTAGAGAAAAAAAAAAAAAAGGTAAAATTATAATCCCCTTTGCCTTATTTTAGTTTCCCTGTGCATATTTCTGAGAAACTTTACGATTTTTACCCTCCTGTGATGTCCTAAATACCCTGACAAGTATATCTTTTTGTGTATGCTAATGAAAGTCTAAAAGCTTATTCTAGTGCACCCTATAAACCCCTCCACATCCCAATGTTCTCTGTTTTTATTTTCTGCTAACTATCTCAGTCCCTATCCTCTGTGGTCTGCCCTCTCTATTGTTCTTAATGGCACATTTAATTCAGTGTTCAAGACTAAATGTTTATTCCATCTTTTCCAGTCTTTTACATATTGTTTTCTGCATTGGATGTTTTTGGGGATTGTTAAATCATAAAGCTATAGATTGAAACTCTATGTACATTCGATGTAAGTAAGTACAGTTTTACCTTACCTAATTATTCTTTGGAATATATGAAAAAAGTTTAGTGTTTGGCATATTTTAGGAGAGCACTTTGTAGCTAAAATATACTCGGGAGATTGCTATTTAAATGACAAGATAACTGCTTACTAAATGATGCGTTTATTTTAAGACCAGAAGATCAGCAACTTTTTTTTTTTTTTTTTTTTTTTTTCTCTGGAAACTTAAAGTGGTAGCTTTCTCCTTTCAGAATTCAGGCAATTTTTTTCTGTAGAATCAATATGAGAAAAGTAACATTTTCCAGATTAAAAGCTCACTACTGGTTTAGTGAAAATTTTATTTTTTGCTTGAGTGATTTCTCTGACCTTTTTTTCTATTTCATTTTTTATTTATATAGAATAATACATTTGTTATTTCTCAATTTAAATTGCTTTTTATCCATGCAGGACAAATTAAAATGGAACTCTTATGGGAATCATATCATCTTGATTACCAAACTAAAATAGAGGCAGGTTCCACCACTATTGTTCACTGACCCGTGTCTATGAGTTCTTATTTCAAATTCCATCTCTGGAAGTGACTTTAGGCTACTTACTTAGCCTCTGTACACTTGACTTTCTTCCTCTGAAAACTATTTATAATCTTTTTTTTGGAACTTTACAAACCACAATGTGGTTTGGTTTGTAAACACAAATCAACTCAAAACTATGTTTATTAATACCATCATACAACATGAAGTTCTCACGTAAGCATATTATTATTTCTATTGTAAATTTTCATAAAAAGTGGATGAAAGTGAAACACAATCGTAAGAGTCCTACTGTTAAGCTGTAGATCCAGAAAGACCGTGAAGCTTACCATGAGTACTGGGGCTTGCCTGGGCTCTTTTCCATCTTTGTCATCGTGACCCTTGGCAACCTTTTTGTGTCATTGAGCAAAGGTCTGAGTAAAGAGTAAAAGTAGAAAAACAAACTGAAAAAGATCCTAGCCAACCCAGGAGACTAATGTGAAGAATCTCCCTGTCTACTCCATTCACAGTTTTACTTCTTCCTGGCTACTGTTAAGTCCCTTTCCTTTTACTTCAAACAGTACACTGTATTTACCTCAGGATTCAAGTCTATTGCTATTTGTAATGGGCTATAAATGTCATAAATGACTGTCATTTACCCAGGGAGAGCTACGTTTTTCCCTTTGAATATCCAGCATATAAAAAAGGTTTGATCCATGGTTTTCTAGGGTTGTATCAAGCCCTTCCTTGGCATGAAACACAAAGATTGGGTTAAGGAGAAAAAAAAGATCAGAGATAAAAGAAAAAAGAAAGAGACAGAAAGTAACTTTCCAGTAGGTTTTACTCTATTACTTAGTATGCTTTATTTCTTCAGTTACCTACTGGTTTTTAATTAATTGAAAATGGGAATTCTAAATGGAGGTACTTTTTCGACATCATTGACAGCAATTGAGAAAGGACAATAGCAAGGCAGTAGAAGATGATGCTTCAGTAGAGAAGCCTTACTGAACAGGATGAAAACACCATACAACTGAGGAAGCTGAGTGATTCACATTTGCAGAATTAAGGAAACTTGTCTTTTGATACTTCCTTCCCTTGATGTCTACTATAGATTTCCTACACTTTCCCGTCTTCCTCCTGTTCTTCTCCTTCTTGCCACAAATCCATTTAAATGACACCTTTCCCCAGAATGATGCCTCCAGTTTCACTGGGTCAAAAAATAAATCAGTGTAATGAAAAGATTCTTGCTGGATTATTTTTCTACCATTTCATTGGTAGAAAATTCACCTCAATTCACTATGAGATTATGAGTCAGCCAGGCAGCTCAGTGGAAGCAGTGGGACTATCCCATTCTGAGGGGTGTTGATCTGACCCGTTGGTTTCTGGATAAGGGCCCAAAGAAAGCCCTCTCAGACTTGGTAAAAGATGTAGCCAAAGCAGATGTCTGTACACCAAGAAATTTTGTGTATCAATCACAATATAAATAACATCACTTTGTATTGATCATTATATGAATAATATTATTGTCTTGAATATATATTACATACTAAAATATGTAACTAAAAGCAGTAGTTAAATGTTTCATAAATCTAGGATGGAACAACCAAGTGGAACAAGCTGTAAGGGTTTTATGTAAGCACATGGGATATAGGACCACTAAAGGGGAAAAAATGGCCAGATGTTGCTCAACTTAGGAAACACCCAAGCTGGCAAAGAACAAGGTATGAGTAAAAGAGTGCAAACAGACAAGACCTCCTGTTAAATTCACAGGAGACAGGTAAAGGGAAAAAAACAGATCAGGATCAAATAAGACCTACCCTTTTGGGATGGAGGCAATAGCATAAAAGCAACAGGTATAACAAAGGAAAATCAAATAAGACAGAGGACAGCCCAATACAGTTCTGACAGAAGAGCCTCAACTCAGCAACTAAAGATTATCAAGGGCACATCCTATCTGTATCAGCCATATAAAATCAGCCCAGTGGTATTGTATACCCACAACTAACATAGGACACAAATTTAAAGACTAGGAGTTTTGTATCTGTGGAGAAGGTAATTGATAATGGTAAGAGTTTATCATTAACATGGTGTGTGAAGTTAATGAGTAAATCTAATGAAGTTTTTTTCCCTAACTTAGTACCCTGATTGTTACATCAGTCTTCTACATATTCTCAACACAGCAATCTGCAATTGCATGATACACATACCTTTATATATACACACATAGATGTATATATAAATGTTCAGTTACAACAAAGGACTCTGGAGAGCTTACCTCTGAGACAAATATCTCAAGTTAGCAATGTGATTTTTTAGTTGCTCTGCAGAGCCATTATGAGCAAATTCTCATTTCACTTTTTATTTTCACCTTCCTCTTTGGGGTTTTGACTTATTTCTCCTTAGTTTACCAAATTATTTTAACTTAGTGATACAAGGACTATCTGTATTCCAAAACTTAACTGTGTGGGTCAATAGAGAGTTGGTTGAATACTTCACAAGGTGTACATCTATGGATTCTGTATGCATGCCTGTGTTTCTAAAAATATCAGCATCAAGGGAATTGTGACCAACTTAGACACCTTTTATCTCTTTGTTTATTTGATATTTGTTATTTTTGAAGATATATGTATGCACTCGTTGACCATTAGGTTTTCATTCCATTCTTTAATGCAGCAGAGGGTAGAACTCATTAAACATATGCCAGTCTTGGGAACTATAGTTATAATTCTCAAGCTAGGGAGTAGTAAACAGAAAATGTTATCTTTACCATGGAAACAGATTTTGTCAGTCAATGTAGATCTATCTTCCTTGTTTTTCATTAAATATTGCTCTCTGCTTTTTATCTGAGAGTTGCTGTTTCTATAGAAAATTGAAATATAGTTGTTGCAGCATCCAATATGCTAAACATTTAGTTAGTATCTAATATTTATGTTATGCAAATAAGAATGTTTAATATTCATTTGATTCCAATTATCATTGGTCTTTTGTTAGAAAGTAGAAATAGAAGAACTTTATTTATATGTATAAGCTGTACATAAGAGGCCATGGTTTACACATTTTTCAAATGATAAAGTAATGACTGTGTATAAACAAGAATGGTCAAATACAGAAACTAGATATTACTTTGTAAACCCCATATCTCAGAGTGATCACGCATTGCTAAATAAAGATAAGTTTTGATGCAAAGTAGATTTTTGTTTTCCTAAAGGTTGGTATGGACCATGTTGCAGTCAGATTTGCATGAGAATACATGTGCATTTGAACCAGGGAGTGATGCGTAGAACCTGATAGCAATATTTATTAATAGTAATTGCTTTTGGTTGGGATAGAGTTAATTTTTCTCCTAGTAGCAGATATGGTGGTATTAAAACATTAAAGCAGTCTCAGTAGCACACTCCTTTTTACTTCTTGCTGAGCAGTGCTTACATGGTGTCAAGGCTTTTATTGTTTCTCACTCTGCCCCACCAGTGAGTAGGTTGTGGAAGGGCAAGAGCTGGGAGAGGACACAGCCAGGACAGCTGACCCCGAGTGACCAGTGGGATATCCCATGCCATATGGGATTGTGCTCAGCAATCAAAACTCTTTTGCCAGGATTGTAGGAACAACCAAGGAGGGAGATGGTGAGCACTAATCAAGTAAGAAGGAGGTAGATTGGGTTAGCAAGCTGAATGAGAGAGTTTATGTGTTTGGAGTGCAACCCTTGAAAGTTTTCAGATGATATCAAATTAAGAGGAGATGCTGATGCACCAGAGGGTTGTGCTGCCATTCAGAAGGACTTTGACAGGCTGGAGAAACAAGACATTAAGAATCTTGAAAAGTTCAGCAAACAGAAAAGCAAAGTACTGCACAGGCAAAGGTCTGCTGCCTGGATAACAGCTTTGCAGAAGAGGACCTGGATATTCTGTGTGGAAACATCGAACTTGCTTCACCAGTGTGCCCTTGTATCAAACAGCACCCTATCCTATCCTAAAAAGCTGTCACACCTCCTAAACATTAAGACCATGGTCCACTTTGCACAAGAATCACACACAGTGAAGACAAAATGGACGACTTTTTTATTTCAGTGGTCAGCTAGCTTTTATGTGGTAGACCATGTGTGGAATTTGGGAGGATTTAAGGGAGTTTCATGCTAGGGAATGTCTATAAATGGAGAAATTGAGCTAAACACATCCAAGTATGGGTGAGAAGAGATAGAAAGACAGGGAAAAGCTATAAATTTTAACTATCAGGGGCCAATAAGCATAGGGGTTACAGTCAGCAAATAGGGACAGGGCTAACAATATTGAAACTGCAAATTACATATAAAGTAAGATTTTTTTCTAACAACATTGTTACTAAATGGAATAAATATATCTGTAGTCCAGTAGTTCAGCTGCATTCCAAAGCTGTCTTCTCTTCAGTTCTCTTTTTCTTCAGAGATTTTTCTCTACCACAAATATACCTCTCACGGGGAACCTCCAACAGCATCCTGGGCTGCATTAGGAAGAGAATTGCAAGCAAGTCAGTTAGGGTACAAAGAGGGTGTATAGATTTTCGCCTAGGTAAGTACAAGTAACAAATGTGTTGAAGGTAAGAAAGAGAGTTAGAGATTACAGAATGTAGCATTTCTTTATCATTTATTGTTATTAGAATTGGGTTCTGTTTACCCTAGAAAAATATAAGGCCTTTGAAAAGATAAACAATATGCTTATGTTTTCATCTTTTTTAGTGCTTTGGAACTTTTTAAGAAATAGGCATTAATTCTAAAGAAGAAAGACCCCAACTTCAATAAACTTAAGAAAGAATCAATGCTGCAAATTATAGGCTACTATCCACATTTCACTCTACAAAGACCAGAGGTACCATAAAGAGGAGCAATTCTCTAGAAATCTGCAGCAAAAGGATTAGGTGGCTTTAAAAGAATCAGTCATGGTCAATAAAAACAGTTGACTCAAAAGAATCTTCCCAAGGGAAGAAAATATAATCTGATTGGTAAGAAGCAAATGAGAGCGTAGTCAGATGCATCTGCATATTGGAATTTCCTCTCTTTCCTGAATTGCAGAGATTATTCACAAGCATTAGGGTGATATTGTTATTCTGTCTACTCCTTCTGGCTCACAGCTAATACTTAGAAGATGAGGGAGTGTTTAATTTTTTTAGGTGATACTGAATTCAAGAAGCCTGTATTTTCTTTGTAATTTCTTTATTAAAAACAAATAATAAAAAAACCCAGCCCCAAAAAACCAAGACAAAACTAAAGTCAACCCAGCAAGTAAAAAACCTCCAAAAACAAAACAAACAAAACAAAACCAAACCAAACACAAATCTTTTCAAAAAATTTCCTTATGTGCTGTGAAATTCCTTGTTGATATGACCAGGCAGATACTCTATCTTGAAAAAGTTGCCAGGTCTTGTTTCAGTGAGATATGTTGTTTTTTATTATCTATAGAAATAACAGTCTGAAAGTTTCAGTCCATGTGAAGCCCAAACACAAGTATGACACACAAACACGTTAAAATGCTTAATGACCAGAGGAAAATCTAAATTACTCTAGAGAACAGTTTATAATTACCCCAAGCAAATATATATTAAGTTTTATCTCACCATTTTGGTTCCATTAATCTATTCAATATTGCATTTTTATCATTTTCTGAAAGTTTGTACAAAACTCCTCCTCTCTCTTTATCTCAAGACTAATTTCTATCTCTTTACATATTTCTCCTTTTGCTACTTAATTACATCTTTTTACCTGTCTGGTAAGCAACTCTGGAAGAACTGTATTTAGGGTAATCACCTTATTAAATGTGTTTTGGTTTTTTTTTTTGGTTTTTTTTTTTGTTTTTTTTTTGTTTTGAGGTCTTTGTACACTACTCCCCCAAGTAGACTTTGGCCATCAATTATTTCTTTATTTTTATGACTGTAGATGCAGTCCTTGTATTCTCCACATCTGCACACACCACAGCTATATTCACTTATGTATAGGGGTCATGCTTGCAACATTTCATTGAACGAAAATGTAACAACCCTAAAGATTTAAGAGCTAAATATACAAAGGTGTCTGAGACTCAGCTACAAGATCCCTTTATTATGTACTCTGCTACTCTGAGATCTGCATTGCTAATTGATGGACATAGGCACAGCAACAATGAGGAAAATTTATTATCCTTTAGAAAGACTTACAAAACATAGTGTAGAGTATGGAGACATTTACTCTGCAGAAAATGTAGATGGGAAATGAAACCCTGCTTACATCTCTCCATGAAATAAGCATCTACCTTGAAGCTAGAGCTGTTCTTTCTGCTATAATCTCATAGTTGCTATAATATATTCTGCTATGAATATATTGTTGGAGATAAATATGTCAGCTCTTCTTATTTTCTGATTGCACACTTAATAGTCTAGTAACAAATGTAGTCAGATGAAATCCTAGAGGCGTAAATTCAAGTATTCCTATTTCTGGTTTGACATTATGAGTTTTACTTATATTGTTCACTATAGGTATGGATTTAAAGATGATACTCAAAGTTCCGTACCTGAACCTGTTTCATAGAAAGAATACCCTGTTTTGTATTTGTGAAAGGACTGGTCTCTGTGTGTCCATATAAATAAGCTTGATGGCCCTGCTTTAGTCACATATTTAAAAAAAAATTTACCACTGATACTCAAATACTTTTCACAATGTCAAAGAGCAATTATAACAAGAATTTGAGTTACCATATTAGGGAGCTTTCTGCAGAACATGACAGACACTCCTGCAAAATCAAATCTCTCATCCCCAAATTTTCAATATCCCAAAGACTATGTAAGCATTTTATTATTGTTGAGGGATTCTACATAAGGACAAGTTTGGTGAGCATGGTTGAGAACATGCTATTCTATCTGCTCCTTCTGGTTCACAGATAATATTTAGAAGATGGGGGAGTGTTATTTTGGGGAGTGGTTATTTTTTTACTACAATCAGCATACTATTTTTACTCTACTATCATCATAAATGGGAAGGGGATTAAAGACATAAATGCCCCCAACAGTTAAGCACCTGACATTCATGAAGAGCAGTAGGGATGTTGTGAGCAGGAACTTAAATGTCTAGGTGTTTTAGGTGCCAGATCACTGAAGACACTCTGCATTGAGATTTTGAATTTGGATATCAAAGATTGAAATTAGGCAATAAATTCCTTCAGAAGGCCTAGTCCAGAAATGACAAGCTCTTTATTTATTGAACTGTTGACAAAATTCTGAAATCTTCTAACCACACAGATATGGTCTATTTCTTTTAAAATCTTTCCTTGGACCTAGTGTTTATTTATTACCATTCCTAATCAGTTATTAATTCATTGAATATTTTTTAATGTTTGTGGGTTTTAAATTCTGTTAATTTGTCTTCTACAAGTTAATTTTTGTCAAAGTTGTCCACAGCTGCTTGCATTTTTTACCTAAAGTGTGTATTTAACTTTTCAAAAGTTTTTAAAATAGTGCCTTAGTATGCGGAAAAGGACTTTATCCATTTCTCTAACAAAAATTTCCTCACTGCCTTGAACAAACTGCTGCATGGCCTAGTTCCTCCATTTTTTAATTAGTATTCATTTCTTAAAAGTTTTAATTTCCTACTGTTTTTAGAAGATAAAAAAAAATTGTAAAGATTCAAAATAGTTTGGATTAGTATTATCATATGCAAAGACTAATAATGGATGTGACTAAGAAATTATTTTCCCTCTTTTATTCTTTTATCAAGCTAAGGAGCCGGGAGCTATATTATTGAGTAACACCCTGACAAATACTATTCTCTGCAATTATATGTGCACCATGTTACATACCGTTATTATTGAGCTTGAAAATGTGGGGTTTTTTCTGTTAAGAAAAAAATACACAGTTTTAAAGATAAACTTATAAACCAAAAACCTACACATATATTTTGATGAAAATTTTGGCCTCCAGATAGATCAACATGACCTATTAACAGTTTTCTTCACTTGTTACTTTCCATTCCAACTGGATCCTTTCCTGTTATTTTTTTTTACTGATATTTTCTTTTGTTTTGTTCCACAACTTCAGCTGGTGCATAAAAAACAATCTAAGGAGTCTTTTTGTTTCAGAAGTGTTTTGGTTTTATGTTCCTTTGATGATGATATCTATTTACGTTGATAATATTTCTAATTTTTTTTGCAACCAAATATTTTGTGTAGTCTTTCATCTTAGTTTCCTTCATTAATATTTAAGCTACTGTTTTAGGCTGCCTGTAAGAGAACAAGGGCAGTAAACACTGGGATGTGAACACCATTTGTTTTAATTATCCACATCAAATAATTTTATCCTTGTATTTCGGAAGAAAACATGTTAAGAATCTTCTACACTTTCTTCTCCATTTCTCTGTTGTCAGAGGTGCCATTGATACACATTTTAAACGTGTCTTTGGTGTTATGATTTGTAAAAGAGTTGAATTAAACAGCATTCTAATTCTGTCATTTTATTATCATTAAAGAGGTATTTCCTGGAATCTCTTCATGGTAGCAGTTCAGACCTCTCAGTTATTTAAACAAACAAAAAACCCAAACAAAACATTAAAGCCCTTTCTGTTAGGAATAAGTCTTGTATAACCATGTTTGTATCAAAGACATTAGATTACTGTTTAAACACACCTTTGTTATCCGCTAGGTTTGATATATGTTCATTATTTCATGTTCTGTAAGAACTTTATTTTTCAGTGATTGCTAAAGCTTTAATATTTATGACATTTTTAGAGAGAAGAACTTACTTTCTCATTGCTAATCACTAAGCATTGGATTGAAGGGAAGAGAAGCAAAAAAAGGATTTAAGCATCTAATGTAGAGTTTCATTTGAATTTAGGAGCTCAGATCCAAATCTGTAACCCTGAAAATTCCTGTGTAGATAATTTCAAAAACTTAAGGCACTTGATCTCTTATGGGTTTTTGAAAATCTTTCATCATTTTTCATCTTTTTTTCCAGAAAACTTTCTTAGTCTAACATGAGTACAAAGTCCATCTCTTTTGATGGAATTAAACTGTTAGGTACCTATTTGTAACCCCAGTGGAGGAAAGGCATTTTCTTTTTTAAATCTCATTATGATCTTGACCTAGTAAACACTATTACGTCTATGGGATCAGCCTCACAAAATACACTGTTGATCAAAAACTAAGCCCTGCTGCTCCTATTTTTTTTTTTTAACCCTTTTAAGAATAATAGCTTTGGTTTAAGAAGAATGAGTCAAATTTCTTGTGATTCTATAAAAAAAAAATCAAGGTCCAGATCACAAGAAATGATAAGTCTAATTTATAGATTTATTCTTGCTCAGAAGAGGGACATGTGGTCTGCCTCACCCCTCTGTGCATTTGTACTGCCTATTTTCCACAGACGGAGTGGAGAATCAAATGAGCATAAAGTGAGTTATTTTGTGATTAGTACTAACTGGTAATCACAGTTAACCACAATGTTTTTTAGTTTAACCACAATGCTTTTATACAAAGACAATGTTCTCACCTTCTAATTTATCACCCTCAAAACCAGTCCAAAATCTCCAACATGACAAAAGAGCTTCAAAATGGCAAATGTGTCCGTACAAGTATTTGATCATCTGACTAACACTAGAATTGTCTTACACTACAAAATAGTTGAAAAGAAGTACAATTATTGAAATTCTTTCTCAAAATAAATATGTTACAGAATGTTACATTTTAATATTTCTCTGTATATAAAATTTTGATTTTGAACCAAATACATACAAAGCAGGCCTTGCAGAGTTGAATTTCTACATATTTTAAGACATGAAACAGTGTAAAGCATATAAAGCATAAAATACCCCTCCTCTAAGAATCAGACACCCTTCTTCATAAATAAAGGGTATTTTATTCAAGCCATATTTTTTGCTTCCAATTTATCCTGTGTGTCATTTTCTGGTCCTGGTAATGTCTCATTATAGCCACTTGTCTTTTTACAATTCTTTTCTGTTGGAAATTAAAAAAAATATTACAGTATTTATTAATAGTGTATTTATTACACTACATTCACCTTCTTCTATAACAAAGCAAAGCCAGAGTGAAAACTGATGGAACCATGAGAATTTTCTGTTAGGGGAATATTCTCAATACTTTTCTGGGAGTATTCCCAGAAGATTAAAATCTCTTTACTTCCTCAGATGGTGTTCCAAATCTTTTCTTTATTGACTTTCTTCTTAAGAGAACAATACAAATGTTGAGAATTTGGCATCCAGAATGTTATGATAATTCATACTTGAAAACTAACATGAAACATTATCAATATATAGAATCCTTATTTGCTTAAAACTCTTCTCAGGACTGACAAGTTAAACCAGCTTTTCTCATAATATCATCATATCTATAGCAGTTAATGGAATTCGTCTGCCAAATGTACATCTACAGTATACATTTACATTTGAGCTCATCACCCAAACCCCAAACAATGAAGACATGCTAACACTTCCAGAAATTTCTTCCTCTTTTAAACATTAAAAAGAAAGATCAGACAAAGCAGAAAGATGAAAGTCTATTTCTCTTTCCCAACTTTAAAGCTATTCATGACATTCTACATAGGTACAGGTGTATGACGAGATTCTAAAATCGCGCAGGAGTAATTCCACCTTAAAGTCAAGTATATAGGTAATTTGTAGAATGTCTGAAAGAAAAAATAAAACCTGAATTTGTTCTCTTCCTGACAATGATGGTCTTGAGACAAAATAAAATCCTTTTGTGGAATTTTTAATATATATTTTTAATATATATTTTATCACATAGGAAGATCGTAATTCCTATCCACCTAACAGATTTTAATTCCATCTTTAACTGATTACCTGTCAACTCAATTTATCTGATGGTTTTAGACAATGAGTTCTGTTGTGCATGGATAACTTGTATAGTTTATAAATCCTGCTAAAATTATGTCAGAAATGTCTTGATACAAAAACTCTATTCCCAAAGCAAGCTCGTGACTATCAGGTTTTTTCAGTACAGTCACAGACCTAAATGAACACAGCCATTCTAATTTTGGGCCTAACCTACTGACATGTTTTCATATACAAAGGTTTTCCTGAAGACATTAATTATTAGTGAATATAAGTGCCATCTCAGGCTGTTTTCAAGAGCTGTCTCTAGTTTACAAGCAGTAGCCTTAAGTAAGTTGTCCCACTGTCTGGAGTGCTTCAGTCCTCCCCCATGGCTGTTAATTGGAAACTGAGTGCATGCATTAAGTCTGCAGATTGAACAGAAGCACTTTCCAGGAAAAAGGCTTCAGGGTTCAGCCCAATCAAGAGTAGAATGGATGACACTGCAAGAATGGCTGATCTTCCAGTAAATCATAAACTTTCTCAGTTCATCAAGAATGTCCATATCCACATCTGGGAAAAGATACTGATTACTTCTGATTATTTGCAATCGATTTGCATGGAACTGCTGTCAAACAGAAACATGGGAATTGCAAAGTGATATGAGAGCCCTGCAAGGAAAAGCTATTGTCAATTCTCTCTTATAAAGAAACTATATTCCGGTCTTCTTTAAAGAAGAAGTCATTTCGTGTTTGAAAATTGATGTCTTTTCCTTTTGTTGTGTGGAGCATCTGTCACTACATTTGCAATGTCTTCATGACATGTTTGCTCACGTCGAGGTTTTTACTTGACTTTCTCTCCCAGCTCCCAACCCCAGAAGATAAAGAGCTTTTGTTCATGTGACATTGAACTTTATTTTTTTTTTTTAATTCTTTTGGAATTATTGCCCTCACAACATCACCCAGGGTATTATATGTCTGCTTTTCCTAATCTTACCTCAGCATGGTGCCAATTACCTTATCTACTCTCAGCACAGCAATCACCTCCAGACAGCCATACAAAGAGCCTGACAATATACATCACTGTCTGCAAAACACCTTAAAAGTCTGGGCAGCAGCCAGGTTTCAAAAGACCTTGGACAAATTTTTGAATTGTGTCCCATACTAGTTCTTAAGATGATTTGGGAAGATTTAGTCCACAATACATTCCTCTTTTAGAATGCAACATTTTAGAATGTCCATTTCATCTTTCTTCGGTAGAAACATTTTGAATGGACTTTCAATACTAGAAACAAATGGCAAAATTGAAGGATTACTAATGCTCCCTTCCTCTACATAAAAAATCAGATCCCCATCCACACTTACGTATGTGCCTTTCTCAATATGTTTAAGCATTTTCTCATGTATAAGATATTCACCCCTTTCCTTCTTCACCCAGCATTGAATCCGACTGCCTCTTTTAATGGATTTGGAAGTAGCCATACTGCTTTTAATGGTGAACTATGGGTCTTTTTATTTTAATGAGGATTTACCAAGTTTCTGACTGAATGGCTCATGAGCACGCAACAAGCAGATCCGCTGCATGTGGGTCGATTGATTGCACACCCACCACAGGTGTGATGGAGCCTGCTTGCTTGGCACCCCTGAGTAATGGGAGCTCTGCAGAGCAATGAATTAGATCGTTGTATATCACCTTGATTTGTTATCCTCTTTTCGCTTGGTTATACTTTGCTCTGGTCTGTTTCCCCTTTCCTTCCCCAGATTCCCAGTGATATCTGGCATTTTGCCTAGGGTTTGCAACCCACCCTTCTACCCACTGTTGGGGAAATGGGGATACAAATGACAACGCAGATGAAAACGAAGAGGAAAGAATGTTCTTGTGCTGATTTTTCAATAGAATCAAAGTGCCTAGGCAGTGTGAAAAATACCATTAGTCCAAATCTGCTTCATTAGGCACCTAAACGCTCCCAAGGATCCTGCTTTAACAGATATAAGACAAAAATATTCTCTAAAAGCAGAGACATGACTAAAGGGGAAATTGAGTAAAAAGAAGTGGAAAAAAGGCATGTGGAAAGGAAAAACTGCCAGGGTGCTGTGAGGGCCAGTGACTACCCAGGGGGAGTGGCAGGGGTTCCTCAGCTCCATTGGGATGGGGTCCAGCAAACAGGGCATGCCTCAACAGCCCAGATAGGAACAGGACAACCAGGAGGCACCAGGGCAGTCCCAGCCCTTGGTACCAGGTGCCTCCCTGGTGTTGGGATGGATGAGGCTGGCCCAGGATATGGGCCTGGGGTAGACCCACGGCCAGGCAGGGCAGGGCTATGGGGAGCTGGAGACAGGACAAATGGCATTGCTGGGGCAGGGGTTGATGGCCCTGGGCGGTTAAATGAGGGCTTGGGCAATGGACAGAGCAGAGTGAGCCCTTGGGGGATGGGCAGGAGGGACAGGCAGAGCTGTGGATGCCCTCAGGGCCCTGACGACCATGAAAGGTACATGTTTAGGAGTTAAGCACTTAGTTCTTTGTATCCTTGTATTAGGCACCTATTGCCCACCTCACATGCACCAGGTTATTTTAGAATATGCTTTTTGAACTGTATTCGTTCCACTTAACCTTACAAGGAAGACACCTAAGGTAGGATTGTAGCATTTCTAGTTTCCTTGATCAAAGGGAGAGATATAGACCTCCTTTTCAATCCAAGAGACCTCTAAGAGTATTCAGGTATCAACTTTAAGTAGCTCTCTCTTTTGACTTTACAAGGTTGAGTACACTCCTAAGTATTTCAGTTAGGTGCCTTAAATTAAGTAGGATGAACTTGTGAGTTATTACCTGTGATCTTCCTCACCACAAGACTCTTTTGTGCTTCTTCTCACACAAGCCTGAAAATTCAGCAATAATCTAATCCCTCCTTTCTAACTGACTGTGATCCTGAAAAATAAACAAATTTACTTCAGATAGGTAACACAGAATTGCTGCTTTCAGAATGAAGAGAACATGCTCAGACAACTTCTTTATATCTGTCTTACCTCTTTCCTCTGTGAAAAGAAAAGAATTGCTTAGAATTACTAGCTTTTCTTGCAATTAATGCTGATTTCACCCACTCTGCACTAGCAGATTGAGCCATAAAAGCAAAAAGAGTCCTGGAGGCAGAAGAAGTTGTAAAAACATGTTAAGGACAAATGCTCCTCCTGTCTGAGGCTCAGATATAAGTTTCTACCAACCAAAAACTAGGAAGCATAGTGAGACAGGAAGCACAGCTCCTGCACTGGTCAGGCTAAGATAGTCTTCATATGGCAGAAGCCTGTTAGTGCTCAGACCACAGGCTAAAGAGGATTACATTGATGGCATTGGGAAAGGAGATTCTGTAGAGCGAGAGAAATAACCCACTATTCTATTTCCTTATAGTAAATCCCTCAGGTGGTGGAAATAGGATACAGGCTCCACGGGAGTGGGTGCCTGGGGGGTTCATTCCATCTTTTCCATCTTCCTTCACTGTGAATCTGAACCAACACATTTGAACCAAACGCAACAGAAATGAGAGAGTCCTGGAAAAGATAAAACATTTTAAACTGCTTCTAGAAACAGTTCATGGAATTCTTTAGTTTAGTCTTACTTAGGCAAAAGCAAGGGGAGTGCATTAATCAAAGCCATGTGGGAACTGTGCAATATTATAAATGGGAGAGATTAAAAAAATATAAGAAGAAAAAGAGAGAGAGCCAACAATGTGGAAAGATATGAAGAGGCTCAGAAAGTGGATCAGAGAGACCAGGGGACTGAAATCATGGCCAAGAGAACAACAGAGGAGCCAAAGGACAAAGCAGAGAAGGGAAAGGAGAAGCAGAAGGCAAAGTCTGCTACTCAGTACCATGCCAAAACACAGCTAAGAAATGCAAAGAGCTACAGAAGAACAGTATCACCACAAATTTAAAGCATACTCTGAGAACAACATTATCGCTCTGCTGCTGGCTACTTACAGACTGATTCCACTAGACATAAGGAAACATAACCATTAGGTAACTCATAACTTTAAAACCTACCTGAATGTTGCCAGTGCTTGCTGATTGCTAGGATTTCAACATCACAATTCATTTAAAATGCTTTTTTCTAGTATAGAAGTTGTTTTGCTGCTTCAGTTATTGACATTCTATAGGCTTAATGTCCTTTCTCCTTTTCTTTGTGTGTTGGCATTGTCTATTTCTCCACATGGGTCTATTTAAAAGTAGATTAAATTTATGAAGTGTAACTTTGTTCTTATGGTATAGTACTCTCCTTTTAAATTAACATGTCTTATGAATTCAAAAAAAGCTTATGTTCCTGTTAGAAATCTTGTGCTTTGCTTAGATCCTTTCAAAAACACTTCTTGATACCTTTTTATTTTAATAAAACCTTTATCAAAGCCAAAGATATCTTGATGCCATCATTTCCAAAATCTCTCTGTCATATGGACAGAATTAGAAATTAGAATTTTTAATTTATTACTTAGTAACCTGCTCTCCATCGTTTATTGAGCTGAAGCATCACAGTTTAATAAGAACTTAGTTCTTATTTGTTGGATTTTTTTCCTTTATAGATTTTGCCTTGTTTCAAGTTGTGCACATATTTATCTACAACAAAATTAGGTTCTTGCTATCATATAATACTTATAGGAGCCTATGAACTAGTAGGGTTTTTTCTATGCTGTATGCTTTTTCCACCTTTCTGTTTACTTGTATCGTTTGAAACTCTGATTTCCTTATACTACCTTTTGTCTTGCTAGCTATAATACATAATGTAAGATAGCATCAAACAACTCCAAGGGAACCAGCCTATTCTTGCACGTGTAGGTGGGTGCTTACCAGCATCAATATTCATTTTTAATCTCTTACTACATGTGCTGAATCATTAATGCCACATTTTCAAACATGCAGTTGCCAATGTTAGGGTTTTTTTTTTAAAAAAAAGGGTTTCCAAAAAGCTCTTTCACTGCTTCCTTTGGCTATGGAAGTCTCATTTTCTTAGTCTATCTCAACAAAAGATGACAATATGAAATCAACATCTCTCAGTATTGGTGTCTAGAGTAAATTATTTAATAATGAAAAAGTAAACAACTGTCTCAAAACCATCAGTCTATTTTTTTTCTTTTAAGCCAACTTATTAATACCTTAAAAATAACCTTTTCTTACTACATTCAGCCTCATATGTTCTGAGGCTCCTTGTGTTTCCTTCATCTGCAAGTGCTCAAAAAAGCGTTGCCTGGTCCTGCATTCCACTGCTGCATTCTGCAAGGCTGGTAAGGGAGAGTGGACATCAAATGATTGAGGTCACCAAAGCATTTTCATTCACCTACTTATGTTTGGTGTGGATCTTTTAAAAGACACTGCATAGTGCCTCTGTAGCTCTGAGGAATCTTTAAAAGACAAATTCAGAAGGGATAGTTAAACCACTGATATATGGCTATAGCAGGAGAAAGTACAACAGTAAAATTAAACTTATATATAAGATTTATGGATCCAGCATAACTTCTTCTTCCAATTAACTGAAATATTCACCATCAATATAAATAGCCTTCAAGGCAGGAATAAGGGTGCACTGATTAACATAGTGAACAGTTTTACTCATCAGTTAACAAACAAAAAACCCACAAAACCAACCAGCTATATTTAGTGCTCTGCTGGCAGACAGTCAAGCCCTAAATAAGCAACTGTTGTGTTAAAATCTAAACAGGACCGAGGATGTTCTGAGTTGTAGATGGAGATTGCTGCTCAAAGGCTATGTTTACAACAGAGGAAATCAAAAAGTCAAACAATCTTCAGATATAAAATTCAGCATCTTATATAATTATAGTATTTTATAACAACCTTTTGGCTGAAGGAAGGTGCCTTGTTTTCAGTTTCATTGTTTACATTAATTATGTATAGAAAACCTATTTATTATGCATGAAAGCTAACAGGGGCAGAGACCTATCCTACTGTTCATAGTAATTGTGTCTTCAACAGCATGAAATATTGGTGACAAATGTTCTAAAATATTAGAGTGGAATTTTAACTTCTTCTTTATATTTTTTATTTTTCATCATCTGTAAATGTTCAGTATTAACTGAGGTAGAAAATTCAACTGTTATAGAATGCTATCATTTCATCATCTATGTTTTTTAATGTGCTACTTCAGCATTGCACTGTGCATCTCTGAGTTAAGATCCCTGTTTCTGAGAAAGTTTTCACAGTTCAGGAGTAATTTATTTTCAAATACACAGATTTTTCCAAATGTCATTACAAGCAAATGCAGTATGATGGCATTCAACGATGTCATGCAACCGGATCCCTAGCTGTTTGAGAAACCAGAATGAAAACGTAGGGAAATTACTAAACATAATCTTATTAATTTATGAATGAATCTTTGAACTTTCTGATTATTGCCTCTTGCAATGAAGATCTGTAGTTAAAATTTCCAAAGGTAGATAAAACTGATAGCAGCTCTCATGGAAAGCTCTAGTTAAGAAAGTATCAAATCTGGTTTTAATTCCCATCATGTAAATTCTAATGACTGAAACAAAATTTTGTGAGTTCCACTGATTTTTTTTTTTTTTTTTTTGTCCAATAAAATTTTGTATTTTCTAGGGAGCAGAAAAAAAAATTCACACACAGTTTTGTGTTTTAAAAGAGATTTAATGAAAAATAAGTATTAAAAGGAAAATAATAAATTGTATTTCATTATTCATAAAGAAAAAGTTTACTTTTTTTAACTAACTGACGAACTTTTAATAATTTTTTGTGAATACTGTATGAAAAATCCTGACAGAGACATTGTATCAGAAAGAAGAGGGGGGGGTGTGGTGGGGGAGTCTCTTCAGATCTCTTTGTTTAATGGCCATATATTTCCCTAATATTATGTCCAGTTAAGGATAGAAGATAATGAACATTTCTTGTTTAAGAGCTGCTGCTGTTGTCATCTTTGTTTAGCTTTAAAATCTGAATCTTAGTCTTTTACTTTTTATTTATCTTTTGTATTATTTTAAATAATATTTATGCAAATAACAGAGAAGAGCAAAAAAATATCTTTTTTCTATCCAACATTATTCTCAAACTTAATTTTCTCAAAAATATTAAAATAATTTTTCCACTTTTAAGAATAATTTTATAGAGGCTTATAAACATAGGCAATTTGAGACTGTCAACTAATTCTCAGTACACTTTTGTGTTCTGATATAATCTGGTTTTTCAAAGAAAATGAACTCTTCAACTCAAAAGATCTGAACTTTTTTGTCCCACTCGCCAACTTAAAAAAATTAATTTGAAGACGATAGTCCTAACACTTTTACTTGGTGTCTAAATACACTACTTTCTCCAAGGTAGATACCTGAAGCTATTAGTACTGTCAGCCTTTTATAAAGTTCATGTGAAATTTCACCCAATTTTTTTCTGTGTATTCTGTTTTCAGTTATTTCTTACAGGGTATTAATGTAGTGTCTGATGAACTATTCACATAAAAAACAAGGACAGTAGGACAAAATCAGTAGTTGAAGGAAAACATGTACAGTTAGAAAACCTGAACATCATTGCAGTGTAAGTGAAAACATTTGTCTTCGTAATAATATCTGAAATAAATTCCAATTTTTAAAGCTTGAAATGGATTCTTGACCAGAGATATAAAAACCAGACTTTAATGTAGTATTTTTAAAGCCATGCAAAGAAAAAAACAAGATCAGATATTTAACTGTATGATATTACTTCCCCCCCCCCAATTATTCTCATATTCATATTGTAATCCTATGTCAACAGTGAGAAATTAGATTAAAGAGCTCATGCATTTTTGTGGGCTTAGGAAGCACACCTTTTATTTGAAAACAAGAATTTTCTGAAAGTCTAATTAAAGTCTTAATAGGTCAATCAAAGCATTTATATTAGTCTCTTTAGAATTATACTAGCACTTACAACCTAAAATATTCAATTACACCCAATTCTAAATTAAGTAACAGTTAAAGCTGACACTCACAAGCATTCCAATGTCTACCATCTTTTCTGAGGTTATGCCTGACATTTTCAGGGCATTGCTTGGCAAGTCATAAGCTTCCCAACTTTTTTGAAATTAATTTTCCTGGTGGTGCTTTGTTCTACCTTGTTATTGGGTGTCCTTGAGGTTATTCAGTACAATTTCTAACAATAAGCTTACTTTTTTTTCACAATTTTTTCCCTGCTTTTCTCAGTATGTCGTTACACCTAAACGTGTCATGTTTGCGTGTATTGGATAGTTTTCGTTGCGCTCTCTGTTATTCGCAAAGGTAGTTTTATTCTTTTCCCAAGGCTTCATTCCTTTAGCAAATAGTAATTGACCATTTCTGAGTAATGTTTATAGCTTTAGAACATCTGGTATCATTCTGTGCCTGTAATATCATCCTGTTTGGGGATGCCTGTTATAAACCACTATGTGACTTCACAGTCTTCAAGTCAATCCTAGGTAATGTTTTATTAGTACAAGATAGTCAAAGATACAACCTAGTTTTAGGGCCATTAATAGTTGCCTCTACAAAAATGATGATTGATGAGAAGATGTACGTGCATGCCTGTAGATGCACTGTACTTCTGTCATTACCTGTCATTAATATCTATTAGTTATGACATACCACTCTGAATTTATCAAAGTTGTTTCCCAGCATTATGTTCAGCTAGGTTTCCAGTACTTAACTGTTTGCTGCACCTGCCTTGACATGTCTAAACTCTCACACCTCCAGTCCACTTCCCTACTGACTATATTGCTGGAACTCAATATAAAGTTCTTCCATTTGAGGCAGAAAATTACAGATGGAGGAAGATGTAATTCTGAATACCTTCAGAAGAATGCTTCAGTTGACCAAAATTTAATTCTACAGTCAAGATTGCACTTTAAAATATTCAGATATGCTTTCTTGCAAAAGTTACACTTTTGTTCCATTTGTATAATTTATTTAACCAAATACAACTTTGTTACACACATATCAAATGAAGATTGGTAAGATTAACTAGCTGCTGTAATTTTTGTAATGAAAATTTTGAAGTACCTTCTCTTTCTATTTCTTTAGTTGCAGGTCTCTGATCAGTTAATTAGACTCCTTCAAAAGTATTACTGGCTAATGGAGATTGGAGGGAGAGACATAAAGAGAGAAAAAGCTCTACTGTTTGCATCCCTAATCTTCTATTTTGTTGTAAGATCATTTTGTGTAGTTTCTCTGATAATTTCTCTCACTCCCGTTATTTTCTGACTTCCAGAAGTTAGGCTCAAAGAATGAGAGAGAAGAAAGTATGAGAAAGTACAGGAATAGTGAATATAGTTCACTATGATTAAAATGTAGTAGAAAATTGAAGGCAATATCACAACTAAATTTGCAAATCTTTCTTCAAGTGTTAAAAAGGGTATTTTTAAAAAAATCCAGTTTATACTTTTTTCCTAAAGGATATATTTTTGAGGATTTCATTGGTTAAATAAATTATTAGATAAAAAATACATTATGCATGTATATGATACCCATATCTATACAAAAATGTTTTTTGTTTCAACATGAATTTTCATTTTGAAAGTTAACTCAGTATGCATCATTTACAACAGTCAGAACATATGGGAAGGGTTCTGAATCTATCAAAAGGAAGTTTAGCCACTCAGTTGACCCACTTCCAAGTTACTAACCTTGTTTCCACCTCTGTATTGGATATTCATTAAGTGTTTAGCAGAAATGTTTGGTAATATTTAATATTCCATTATTAATATTAATACCAATTTTCATCTGAATAGAAACATTTTTTTGGCTTTTCTTGAAAGTAATAAAATTCTATTTTGGTATCTTCCCAAAATTAGCAACAAATGCTTTCTTCATGAAGGATCATAACTAGTAAACATCTAAGAAATCCACAAACTCTCCACTGCTGTACTGCTTTGAAGGAAGTGGAGTTATGCAATATTTCAATATTCCCACTAGTTGCCGTTGCCCCTTTCACACCAAGTTCTCAATTATGTTAGTTTCTCATTTGATCAGTACCCAAATGTTCATGTTACTGTGTTCACATTATTCCTCTTTTTTCTGTATTTTCTCTTCTCCTCACACCTTTCCAATGTGTGCATTGCTCACATGGACAATACCAGCAAGTATTGGGTAGCAACAGAAAGACCTCAACAGTTTCCCGACTTGGTGCCTGCTAAATCCCTAAATCTCAAAGGCATTGCATAAGTGTTGTTTTTATTTGGAGCGGATTTTTCTGTTTGTTGGTTTGGTTTGTTTGTTTCTTTAAGATATAAAATTCAGTTGTGGACAATGTAGATTTTCTTCTATTTCTTCCCGTCATTTATGCAAAGAGTACCTTTATTTCCAAGGACAGAGGCTACTGTGTGAAATGTGATTTGCAAACCTACTAGAAAAGTAAACGTCAGTGTTTGAAATACAGAGCCAGAATTGTCTGGAGGCTACAGTTTAGCTGGAATGGAAGCTTCCATAAAAACCTGTGCACCCTTCACACACCTTGGGATATCTTGTGGGTCTAAAACTGAGAATTACCCCACAAATAGCAGAAAAATTTATCCTGAACATAATGGGACTCAACTAACTCAAATAAAATCTTAGTCTAAAGTCTAGTTTGTGACTAATTTTTATATGTAAAATATTTATTAGTAAATACACTATAAAGCTCATATTTGTATGTAAGTAATCAAAGTAATTTGTTACATGGTACAGCCTAAACTCCACATGCTAATAGTCATCTTCTATTTCAAAGAGGATGATCTGAGTTAATACCAGGCTTGCCTGATGAGGTGCACTATATTTTCTGGTTTACATACCATAGTTGTAAATCCTCAAGATAGGTTTCTTTTTTTTTTTTTTTTTTTTTCCCCACACAGATATAGAGCCATAGAGAATTAATTGGTGGAATCATAGTCCCCATGGTAGAGTGAAGTGCCTGAAGTTAGGTAGAATATTTCTTTGTGTTCACTTTCAGGCTCTTTTTACTGTTGTGCTACTATTCCAAGAGGTAATTCAACATATCCAGATTGAAAACCTGAATACTCTTAAACTTGATTTTTCTAACTCTTTGTTTACAGGAACAGATATATCTAAATTGAACAACTAGTTTAAGTGTTTGAAGTGAAAGATGCCAACACCAAATTTCAAGTAAAATCAGGTCACAAGAAGATTGCTTAGAATCACTTCAGTCTTGAATTTTTCCTGTAGAGTATTATTACATTATCTGTCATTAGATCTTTGTTATTTGTCTGTAAAGTTGTCTATGAGTCTTTTATCTAGATTTATTTTTTCTGTATGTTTAAATTTGCATGTGGGATTTTTCTGCCTGTGTATTGTACTCCTTGAGAATTCCAACAGAATGTGAAATATGCTACAAAGAAGAAACTATTGCCATGAATTATTGAATGATTAACGTGCCATGAAATTTTGTAGTAAAATGACATTTTTATTTAATATACATGATATTCCAACATAGAATATTTATTGTTGCCTGTCATTTAATACAAGCTGTTAGAATTGGAAATAATACTATTAATACAATAATAATACTTAAGATGAAAACACAAATATAAATTGTTCCAGCTCCTCACTTCATATAGACCAGAATATGCAATTAACTGAATTTAATGTGTCTCTCATTTAGTCAATGGAATGACACTGATAATCAGGCGCAGATGATTTGTCACATTACTTCTAATTTATATCTATCATATTACAAGAAAGAACTATAATGATGCATCCATTTATCTTAGACAAAAGTTTGTGACTTAAACCAGTTATATAGAATACATATCTTCTCTTGTCAAAATTTCAAACATAATTGTTTGTCTCAGACATTTAACTGTTTTGGTTTTTTTAAGCTAATGTAGGACAGTTCAAGTGAGGCATGATGTTAGGCACTCAAATATTTCATCGCCTCTTGATTGCAATTATTTTGTCTCCCTCTTGATAACAGTATTTATTTTGAGCATTTTATGATTTCTCTGCTTAATAATTGAGATCTGAGGTTACAGTCAGCAACTCAGAAAAATGTGAATGTTTCATAAGTAGAATAGCATTTTTACTTTTTTCAACTTTTCTTTTTCTGGTTTCTCTCAAGAATCACATTCTTCTATGCCAAGAACTAATTTTTCCCAATAATGTGGACATCTTGCTTAGTCTCTTCTGCTCAGTAGATATAGAATGCCTTTGAAATTTCTGAGTTTTCTCAAGGGAAAGAAAAGCCTGTAATACCTATTCTGTTATAAATCCAACTATCCTTAATTTGTTAAAAAAACCCTTCAGCTCAGGAGTCTCTCTCTGTTAGCAGCGAGTAGCTCAACAAAGATCTCATGAAAGAGCAGAACACATAGAAAAGCTCAGTAGTTTCTAATACTCTGCTTCTCACAAACTTAAAAACAGCAATATTTTCTTTCATCTATCCATTTATCTATGATTTTTGTACTCATGCAAACTTACAAATACTCAGGTTTTATGGAGATGCTTTTATTCTTTTTATTTACACCTTTTTATTTCATTTTGTTCCACCCTCATTTATGCCAGATATTCACTGTCATCAGACAATGAATGATTTTTCCTTATTTCTGTTATCTGAGGCTCTTCTGATTTTAAAGACCAGAGCCATCAGAATCTTCATACTTCTCTTTTACAGGTTGAATAGGTCTAGTCTGCTGAATTATTTTTCATATACATCATACATATAGATTATAAATGTATAAAAGCTTTTCCTTAAGATTGAGAATATTTAACTCGTAAATCAGGAATTATATCAGAAAAAAATGCTTGTAGTGACAGAGGTTTTGAATACACGTGCCTGACGGTTCCTAGACACTTTTGAATGAACAAGTACTGACTTATGCTAAACTTTAGAGCTTCACTTATACCTCTAGTATTGTAACTAGTCCTACAAGTTGTCCACACACCTGGTTTGCTGCTTCTAAGTTAATAAGGAATTGAATAAAAAATTCAATCTCTCAGTTTCCTCCATGCAGAAAAACAACTTAAAATAACCAATTGAATAAGAATACTCTTATTAATAGAGAGGAGTTTAGTCCCAGAGTTATAAGAACTGCATCCATCTTCTAGATGCTTTATACAGTACATGTAGTTATATTAGTATATTTTTAATAACTCTCTCTCTTTCTCCCTCACTGTCTTTTTCTCTCTGTTTTAAGATTAATCATCAAATGAAACAAAATAAAGTGAATTTTTGGGATGTCTCGACATAGAGGTGAAGAAGTGGTTCAAATGTTCTGATTGCCAGAGAAGAAACACTTTTCTGATATCAGTTTTAAGTCCTAGGAAAAAATTAAAAAATCTGTCATGGGTTTCTTGGAAAAGCAGTAATATTTTAAATGAAGGTTAATGAAATTTTTAATCAAATTTTTACATTTAAATTTGATGAAGTAGGCTTACAAGCAGGATTCTATCCCTTGATTTTAGAGTCTTCTCATTGTAAAATTGACCTTGGTGTTAAACATGTCAAAACTTACAAAAGTTCACTGCTGTTGTAGTATACTTACATAAAATAATAACAATACTGAACATCAAAATATTATTTCAGAACAAAATAATATGAAATTCTTATTTACTAACTCATTTTAAAAATCAATCCCAAAGAAAGTCAGCCCCAAGGTCCTCTCATGGCATGATAAAAAGCAAGCCTGAATTGCCCTGCCAACAGAACCATGGACAGTGCCTAACTGGTTGCAATGTCTTTAAATTAACTACCACTCAGTAATCTATAACAATGAAATTACCAAAAAGACATAGAATAAAATATATAAAATTTAAAACTATGTATATTTACTACTACTGGCAATTTGTAGAGATGATCAGTATACTGTTCAATGTCAGAGCCTTGTAATCTGTTTTTTCTAATTGCAAAAGTCTTTAAAAATTGTTACTTTTCTTTTGATAGGTGAATCTAAACAGCAATCTAGAGAGTGTCACTTTAATTTACTCTGTAGAGCAAATTCTGACATCATGAGGACAACTGTCTTCAAAAAGTGTATGGAGTTTTGTGGGGAGCTCCAGAGCTTTTTGCTGTGTACAAGACCAGTTCTATCACACAAACATGGATAAAAATGCAAAACTGGTCCAAAACTGAAAACTGTTTCTCTCATATCCTTTGAAGAAAGAAATATTACATGTAACAGATATATTAACTTTATCAAATTATCAAGTGCATATTTGGTACATCAAGACTCCTTTGTCTATGGGTGATGTTCTCTCCAAGCAATGTTTTATGGCAGAGCATGCATTGAGTGGTGTTAGTGATATTACTGGAATGATTAGCAATGTAAAATACTGTTAGTTCTGAATAAGGTTGACAGAGTCTGGCTCAGACAGCATAAATGAAGAGTGAGAGTAGAAAAAAATTAATCACTTCAAATTACAGGACTAGAATGAAACCCTGAACTAGCTCCTATAAAACTGTTTATGAGCTTCAGCTGTTCTCATGCTGAGGACATAAACAATCCTTGTTTGCTGATGCCTAAATGTCTTTAAGAGAGAACTGTCACCACAAAATCTTTACATGTAAACTGAAATCCCTAATTACTCTCTGATCTATGGACAGCTTACTCATTTCCTTTATTAATGTATTTTGGCCAGAATCCCCAGCTGACAACAGACTTATGAATTAAATCTCTATAAAGAATTCCACCACATTTGTATGTAGTATGAGACAGAATTTGACCATTAATTGACCATTAATGACTAGTGTTCATAAAAAGGAAAAAAAACCACAGTTTTATGTTTCAAACAAAGTAGTACACACTCGTATACACTTCATCAAGCTGGCTTCATTGCCCAATATCTCAGAAGACAATTTTGTATTTCTTCCAGAGGTGGTGGTGGACTGTCTGTTTTCTAGGCTTTGAGAAGAGCCTATCTGATGGTAGAGGGAGCCTTCTTCAGTTCCTTTCAGCTCTTCTCTGGCGGTTTATTTACTTATGGAGAAGCCAGTTGCAGACTCTTTGATTAGGAATGCATAGCTGTAAAATGAGATTCTAGAAAACTAAGGATCAGGTTAGACTCCAAACTAAGGTTCAGAGAAGACTAGCTCTGGGAACACAGCCCAAGATGCCTAGTTCCAGTGTGATTGTGTTTGCTGAGGTGTTATGGATCATGATCCTGTTGTCTGTCCTGTGTGTACTTTAAGGATAGGATTGATCTCACCCTTAAAACTATAAAACTAGGCTTTTATTAAAACCAAATGTTTAACTAACTTGCATATGAAAAACTAACAAACAACTAACTAGCTGAAAACTAACTTGTGTATGATACCTAACTTTCAAAAAAATTAACATACACTGTGGTACTAAAAATAAAATGTAAATAAATGTAAATATTTGTAAGCATTCCAGCTAAATTTTAGAATAAAATAACTGAAGTATTAAGAGTAAAATTTACCTAAATCCTCATTTCATTTAATCTTAGAAACTGTTTAGAAACAGTCCCATTCATAGCTTTTTTTTAAATTTTACTTGTAAAGTTTTTTCATAGTGCATACAGATATAACCACACTTCAGTGCATGCAAATGTGAATTCCAGTTTGAAAAGATCTGCAAAATGTTACCATTTTGACATAAGAAAAATTCATATTAATTCCTGTAATATTATTCAATGCATCACAATGAAAGATGAGTTAAAACTAAATAAATTTTGAAGTATTATACCAACTTGTTGCACTAAAAAGATAAAATTGTTTTAAAAAAATCAGTATTGCTTTCTACCTTAAGTTCATTTTCAGTTTGTGAAAGACATGAAGCATAAGCTCAGTCAAAATTTAGAAAGCTGTACAAAAGTTTAAGAAAGGTTTAGAGTTGATTCTTTTTCCTTCTCTTTGTTTCTTTGACTTTGCTGAGTTAATATCTTTATGTTTCCTTCCTTAAAAGTAATGGAAATTTGAAAGGGATTTGAAATGCAAACATTATAAAATTAATTATTTATGGAAAAAATAATTTAATGATGTCTTTAAAAGAGCTGCAAATATGAGTTTCTTTTATACTTTCAAATTTATTCTGTTTTTGTCCATTGGAACATTATTAAGGGAAGTGCCATAGATTTTTTTTGTTGTTGCTGTTGTACAAATGCTTGTCTAATAACATCTGGAGTTAGCATTTTGTTTCTCTTTAGGTGTTGTAGCATTACTGTCTATGACTGGTCTCCAGTCTCCCTTAAAGAAATCTGATTAGGTTGAAATACTATCTAATTATGATTATGATTATGATAAAACCCTCATGAACATCCATGTACTGGTATACATACTAAAAGACTCTAGTGACATTTGAGAGGCTAAGGACATCTGAGAAAGTCCACAAAGGAGTTGACTGATGTCACACTTGATGGACAAAGATATGTTGTTCTGGACTGGCAGAGGAAGACCTCAGGCACTTATGTTTAGGTAATCAAGCCCTAAACGTTGAATTTAGAAACCTGAAGACCAGCATAGAAGGAAGAGGACCAAATGAGAATAACGTATGTTGAATATAAGGAATTTAACAAAGTTGTTTACTGTAAATACTGAACAGATTGAAAGCAGTAAGAGATTAGTATACAGATCCCTACCAAAAATCCTCATTCAATCATATATATTTAAAACAATCATGTCATATGAATGGAATGTATTAAAATAATGGATGAGTGTTCCATTATTCTATGCTTCCTGTCAGAACTTGTCTTAGTACTTCATCTGGGGACATGTCTTTAGAAACATCAGCTGAATTGAAAAAATAATTAAATTTGAGGCCTTAGATAAAAGCTTTGAGTCTTCCAAGCTGGGAATACATGTACAGAGTCCTCATTTGCTAGACTGGACACATATGTCTAAACATTTCTGCATGAAAGACAGTGGCTGTGAGATAACCTAATGTGCTGAAAATGTGAGAAAATATACTATCTACACTTTGTTATTTTTATTATTTGAACTGATTCAAAAGTACAAATTTTACTTTTAATTGTGACTACAACACCTTTTGAAACTGTTATTTTCCATTTTAATCCTTTTGTCTATTTTTAAATGGCCTCAATAAATGGCAATGAAGATTCTATTTTTTAATGCACAGTGGTATATACTTTTGCTGAGTCACATCTCATGTAGTTCCTGTAAAGTCAGTAAATTTGTGTGAACTAGAAATCACTGCTGAATTTAGACTAATATCTATGTAGAAGTCAACTGTGGTAATGCAGGCAATCCAAATAAAAATCACGTCAGGAAAGTCGTTATATTCTGCAATTAATATAATGGATTTTACAATGTGTGCTAGAAATGAAGAGGCTTTGCCTTCTACACTGTTTTATATTAACACTTATAAAATTAAATAGCAATTATATATAATTGCAATATAAGAGACAGGTCATAGTTATAGGATCTGGCTGCATCACCTTTCACTTTATCGTTGCTGCATTCATCCCTCAGGTGTTTGATTTTTTATGCCTAACTGCCTTAATGTAACATTATACAATTCTTCCACATAGTTATACTTTGTAACTATAACTATAGCAATGTTTGTTAACTTGGAATACCAAGAGTTTTAGCTATTGCAATATAATTGTGCTAGAAAGAGGCAAGGTTGTACAGAGCTGCCTCATCTGCTCAGCAGTGTCAGAGGCTGTAGATATTCCTGTTAGCAAGTATTTAGGTATGTGGCAAAGTCTGGCAGTGGAAACTTAGGCAATTCAGAGGATTAGATATTCACAGGCAGAAAGCAGATCTTCACAGAATTTCATTAATATCTTGAAGTTGATTTGAGCAGGGACTTTTATAGTCCTTTTAGAATCCAGCCTGAACAACATGCATGTAGAACCATGCTACTTAAAGCCTAGTATTTTATAATGATGAGGTGGGAAGGTCTAGCTCTTTTAAGCACTTCACACTATTAAAAACCTTATTGAATTCAGCTCTTCTAGCACCTACAGGACATGAGCATACATAATGTCTGTCACATTTCTCCTCATCACATTTTTTCATAAATGTACTATTTTCCTGGCCAACCCACCTCATATGCATCTATTCAGAAAGGGCTTAAAGGTGAAAAATCTTAAATCTTAGACCAAAACATTTGATCTTGAGTTTCATTAAATCGAAAAAATGGTTTGGGTCAGTTCTGAAGGATTTAGATGAGACTTAGACCTGAAAGCATTTGGTGTGTATAACATCAATGTTTCCAACAATGATGAGATATCAACAGTAAGGGAAAGCACAGACAAGCCCATGAAGGTGTGTTATCAGGGCCTTTTCATTTCAAGAGAAATAGGAGTACATTGTTGACTGGTATGAAGCAAGCCAACTTGTGAGGATATGTGTCGGGAGTGGACCAGCAGAGGCCTACAGAGAATGGAGACAGATGCAGAGGGACTGCGAAGAAACCTCGGAGGAAGAAATCGATCTAGAGGTGCTTTGACAGCTGCAGCTGCAGGAAGCGCCTGAGATCCAGCGATAAGACGCAGCTTCCACAGACCCCTGCAGGACCCCCCTATCTGTGCCACTCACCATTCCTTCCCTTCCTTCCCTAACTCCCAAATCTCCCTATATGGCTGGACATATCCCTGCAGCCAATCCCTCCATTTTCCCTTATCTCTGACCCTCAGGATTCGGTGCCCCTGGCAAGAATCCCACCCTTGTTTGAGACCCTTCTATGTACCCCTCTATATAAACTGACACCTTGTTTTAATAAAGAGCCATTTTGTGAGTCACCTATCTGGGGGCTCGTCTCCTATACAAAATGTGCCTGAGGGTCTGATTCACGGGGACCCCTACCCCACCCTCGATAGATATGTTCTTGCTTCAAAGTAAATATGTTTGACAGCTTTCAGCAACTCAAAGCTTCAGGTCCCCCCTCTGTTATTGACCTAACTGGATTTTGTTTTCAAAGACTTTCTTCCTGGATTGAAGCATGGAAACCCTTTTCTAATTACACACCTTAATGCTTGTCGAGAGCTGAAGGATAGGAGCAAATAAGCTAAAGACCACCAGATCAAAGTATTTTTATAGAGTACAATACTTCGCCTGGCAGCAAAAGACATATCAAGCATTGACCTCTTCGCAAAGGCATTTACACTCATGGTTGGCCTCTTAACAGTTATTTCTGATCTCTTCCCCTGTTTGCCACAATTCATTTCACTTCTCTTCTGCTGGAAGATGGTTCATAGCAACTACAGATTATAGAGTTCACTTAGTGCAGTAGTGGCAACTGCTGCAGAAGCTCTTGGAACAAGAGAGACTAATACTTCAAAACCTCATAGAATTGACTTATTTTTTTTTTTTTTTTTTTTCTTGCTTTCACTGCAGAGGTAGGTATTTGCTATTAATATATATAAGACTGAAGAAGAATTTCTCCCACTATCATATTTCTAGTGTCATTAAATATTTGGTTCAGAGTTTATCTAACTTGAGCAAGTTTTCAACATTTTTATTGCACATAACTGCACTCATTTTGCATTCATACCATTGTACAACACCCCTCTCTCCTTTTTTTTGCCTAATACTATATAATTCAGTCACTTTGCATAGATAAAAAATATAGATCCTTGTTTCTGCCTGGTGCTGTGCAGAACAGAAAGGCAATGGGATAACTTACTCCAGTATCCTGAAAAAGATAGTGGAAAATGTTGTGACTACTGATGTTATTTCTTTAACCATTCAGCATACTGATCATACATACTATCTCAAAGAACTGCTAAGATGTAGATGACCCCAAAGTATGTCAGGAATACACATCCTAGAAACCAGTCATGAACAATTAAACTTTTAAATGATATGAAATGCTTACATTTAGAGTTCACTTCCTTAGCTCTCCCTCTCCAGTTTTCATATCTTTAAATGTATTTATTTCTTAACGTTTTTTTTCATGTCCTTTGTCGTTCCAATTTTGAGAATGAATGTAATATACATTTCTGTTTTACAGCAAACAAGGTCCCAAGGAAACGTTCCAAAATATTTCTCTCAAATTTTGTGATTTCTGCACACACTTTCCTTTTCCATTGCCCTTTTATGTCTTTTTTTTCTACTGTCTTTTTTTTCTACCTATCTTATCTGTCTTTTCTCACACCCTTCAGTTCATTTAGGCTTATGCTCTATCACTACAAATCATTGCTGTGTATTAATTTGTCTCCTTCTGATATTAATATCCAAGACAAAGGCCCTGTTGAAGAAAACCTTCTCCAGCAATTTTACCTCTCTTTGGATCTCTGTAGGATTAAGAGCCCAGGTTTCTCAGCATGCACTGAACTAGTCTTTCAATAATTAACCTGAATTCCTGCAGATCTTCATTCTTTCTTCTGGTCCTCTAACCAGTTTTCCTGTCTGTGGCAGCTAGATCATGATCATTTGACCCTTTAGCTTTGTAAGTAATTTCTACTATTAAAAGCAGCATTCAGAATTTCTTAAGCTAAAATTAAGCAGAGGAGGACGCTGCTAAATGTAGATTTTCAATTAACTTTTGTCCCACCCCATTTTTCAAAAACTGACTTCAGAACTGTAGGTTCTGAATAATAACTGAACAGATAAATAACTGAATGCATGTTCACATACACAGTGATATTTTCAAATGATCTCCATTAATTTATCAACTGACAGTAAATGGGTCTGAGCTGCACGAGTACTGGCAGTTATCATTTGAAGTGAATAAAGAATAAATGAGCATGGTGAACGAATTTGCTTTGCATTTCTTCGGGTTGAAGACCTATGAAAGCACTTGCAGGTTAGGAATTTTCTAACCTGTAAGGTTTTTATCCATACTGAACTCTTGTAAATGACCAACATCAACAGAGAGGCTCCCTGGGCAGTGAGTTCCAGATTTTAGAAGTTTTCTTGGCACCTCCTCACTTAGCTCCAGTAAGAAGACAGATGCCTACCTGCCCTTCATACTCAAGATGACATTCATATGGAGTTTTGGTCTGTGCTATGGGGTTTTTTCTTTCTTTTACAGAAATTTTTCATTTCCACTGTTAACCAGTACTGTTTTAAAAAAATTCTTGATGGAGCACTAAGTAATAATATAACCATATATATGGATATAATTATAATAATAATATGGAAACTGATCCTTTCAAGTGATCGTCACAACAGTAAATAAAGACATGTAGGACTGAATTTTTAGAAGTGGTCTTTTTATCAAAATGATGCAAATTTAATGATTTTCATTATATATTTTTTAACATGGACCATTAATTTGAAGATTCAGACTGAAAAACCTTTAGGAGTTCTAGTTTAATAGATGGATAATAGTGTCTGTACAATTAGATCATTTTAAGCTTGTGTTCATTTTTTTTTTTTCAGAAAGACAATTTTATCTTAGCTGCTAGAAAAAGAACTTTCCCTATTAATTCAGTAGTTGTGTTCAATATAATGATAAAAATTAATACTTTTTTCCTTTAGATCATTAAATTGACGATACCCTTATTTTTGAAAATCTATCATTCTATCAATCCCATCATAAACTGCATAGTAAGGTATTAAAACATGTTAGACTTAAAAAAAAATAAGCTGTATATATTAGAAGTAGCACACTTTACATTTTTATAGTAAATTAATCCTAATGCACGATCAGTGTCTTGAAAGGAGAAAGCTAGTTTTACTCCATTAAGTTAAAATATCAAAGTTAAAAAAATTAATTCAAATTTTATTTTATTACAGCAGAACCAAAATTAAAAGGGTACAGAAAACGAGACTTAGGATCATGTGTTATCTGAAAGAGTTTAAAATTCCTTAATTCCATCTTGTAATCTCTGACATAAACATATTGGTGAGTGAAAGAAACTTGAAAATTCATGGAAAGGCAACACTGGGTGCTGTACGGAAAATTACTACTTATTAAAATTCTGGGTCCTTTTCATCTATCACTTTCAGAGTGTTGAATGTCAATTGTTTTCCAGTTCAGAACTCTTGTGCATTACCAATTTGGAGTAAAGAGGTATTTTTGTTAATAAGAATGGGTAACAAGAAACAGATAGGGTTATGCTGTAAATTGTGGAAAATTCGGTTAAGTAAAATCACATACATGTATCCAAATCTTTCTAGAATTTTTATATTTCTGGATGCTGAAATAATTTCGGGAAAGGTATAAAAAGCTCCTGAAATTATGTATTTTTAATAACAGTTTTAGTCCCTCTTCTGTTTAAAGATAGATGGTGCATGGGCAGTTCTTGTCTACCTGCACATATATTTTTAATGAACTTTGTTAACACAGAACAACAAAAGTTATCATGCTGATATGGAGCTCCTGAAGATTTGAGCCCCTCAAGACTTGAATCAAACTTTGCAACTTTTTTCAGTTGGTAATCAGTGGCTATAGCTAGGGAGAAATTTAAAAAACCCTACTCTTCAAATGTGCAAATCACATTCCCTTTTACCCCTTTTAGAATACTGTCTGATAACACTATTATAAGAATAAGAATATAAACAGAATAACTTGTAATAGAATTCCCAGTAAATACTATGTATTACTAATAAGTTACAAATTTTGATATGTAGAGAAGTTTTGCAAATAAAGAGCCAAATATAGTCACCTGGAGTAGATTCATTTCACTTAAGGTAGGGGGGTGGTACTCGCTGTGCTCCCATTATATTTGATGAGAGGAAATGAATACTTTTAGAACACACTTTCATCTGATCTAGATGATCTTTTTTGTGATGAGTTACATCATATGTTAGGATGTGTATCTCCAGAAAAAGTGTTGTAGGATGATTTACTCATACAAAGACATAAGTATTAGTCTACATTGGATCAGATACTTAACTCTAGTTTGATCAAATGCTTGCTTTCACATTTTTTGCAGTACATTGCTTCAGAATGTCCCTCTGAAAGTGAGCAAATTTTTAATTTTCTGAGAAAATATGTCAATGCCCTATTTACTCCATTTGTCCTTCTGCCATCACATGTTTTGGATTATTTGCCTCTTCTCCAACCAGTTTTCTAGAAAACATCCATGCTGGATTCATAGACAAAGATCATAACTTTATTTTTTCCAGGCTAAATAAACTGACCTCTTTTGTCTGCTCCAAATTGAGTTAATCTTTCATGATAACTAGCATCATACACAGTATTTCAAAGTTACTGTCATAATTTCCTTGAACAATACTATTCTTTCCTATCTCTTAATACAGCCTTGAGTCACATTTGCCTTTCCATAACCTTATCACACTAGTTTTTCCCTTTCATCCTCAGTTCTTTTATAAATCCATGTCCTTGTGCTCACTTGTTTCCCTCTGATGAGCTTGCAGTTATTTAGATTACTCTATTTAGACAGTAGGCTTGGCACAGCAAATTGTCACTGGCAATTCCCCCAAATTCCCCCATGCCAGTCAGTGTTTAAAATGAATTTGAACAGTGCCCTCAATAGCATGCTTTAACTTTTGGTCAGCTCTGGAGTGGTCAGGCAATTGAAAAATACAATCATTGTGGTTCACTTGTATCTGAAAATATTCTGTTCTGTTTATCGCATTACAGGTCTCAGAATGTGGTATTTTATTATTTTTTAATATTGATCATATCTCTTATATTTACTCTATCAAAACATTTTATTAGCCTACTCCTATTTTTTTTTTTTTGCCAGAATTATTAATTAGATTATGTAACCTTTTCCTTACAGACCAGTAAATTCTTTTTAGTGATGCCTAATGTAGTGACGGAGCAAGAAAGGACTGACATTAAAATTAATTCATGGACAGCATCAAAAATAAATGATGCTTGCTTTTATCAAGGGAGGAGATATTAAGAATGAGAGAAAAACTATGTGGTTAGCAGGGAAGAAGCATCACAAAGAAAACTTGTGCTAAAAAGTAAAAATAATTTAAAAAAAAAATCTAAAGTAGTAAACCATAAAAGATCTCTGTCAAGGGAATTCATATTCCCTACCATGATATGCTGAAACATGCAGTATGTGAAATTGTCAATTCATCATTAGGAAGCCAGTGAAGGTGTTAAAATATAAAAGATGGGAAAATACAATGTCTACTTTTACAAAGAAAGAAAATAGCAATCTGAGTAAGTGTAAACTCATTGTCATATGAATCAATGGTGTCAAAAGCTCTGCACAAACTTCTGAAGGAAATTGTAATCAAAGAAATGGAAGAACGTGGAAAATGGGACAAAATAAAATACACATTTAACAAAGATGTTCATGCCTGGTTAATTTGATATCTTTTTTGATAAGTGAATTTTTAGACAAGGTAAATGAAGTACATTTATCTGGACTCAGACTCTATGAATACTTGATTTTTCAGTTCAACTACTCATCCAAAAAAATGAAGAACTGGAAGAAAAATAATAACAATAATGGGAATATGGGAAAGATAGCAGTTTAATAGCTAGATACATACTTTCTATATGCATATGCATTCATATAATAATCAAAAAACCCATAAAATTTAAAGTCATAATAGCAAATAGTAAGTGAAGAAGGAAGATATGTTCTCTCAAATCCAAATAGAGACTAACAGCAGTGAGATCATATAAGGTCTATCTAGGTTTGTGTTTGTTTGTTTGTTTTTTTGTTTTGTTTTGTTTTTTGGTTTTTTTTAGTAGTTTTGTTTTATTTGATTAGGTATTTTAGCAATTTTAGGAAAGGAGGATTTCAAAGACAGTTTTAAAATCAGCCCATGATATGTTAAGTTGTTTAAGTAGTTGCAGCTAACAATTATTTGAAAAGCAAGAGATGGTATTCTTAATGCTTCAATATTTAAAATCAAGAAAGAATACTATCTGAACAAAACCAGAATCAAAAACATAGATTAAAATGCTTTACAGGGAAATAATAAAATTAATTTGCTTTGGTTGCTCAAGTTAAAACAGTAACATTAATAAAAATGCAACAGTTTGAAAAAGCTTTGGGGAGAAAAAATATTAAAAATGGACAACATAATAGTCCCATTGGTAGGAACAGTAAATTGCTAACTTAATGGAAGTATCAGGTATCTGGAAACAATTTTAAAAAGCATCACACATCTTAGCTATTTCTCTCATTAGAATGTTTTAGTTGATTTTAAGGCTCTACTTTTATTTAGTTAGAAATAGACATCAATGTCCTCACAAATTCCATCATAAAGTTGACAGTGGATATTATCTTGAAGACAAAAAGCCCATTCAGATGGATTGGTTGCTAATTTTCAGGATGTCTTAGGTTCTATATCAGTATGCTTATTTAAACTGCTCCTAAAAAAAATAATATTCCTGTACAATGGAAAAGAAATCAAGATAATTCTTGTTCACTGTATCCATAGTTAAAAGTAATTTTTATAGGTTTCTGCCCCAGTTTTGGCAAATATACAAAGAGGTTTATTAGTTAGAAAGGTAAACACAGATCAGTCAGGATTTATTGTGGTTAGACAAATTGTTGCTAATAAAATTAAGATGTCTGTGATTTGAGTTATGGTTCCCATGAAGATAACAGCTGATATATTTTATTATCTCTTGGAATGGAGAAAAATCTTTAGCCCAATATAGTGTAAATAAATGTTCCTTCTGTTAAAAAAAACACACTTATTTTGGAGAAAAACTAAGAAATGGCATTTTTGCTTCCACATGTAAGACTCCTGGAATTTTAGATTTAATAAGTGGAGTTTCCTAATTTAGCAATATAAAAAAGAGAGGTACCCATTATCACTGGTTAAGAAAACTAAGACTCTCTGCACCATAGACTTTGGTGGTAATGAAATCAACAGCGAATATTAAAATATTCACTTGTAGTATTTCCTGTCTTTTAGATTTTTGTTTCAGTTGAAGAGATTTTAGAAGAAGCAAATGTTAAAGCTGATAAAAATTATTTATAGCTAGGTCTGATTTGCATTTCTGTGGAATACTTGAAAATAGGAAACACAAAAGAGTATATTACATGAACTGCACATGGAAAAAAAAATTTAAAATGGGAAAACAATTTTCATGAGCACCTTTTGTCTTTACAGTGGACTAGTCCTTTTGTTAGTCAGCTAAAAAACTCTAAGTGCTAACTCCAGTCTTCATTTTCCTGAGACAATAAGATTCAAATCTTGTCCATCTAGAAAGCTCAGTTTCATGTAGGGATGTGTAAAGTTATTCATTTCACTCTCATTCTGAAAGAAATAATATCAAAAACATCCATTTTGTTCCCCGGAATGCTCAGTTACTGTCATGGTGAAATGAATACCTTCTAACTCACAAAGTGGAACACGTCAGAAATAAGATGAAGCTTGTAGTTCAGTATGACCTGTAAGGTTTGGGGTCAGCTGTCATGGCAATTTTGCTAGAGTTACTTTCTGGAAACATTTATTAAAGAGGGAATAATCAGTCCATTTAAACTATTATAAATCTATTATTCTTTCTGGTTATGGATGTATGTTTATTTTATATCTGAAACTAAGATACATTCTTATCAGAATAAGCATCTTCTCACATGAAGTAAGTTTTCATATGTCTGTTTACTGAAACAAATTGAACTAGTTTTTGAACATACACTGGCATTTTCATCAAACTTAGTAGGCAAATCACTGAGTTTTACATCAACAAGAGGTTTACAACAGTTCCAAATAAAGATAAAATTAAGGGAATCTATTATGATGTAAGGTAACAAAGTTAAGCTTCTAAACATTTTTTATTTACACTCTAGCTTGAACATGGGCCAATAATCCATCAGGAGAAAACAGAAAGTTCTTGTACAGTCTGTAACAGTAACAGTACATGCTGGGGGATGAATGGATTGAAAGGAGTACTTGGCAATATTGGTAGATGAAAAATTAGATATGACCTGGCAATTTGTCATTGCAACCCAGAAATCCAATTGTATCCTGGGTTGCTTCAAAAGAAGCATAGACAGGAGCTTCAGGGAAGTGGTTCTCCCCTTCTCCTCTGCTCTCTTGAGATCCCACCCAGAGTACTGAGTAACAGGTTAAAGTGTAACAGTTCTAAAATAAATAATAATAATAATTTTAAAAAGACATTTTTGATGATGTGAATATTGCCCAGAGAAGTTGTGGAAGTCCCATTGAAAGTGTTAAAAGTCAGTTTGATGGAGCTTTCAGTCAACTGATCTAATGGAAGATGTCTCTGCCCATGACATGGGCTTAGAAAAAATGATTTTTAAGGGTCTGTCCCAATTCAAATCAGTCTCTGATTCTCTAATTTATTTAAGTCTTCTGACCATCAAGAGTTCCATATGTGAGATTCTGAAGAATGACAGGAATAATGAATGTAGTTAAAACAACATGAAAGATGACAAAATAAATTCACAACATAGAAAGCTTCACAAAACACATATGTGGAAAAAAAACTTTAATACGTATTATATATATATACCTGGAATGTTTTTATTACTAATAAGATGCCATGGAATGCAAATTAAACCATTTAAAATTGCTGCTTCAGGTCTTTAATGAACAGAAACTGTCAAGTTTAAGATCTTGTGTGAACCTTAGGTTGAATTTTTTTAAATTTAGTGTTTCTTCAGGGACCCCAATGGAAAACTCATTTGGTGCATATGTGGGTTCTAAAGAGCGAGATGCAAGGTTGCATAAGCAATGAGACTGGAGAATTATGCAACAAAACTCAAAGTGTCATGCACAGACATCCAAGATGTAATGTATTAAAATGTACTGTATTGGTACCTCTTTTTGTAGAGATAAACTAGAGGTTTGTTAGAACAAGGAGAGTACTAAACTGTTTTAAAGATTGGAAGGGAAGAGCCAAGACACAACGAACTACAATTGTTCTCTACAAAGACAAATGAAAACTTGAAAGAGAAATATGACCAACTGTAAATGTTCTAGAGAAATTGGGTTTAAAACTGGTGTCATCCCTGTAACATACCATGATAACAAGAAATACAGGCTGATACAATAAAAAGGGAAAATTTTATCACAATATATAATTAAAATGTAGAGATTTCTGCCACAGAACTCTGTCCAAGAAAAAAAACTTACCTGTTTACCAGAGTGAATAATGAGGGGATATTTTTTCATCATAATGAATTTGGAATAGTTATGAGACTTAGAGCTGCAGAGTATTGGGCAATTATTAGAGTTATATATGAGTCTAATGGAGGCAAGGGAAAAGGCAAATTTTATTCATGTGCGTATTGCAGACAGGACTATTATCTGTAGGAATTTTACAGCAGTAGGAAGAAAGGACCAGTAAAGTCTTCCCATGTTTCAGTTTCCAGCTCAGTTCGTTGACACATGGTTCATTGGTGGAGGATGCTATCTCCATGCTGTCTCCATGGTGGAATACAGCTGGAGTATGCTGAACAGTTGGTTGAGGACACTGAGATGTAGAGTATTATTTGCCATCTGAGCATTTTAAACATTTATTTCATGAATGGCAAGCACAGCAGCTAATGGTAGAAACATTTCAGATAAACCAGTAGTGATTCTAATTGGAAGACCATCATACACTGAAGAACTAATAATTCAGCATAAGAGTTTGCCCGAGAAGGTGCAGGCCTTTGCTGTGCCACATTGTATTATGATGCTTCCCTTTCAGGGCTGTGTTGTGCTGTGCATACCCCTTGGCTGCAGGGTGTGCTTAGCTGGTACTAGTAATGAAGGAGCCTGTAGGCAGCTGCCATTTGCATCAGCAATAACACCACCTGCGTGTGCTTGTATTTATCTGAAAGTGAAGCAGCCTGCTCTGATGTGAACATCCTTTTGTTTGACACTAGAAATGATTAATAGAGTTGTTCTTTTCTAAGAATATCCTGTAAGAGCTCTAAAGACCAAAATGCCATCAAACAGATGGGATCTGCATTATGTGCTGTTCCCTGACTGGAGGTCTTTGTAATGATACACAACTGCTCCCTATATCTAAAACATGTAAGATTATCTATGCTATTGTCTTTTTCCCTGCAGTGTTAGTTCCAATAAATGGTATTTTAAGCAATGTCTTACTGAACCCCATGATCTTTTCACTGGGATCATAAAAAAACCACTGGTCCCTGTGCCTTGCAGCAGTGCACTACAAATCCCAGGGTAGATAAATTAGGCATTTAAGCCATCCAAGAGTGCTTGTTCCCCTGCAAGTTTAGGGATATGATGGAATTTTCTTTAGGATCTGACGGCAGCACATAGGACTACATTCTATCTTGCTTTGAGGTAACATCTTCCAGAAGAGAGGATATCAGTCCCGGCCTTAGCTGTTCCAATTCAAAGCAGTTACAGTGCAAACATCCTCTCTATTTTATGCTGCCTGTACTATGGAAGTGATAATTCCCTATTAGCAGGGTCCAATCTGGGAACAAAAATGCCAAAGCTGCTCATCAGGATGAGCAGTTCCTCCCTAAGCAAGGTAGTGAAAAAACACTGTTTAAGTTTTCACACTTGTAAACAGTCTCGTGTTGACCATAAAACAAGTAGTTTGACTAAATATAGATCTAATCCAAGATGGCAATGCTCATGTTATGAAATAGCTGTATTTCTTCATTATGAACGATGGATAAGCTTTTGCAAAGTGCTCTCTCCGTCGTAGTGTTCCTTGAGGCAAAGTGGCTGTGACTATCTGACTTGACTTAAACTACAACTGATTTGCATCATCAAGCCGTGGAAAGAAGACTGAATCATCCAACCTGGGCAAATAAACTGCTATGCTAATAATGAATTTTTCAACACCTCTTTTTCTTCAAAGAGTTTATTTTTGTCAAGCAATTTCCAAGAGCAGAGGCACAATTTACTATTGTCTCTGTTGCTGCTATTTTACAGTAGAACAACATTCTTACAAACATCAATTAGCAGAATGCTAGTGATTGTAAAGGTCAAGGCAGAGGAAGGGATCAGCGAGTGTTTTTCCTTGAGAATCAAAACACTTGGCAAGTCTGAGAAAGAAGGAGGTTTTGTATAGTCCCTATTCCCTCATATGTGAAAATGAAACAAATTGATAGAATTACCTTATTTACACAGTCACTAACCTTGCTGATTGTTGTGTCTGACCTAGGCATGCAAAGGAATGGACGAGGTTTGCTAGATGAATAGGTGCAAAAGCTAGAGAATCAGTGAGGAGAAGGAAATGGATGATATTCTGAGCTTCTGGAATGACATAACTATATGTGTCATTGTATGCCATTACAAATATCAGAATAATTTTACTTGTGATTACTGCTGTGTGACTGGTCAACTAAACTGGAAGACAGCCCATGGCTTGGACAGGGCCACTCTGTGCTGGGTTAAGAGCTGGCTGGAGGGCCGGGCCCAGAGAGTGCTGGTGAACGGGGCTGCATCCAGCTGGCAGCCGGTCACCAGTGGTGTCCCCCAGGGATCAGTGCTGGGTCCACTCCTGTTTAACATCTTTATCGATGACCTAGATGAGGGGATTGAGTCCATCATCAGCAAATTTGCTGATGACACCAAGTTGGGAGGGAGTGTCAACCTACCAGAAGGCAGGAGGGCTCTGCAGAGGGACCTGGATAGACTGGAGAGTTGAGCTGACTCCAATGGGATGAAGTTCAACAAGGCCAAGTGCCGGGTCCTGCACTTTGGCCACAACAACCCCTGCAGCGCTACAGGCTGGGGACAGAGTGGCTGGAGAGCAGCCAGGTGGAAAGGGACCTGGGGGTGCTGATTGACAGGAGGCTGAACATGAGCCAGCAGTGTGCCCAGGTGGCCAAGAAGGCCAATGGCATCCTGGCCTGCATCAAGAACAGTGTGGCCAGCAGGAGCAGGGAAGTGATCCTTCCCCTGTACTCTGCGTTGGTGAGGCCACACCTTGAGTATTGTGTTCAGCTCTGGGCCCCTCAGTTCAGGAAGGATGTTGAGGTGCTGGAGCGGGTCCAGAGAAGAGCAACCAGGCTGGTGAAGGGACTTGAGCACAAGTCCTTATGAGGAGAGGCTGAGGGAGCTGGGATTGTTTAGTCTAGAGAAGAGAAGGCTTAGAGGTGACCTCATCACTCTCTTCAACTACCTGAAGGGAAGTTATAGCCAGGTGGGGGTTGGTCTCTTCTCCCAGGCAACCAACAACAGGAGGAGGGGACATGGGCTCAAGCTCTGCCAGGGGAAGTTTAGGTTAGATGTTAGGAAGAAATTCTTTACAGAGAGGGTGATCAGGCATTGGAACGGCCTGCCCAGAGAGGTGGTGGATTCACCATCCCTGGAAGTTTTTAAAAAGAGATTGGACATGGCCCTTAGTGCCATGATATAGCCACTAGACCACCAGGGGCTCCAACTGAATACAAAGACACATATAAATAGGGCACAGGAAATGTCTGTTCAGGGGTCTAGCAGAACACCATACCTCGGAGAAAATGAGAAGGGAACTGAAGAAATAAGCCTTCCTTACTGTCTGTGCTGAGAAAGACAGGAATAGTTGTTTGGCAAATTTCAAGAAAATCAGGCTTTTTCCTCAGGATTAAGTTTATTAGTCAGTATAATGGACTCTCACTCTGTTTGTATCAGTGTTTCTGTAAGAATTCACAGAAATAATTAATTCTTTATGTAAAAATACATTTATTTTTCACTACTCTTTAGTAATAGTAATTCACTATTATGGAACGATTCTCTGAACACATTCATTAGGTATCTGGCCATTCCCAAATTATAATGGACAATTATTTGTAATTTTGTTTTGAAATATAACAGCAGAAATGTTATTCCCATTCATAAGCAGCTAATAGAAATGCTTTTTGTTCCTTCTTTCTGCTTAAATGACACATTAACCTTTTTGATTAATCTAGTGCTAAAAGTCACATGACATTATTTTATTAGACAGCATTTCATGTTGGTCTTAATAGCTCCAATCAAACACCACTTACTGCTTGCCCTTGGAGTGTTCACTTCTTGTGCTATTTGCGTAAACAAATCATGTAATACACCTCTCTGATGCAAATCCCATTGATTAATATCATATTTATCTTGCAACAAAGGACTTCATAGGTTAAAGATCCACTAACTAGAAGAGGGACAAGTGCAGAGAATGGGAATATACAGTCTTTCAGCCATGGGAAGTTCCCCATGGTGACAATCATTGCAATTCCATTGAAAGCAACAGGGCTAAAATGACTTTAATCTACATCTTAATTCCATCAGTTTGCTTGGCAAATGAAGAACCAGACATTTTAATCATAGTGGTTGGGTTTGTAGGTTCCTGCATTCTGTATGATCTTGTCAAATTTCCTCAATTTTTATTTGAACTCCTTTGTCCTCAAGCTATAATGTACAAATCTATCCACTGACATCATAAACTTAATCTAGACAGCATCTTCTTTACAGTGCTTATTCAAGGTTCTGGTTTCATTATGGAACAACATAATATTTGTCATATTTATTATCCTTTTAAATTATTGATTGCTCCCTTTTTGCTAACACACACCAAAATAAAAAAAAAAAAAAAAAAGAGGCTTTAAAATATCCCTATTCTGACTGGGTAATTTAAATAGGTCTGTGATAAAAACCTAAAATCTCAATCAACCAGAGAGACACAACATCCCATTTTCTGAGGCTGAAATTCAATCTCATTGTTAATTCTCATACTTTTCCTTCAGAAATAAAGCAAGTTGTTTTTTTTTAATCTAAAAACACCCACAAATCAGTGTAAGGAATTTCACAACAAAATGTTAGATGTAAGTGTCACTAGTTAGGCACCTATCTTGGACTATACCATTACCATACCATCACAAAGTCATCAACTTATAGCCTAGCATTGCAAGTGCTTAAAATCACATGGAATTTAGGATTACATGAGTAGGTCTAATAAGTGTCTTCTACCGAGGACCTGATATCTTACCTGTGTCTTGCCATTGAGCCTTACACTTTTAAAGCCTAGAAAAAAGCCCCAGTTGACCACATAGATGGATGCTCATGCACATAATTGACCCTAAACTGGTCCAGATACTCTGAGAGAAAGTTAGCCAAGACAGAATGTAGCAGCAAATTGCTTAGATAACTTGTTTAGGAAGTGAAAAACACATAATTGCTGCCTAAAGAGTCTGGAGTCTGGATTAAAAGGAAGCTTTGCCATCTTCTTGCTCATACAAAGAAGCTTAACTTCAGAAAAAAGTAACAAAAACCCACCATACTACAGAATAGTTTTCGTCTGAAATAGTCTTTAAGAGACTGGAGACTTAGTCTAACACTAGGACTAAGTAAAGACTTGGGACCTGAATATAATATGCTGTTAAGGTACAAGAATATCTTCAATTTATTTATTTTTTATGTGTGAAGTCCCTCAAGAGGAGTATTTTACAACTGACAGTCCAAGTTGTCAGACAGAAATATTCTGCAGTACAGAATGCAGTTGACCACCTCTTAAAAACACATTGTTAACAAATTTTCTCTTTCTTTAATGCCTGTGTCATAGTTCTGATTTTAGCAAAGAATTTTTTCTTCCCCTTCCCCCTGCCGTGTGTGTGTGGTGTGTGTGTGTGTGTGTGTGCTCTGTATATTGCCCATTAGGTGAACAAAAGAATCAGCCTGGCCCAGTAATAGCCGAGAGATTAGTCTCCTTGACAACGAAGGGGGAAGAGTTGAGGGGGAGCTGGTGTGTGGGGCTGGAAGGAGGTGGGGAAGGGAGGTGTGGCTGGTGTGTGTGCCAGTGAGGCGAGGACCTGCGGTAAGCTGCAGAGCTGCCTAGTTTGCTTCTTTTCTTCCTGTCGGAGTGGAGTTTGTTGCTGTTCTCTTCTCAGCTGTTGCTGGCTGCAGGCCCTGCTTAACACTAATCCTAATCAGCTGAAGTTCGTGAGTTTTCTTCCATTGGGAGAACTTTCTGTTTTATTGCTGGTTTTTTTTTTTTCTTTTCCTTCCTCCTTCCCCCCCCCAGTCCCTCTCTCTCTCTCTCCTTCCCCAGTGTGGGAAGGGAAGGGGAACCGAGGTTTTTTTTTTTTGGTTTTTGGTTTGTACCTGGAGAGTACTGTTTTGTTTTTTTTCCCCCATCCCACGGGGCAGTGACCAGGGATTCCATAGCGCTGCCTGGTGACGGGCACTGGACATTACAAGTTCTGCTTCCTCCAGTGATCCAACAGCGCCACCTGGTGACTACAATAGGACACTACAAGTTTTTGCACCTTCAGTGACCCAACAGCGCCACCTGGTGAATGGTACAGGACATTACAAATTTTGCATCTCCAGTGACCCGATGGCGCCCCCTGCTGACTGTGGTTGGAACTGCACCAAAGGGTGCAAGAAATTGAACTGTTTGATTTTCTTCTTGCTGGTTTATTGGTTTTGTTCTTAAAGGGGATTATTGGTGGGTATAGGAGTATTGCTTAGTTATTTTACTTAGGGTTTTTTTCGTGTTCCTGTTAATACACACATACCTTTAATAAAGGGCTGTTATTTTCCCTTTTCCATAATTTGTTTTCCTTCAATCGAAGCCTCTTAATTTTGGATTTATAATTGCTTGGAAAGAGAAGTTTGGGTCTTTTCCTCCTAATCCATCCTCAGCAAAAGACCCTTGTCTCATTTAAACTGGGACAGCCTGTTAGGAAAGCTGAAATTGATACTCAATTCTCGCCACTAACACCTTCTTCTGTCCCACAAACAAAATGATCACATAGGTTAATCCTGGATTCTGCAGGTCTTAGTCAATGATTTGTCTTAGAAAAGGATTTAAGTTTTGATTTCCTACTAAGCAGCACTTTTGACCTTAGGCAATAAGGTCATATTATTGTGCCTTAGTTCCTTTGTTATAAAATAGATATTTCCAGGAAAGGTTGAAATCTGCTGATAAAGGACACTACATAAAATATACTTTATCCCAAAAAATAATGTTTTTAAAGTAATCTTACATAAGGTGTTCCCTGTTTTCTTTTTGAGAGGTTGTGGTGGTTTTTTGGGGGCTTTTGTTGGGGGGGTATGGTGGCAAAGATTGTTGGGATTATTTATTTTAAAAATTATAATGAATATCATTTCAGCTGATACCATATGGTTATAATTTTTTTTTTTTTCATGTGTTAGCTTCTGAGACCATTATATGGGAAGGTTCACCTAAAGGAAACAAACAAAGAGGTAAAATTTTATTCTGACTAATTTAAGACAAAGACCACACAAGTCAGAAAACAATTAAAAAATATCAGTTTATCACTTGAAGGATGCACCATAGATATCTTCAGGAGTCCAATGGAGTCTGTGTTATTTGGCTGATATATAAATAAATAAAAAAAAATCAGGATGAGCTTATAAGATTTCTGGGAAGAGAAAGGAAAAGATGCAACAGAAGAGGACCCAAATATTGTATTTATTACCACACATACGAATAACTACAAGTGTGTCTGATGATTTTTCTGCCTTACAATGGTTTACAGCCCTTACTTCCCCACTGAGACATCTGGGACTCCATATAAAAACCCACCCACATCAGTGTGAAAATTGCAGATATATTGATACTTTCTGTAGTCAAATAAGTTCTATTCCATAGTCAAATTAGTATTTTGCCAAAGCTTAAGTAATTATCAGAATACACAAGAGTAGCTTACCTTCATTAATTGAAAATGTATTACCCTGAATAAGAAAATGCATACCTGTCACAGCACTTTGAGAATCCATCCAAGGCAGCAAATTTTCTGTCAAGAACACCATGGTAAACTGGTGTCTAGTGTCTTCTTTTGAAAGACCCTGAAAAATAAATCAAACATTTAATGTTATTAGTATAAATCATAATTGCTTTATCTTTAGTACTATTATGGAAAGGAATTTACTTTAAGGAATTTGTTTACTATTTTGTAAGTTTTTTTGTTCTCACACAGGACTAATTTCCTGCCTCAGCTACTACACATGCTCCTTTGTTTAGTCATATAGCTTTCAACTATTCTATATTTAGAGATTAAAATTTACTTCCACAGACAGACAGTGAAAAATTTGGGGATATAAAACTTTGTCTTTAACAGTTTCAGTCATAAATGATAAGATAGAGATGTTACTAGTGCAGCATGCCATAGCAGTCAGAGATTTCAATCAGAACCAGGACTGTGAAATCACTGTAATAACAGATTTTATTTATTTATTTATTTTGGGAGGCAATTTACTCACTGCATGAATAGAAAAAGGAATACAAATGATTTTTATAGAAAGTTGCTTTAAAAAAAAAAACAGAATCAATTTTATCAGCCATTTGAACTTCTGTTTTATAAATATACTTCACAAAATATAGATTTATTTTTCAATAAAAAATCTGGGGTTTAATTTTTGCTTTCTTGTTTGGTTGGCTTTTTTTTCTGATACAATACTGTATATTTCATTTAAAAATTTCACATTTTCTGAAAATTCAGAGAATAACATTTTACTGCAAGTAATTTTTTTTTTTTAGAAATTCAAATATTTTCCCTTATCAGTCTGAAATTTTATGTCTTTCACTACGGTTAAATAGACTTGTTTATTGTAAAATAACATTCTTATTCCCCAGTCTCACAAGATTTCATTATCCTTCTCAGTTGTCTCTACTTCAAAGACTACTGTTTTCATCTTATTAGAGTTCCTATTAGAAATCTTTGATCAGCATTTTGAAAAGGGATTCACAAACCACATAAGCCTGATAAAGAAATCATAAACTGAAATAAAACCAAGAAATATATCCTTTATTTACACAACCTAAAACTGTTGAATAATACTTAATAAAAACTAAGTCCAAGACAGAATTGGCACAAAAAATTGTTATAGCACCTTCAGATTGTAATGAACATATTAATATTGAAATTTAAATCACATTTAATTTGTTTATTTACTGTCATCATTTAGGAATGGTATTTCTCAGCTTAGTGTTCCCACTGAAACATTCCAAGCCATGTGCTGCTCTCTTATCCCCACTCCCCCTCTCCCTCTCCTTGTGGTGGGCTGGAGAGGAGAACTGGAAGGAAAAAGGTAATGATCACAGGTTAAGATAAGAGCAATTTACTGGAAACAGCAGTAAGATAAGAAAGTGAACAGTAAGAGCAACAATACTACTAAAAGAGTGTACAAGAAACGAACAAGTCACACGTGAGTTCACACCCCCGACAATACCTGACCTCTCCCTCTGCCAGCCATCTGACTTGGAAGAGACCCCTTCCCCCATTCCCACAAAATGATGTGACATGGTATAGAATAACCTGAGTCTTAACCATGTCCCCTCCTGGCTACTGCAAAAAGGAACCCTGTCCTGGCTGGAACCAGAACATTTACTTAAAAATTATGTTACTTTCCTATTAAATGGAGCTGTAGCTTGAATTCTGAAGGGGAATATTCAGCAGTTCATCCTGCTGCAGACTAATTATTAGATGAGTTCTAGTCTAGCTGACATGATACATAAATGTGACCTGAAAAAATCATGGGATGTTTTGGATGAGTTACGTATAAAAATCTCATATGTTGAGACTAATTGAACTGTTTTAGTTAGGGATAAACCATACACTTTGAAAAAAAAAAAAGTTATAAATCTCTTTTTCCCTTTGTTTGTGTTCCTCCATATTTTCAGTTCAATGTTTTGAGTTTATTCCCACAAATTTGAAAACATTCCCAAATTTTTAAAAATTCAGCAGCAAACTGCTTAGTATATTAGTAGTAACAAAAATGTGGACTGTAAAGTAATTCAGTCTCAGATATCTTTGTTATGAGCAAAAAGTCTTTTTTGTCCATGCCTATGCAACATAATTTCTGTCAAGGGCAGCTGGGGTAAAAACAGATATTAATTTTGCTCTAGAAAGTGAGAACTCTATGTAAATATTAGGTCCAGACACTTATAAATGGCAAGTATTTAATCTTTAATTCTAAGATGGGAGCCAAACAAGTGCTTTCATAATTCTTCCTAAAGCATGGTTACAAATGCAAACCATCTGGAACATGTTTTGCCTAGAAACAAATTACAATCTCACATAGTAAACTGTAACAAAGGTAGACTGATTTGTAGAGTATTTCAAATATTACCTCAGGAGTTGAGGCATTGGGTCAAATCCTTTCTCTGCCATGGATTGCCTTTGTGACCTTTGGTATATCACATAAATCTGGGTATCAGGAAAGGACTTACATGCCTAAATTGTGATCTCAAGGCCACTTCATTTTGGAGGGACTTGTACTCTGCAGCTGTCATTGCTTTTACCTTTAGAGTGCCATAACTGCATATCAGCAGCAGTCAGTACAGTCTGCATCTCAGCTTGTGATTTAGATTCAGTACTTATGGTTACAAGTTACCTTATGTAGTTTGGCAAGGATTCAAAAACTAGACGTCCATTCCCCTAAATCTTCTGTCTGGTCAATGCATTCAGAGCACTTGTAACACCTACCACAGGACCAGAATCCTCACATAAACTAATGTGATTCATTTGTTTCTTTAAAAATGTAGAAAATAAGACAGTTGTGGTTTCCTGTCCTCCATAGCTTCCCTGTAAGCATGATGGTGTACAGAGACAGAGTATTCCTATCTGGCTTTATCAGAGTATTAGGAGTTATCTGTAAGGGAGTTGAATACCCTTTGGAGATGTCCTACTCTTTCCTTTAACTACAGAGTCTACAGTAACTAGTGGAAAAGTTCAAAATCATTAGGAGATACATAAAGCGGGGTATGAAGAATTCCACCATGATGGCTCCACGAGCAAAATGTCAGATTTCATCCTGCAGTGCCTGGTTTCTCCAGGTGCAGCTCAGGAAGCCAGTATATCACCTTGGGTAGTGGCAATTCGTTCTAGCTGCAAGGCCTGTCACTGGCAGCCCACTGGAAATCTGCTCTGTTGGCTTGAGACCAAAGACTCCGAGTGTGCGTGGCTGGTACGGAATCTGTCACGTGTCCGAAGTACAGAATTACAGAGAGAAAGAGATGAAAAACAGGTATTTCTGTACATCACCTTACTTAAGCATGAATCATCCCTGCTGTTGCTCTGATTAGGTTAATATGATAGGTGTGCATCCCAGAATTCAGGAACTTATGATCACTTTCATACATATTTTATTTGAGTCGTGGTTTTGATTAGTTTACCAACTGAGCTGTTCAGGTAAATGAAAAAAAAATTCTAAGGGTGCGGGGTTTTTTGTTTGTGGTTTGGGGTTTTCTGGTTGGTTGGTTGGTTTTTGGTTTTTTTATGTGGTTTGGTTTAGTTTAGTTTGGTTTTTTTTCCTCACCGTAGGGAAAGTCTCAGTTGTCAAAGTGGGTAACATTGTTTTGCTCATAAAATATCCAAATGTGTTTATTCACACCCTACAAAGCAGCTTTTGATAACCCACCTTGCTTTAATGTTCTATACTATTTTCTTTTTCCTAAGTTTTGGCAGTCACACATAACAGTTATTGAAATTTTTACTTTGTATAAAATATTTAATGGAATTCTTTAGTTGTACACTTTAAATATTCTGCAAGTGGCAGATGGTAAAATGAGGAAACATTTGTTTAAAAGTCAAAATAGTCAATACAAGAACAGATCACCTTTCTCCTTTGGAAGACAGTAATTTGGCACACCTATATGCTTTATATCAAGTGAAAACAGAAAATATCACAGTAAAATGCTTTGTAAACAAACAAAAAAGAAAATTAAACTCATGTTAAGGATCAAAGAAATGCAGAAAAGTGTCATCAGAGTCATAAGATATGTTATAAATCAAGCCATTTCTGTCTTCTCTTTTTCAGAAAATGTCTGACTTAAACTGTGTGAGAAGCTGCAAATACTTAAATTTTCTTACTGAAGCTATAGTCTGCTGTGGGAATCCTTGAGCCCTTGGATTTTAATAAGGGCACTGTGAACTGGAAAATGTTGGTTGCTGCTCTCTAACTCAAGTTTCTACTTAAGGATGCAAAATATTTGATATGACAGCACTTGGCAGGTAGTTTCTGTGGTTTTTAACACTTGGACCTGCAACACTGTGTGCAATCCCTCAATTTATATTTTCTAAAAGATGAAACAAATATTCAAATAATAAGATGGTTTTATATTGTTTATGGCTCTGCAAATAACAATCCTATTCTTTCTAATTTTAATGCAAGGTCTGTAAAATCTCTTTCAGAAGTAAGACCTTTGTAATACCCTTGTTCAGATATGTTAAATTAACTTTACTAACTCTGAAGTTACACTGTCAACATTCCCTAGATATCTTTGTTCCTTGGTACAACACACTAACCTTGCAGTTTCTGATGATACAGATGGGAGTTGCCTGGTCAACCTTCTCTAGCTCAAGTTCATTTCTTTCATTGCTTGAAGCAATGAATTCCCTGGAATCTCTCTTTCCTTGAAAAAAGGCTGTCAGGAGAATTATACAAAATATTTCCCTCCTGTTTTTGTGACAGAATTTGGTGATGAAATATCTTTTTTTCCACTTAGTTTTTGTTTTGCTTACATTTTTCCAACAGAAGAAATCAGCATTTTAGAGCAAAAAAATACCATAATACAAGCTTAAACTACTGAATTCTGAAATGTTCTTCAGCAGAGCAAAAGGTGTAAATGCAGCCATGTATCATGTCATTTGAGGTTAATAATAAAATAAATTGTTTCCCCATTTTTTGGAGAAAGCTTTTGTGAAGAGATGTATTGCCACAAGTTTGAAATCCATGCTCTGTGACAGCTGCTGACTAGTAATGAGATTTAATGAGTTATCTCTTTACTAGAAAAAAAATAACATTTGAAACAACAACCTCTTTGCAAATTGTAAGAGCATGGGAGCAGAGACAACTTCTCTATCCTGAGCAGATAAGCACATACTGACATGAATTCAAAAGCAAACTTGCACTTGTCAATTCAAACGTGAAAACAGAATGTGAGATTAGTGTTTGCATAGACAATCAAGATTTGCATTTATTTTCTTATGGGCTTTGTGATAGAGTAATGCTTTTGTTATTTCAAAGCTATTAATATCTAAGCAAATGTCGTGCCCTGGGAAACACAAACTAGATTATGTTAATCTAATATAAATCTATAGATTTAAATATATTGTAAACATTTTTATATTCTGAAAGATACTAAATATGTGCATTGATGTCAACAAGTACTTCATATACAAGAGCAAATGTGCCTACTCAGAGCTGGCTCTGAAATTGTCCATCAATTCCAGTACTATTTCAGAAGATCAGGACAAAGGGTCAGAGAGTAATCTCATTGATTTAAGTGTTAATGAAGAGTTACTTCATACCGAATTATAGGGTTAATGTTTGTCTGAAAATGACTTAACAATTTCAAAACCAGAGAGTCCCCAGCCTGCTTCTTTTATGTACTAAAACATACTTTACTTTTTATATTGATTTTCCAATTTTTAATTGCAAATGAACAGATTTTCTGATATTTAACCCTTCATTCAATAACGTGCATTACATAAATATGCACGTACACACATATTTGTACATGTGGCATATTTTCTCTGTTGTCAGAGCTGATGATGAACATGCCTTATTCTTGAGCTACCGGTAAATTATTTCACTGCCATAACTTAGTTTTCAAAACATGTACGAGATTGTTTACCCACATTTCAGTCTCTCTGATGACTGAGTAAATATGTAACCTGGAAAAAAAAATGTAAAGCAGTTGGCACACAGGAGGAGTTCCAAATCAAATATTTCAATTTGTTTTTTGCTTTTAGACACATATAGATACATATATAGAGAGATAAAATGTATCTTTTAAAACTAGGTAGGAATAAACCCATTGTAACTGATATTTATTCATATAGTAAGTATGGATACTGTCAACTATATTAGTCATGTTAAGAGAAATCTTAATTAGAAGGCCTAAAGGAGTGCATTCTCATATTTGCCTTACTATTTTCAATTACTGGTAAAATATACTGACATGTATATCATGGTAGGTATAAGAAATTTAATGGATACAGGATTTTATTGAACTGATCCTTTGAAGGTACAGCAGCAAGGAGCTTTCCCCACCAAGTTATACAGTCTTTGACTAATATCCAGGAAAACCTTTTGGGTATAAAACAGCAAACATCTTAAAAGCATAGCTAGTGGATCATATTAGCTGCATTAGAATCCAGTTTTTAGCTGAATCAAATTGACTTCAGTGATTTCAACACTGGAATGTGGACCTATATCAGATAAGGACTGTCCTGTAACTGAAGAAATATAAGAAAAGTGATAGAAACAGGAGCTTAATGAAGATAGGGCACACTGTAAATACCAAAAGATCCATCTAGAGAGCAGAATGAGAGCTGAGGAGGTCTGACCACTTAAAGAATACTTAATTATATAAAACAAATAAATCATAAAATTACTCAAGATGTGAAATTTATTTTTAAATGGTGACTAATTGCCTTTTTGCAACTTTCTCTCCCTATGTCACATCTGAATGATCCACTTCCCTGTCCCAATGAAGATAGATTTTGATTATTTAGCCTGAAACATCCAGTCTGCTATTGAGTCATATAAAATATATCTTTGTTAATACCTGCCTTCTGATGGGTTTTGACAGGAATGTTATCTAATTCTTTGTGTCATTTTTTCCTGTGGTCAAGTGGACAAATACCTTATGAACTGATTGAGAAAATTTTTCTTGGTACGCAAACTCTGTTGGTCAGGAATGAATTCTGAGTTCTAAAAAACCAAGGTAAATTCTTTCAAAGTGTTTATTTATGTGTTATATATTTAATGCAGAGAACACTTTCCATCCCTACTCATCCACATGCAACTTTTTCTTCAGATAATCATGTTTATTTATAGTAATTGGGGACAGAAACTAGTTATCTAGACCTTTTTTAAGCATTTAGAAAATATGTTCTATGCAACACCTGTCTAAAGACAAACACTTTACAGAAACACCATGGGGAAACAGAAACAACGATAGGCCTCTTATAGAAAAGAACACTGAAAGCACGGAGTTTCTAAGCAACTTAACCTATTCTAACAGAATTAATTCTAATTCAGACAGGAAAAAAAAAGAATAATTAGATTGACAGAGCACTTGAATGGGAATGGAGAAACTGGCGGATGAGGACAGAAGAAATGAGGCCACTCTGCAATGATGAGACGGATTAATAAAAAAAAAAGTCTATATTTAGCCATATACTTTTTCAATAGAAGTTTCACACTTTATATTGAATGAAAATGGAAAGGAAAAATGATATAAAGAACTTCATCACAATGGGAAAAATGAAACATGAACTACCCCACACACCCAAAAATTCATTTTAATTCTAAAAGTAGATATTAAAAAAAATTGCTAATTTAGTACAATTATTTTTGTGGTTTAGATCAACTCATTAAGTTTCTATAGTATAGTACGTTGAATGGTGAGGCCAGGCAAGACTGAGTAAAATTTAAACCACAAAAAAAGGAATATGGAGGTAAGTGGAAAATATGATGAAATTTCACATAATACTATCAAAAGTAAATTGTAGCAAACTAAATAATATATTTTCCTATAACTAAATTTTTCAGTCAAGGAAAATACAGGTCTAATCCATAAACACTGCAATTAAAAAAAATATATAAGAAAGATGAGGTACCACTTGGAAATTTTTAGTTTAGTTGGACAAAATGGACATCATTTCCAGAATTGTAAGGGGTAAGGAATCACTAAAGAAAAAAGTAGGTATGCTGAAAGTTAGACTAGGAAGCTGAAATAAGGCTATTCTTGGAGTGTCTCCTGTATTGATCTTAAAAACTTCTAATTTAATTTATGAATTAACAGCTCTGCTACATAAAAGATGGTGATAATAACGATTAGTGATGCACAGAGCTGGAGACTTCTTCAGGAAAATCAGGATATCATGACAGACATTAAGAAATAGGATGAGCAAGTCTAATATAAATATCTGCAATAAGATGGGAATTTATAACATCTGAAGGCACTCCTTTGTCATGCAGTGTCTATAAACTCAAAGCAATAGGCTGTAATGACTACAAGAGAAACAGAAACAACAAGGACATTATATAAAGCATTGCAAGGCTTCATCTGAAAAAATGTGTGCAAGGCTTAGCCAAAAACTGAGAGAGGGATTGAAATGAATGAGGGTAAAACCGAGGTTTTTAAAAGTAGGTGAGTGACCTAAACAAAGACAAAATAATATTTCAGCTATTAGATAATGTGGCAGGAAAATAAATGAGTGGAAACTTTTCTATTAATATTTTAAGAATATTCATAAATTCCCATTGAATCTCTTTTTTTCTGCCTATCTGAGTACCCTAACAAATGAAATACAGAATGCAGATCTCTTGTACCTTGAGTGCAATTATTTAAATCACGTGGAGACTTATTAACTGAGAATCTATGGAAAATCACCATTGCTTTTCATGGTCAAACAATCTGCTAGCAAGCCTAAACCTTGAATTCAAGTTCGGTGTCTGTCTGTACTGTGATCACAGGTGTCTCATATGTTGGCTGATAGCCATTTTGGAGCTTGTCTGGCTTGCTGTACTTCATTCAAGCTAAAAATCTGAGCTAAGAGACCTTTCATAGGTCAAAACTGCCTGCACCCCTCAAAAAAAGATCATTTTCAATGAGTCAAAAGTTTTAGACCAAACCCATCGAAGTTCCAGTCTTTAAAAGATAATTCAAAATGCATTTGACAGAGTAGACCAAGAGCTTTCAAGAGAATTACAAAGGGATGTGGTTGTTATTTGGAAAGCAATCAATTTCTCTGAATATGTGGACTCTGAAAAACTGCAGAACTGAGGAATTACATTTTTATTTTGTATTTGGATTGCCCTTATCAGCCTAGGGTTGTTGTCATAAGATACTGTCCTACAACTGATTAAGACATTAATAAATATGTCAGTAGAGTAATACAGCACACAGCACAACAGCAGTGGCAAAGATGAAGGCTGCAATTTGCACCCTACTGATGAGGTCAGACCATCATCTTCTCTAGAACACATAAAAAAATTAAATACTTCTCTGTCAGTCATATTTTTTTCCTGTGCTAGGTCACCTGGCTTTTTTTAATGTGTCTTTTCCCTACCCACAGACATCTTTCACACGTACTTGTAGATTAGGCAATCTGTCTTTAAGACTTCACCTGTCTCAGAAAAAGGTGCTTAATCCAAATTCATTGAGGAGGAACCCTACATAAAATAGCTTAGACTAGCCATGTAAATTTTTAAGTAATTAAAATCAGGTAATTTTTTTTTGGTATCCTGAATATTTTTGAAATTCCTGAAGTAATGTTGTCCCATTCCCACATATGAATTGTAAGTATGCCTAGAATTCAAATAATAATAAAATGCACTGTAAAAATACTAAATAGCCATGAAAGACTAGGCCTTCATTTTGTCTTCTCCAACATTGTTACAGTAGTATTTATTGCAATTTCTATTTTTCATCATAAAAAGCAAATTATTAACCATTAGTCAAGAGTTAATTATATATATCTTAAGTTATATATGTCCCTCTTTACTTTGACAGACTCAGATATAAATCTATGAAAATCTATTAAACTAGAAAGACTATTTCTGTAATGGTGAAATGAACTGGATATTTTTAATACCTATTCTATATTGGGAGTTTTAATCTACTAGGAGGTAGAAACATGGAACCAGCTGTGCGGTGAGCTTGAGCTTTTATTCCTAAAATAATTTACGAGATATTTTAGTATACACTGTAACACTGAGATCAAAATTTTATCAATTTGTTTCATTTTTGAGAAGCTGAAGTCAAAACAGAGAAATGTGAGTAGCATGTATATTATCTCATGATAATTCATAGTCAGAAATAAAAAGAGCTGTATTACTTATGCTTGGTTTTGATGTCTCATAATTTTTTTCTCTTTCTCCAAATATCTATTCATTAATAAAAATATTCCAATGCATGTGGGATAGGAACTGATTGCCTGTAGGACACCGTTAGAAAAAACATCCTCTTAAACACTGAGTTAGCTAGTGTCTGATCAAAGTAAGATGTCATGATTTATTTGGGAGTTTTTTTGCTTTTTTTGCTGTATTCTTTATTCTATTTTCCTAAAAAATAGCCATAAGCCTTTAAATTTAAAGTACACTGGAAAATTATTATTATTAGAAGCTATGGTTAAAATAATAATAATGACAATATTTAAAAAATTTAGCTCATACAGTCTGTTTTCTATAACCCCATGCTTATTGGCATTAAAAAAGAATTAAAGAGGGCTAATGAAGTCCCTCATTCTACATTATCACTTTCACATTTTTTTGTTTTATATATATATATATATATATGTATATCATGGTCATTCTGTTTACAGATTTTAAAATATTGATAAAACACTACCTTTCTTCCACTTCTCTGGACCTTATCTCATGTCCAAGACTTATTGAAAATCAGCATTATTGGTCCATAAAAGCACATGCTCAGCTCTTTTCATAATTTTAGATTGAAGTTATTAATCCTACTTATTTGTAACATCTAACTTTATAAGCTGCTATTAAAAATTTTCCTGAGTTTCTGCTGAAATTTAAAATATTTTGTAATTATTACAAGACTGAAAAGTAATATTTACTAAACTGTTCTTTTTGCACTATTGTTGAAGAGACTGACATTTCCACTTCAAAGAAATACTATAAGATTTTTTTTTCCTGGTATATTGATACTTACATTTCTTCTAATTCAATGTATCCAAGGTTCTGCCCTTTTTTTCTTTGGTGCCTCTCAACAGTCTTCTACAAGTTATAGGGGTTGAATTGCTTATGACTTTACCTCCTGTCCGCATTTTTTTCTTAATTAGAATGTTCATTTTTTTTCTTTAGCTGATTTTCACTATCGTAGCTGTGCTGGTTTCAGAGGATTTTTCCTGTTAAAGTTTTAAATTTAGCTCTTCTCATTTGCTTGCTTTCCATTTTCACTTGTACTCTCTCCTTTTCCCATTGATCCTGCAAGCAAACATTTTCTCTCTTCCTAATTCAATTAAACTGCAGGAAAAAAAGCAACCTTGAGGTAATAAAACAAAAACACCTTTTCCTTGCCAAAGAGTAATCTGATGTTACTAACAGTGCAGAATTCCTCAGAATAGGGAGACTATTAGTCATCTGGAGCAGTTAAAGAAACTGGCCTCTTTCACATGCCATGCCTAAGGCATATTTCTATAATTCACTCTCTCTGCTGGGGTAGTTAACTCAGTGGAATATCTTTCAAGAGCAAAAATAGGCAAAAATAACTACCTAAGGTTGTATTCTACAGAAAACTGTTGTCTCATTACCTCCTTTTTTCTCTACTTTGGACCCAATGATGTGTCTACCATTCATGGCAGCAAGAATTTTCAGGCTGTAGTCTCCTGGGAACCCACAACATTGCTGTTCATCTCTCAGCTCCTTCCCTTGGCAAATTCTTTTTATCACCTTTTTTACATGATTTGCTATCCTGTACATCATTGCTCTGTACCTGTAATACACAGGCCACAGGAGGTACCATGCTCCAGACTAGGGTAGGAGGACTCTGGAGATGTACTTCTCCTGAAGGAATGTGTGACTGGGCAGGAAAACGAAGAATTGGAGCTTACTGCCTTCTAGTTTCAGGGATGAAAATAATGAAACCTCAGTGCAAGCTCTTAAGAAGAAACATAGCATAAAGGCTAGTTTTGCAGATAAATGTCATCTCCTTATCCTGTGTCAGATTTCTTCTTACTTATTGGTAACTGGTGGAGCCCCTGGTGGTCTAGTAGTAAAGGCGCGGCACTATCACCGAGGAGACCCGGGTTCGATTCCCGGTCAGGGCCACTCCCGGGCAGGTGGAGCTCGTTAGCCCTTAAAGGCAACCCACCTACGTCCTGAGGACCTCGCTGCCACCGTCCAAGCTCGCTTGGCCCCGGCAGATGAACCTTAGGATTAAAGGGTGGGCTCAGTTCCGCGCACACTGTGTCTCACCTAAAAAATCCAATGCGCAGGCTGGAAGGTGTAAAGACCTTTCCCGGATCTTCACTCGTGAAGACTGGCCATTATTATTGGTAACTGGTACCAAAAAAAAAAAAAAAGTTTCTATGTCTAAATTTTAAAAACTGTAAAATATTTAAGTGGCATAATTCTACTTATTTTAATTCGACTTATTTCTACTTATTTCAGTTTAATCTATATCGTTTTATGTTTATGAAGGATCTTTCCCAGTATATAACCAAATACAAATCTTATATAACACAGATACAGGAGGAAGATATGCCAAAAGGATTTTTTTTCCTCTGCGTTTTTTTTTCTCTACAGCTGAAAGACAGTAACAGCTGTGCTTAGAATAAATGTCATGAATCCAGGTTACTGTGAAGAAAAATAAAAGCCTAGTAGCACATATATCTCTTTGCTTTCTCTCCATATGCATTCCAGAATGACAGACATGTTTTTGTCTAAACTCCAGCTGTGGGGGATACTGGTGCTGCAGAAAGCCACCTCCTCTGCTGTCTCTTCTGCAGCAACATCAGGGTTGATCTGTAAAAAGATCAAAAAAAGTAAAAAAATAGTTAGCCAGTGGTAGGTCTCAAAGAACCATTTTACCCTTTATTTTCTTTCTTTCAAGGTCTTTTAAAATAAAATTCAATGATGAATGAATGAGAGATATTAGTACTCGCTCTTCAATACATGACTTTTAACTTTCCAGAAGAGTCTCGACTTAGTTCAGTATTCCATTTATTGGGTTTTTTTGCTGCTGAGAATTATGAGCAAAACAGAAATTAAATATGTCTTAAGGGAAACTTAAACCAAAATGAATGATTCATACCTGGTTTTGTGTTTGTCAAACAGGAACCTACCACTGCCGCTTTTACTCATGTCAGTGTAACTGGTGGAACCACTTATGGAACAAGGTCATATTTAATGCACATTAGGCAGGGAGACTCAAGCCTTTTCAAAGTCTGGGATGTGGAAACTATTTTTTAATGTAGTGCATGTACAGTATACGTATAACTTATTCAATATAGGATGAAATTGATCTCAAGGTATAGAATCTATTTGTTTGGTTTTTTCTCCCCCATTTCCTAATAAAAGTCAGATTTTTCCTGTCATAATCTTTCAAAGCACTTACTTGTACACTGCTACACTTACCACAGCTGTCTCCTGTGTGTATCAAATGCAATGTGCTACTGCCCGCATTGTCTGTATCTCCAGATAAAATGTCACGCTGCTGCTGCCGTGCAGCCTGTCACCTGTGCTTAAGTACTTCCCTATCATGGAGCTCACCTCTGACTGCATCTTGGCAGCTGCCAAATCAGTCTTACAGAAACTATGACAAGAACTGTAATACGGAGCAAAATTTGTAAGGCATACCAAGGACAGAAAAAAAGGAAAAAAACAAAGTAGTGTACGAATCACGGCTAATGTAATACAAAAAGAAAATGCCTTTAAGCAAGCTGCAGTTAAATGACCATATCAAATCAAGGAGGCACCTGAAGAAACACTGAGCATGAATTTATGAGCAGAAAGCCAAAATTTTCATAATTGCTTAAGTAACTATTGCTTAAGCTTTTAGCCTACCTCCTCCAAGATTTGGCTTTATCAGGCAAATGTGACTGATTTGTCCTGACTTGTCATGTGACAGAAACAAGACAAGAATTAGTAGTCTAGTGGTTATGAATGTTGTTGCTGGAAAAATGAAACAAAACAAACAGAAAAAAGCAAACAAACAAAACCCTGGATTCTTTACCTATAACATGATGATGGTTTATTTTGTTTTTTTTTGTTTTTTTTTTCTGATCTTGTCCTCATAAATTCTAATTAATAAATCCTCTAAAATCTGGACAAAAAAATAGAAACTTTCAAAATCCTCAATCATCTTCTCCCCCTTGAAAATTCAGAACTAGAGTTTTCTGACTTAAGCTCATGTTGTTCTAAAAGTAATGAAAAAATATTTGTATTAAACACCTGTTGAGATTATTGGTCCTTTAATGTAACACAGAAAATATTGAAAGAGATGCATTTGACCTTATTTAGACACTTTATTAGTACAGTAATTTAAGTTTCTAGTTCATCATTTCTCATGTTAATATATATGTATATCTATTACAAATGGTGAAAGGCAGGTGACTTTAAACTTTTTTTATAGCAGCATCCAGTTCTATTACACATCTAACTAATGAGCTTAAGCTGAGATTCATCAGATTAAATGTTGATGCCTACAGTGTTTACATCTGAGTTTATCACCCTGGATTACCTTTATCAGTGGAGAGATATTGGCCATTTCAGTCTGTAATTAGTCTGACCTGGTTTAGATTGCTGCCTTAAGATGCTATAAATTGTTTCCATTTCTCTTCAACTTCCTTTATGTAAGAACAGGCAGTCTTACTATTAATGTGCCCTAGGTGACTATATTCTCAATTCTTCCTTCACTTTCATCTAAAAGTTAGACCTAAAGAAGGCTAAGCAACTTACTTGGTCAGAAGAGGTGATCCCTGTTTTGAGACTCTCAGAGAGTCTGACTTCATTCCACATAGCAAAGGTCCCTACTTAATTTAGAACAGAAATTATAAAATTTAGGTACAAGGAAGATGCCATAAATAGGTAAACAGACACATTTTACTTCTGGTTCCTGTCTAAATAGAGATTACCCAAAAAGCAATAGCTGATTGAAATATGATCCTACAGGGTTTGCAAATGTGCTTTTATCCCTACACAATCAGACCTGCAACATGATATTGTCATGACATAACTGCAAAACAAACAGACAAAAGCATTTTCAGACAAATTTGTACTGTGACAGATTTTGTGATTAAAGGGTCATCTCCACACACTTGCAGAAGCCCAGAGGCTCAACAGCAAGCAGGAGGATGAGTTCCTCCAATTCAGCCTCTCCCAGGGCATTTCAGGAGTGTGTCAGGCACTTGGGTTGTGACTGAGACCCATCACCATCAGTCAACAGGTGAGAGTCTCCAGGCCTCCTTACAGACTGAGAGTGCTTTATAGGCAGGATACTGCCTATAAAGGCAGGCAGTTCAGTGTGGGGTGAAGGGGAGAGTATTTTGGTATTGTACAAATCTGTTATGAGAAAATTAGAGGAGAAACCAAAGACAGGGTAAGGAAGGGATCTGGATGACTTATGAAGTAATAATGGGAAAATAGAGAGATAAAGAGATAAAAGGGGCCAAGTACCTCTCATCAGGTTGCTGGTCAACATGTTTGGCCGTGCACTACATCTAATCACCTGAGGCTGTCATGTACTCTCATCAAAATCTATTTCCAACTATTTTTCTGAGTAAGGTTCTTATTTTCAGCATGCATGTATGTGTGTGCATGGAGACCTGAATGTCAGCAGACAGAACTGTGAACCATAGATCATAGGGACCATATTTTTTGGGTGCCAGCAACTAGAGAGGCTGGAATGTTGCATGTTGGTAGGTGCTCACTGGCTAACGTCCAGCTGGACTAGCTGGTGAGCATGGCAGAGGCTTAGGAGCCAAGTATTGGAGCAACTGTAGAGACCAGAATGGTCTGAGAGGATACAGGTGATCCAAGCCAGCAGCTGGGGAGACTGTGAGGTGCAGGGGTCAGACTCATTTGCATCTTGTGTTTTTGCGCATGAGGAAACTGGGAAACCAGAGGATCCAGGCGTCGGCTACTGTGGTCAGCTACTGTGTAGATTCTGCATCTAAAGCCAGCTACTGAGGGGATCCATAAATTGCCCACTAAAAGACCATTCTGAGCTGTCAGAGATGGAAACAGCAAAGCTGCCTGTACTACCTATATCTCTGTGAATGTTTCTGTCTGTGCTAATTTTTATGGCCAGTTATGTAAGTAGGTATATGTGTATTGTGGAAGTGTACATATGTGAGTTTATGCCCATCTAGGATAGGTACTTAGCTCAGTCTGACTGCTGAGTAGATCTAGGACCACAGCACTCACCTCTGCCATGCTATGGGATTCAGCAACTTGCAGTGAATTTTCTATGCATTTGACTTCTATGTGTTACTTAAACAGAATGTCATGAACAGTTATAAACTTACAGAGAAATGTAAAGGACAATTTCAATCCTTTGGTTCAGATGAGAATTTCTCTTATATGAGAGACAATTTCCTCAAATATCAAAACTCAAGGGGTTCCTTCTGTGTTTTATAATACTTTTGTTCAAAAGCTGCAATCTCTGAAAGACCTAGTTGTGAAGTGTGGGAATGAATTTTGTACTCTATTTTCATTGAAATAACTTTTGGTATTGGATAAAGCTGTGGACAGCCACTTCTTCAGTCTTTGCTATGCTGGTTGTAAGTGTGGAATATTTGAGTAAACATTAAGTGAGTCATAGAAGTTTGGGGGTTGAAATAGAAGGGAGGAAACTACCTTGAGGAAAGGGAAAATTGTGCAGAGAGAGGATTTTTAGTATAACATTAAAAGCCTCTAGATCAATTTGCCATTTGAAATTGCAGCAAGCTATATAGCTAGATCTTTCTAAAATGGGAAATCTATTTCTCTGTCTATACGTCTTAGGTTTTATACCACACCCATGATAATTACAATTTGGCACAATATGCTACTGAAGTTGGTGGTTACAGTTGTTTCTAGAAAAGAGTAAGTAATCAGAACAATAATTTTCATATCTTCTTTCAGAATAAAAAGGAATCAGCAGTCTACAATGGCTCTATTTTTTATCGGAGATTTTGTCCATTTCTTGCGTTGTATGCTATGTGATGAGACTGATATGACCATTAGCTTATCACAGTTTCTTTGAAAGATAAATCAACTGGAAGTAGCAAGTCACAGTCATTACTGTAGCTTGTTTGGGTGAAAACAGAAACAAGTCTGAGAACACCACTGACTTAGTTACTGTATTCTTAATCTGATTCCTTTCTCACTGCTATTCAAAGAATATGTGTAGTTAATTATTTTGGTGTGATGGGAAGTCATTCAGTACTTAAAATAATCCAAATGGGTATATTAGACTGAAACCACAGTCCATCTACCCTTTCCCTAACAGTGGCTAGCAGAGGAAGAATAGAAGCATGTAATAATTCTTATTAATGCAAACACAGGTTGTAGCAGTGTGCAGGGAATTCTGAACCGAGGCTATAATCTTTCTCCTTGATAGCTCCTGATGGATTTGTCTTCTATGAATGCATTTAGTTGCTGTCTGAATCCATGAAAATGTCTGGCATTCACAAAATCTGTTGTCAATGACTTCCACAGTTTCAATTTTGTATCATGACTGGAGAGGACATAGAATCTTTCATAAACTACTTTGGAGAATAGAAGACTATGCAAAAGTAAAGTAGTTCAAGAACTAATTGGTAGCTGTCAGTAAAGTGATTTACAAATAATCTAGTAAGCATGGGCTTTGCATCTTCTCTCTGTAACCACACTAAAACCTACCTTTGAAAACATATGATTGTCTAAGTTTGATTAGCTTGAGTTACATGATCCCACATGACCTTTTAGATGTGTCACAGAGACAGCTAAATAAGTGCACATCTTCACTTAGAAGTGTCTCTATACGATTTGATCAAGAATACACAGACCCTCTGCAGACAAATTGGGAACAGATCTCAGCCTTCCTCAAGCTCCATCTGTGTTTTTTTGTGATAAAAACACCAATCCCTTTATTCAGTGTCTATCCCAGTTCACTCACTTTTGCCACATCTTAATCTCTAGCATTTCTTTGGATCAGATTTACTTATAAGCAAGTGGAGTATTTATTGCTCCAATTACTTTATGAGGTATTGCTAGGCAGAGAAGTCCTTGAATGCAAGGACCTACCATACAATTCACATAAACCTGTGCTCTTTTTTTTTTCCTTTTCTTTTTAAGGGTATAAATGACTTTCATTTTTGGTTGATAGAATTTATTTGTGAGATGTGAAAATCACAAACACATTCATCACAATCCTTCTTTTTCTGGTCCTGTTAATGGGTGCACATTCTCACAGTGATTGCATCCTGTTTCTATCAATTTATATAGTGGAATGATATGTTGTTTTCTATTAAATATTCTGAAGAAAACATATTTTCAAACTCAAAATCCTTCTCGTACTATAATGAATCTATTTTATTACACTTGAAAGCATGCAATAGTATGCCCATTTCAATTATATTGAAATTCAGTGCAAAATACCTTTTTATTAAAATATAGCATCTACTTGTAAAGCAATATGCACTCTTACACGGAGAACAAAGAACCATGCACCTGTGACATTGATGTAACACTTGGAGTGAAAAAGAATTTCCTTAAAAGAAGAGAGTAAATTATTAAGAATTAAAAAAGAGATCAGGAAAAAGCATCATTCTGCCCACTTTTCTATTTACAACAGTAATTTGTATCTTTTAAATAATGATACTTCACTGCATTTCAACATACATTTACCTGTGTTCTCATCCTCTGCATCAGGAATGTTTCTGACTTCAGCTCAGAACCATAACCCCATATGCCACAGAAATCTGCAGGCTTGGGGTGGGAGTAAGTTGTGTGTAATTACCTCTCTCACCTCCACTTCTTGGGACCCATCCTTGCCATCCATTGGCAGTGCTATAGCTCATAACAAGGTGAAAAGCTGCACTGTAAGCTGTTTGCTTTCTGATTTGGTTCTGTGTCATTAGACTGCTGCCAGTCAGCAGCTCCAGTGATGTACAGGAGAACTGTTAAGTTATAAAATGCTATGATAGTTATGTGGGTTTTTTTTTCCAGTTGGATTATATTCTTTCCAAGATAGTGGAAAGGAATTTCTGTGGAAACAATTTACTGGAGATTAACACATTTAAAAAAAAAGAAAAAGAAGCTCAAGCCTGCTCTCTCTGATGAGTGTTGCTGGGCTTAAGCAATGTTCAGCTCTATTAGTATGATCACAATCACGTTTCCTTGGTACTAGACCAACAGTGTGATGGTGTTGTAGGGACTACCATCTCTGAGCCATATTCTACTAGTATGTGTAACAGGAAGATCAGATAGCTGAAGACTGATAAAAAATTACTAATGGATTCATTCTCTGGAATCTGAGAAGAGCTACAGCTGCCTGGTAAGTAAAGGGAGTGAGGCTGAAGTGTTTGCTTCCACAGCACCAGTCAGAAGGAGTAAAAGGAAAACTTAACAGTGTAAACTGACAGCTGCTGACTCCAGGCTTTTAGTAGCCCAGCAGGTGCTGTGCTGAGCAGCACACAGTAACGGTGGATGAGTACAAACAAGTGGAATGAACCAGAGAGTAAAAACTGCATGCAGTGTCTGAGAAAGGCAATCTAATTCCCTAATCCAAATTATTCCAATGAAATGCTGCAGAAGTACCAAGCAATCTTCCTTTGCCTTACAAGCAGATATCATATAAGACTACAAATCCCTCGCTGACCTTCAGAGTCCAGAAATGGTTCTCACAGTCAAGTGTGTAAGGACATACAAACACCAAGGTGGAGAAAAGCCAAACAGATGTTTATCTGAAAAAAACCATTCTTGAGACTGTGCCTAGCCACATTCTCCCAGTAATCTTGGAGGAATAATTTTCTTTCTCTCTTCTCATCTCTGAGTGAGAGTTTTGACATGTCATACAAGGCTGGAGGTATGGCACAGTGCAAGCAAACCAAATGTATGTCACTCCAGGCCAGAAAGACTGTGACTGTGAGCAAATGTCATAGGACCTGTAATGATTTGATCCTGGCCAGTATCTAAGCACCAATACAGCCGCTTGCTCAACCCACCTTCCCTTCCCCGGAAAGACAGGAAGAAAATAGTAGCAAAAGAGAAAACTTGTGGGGCAATTTAATAAAGTAAGGAAAGAGGTGGGGGAAAAACCCATAAGAAATGCAGAGGTAATCTTTCATCACCCCCACAAGCAGACCAATGTCCAGCCAATCTACAAGCGACAGTCACCTGTTTTATTGCCAAACGTAGTTCTACGTGGTACAAAGTACCACTTTGGCCAGTTCATATACTAGCTGTACCAGTTGTGTTTCCTGCCAGATTCTTGCCCAGTCCCAGACTACTCACTACAGAGGGTAGAGTGAGTTAAAGAGAAAGCCTTGATGCTGTGCATATACTGCTCAGCAGCCAAAACATCGACGTATTATCAGTACTGTGTTAATCACAAATCTAAAGCACAGCACCAGGCAGGCTGCTGTGATAGAAGTAAGCCTCCATCCCAGCCAAATCCAGTGCAGAATCATCCAGCTTGTCCCAGGTTGCTGATGCTGCCCCTTAGATTCTAGTTAACCTTGCCCACACCTACCTGGTGTTCAGGGGTGTTTCCAATTCCAGCAAGATGGAAATTGAAATACCAGGAAAGATGGATAAGATTGTCAGCCTTTTCTTTCTTGGCAGGCTTTTTGGGAGCCACATGTGGCCTCTGGATGTCTCTGAATAAGCTGACTGAAGAGAGTGGTGTCAGAAATAACCCGGCAGTATCTCAAATTAAAAATATGTCCTGTTTCACCCTGAATTGTTGTTTACTGGCACATTTCAGGGTAACTTAACTTTTGGTACCATTTTTCTCATGGACATCCTTGCCAAAACTATGCTATTAATCAGGCCATTCATTATTAGTTCGCTTCCTTCTGTGGGAATATCTGAAAAACTGCCCATGAACCAGACTCCTCAAATAGCCCTGGCTTTCCTGGAAAAGGGAAACTCTGCAGGCATCCCTGAATATACACACACAGCTTCATCCATCAAAGAGAGCACTGATCAGGAGGGGTGGAGGAGGGAGGTGAGAGAATCATCTCACACAATAAGTTCACAGGGCAGATGTCTGCCTCCCAGCTGCTTGTGTGGTAAGAAAGGTCCAGAGATGCTCAAGATTAGCACATCACCACATGCATCTACTACCTTGGGAATTAAAAGACGCAAAAGGCTCCATGGGTATCTATCAGCTCTGCAGGCAGGCAATTTGTTATCATTTACTCCATATTCCCACACTATTCTCCATGCTCTTCCTTCTGTTCTTCTGCCCCTTAAGAAGAAGATAGGGCAAGTTACAGAGCCACTCTCAGGTACTTCACCCCCAGAGTGTCGTCTCTCAGAGATGTTGCTTTTCCCCTGGCTCCTGCAGACTGTACTGCCAGGAAAAGGAAAGATCAGGGAGTTTCCTTGATTAAATTAAAGTCCATTGTGGTCAAAAAAATCTGCCTTCTTCCACTATATACATCCTAGACTCAAGTCTCTCCGTAGTGGTGATTTTCATAGAAGATTAGGTGACCAAAATCTTTATCTTAAATACTTATTTTAAGAATTTTTTTTTCCCATGAAGAACACGGAGTTTTATTCCTTGGCATCTAACCATTAAGTCCTGATCTTTGCTTTGTCTTTGCCTGCATGGAAAGTATGGAAGGAAAAGCTGTTTTACCTAATACTTTTACCTGCCTTTTCTATTAATAAGGGTAGCAAATGTCCTTGATGGTACATGCCATGTCTCTTGTCTTTTCTAAGTATCTAAACTTTCCCTTTCTATCTACCAACACTGAAGACATGCTCAGACTTGAGAAAGGTTTCTCATGAGCTGAGAAAACTGAAGAAACAAAAGCAAGTCCACTGTCAAAAACGAGCACTTTTCCCACAAGCAGTGACTATCAACTGGATTTAAGCCTTATTCCTATAAATACTTCTGCAAACATTTTAATTCTGCTCATCCACTTAAAATTATTCACACATGTAAGACCATGTAAGATCAGGACTTTACACTATAAACACTCTGGGAAAATAAACAGATACAGGGGTTTTCTGTTTGTCTGGTTTTTTAATTACAAATCAAAGGTTCTGGGTGGAGAGGAATGCTAAATATAAAAAAGAAAAGTTATGCTTTCTTTATTAAAGGAAATTATTTGAACATCAGGAAATTAACAAATAGCAAACCAAAGCAGTTTTCAACTGCCACATAATCTTCTACTATTTGCTCAACTCAAGGCACTCATTAGTTCTCAACTTTGAATCCTAAAATTTGTGAAAAATGGCTCATTAAGCATTATTTTGCATTGCAATATTTTCTATTTTCCAATGAAAAATGTTTTCCAATTCACTAGAACACAAACATATGCTGAAATACCACTCATTAGAAGGCAAACAAAAGAGCAAGACACAGTGCTAACAGCTATCTTTTCTAGATAATAGAGATTGCATACTGAAGCTTTAAAAGTAATGTCTAGGCCTGTACCACCATGACACTGATTACATAATGGTTGCTTCTACAACTTCCCTTAAGTTTTCGTAACTTAAACAGAACACCTTACAAGCCAGTGGCAGAACATGTTGCTGAATTGCAGCTTGTATAGTTGGTATATTAGGTAACGTTAAATATGTAGTAATTTCAATTTTAATAATGACAATAATAGTTAAAACTATGAGAAAGTTACGGTACTCAGACTTTATATTTCTCAGGATTATATCTCTAACAAAATCTGGAATACACATTTAGTAGACATTATAGAACGTCAGTGCTACTGTTCCAGCAGCATATTTTCACTTTAGAGTAAGTAAATGGGTTGCTGTTGATGTCAGTTTGGAAAAGTTACAACGATTACAAGGGGAGGAATACTGTGTTGTACCTTCTAACAGTTCATTTTCTTTATTAAGGAAGGTAGCAAACACTTTCCTTTAGAGATTGTGATGTGTGCCATAGAGGAAGCAGGCATTGTGTTCCCCTCCTTACAGATGGGGAAACTGTAGAAGAAAGAGGTAAAAGCTACATCTGTACAGGAAAACTAAATAGGGCTCCAGGATAATACTAAACCTCAATCTTCTACAGCAAAGGATAGGCAGGTTTATCAAAACTATCTCATTCACAGTTCAAGAGTCACCACAGGCTTTGATCCATTAGTCAGGAGATCTTGCATGTTTTGACATTTAAAAGAATCAAATACTAAAGATATGGTTTATTATAGTTGGCTGCCTTGGCAGAAAATGATCCTGGGCAGTTTTAATTTTCTACCGAGTGTATGGCCCAAGTAATGTTCCCAACATCATCACCAGACAAGTGGTACCAAGGCAAGGAAAAGGCAAGGCAAAGCAAAGGTCTTCTTAATCTCAGCCTAACACACTGCCTGTGTGAACACAACTCACTTTTTTTTTAAAAAGTATTCACTCTCAGATATTAGGTGAAGAACACTGCAATACATTTTAAACTGTATTTTTACCTAAATGTTGTTTTTGTGGTATTTAAAGGACACTAACTTCATCTATGGAAAAAGACTTTTTGATCCTACTGAAAGCTTCAGCTTATCCAGAATAGGTAAAGGAAGCCCAAAAGAACTAGAATAAAGAGTCCAAATAGTTTAAAAACAGAATAAAGTTTTTTTAGAATGATTGGTGAAAATTTTTATCAAATGTATTTGGATCAGACGGGTTCAATAGCCATTAAATTTTGACTGAGTTTGATCCAGTGTTAATATTTATCATGTAATTGGGCTTTAAGATCTAGATCTGGGTCTGGAAATGGGCTGGCTTAAATATGAAGTGTGAGAGCAGAATACAGAAACAGGACTGTTTGCCCAGTTCTTTTTTTCAAATATGCATAGATCTATTGTATTACACTGAGATGATTACAGGAGCTAAAGACTTACTTCTTTTTTAGAGTAACAAATGACACTGTTGAAATTTTTGCTGTGTTAAAATATTTCAGTTACTTTCCTGATAAATAAATAATATTTAGAGTAGTCTTTGAATTAGGCCATGCCTGTTAATTTTGTTGTTCATAAATATAAAGTCTATTAAAAAAAGGGACTTAGGGCACTTTTTTTTTCTCCTTTTGATTGTTAATTGTAAGTGCTAATGACATATAATATTCTTATGGTGCTATTGTTATTCTTTCAGTGCTCAAGGCACTATAATTTCTTTCACAGTGGGGGATACAATATTTATTGTTTGTATTTATAGTTAACAGCATCTGACTCTGACATATATATTTTTCTAAGCTTCTCTGCTCTTGAGTCATCAAAATCACCCAGGGAGAGATTTACAGTAAATCAGAGCAGACATTTTCTGTACTTGCCTTTCTCCTCTAACTGTGTTGTGTAAGTCTTATTTAAATGTGCTTCTGGAGGTAATTTTAGTATAGGTATATTTAGTTCCTTTTATATTTTCAGCAATCTTAATAAAATAAAAGATCCCTCATGCACAATAAACTTGTATATTCAGAAGTGAAGTGCAGCACTTAAAGCTGCCCCAATTGCATTCGTTTGGAGAATATTATAGGTTACTTATTCACTTAAGTCCAAAGAGAGCCTGAGCCAATCTACTAAGGCCATAAATTAGAAATGCTCTTGGCCAAATAAATCAGGACTTACACCTTTACCTTCAGCAAAATGACTCCAGTTTCACACTAGAAAGAAAACAGCAGATTATGGCTGCCTAACTCAATGTTATTTCTTAGCTGAGTATATCAGCGCTCTAGTTACAGCTTTAAGGATTTTTTGGAAGACATGAATGTGAGGCAGGAAAGTTCAAGATCAATTTACTACAGTGACATGTTTTCTTACCCTATGTTTTACTGAGCAGATGGGAAGAGCTTGGGGAGGGCATGAAGTTCAGTCATGTCTGGATAAAAGCATTAACTGCAAAATTGATACAGATTCTCAGCACGTTCTGTAAGTGGCGTTTTTCTTTCACACATGATTTTGAAAGGGAAGGATATTATATCTCTGGATATAGTGCTGAGAAATGTGGGTTTGGGTTTTATTTGCATATTAGAAGGAGAGATAAAATAATGCATCTATGGGAAAAACAGTACTTTTGGGTTATTTTCTTCCTTCAGCTGTGAATTGATGCATAACTTCAGAAATCACTGCAGTTCCCCAGGTGGGAGTTAGATGGGAGTTGATCACTGTAAGTCAACTTTACCATCCTTAAACCTCAACTCAGATGACTTACTATTCTGAAAGCGCTTGAACTATGGAAGTGAGTTGGTTTTCAGCACAAGGGTTCACCACATACCTAAAGTCTTGCTTTATGTCTCTCCAAGAATTCCCCAGTTTTAACAAGGCTAGACAAGTTTATATAGCTTTGGGCTGGCTTGGACCTATAATTTAGATGCAATATTATCAGGAAACTTGAAAGAACTCTATCCAGCAGGCACACTGTGAGGACACTTAACGAAAATTTCAGTCACACTTGCCATTTTTGTAAGACAATGTGTTTCAATGCATTCCTTTTATACAGAGGGGTCAGTGGTTTGAGCATATATTTCAGACCCAGAGGACCTGGGCTTCAGATGCACTCTGTCTGAAAAAACTTGAAGCCTTTTTTCCTATGATTTGCCCTAACTAGGAAGCAATTGGCTATGTGTGGCCTGGGACAGTCAAAGTCTACAGTAAATCCTATTTTAACAACTATTTGAACTCCTTTTAAAGCCATTTCACTATGGGGAAACATACTAAAATAGATATTGTACCTCAGCAAAAAGAAAAAGAAAAGAGGGGAGAGTGACAGGGAGAGAGAAGGAAAGAAGGCTCACCGACTCCATGGTTAACCTAATTTCATAGACGGTGTTGGGAAGTTCTGGGTTCCACCTCTTGCTTTAAGGCCCTAAACCCAGACACATCTTGGAAAAAAAAAATGGAACAGAAGTTTAATTTATCTATGAGATTTAAACACAACTTGAGGGAAGTTTCTTTTCTCTGCTAGTTTAGATTAGCTGTTTTTCCGTGTTTTAGCATTATAGCTCTTGGCTCAGCATGCTAGTTATTATGGATCATCTTGTAAGGTTCTTTCTCCTACTACTGTTTGCAAAGTTGTCTAAACATTATGGTGTTCAGTGCTGTGATATCCTGGTGCTTCCTTAATATTGTTGTTAGTCTGCATGTTTGTTTTCCCCGTCTGGCATTGCTACCCGTAATCATGAGGGATCAGTCTCACCATATTTCTCTAGGAACAGTGTTAGGAAATACATCTTTTATAGCCCTTCAGGTAATGTTAAACATTTGTCTGCAAAATATGTGGAGATATCTTAGATTTCCTGGGAAAGCTACTACACCAAAAAATAACACCTATTTAGCAAAACAAATGGGCGATTTCTGAGCCAGCATTACAAAGCAGGAACTGCAATGTCGGAAGACATAGATGCTCATAGAGTTCATGGAAGTCTTGAGAATTTGGGCTAATTAGTCAAATTGAATTTCAAGGGCAGAGCTCTGATTATTTCATGGGCTGGACTTTAAAATTACGCTGAAATTACTGAATGCTGACAAGGGACCCTGGCTTTTTGTTGCAATTGAGAATATTTTGGGATGGGTTTATGACAATATTTACCTAATTTAAGAAAGAAAAGAAGTTGTAAAAAAGCACTGTTTATGTGCTTCACATGCACGAGTAACACATCAGGCAAGCAAGTCTGCCACTCTGTTTGTAACCTGTAGCAGAAATAGGACCGCCACCACCTGTGTATCTATTGAAGTTCAGATCATGTCTCATTGAAAATAGCACTGCATTTGGTTTCCATGGGGTGGAAGAAAGTTAGTACTTGAGCAATTTACCACCTACCCAGTTAATACACTAATCACTGACAAATAAGTTAAGAAATTTACACCCTGACTACAAAATGAAGTATGCAACAGATCTTAAACAGGCAAAAGATCTTAAGACTTTTTAAGATAAATTCACAGAGAACTCCTGCACAGCTGCAGTGTTCAAGTACAACAGCTAAGTTTCTTATATGCCTTCTCCTGGGCTGAAGTAACACCTTTCCCCGGTGGACTTAAAAACTCCTGACAAATACGACTGTGTTTATTTAGTTAAGGTTCACAGTATGAGATAAATGTTTGTTTGAGGGGAGAAAGCAAAGGAATCTGTTGGGTGGAGGTTAAAGAAGCCATGAAGCTGGAGATATGAGAGGGGCTGATGGACACAGAGGTGTTTGAATGTCTAGTCAAAGAGAAATATTCTTTTTCTGAACTCTGTTGCCTCTTCAATACCACTTCACCTTTGTGATAAAGAAGAAAGATGAGGTACAGAAAAAAACCTACTGTTAATATAGTGTATATCGGATGACGGTTTAAAGAGACTATCTTCTCAAATTTATTCAGTGAGTAAAAGAGTATAAAACTATTAGGACTCGGAGCATGGCTTTTCTAGTCCACCATTATATGCTTGGAAGCAAAAACATCAGGCCAAAAGCAGGTGAATGTTCAAGATCAAGAAGAATAGAGAAGAGAGAGAAGAGAGGAAAGAGAGTAACGAGGCACAGATGGGGAAGGGGCATGCAGCTGCCTGGCCCAGCACTAGGAGAAAGTAGAAGATAACATTTTGCAAAAAGCCTGACATAAATTTGTTTTGTCAGATGTGCCTCTGTAGCAGGAATCAAAGAAGTTCAAGTGCTTCATCTTTCTTTTCCTTGATGTACTGAGCCTGTCTCCCTTTTTGCACACTACTTTCCAGGCCACCCCAAAGATGAACCCTTTGTTTTGGGAGAGCTCTACAGACTCCAGGATCCTACTGCTCATAAACTGCTGTACTAATCCAACAGATACTGCTGGTTTGAGTGCACATACATTAGTCTTGCTAGAAACCTTTGTTTTAAAGAAAGAAAAAAGGAAAAGAACAAAAAATTAATCAAACCTCGGTGATTATATTCCAGCCTCTGAGCTTCCAGTAAAATTCCCAGCACATGTGTTCGTGTTTTCCTTTTATTTCAGGATTTACTGTGAAGACGGGACATAAACTGAGTGAATTTGGATGAAACTCCATCTTTTCTAATAAGTTACATATGTTTACATGAGTGCTTGAACTACCCTGTGCCACGATATGATTAGTTTGACAGGAAGTAAATAGGTAGATAGATACCTCTCTTGCTAGTTGCAATGTGATTTCTCTCTTCACAGTACTGTTAAATATTGTGAAATATTAAAAAGAAGATTAATACAAAGCAGACATTTCTGACCTGTGTCCAGTGCTGTTCTTTATTAGTAATCAGATCACTGACTTAAATTACTTTGAGGTTCTTCACGCTAATGACAAGCAATATAGACCCACGCTGACGTGAATTGGTCCCAAGGCGTTTCCTGAACTTAATGAACTTGTCCAAAGGAAGAGCAGCAGAAGGCATTCAACCTGTTTGGCTCATCTGTTTTCAGCTGATGTCTGAGAGACTTGGGAAGATTTTCCTCAGTTCTGTCTCTAAGGATAAGGAATAAAGAGAACAGAAGAGAATCTTTTACTCAGCGTTTAGCAGCAGTTCCTAGAGTAGTGAGCAGTAAGATATATTCTCCTTTGAACAGATTTCCAATAAATCTGGAAAGGCACAGGGGGTAGAAGAGATCAATGAACCATGCTGAGTTACAGAATGACCTTACAGCCCACAGGAAGAAGATCTCATTGGTGTTTATTTTTAGATGACAACTGGGTTGGACTGACTTTTCTTTTTTGGCAAAGGCACTAAGAACAGAAGTGGTATAAATAACACCTATGGTGATTTTGAATACAGCAGAAAGGAATCCAGTGAGGCGTCCAGCCTCCTGTTAAGATACACATAGAACCCCAGTAAACATCACTGTAAATTTTAACCATGCAGTGGTAAAAGAATAAATCTTGTGCCAAATAAATGACACCACTGGCTATTTTGCATAAGGTTACTAGCAAAAGCTTGCCTCATGAACAAGCTCATGTCTCAAGATTTGTGCACAGGTTTGAAGAGAGCTGAGAAAACAGAACATCAGGTCCAGCAGCAGTTGTCAGTGACACAGGTTTTCACTGCGTCTTTAGAAAGATAATGAAAAGCAGAGGTAGCTTTAGTAGAGATTGTCAAATAAATAGAAAGAAATGAAAGAACAGATACAGATTAAGCTCTCCAGTCACATTTTAACATTATTTTCCTGTTCATTTAAGCAATTCATTTTTGAGGAAAAATTACAGATTACAAGATTTACTCTCTCAGAGCACAGACTGTTTTTGGTTTGTGTGAGTACAGTGTCCACCTTAATTTTGGCTAAACAAGGAGCAACATCTTGACAGTGTAATTTCCATATTGTCTGGTTTTATTAATTTCTGTCCTTGAAACATCAGCTCAGACTCACACTTAGGAGGTCTTTTTGTTGTTGTTATTATTTGAAATCCTAATTTTCACTATGTGGCAATGAAGTAACAAGTGCTAATGCTTGCAGATACCATATTGAAAATGTGTTCTGATCAAACTTCATTTTAGGGGGGAAAAGAAGCTACAAAAATGTATCCTAAACTCCTACTTTTTCCTTATTATTGTTTATAATTTAGCTAGATGTATAATTTTTTTTACTGTTATTTGATATATCATGATGTACGCCCGTTTCTCTGCCAGAGATTATTAATACTTTCAGTTGCAGTACTCAGTACTGTACTTTTCCCTGTTTTGCATATTCCATTATAATAGGCCCCTTAAAATCAGAGTTTCTTGGCTATATATTCAGTGTTGTGATGGAGACGAAGAAATGAGGAATAGCTGCCAATATGAATACAGATATCTGAGCACAGACTAAGTAGGGACATTAATACTGCACTCCTTAAGGGGAGCAAGGACAGCTCAGGCACAGCAGGAACAGCTGCTGTTAACATGGCTGGAAACTGAAACGCTGCCTCTTGAGAGGGAGGAAATGCTGCAGCTTTCTGCGTTTTCAGTCTGGTATACTTGGATTTTGGTGCTGATTTTCCATGACTAACATATTTGATCCCCAATGCATTTCCAAACTTTTTTTGATTGAAGTGAGCATCCATGGGAGCCCAGGGGACCTTTCCTTAAAGATTTTCTTTTTACATATTCCATTTTGTTGATTTATCTCACAAGGAAAAAATTAACTTTGTAAAAGAGATGGGGGAATTTCCTCCCCTCATTTAAAAAAATTAATCTGAGAAACAGAAGAGGAGAGGAATAGTCCTTAAAACACTAAATAGATCTTTAAGAATTTGTGAAAACTACATAAGAAGTGAGAGGGAAAAATAATGTATTTTTCTCTCTACAGATATTTTTGCTAAAATGCTAGTAACATGTGAGAGTCATTCTGTGAAGACATAAAATTATGATCCAATTAAAACCAGATGACAGGGAAAAAAAGTCATTCTGAGTCTAGACTTAAGCTTAATGACTCAAATTCATATAAACTCAGTTAAATATGCTGACATAGGGTTTTTTTCATTAATTCAAGAATAAATGTTGTGTTTATGCTTGAAAGGAAAACTCAATGTGTTATATTTTGCATACTTTTTCTGCTTTTTATTAAAATACAGAATGAGAAATAAATGAAAAAATCTAAAGAGAAAGGGTGTGAAAAAACTGAGCATGTGTTCTCTCTAAAGGACAATATTAAATCTCATATTAAATTGTAATATAATTTAATTATAAAGGAAAAAGATTAAATACTCTGTTTATGGTTCTCGGTATATGTTGAATGGGATTTATAATTAATTTATTTTATAAGATGATCCATACTCTTACAAGAAGCTATCATGCTCTGTTCATTTTTGTAGGATCTTAGCATATATTTATACAAAATTCAAACACTATTAGCCCGGTTTTTTCAATGGAACTTTTCACAAAGTTTCATTTTGCAAAACTATTTTGATAATAATAGAGAGGAAAAAAGGAAGTCCCACTATATGCTGTAGAACTATGTTTCAAAAGTTTAATGGACATGAGCAAGAAAGACACATTGTGTGTAAGTTTTATATTAGATGAAATAAGTTTTGTGTTTTATTCCTGTAACCAACAGACATAGTGGAATTTGTGTTCACACAAATAAACTCCCCTCCAACCAAAATATGTTGATGACATCCAAACAGCCTATTGGGAATGGTTTCAAACACATCATCCTTTAAAGCATTCCCAGACATGCTAGTTATCATGGTAATTTAGTAGTTTTGCTAGTTCTCTTGGGCTAAATATACCAGAAACCAGGCTAACAGGTTAACAATATGAATAATTACACATCAGTATCCTACTCTCTTTTAATTTTCTGAAGACCTAACTGTAAATATTAGATAACTAATACAAATTAGTTAGTGGGGAGAAGCACAACCACAGGGATCTGCAATGTTCAGGAGGTGATGATTTCAATACCTTATGTTGACTGGTAGCTTATACAAATTCCACTAAGTGAAAGCACAGCAACAAAAAATATAACTACAAGTCTCCAATAGAACAACCAAATCTAGCCAATTACTACAGACAATTATAGCAACAGAACAATGAGATAATCATAAATTGAACATGGCAATGAATATGTATGTATGTATGTATGTATGTGTGTATCTATCTATCTATCTTTATAACAATCCTATAAGGTAAGTAACAAAATTATATAAAAAATGCAGTGGATATTTATGATAAACTCCATAGCACACAGTCATTTGCAGCATAGCTTTCTGGTTATGAGTTACGCTACTGCCATTGGCACTTAGAAGTCACACTAAAAGCATGGGGAGATTCAGGCATATCCTGTCCAGTATGTCAAGCTTATTGGAAAAAATCCTCATCCTTCTCAGTCTCTGGCACCTGCAATGCTGATTCTCTTCTGCTGACCCCACTTTGATGAATTTCTGAGTTGTCTTTTATCTCCTTATAATGCCATCACCCACTGGCCACATACATTCTCAGCTGTCCAAACTGTCCTGCTGTTTTGCTGAATCCATTCCAGTTCAAACACAAAGATACTGGGGAGGCAGTTCTTTGAAACTGGTGGAGAGACAGCTTTTCCCTTTTCTTTTGTTTACAGCTGTCTTAGCCACGAAGTCATTGCGTTATTTTTGTTATGTTCTATTCATTATGCTGTCTCAGCAGTTTGTTAGTTCAGCAATTCTGTTATAGTCTACAGATATTTTAAGGCCCACCAGTCATGCTTATTCAGCAACTGTGTTAGCCTCTGTCCTACCTCAAGCAATGTCAGATGCAGTTTTGCAGGATTTAGCAAGAATTCTACCGTTCAATGCTCCAGTGCCATGAACACAGAGGGAAAAGTGATATATTGTGTCCCATCTTTGCTCAGCAGTTGCCCTCCCAGCAAAAACAAGATGTGCCAAGGTCTGTATCATAGTGGCTCCAGCCACTACAATTCCTTTATCAAAAAGTCAGGATCCCATTTGCCATTTTGGATTTCGTTTTGCAGCTACCCAGTCTTATCATTTGAGTTTCAGGTCTGTTCACGTGTAACCAAGAAAACAATTTTTAATCAACATCTTTGTGGGTCACTGGAATTCCTTGTCAGCAAATAAGTTTCAGGTGGGACTGCAGGAAAGTAATTGTGCTCTTTTCCTTTTCCGTGCATGATGTTAGCCTTTGCCACCCTGAGGCACATGATGACCACATGATGCCCTTATTTCAAAACCATGAGCAAATACCTTTGCCACTTCTGAGGTAGGTGAGATTGATTGATTTCTGCACTGAGAAATCTCTGCAACTCCAAGTGAAGATGATGGGAAGGCACTTTACTTACTGGCGACTACAGTGCTACACAGGGCTCCACACAATACCAAATATGTTGCCGTATGGTCAACACCCAGGAAATTCTTCCCTATCCTAAAGGATTTGTTTACTGTTTGATCAAAGGCCGGAGTAGGGTAAAGAGCAGATGGTGGCTTTGGTGGTTGCAGAGTGACAGTACTAGGATTAGCCCCAGTGTGAACAAGCAGAGTGACAAGCCAGGAGGAGGATTTGGTTGACAAAAACTATTTCCACAGGTCACCTGCTGTAAAAATAGCATATGGTTAAGGAGATTGCAGGCTGCTGTTTGGATTTAACATGGTCTGTGCTCCTTGGCACCAAATGTAGAACAAAAGAATTACTGAAAAAGCATCACTGAGAAAAAGAACATTCTGTGTGTGTTTCCAAAGGAACCAAAAAATAAAATAAAAATAAGAAATGTAAATAACTGAAGAGATCTCCTGACCCTGGGAAACTGTGATTCCCCTCCATGATTTAAGCTCTATACAAGTGCCTGAGAAATATATTTCAAATATTGAAAATGTCTTCAAACATTAATACATAGTGTGTCATATTTATTCTGCACTAGAGGAATGATGTGATACCTGATGTGGCTAAAATATCTCCCCCCCCACTAATATTTGAATACCAGATGTAAATTTTTTGTACACCTTAAGCTCCTTCTCAGGTCTGCATGTGCAGATGGAAGTCATAATTTTGTGTTTTAATTAAATGTAGAATGTTCACCCTCTCTTTGCACATTAAATGTTAATGACAAGAGTGTGACATAAGTGTATATTTATTTTTTTAATAAATGTGGTTCATGGATTTGAAGGTTCTGTTGACATCATAGACTATTTTCCTCCCAAGTTTTATTAGTGTTTTTCCAACCTGTTTCATATTTCTCTAAAATGAGGCCACTGCCACTCCCCAGCACACTTTCTGCTGGTGATTACAATCAAACCAATGGCTGACAGAAGACTGAAGTAAGCAAAGAGAAGAATATTTGCCATGTAAAACTTAATTGTTAGTGAAGTTAATTAATTAAAATGAAAGTCCTGGAAATCCTTGCACTGCACAGAAGTTTCTACTGAGATGGCTTGTGCTTTTGTGTCTGGTTTGTTTTTTCTTACATACCAGCTCCCTGATGTCTTCTTTGCACATTTAAATTAGTTGGTTGCTCAATATCACTTAACACGATTCTAAACCAGAATTATAAAGCGTTCATAATGGCCTTTAGAGCTTAAGTATTCTTCTAATATATTCTTTTACCATCAATAAAAGTTTTTTCAGTAAAGAAGTAATTTAAGCTCAATATCTTTTAAATGTTTCTAATCTAAATATAAGAATATTTTTAAACTTTTTTTTTTCCTGGAAAAACAATGACTTGACTGGTATTCAAATGTTTAATAAATTTCACATATTGCCCTAAAATTGGTTTAAAAAATAAATAAAAAAATCCAACCACTATACTTTTTGAATAAACTGTAGTGGTAAAAAAAAAAAAAAAAGAAGAAGAATTCAAGAGTTTTGAAAAGGATAACAATCAGAAAATAGAACAAAACCACGGCAAACCTGTGGTTGTCTGGTGAGCTTGTTTTGTCTTTATGAGGGTAGAAGCTTAAAGCATAACTGCAGTTTTAAGAGGAAAACATCATTGGAAAGATATCAGGGCGAAGGATGGTGAAGGAAAAAAGAAAGAGCCGGTAGAGGAAGATGGGGGTTAGTGGAGGAAAGAGTGGTGTAGAGGAGGGATCAGAAGTATGAACACAATTTTTCTGATCAACAGAGCCAAATTCAGGCTGCAGAATGAATTGCAGAAAAGTGGAAGTGAGAAAATAAGCTGTCCCAATATTAGTATTAACAGGAACCACAGACCACAAACTCTACTGGTAACAATTACTATTATTGAGAAGAATAACAAATATTCAATTTCTAGCTATTTTCTCACAAGGATGCCATTTGGTATAAAACATAACTTATTTCTGTGGATATATATACACACTTGGGGAGTTTTAAATGGCTAAATCAGTCTGCATAGAGTTGTGAGATAGTCAGTAGTTGGTAGCAACAGTTAGGACAAAATTCATCATGAGCTGACTTCATTGTCTTTCCTAGCATTGTGTCAGAGCTAATACTTTCTCCCTGATGCACAATGACCTAGATAAAATTTGAAAAACAGCCTTGAAATGAAGGGCTCTCTTTTTATTTTTCTGTGTGAACTATCATGGTCCTTTCATAATATTGTTGGTGTTACTGTTTTTTACTTTAAATGCATAAAGCATTCAATCTAAACTTTTCTCACCTCTGTTCCTTGTCTTATTCTGCTGCATTCCTTTCTCAAACAGCATTTACTTCTGCTTTCAAGTGTTTTAAGGAGCAAAAGACATGCAAAGAAATTAATGCAAAGCTACACTCTTTTACTTATTCTACTCCTGTACCTCTTGCCCCAGAGTACGTACAGTTGAAGAGTTATTATTTCATGAAACAGCACATTGCTCTGATTACAGCTTAATTAATTACTAACACTTACAAATAAAATGCATTAAGGCTGCCAAAAATGGCAACCTTCATCAAGGCACTATGGAGAAAAGCGTTAAGAACTATGTGGATTATCTTACTGGATTTATAAATTTTAAAAATTCTACCACTGATGTTTAATATTCTGCTGAAAATTTTAGTATCCACAAAGAAAAAAAAAAAAAAAGGTGATACTCGTTCCACTCTTTAAAAGCCTATAATTATTATAAGAAAAGTAATTTATGTTATTCTTTATTTTTAATGAAGCTGAATATATTTCTCCCCTAAATTCTACTTATACAGCTGAAGCACAGAATTTAAGTGACTCTCTCTGACTTAATGTGCCAGTGTCAGGTAATGCTCTTCCTGAGACACCAAGCAAAGTATTGCAGCAGACGTCTGTGCTACTCCTGCACAGTCACTTCCAAAACTTCCACAGAGAGAACAGGAAGAAAAAAGAAGAGAACTACTAAAATGTTAACTGTTTAGAGTTTGAAGTGTGCTCCAGGTTTTGGCTCTGTAGATGTCTTAGTATCTTCAAGTACAAAGCATATATATGCGTGTGTATATATGTGTGTGTGTGTGTGTGTGTGTATGTGTATATATATATAGTCAAGTGTGACAAGGTGCAGCTAATTGGTAAATAGTTCATTATTCATAGCTTACTTTAGTGCTTTATAGCTTTCTGAGAAAAATCTATCTTATTTTAAAAAGAGAGATTATATGTAAAAAATAAGTTAAAATTGTGCCAGATCACATAAACCTAGAGACATGCACAGCAAAGAACGCCTTGTTCTCAGGCTGGATCTGTAAGAACTAAAGTATGTGCTGAATTGTTAGTATCAGACGTAACCACCACTGAATTTGGAGTATCTCTTATCAGTACTACTTCATATTTTGCTTTCTAAGGAATATGCAGAGCATATTGTAGCTACTGAGTTTGGGTTTGTTTTTTTTTTCTTTTCTCCTAATCTTTAATTGAAATCTTTCTTTATTATCAATATTCATTATAAAAAAGTCTCTCTGGGAAAAATTTCTTTCCCCCTCCTCTATAAATACCTTTTAACAGAGCAGTTAGTGTGTGTTTGTAGATTAAAAAAAAAAAAAAAAAAAAAAAGGCATAGTTTCTTCATTGGGAATTCTATAGGGAGAGCCTTATTGTATGAATGTGAATGAGTAGGAAAAAACATCTTAATTCCAAAGAGCAAGAATAATTTCCAGATTTTCCTATGTTAAGTCACCATTTTAACACTAACCATAAAAATAAAAACCCTTCATAAAAAAGCATTTCCTGTCAGAATTTGTAAAATTAGAAGGCACTATTCCCCCAACAATGAGCAATCTTCCATATGCAGATTCTATAGTATTTAACCAGTTAAACAAACAAACAAAAAACCCAAACCAAAACAGAGAAAAACCAACCGAAACCAGGCTACCAAATCAGTCAGTCAACAGATGAAAAGGGCGTAAATGGTTCACACTGACACCAATCATTACAGGTAGCCAGATTTGGGCCTTACTGAGCAAAAACAGATTGAGGGGCGGACGTTTCTCTATGTGTGTGATCAAAATGTTTGATATATTCTGTTTGCCAGGCTAGGATAAAAAAAGAGGGGAAAGCATCTCTTCATTGTTTTAAAGGTTATTACTTCAAAATGCACCTTAGCTGACTAGCTAAAGGTGAGTGAACTTTTCAAAGTGCAGGTTTCAACTGAAACTTATTGACTAAAATTCAGTGAGGTAAAATACTTTTTTTTTTTCACTAAGTATAATTTGTTGCAGTGAAATTCATTGCAAATAGGAGGTATTAACTTAGAACAGCTAACTCAGTCCAAAGGTCATGCCAGTAAAAGAGATAGTAAGGGGCTAACACCTGAAGTTTGTGTAGGTCTTGCTACTCATTACAACAGTAGTTGGATGGGTTAGTTTGGATCATAGGTCAATTCACTATGTCCTATATTACAGTAATCAGAGAGAAGAAGAAAAATATGTTTTGCAGATTTCCAAAGTGCAGACTAACAGGATTTTGCAGCTATGTCACAGAGAGGGCCAGTGGAGAATACCATATCAAGAAATTATATTAAGCATTACCTTGGGATGGAGTAAGTGCAATTGTATCTGTGTCCTCTGAACCAGCAAGTACTCAAATCTACTCAGCTCAGCCTGCATCTCCTATGATTAATACAAACAGATGAAAATAGCGGGAATGATTCTTGGAGACTCAAGAACTGTTATTTAAAAGTATTTTAAAGTAATTGGAAAAAATGGAAATTTCATATATTTTTATGTCTCAACTTCTATGATGTCTATTCATCAACTTTGCTTTAATACATATCTTTATCTCTTGTGCTTTCTTTGTGTGCCTGTTGATAGCATCATTATGTTTTTCTTTTCCTTAAAATGCTTTTTTGCAATCTTCAAAGGAATCAGGTAGAATAGAATAGTTCAAAGGTCTGTAAATATTTTCAACCTTATTTGTATGCCTGCATGTTCTGAAAGAGGGAAATAGTCTTAATGCTGCTTTAAAGATACACCTTGTCTTTAAAGAAGCAATGAAAGCTTCTTTTGCTAGATGTTTAATTTGGACTTTAACATGTGATTGATGTTAACCGCAAATCTTCCGTCTGCACCTTTTTATTGCTGTAACTTTCAAAAAAACACAGCTTCTCCACGTTTTGTAAGAACCGAGAGGTTCCTGGGTTTTTTTCTTTTTCTTTTTTTTTTTTTTTCATTTGAACATATGGTATTCTGATTTTATTGTGCTGTGTTTTGAAAAGTCACTGGTCTGAGATATTATTTTTCATTTATTTTGACTACCTAATCAGATATTAAGAATTCAAAGGACTTAAGGTCTTCACACAAAATACAGGACAATGTTGTCTACATGTCTTTTATTGGCAAAACATATTCTAGTAGTCTCAATGTGGAGAGGTACAGATGAGTGACAAGCTCAGTCACTTTTGCCTATACAGTCATAATACTGATAATAACATCTAGTCTTGATTTAGTATAGATATAAAAAAACACTTCACAGAGGAGGTCAGGATCACTGAGAGATACAGCAGCAGAGAGAGGAAGTGACTTTTACTTGAGGACATTCATCACTGTCGCATATGGAGAAGGGACTCAAGACTTCCAGTTTGGTGCTTAAACTCAGGTGACTCTCCTGGACTTACTCAGTGTCCCCCCAGATGTATATTTGCAATTATTCTCTATTTTAGATATAGTTCTTGATTTGCGCTCACAACCCTTTTTATTCGTTTCCTAAGAGCATTGAACAATCTTGTTGATTGGAGTGGCTGCCAAAGCAGTAGATTTTGCATTCACTGCAGCAGATCGAAAGTGGTAATGGTGAAAAGCGGAAACTGTAAATTAAAGGAAGGATTAATCCATACTGGGAATAGATGAATGTCACATGCACTTCATAGCCTATCAAACAGCTGCTATTCAAAATTACACATATTGATTATTTGAAGCTGTATCCATACCAGCTCATGATCTTCTTTTGGACTAGAATATATCCTTATACAGTATTTGTTCAACCCTTTCAACCAATGAACAAATTTGTGAAAATGATAATTCAAAACAATTAAAGAAATGAAACTAGTGAAAAATCATTCATAGCAATAGAACTTCACCCCATTACAAAACTTTCTGACATTTCTTATATTGAAAAACAATGGTGAAACGTTTACTGTCTTTTTTTCCCATTTGCCTTTCCCCCCTGCCCATTGAGTGCAGTTAAAAATCCATGAATCATGAAATCCATATTGGTGTCTGAAATTTGAATAAATAAAAGGTACAACAGAAGGACATGAACAAGCTGTGTTTGTAATGAGGCTGAACATGTGGAATAACATTTATTAGTTTATCTGTTTAGGGCATTTATTCACAAAGCACTTAATATTTTATTTTTTAAGATAGTTGCATTTGTCATTTATGCAGAATAGTAAATAATTTGGGGGATTAATTTTGTATCCCTTGGTACCATGTATTAAAGGGTTCCTTAAGTCTTATCCTAAAAGGATTTTTCAAAACGTATCAGAAAACAGGTCAGACCTCAAGTTATGGGAGTTTTCCAACACTGTTGTATTTTACAAATGTGTAGCCAACAAATGACAGCACTCAGGATTTTGAAGAGTTCATACATAACCAAAAGTTATCCGCTGAATGTATATATCCACTTGCCAAAAAAAAGAGTTATAGTTGAAGATAAGCTTTTATTACAAGAGCTTTTATTACAAGCTTTTTTTTTACAAGAAAATTTAAAGGAACATACATAAAACTACCCTGGAGACAAGAAGTAAAAACAAAATCATTGTAGATCTTGAAATTAAATTATTAGTAACATGGACTACTTAAAATACATCAACATAAAATTTAGGAACAGATTACTTTACAAGAATAATTTGTGTTATCAATATATGAAGCAAAAATAGGTTGTAAATAAGTTGGATTTCTCAAACAGAATTTTTCATTTTTGGAGAAAAACTAACTACCTCAATTTCTATTTTAATAGAAAATGTAATTACTTTTGAGTAAATATGTAGGTAAACTCCAAAATTTTTTAACTGGCCAAGATAATAGCTCACAGAAGTTTTAGGTACCTTTAATGAGCTCCCTGACCAGCCTGTACAGAAGCATACAAGTTAAAGCCAAGAAGTCATCTGATCCTGCCCAAATTAGAAATAAATACGACATCATTCCTAAAACCTGTTTGCATAACCATCTTTCTAACAATTTTCACTGCTAGAAAGCTAGATGTATCATGTGTCCTTTTTTACCTTAACACTCAATCTGTATTTTGCACATTCCAACTCAAAAGAAGAAAAATTTTTTCACAGAGAGGGTCATCAGGCACTGGAATTTGGAACAGACTGCCCAGGGAAATGGTTGAATTACCACCCCTGGAGGTATTTGAAAGCTGTGTAGATGTGGCATTTAGGGACATGGTGTAGTGGTGGACTTGGCAGTGCTGGATTAACAGCTGGACTCGATCCTGAAGATCTTTTCCAACTTAAATGATTCTATGACTCAAACCCTTTCCTCAGCATATCCACATTGGACATGGAGACTCCTTTTCTGCATCTATATTGGAGGTTTTTGAAGACAAAAGTTCCTTTACCTTCTCTTTCTCTAGGTCTTTCCATGTCTTCCTTTTTTGTTGTTGTTTTTTGTTTAGTTGGTTGGTTGGGTTTTTCTGGTTGGTTTGTTTGGCTTTTTGGTTTGATTTGGTTTGATTTTTGGTTTTTTGGGGAGGTTTTTTGTTTATTTTTCTCTTAGGTCAAATTTTTTACCCTTCTTAGCCATAAGTAGCTGCACATTTTGATTTGAGGTGTGATTTTTCAGTAGTAAGTAGAAAAATAAAGTTTCTCCATGCTCCTTCCAGATGTAATTGTTATATTTCCACACAGCTATAAGGTCAGGATTTTTTTTCTTTTTTTGCAGTGGTTTGATATGGTTGACTTATGCTTAGTGGTGATCTCCATCTGATATATTTTACCCCATTTTTTCCCAATTTGCATAGTAGATAAATCAAAGTTGGGTAGGTTTCCTGAGTGTTGGTGTTAGGGCTTGAGCTGTGATTTTCTATCAGTACCAGAAAACTCTTAACACATTTTTATCTGTATTTTCCAATGCTTAAAAGGACGTCAAAAACATGCCAAATGTCATAAAGCAGTTGACATTCATTCTGAGTGTCTTCCAACACACAATACAATTCTTGGTTTGCTGTTCTGTTTGCTGCCCATTTCTGTTGTCATTTTTTACCTAGCATATTACCTAGCATAGAAAGATACAATAATTTAGGGGGCAAGTGGGTACTGTATGTACTATCAAAATACAGAGAGTAACAGAAACAAATTAATATATTTGAAGCATCAGTTTATTCAAAGGTAACAGTATTACCTTTATGGCACTATTTATAAATTGTTAAACTTTATACTATGGGTTAAATAGACTAGTACAGGAAATAATGAAGAGTGTAAACCTATTTCCACAAACCGTTAAAAAAAAGTCCCTGTTACCTTGAAACATTTCTGAACTGGATACATTCATTTTTCAAAGGTCTTTAGCACTGCTTTTAACATTTCAACACTAACTGCAGCTTTAGCCTTTCCTAATGCTGTGCTGCCTTTCTACCAGGTAGAAAGGAGTGAAACTACATCTGGTAGCCAATTACCAGTAGCATCCTAAATGAGGCAAGTGTCATGGGTCCTAAATCCTAAAATAATCTTTGAAATCAGGTCTTCAATGACTTCAGGTATTTGGCACTGCTGTTTTCTTCACAGCTGAAAAAAAATTCCAATTTACTTTCCTCTTTAGATCTGCACAGGAAATGACTCTACATCAAATTGTTATGATCAGGGAGGATATTGCTTGCAGCAGGCTCTCACAGGTTTCAAAATGACTCAGAGGGATTGAACAGTTGTATTCATGTCAGCAGTGAAGGAAAAGGGGAGGAAACAAAAAAACCAAGAAGAAATGAGCAGTTTGGAACTTTGGATGGAAGTAAATTTGCAAACAGCAACAACAACAACAAAAAAAAGACAAATGGAAAGTCAACAGAAAGAGTGCTTATTTCTGAGGTGGAGACAAAATGTTTTTGAAGTGTTACTGCACACCATACAACTGCATCTTTAGAAACTGTTCTGTTCAAATTTACATCCTTTCTTACAGACTAACTCATTTGGTATTTCTTTTAATAAAGATGGGAAAATGTTACTGAGAGTCAGGGCTAATAATCTCATGATTTGAATTTAATTTTGGCACTTTCCATGCCAGTCTTCAGGAATTAAATTGTTGTCCATAGTAATTTCCTAAGAATTTTCAATTAAATTTCACACAAAAAGTAATTCAGAAATAAAAATTATTAAAAAATGTAGCATGTATGCTTATATTTAACATGAAACCTTATATATAATCTTTGTGTAAAGGAAAGCTCTGTTTCCGCAAATTATACATGCACCCCATTTTCACATTATTTTTGAACTTGCAAATTTTCATGCATCTTTTTTCATTTTGACACTTGCAAAATTGTACATAATTTGTGTCAAAGTGAGTTCACACTCTTAAAAGTCTTTTTTTCTTCACTAGAGATTTGTCAGAATTCTTCTCACTACCTTTTCCAAATGAAGTCACTGTAACTACCATGAGTTAATTAACAACTAAAATGCACTTGTGCATCAATTCCATGTATGCAAAAATCATATTAAAAAGCTTTATACCCTCTTTTGATTGACATTTTTTGAATGGCACATGACACTGCACCATACTGAACACAGGTATTGTACTACTACCATGCAGATAAAGCTCCTCATTTACTAATTCACCCTTTTCTCCTGCATCACTGTGCTACCTGAGTTCAAAAAATCACAGTCCTATGATAAACCAGCACTCTGTCTCATACTGTCAGAGTTCCCTTATACAATACTGCTACACAAGATAAGGTAAATACATGTCCTTTGAGGACAACTATACACAGAGTTTCTGTGGTACAAAAGCTGTTCTCATGCAAAATCACTGTTACAAAGCCATCTAATCCTAAAATACCCAGGAGTCACTATTGCAGCCTGCAAAGAGATGCTTGTGCTCACCAGTGCTGTGCAATGACCCTCTGAGAAAATGCATATTTTGCTCTATCATTTGAAATACTCAGTTTGATTAATAAAGCTGATATGATCTGCCAGAGGAAATCAGGAGGGGCTTCAAGGCTTGCCCAGAATTGTGCTACTCTCTTTGCAGGTGTTGCAGTGATCGATGCTTGTCAGACAGGACTTCTAAGACAGTGGTTCTCAGTATTGCAGTGTTTCTCCCAAGAGAACTGCAGCTCTTGCATACATTTTCTTGAAATGGAGATCTTCCAAGAGAAGGTTTGTGTACACCATTTTACTTAGCCTTACCCACTGCTTCCAGGGATAACTCAGGAGGAGTTGTCAGGTTCACACAGACTCACCTTGAGTAGCAGCCTGGACAGAAGGTTGAAAACAGTTATGAGAAATGAAACATTATTTATACTAGATTATACTGAACTTCAAATTCTTTCAGAGATGCTTCAGTGTGCCTGCTGGAATCCACCGTTTGCATGCACCATGCCTGCAAGCTAACTGCCTCAGTACAGAGAGAAGCTGTTGGCAGTGCTGGTGATCAGCTTGTGCCCACAGGACTATCCGTATCTGGGACAGTTCTTCCTCTAGTTTTGTTTTTGGTAGAGATGTGACACACTCTGGAGTATTTGTGCCAGAGGCACTTTCTTAGTACCAGGGGGCAAATTCCTCTCTCTCTTCCTCTCTTTTTCTATTTCTCATTATCCAAAGTTATGCCTCTAATGCTTTTTCAACATGTGTGTATATTACGAGCCTTTCTTCTTGTCTTCAAAAATGGAGATTTATGTTTAGCACTATTTCACATACTTTAATATTTTACACATCTGCCACATTCTTATTTTCCTTCAACACAAATGTTTTTAAAGTGTTTCCATTGCTACACAGGTTCCACCCTCACTACTGATGCACTCAGCAAGTCTGACAGTGTTGAACAACTTTTGAGTTTCTGATAGATGCTACAGAAGATACCTGGGGGCAGAGCATAACAGTGCAGGTTGCTTAAAGCTTTGCTCCATCTCCTTCCCACTGCTGCTACCTCCTGTTCAAGGGCTTTGATTATCATAATATTGTACCACTTTCCTCACTTAAAAGGCCATTCGTTGCTGCAGAGCAATGCTAGAACTACATGCTGCACCTTTTTAAAAGCCATGTAGAAAATCTTACTGACAGTCTTGTTTCCACCACTGCCCCAAGACACTGTCTCTGCTCCTCTGGCTTGGTGTAACATGACCAGGGCTGTTGGCATATCCACTGCTATTACTTGAGTAGACCACTGACACAGAGAGCCATAATTTTAAATATATGGTATAAAAAAGTCTTTGTATTACGGCACATGAGTAAACTGAAGGCTATATATTACAATTTATGAAAGTCACTTCCATAAAATGTTTCCTTTTACTTTGCTTGCTGCATAGATCATTTCACTGAATGATTTCTCTTTGCATTTAATCTTTAGCTCCCCTCCTCTCCCCTACCCCTCAGTATTTGTTACTAAAATTAAAATTGATTTTGAACAATCCATCAGTGGACTAGGAGTTTTTCTGACATTATTCTCACTCTTTCCATTCTACAGAAAACTAGCTTTTTAGGAATCTTTTCAGAGAGGCTTTCTCATTCTGAATTTTCCTCTTAGGGTATTAAGAAATAAGTAATTATTCTTTAAAAGTATACAGGCAGGTCAGTTTTCAAAGACAGAAGGGCAGCATACTAAACAGGCATTGTCTTTATGTATTTAAGCCATACATAAAATACAAAGAGTATGTTAATCTCCATATTGATTTTTTTCTGTTACAAATTCTGAACAATAAGTATTATTTTATACTGAAGAAATCAACACAATAACTACTGTTTTATTGGTTTATATGTTCTTTATTTATTATTTACATATTATAACTTTTTTAATCTCTAAAATTTAAAATGAAATATTTAAGCCATATATAAATTTTTTCATCAGAACACTAAAATAGCTGATATGTGCAAACTAAGAAATATAAATAATTAATTTGACCATTTTACAGAATTACTAGCAATATAACTTGTAGAGATTGGATTTCCACATTGTAAAATAAACCTTAAACTTTAATTCAAGCATCCACAAATTACATTAGTTTAGAAAAAAAATCTTTGGAATTCCAAGTACCCTTGCCATTTCTGAAACATGAGATGGTTGACTAGATAAAGTACTTAAAGCTTATATTAGAAAAGGAATCTATTACTTTAAAGAAAAATCAGATAAACATTTTACATCTAAAGTAATTTTGAAAAGAATACTGTCAGTATAGTTAATATACACTGTATTGCAAATTATCAAGAAATTTATATGTTTAGAATGTCTATTTATATTCTTAGCTTGCCTAATATTAGAAATATAGTATATCACAGTAAGTTTTTATAGATTTTGTTTACCTTTACTGATTAGGTAATCCTAAGTAAAATATAATTTAAAGGAAATGAGATTTTTTTAAGTAATAGATGCATGCAGGATCTCAAACTCTTAAGATACATGTTATTTTCCATTTTATTTGTCAATTTGCTTACCCAGTTTGACAAAGAAAACTGCAAACTATCGTATTCATATAAGCAAAAATTTCAGATGCTTGATTTTTATGCCCAACTTAAGACATAAATCTGATATAAACTCTATAAATTCTAAATTTTCTCTGAAGTTTATTAAATACAATTCAGCAACTTCAACTATTTAAGCAGTAATTTACCCTATTACACAATCTAATACTGCATTGATTTTAAAATGCTGAATTTTTCATCTTAACATGCTACATCATTTACACCAGGTAATTTAAAATGTATTTCAGTTTTTCAAAGGAGAAAAATAAAGACTATATTTGTACCTAAAGTGTTTATACAAGTTTCCTTTTTTCAGCACATGCTTTTGTAAAGGAAATTATCCTTTTCATGCAACTTCTACATAGAGACATATTTCTTGTTGAAAGTACAGGCATGAAAATTAATTTTCTGCAGTGTGTTACTTTGGCTATATGCCTAAAGGACTTTTCCTTGTCTTTGTGAGTGTTTTTTATTTAAAGTACCACATTTTTCTTATAAGTGCTATGAGATCTTCAAGCTATTATTGCAATTATTTACAGATTCATAGACTGTAAAGTCAGAGAGGACCACTAGGTTTCTAGACTGACATCTTGTGTAAGAAGACTATTCAGATTTACTCAGTTATCTCCGATATGAAGTCCATAACTAAAACTTGCCTACTTTGAAGGCATTCCCACCTGGAAAGTACAAGTAAAAGCTGTTGATCACAAATATATCTATATAAAGTATTAAATATATGGATTAACGTATAGTGGAAAGAAGGAGAACAAAGGAGAAAGAAAAATTTGGGCTGATGAAAGCAAGTTTCCTAAGATGATTTGCAGTTTTCCATTTATGACATATCCAGGCTATCAATAGTCAACATGACCCTAGTTGGTTCTCAAAAATAAAGAATAATGTACAAGCAGTTCTTGGCCTCATTAACCCCAGAATTTCAGATTCCTAAAATTGGTAGATCGTGTAATTACCCCTTGTGGCAGCCCCTACGTGGAAAATCGCACCCAAGTGAGAAAGTATTGCCTTCCAAGAGCTGATGGAGAGGTGATGCTGTGCCACAGAACTGTGTTACCACTTGTGCTGTTCCTGCACTGCATCTCATCAGTGCCCTAGTTTAATTTTAAATAATTTAAACAAATTTTTATCTTGCTTATTTTGATTTTGTTGGCAATTTTCTCACTTTTAAAACTATTAAAGATTTTTTCAGCTTGCAGTATTCTGATGGTACTAAACCCTAGGAACGTGCACTGCTGTATCTACCGAAAAAGAAACAGAGAATTCAATGATAAATATGTGCAAAACCAGCAGTTTCATACCATGGTAACACCTCAAATTCCACTTCGTATGATGTCAGCCAGATGAATGACAGCATTAGGAAGTTAAGACAAGCAGAAGAACAATACATGGACCACTATCTTGTAAGGTCAAAACTCTCTTCCTTGTATCTTGTTTTGTTTGATCTCACATTTATTTCATTGTCACATGAAAGATACAGCTTAATTAATGGTAGAATATTTTTTCTGCTTCTTCACTTCATCTAAGATTGTTTATTAATTTCTATTTCATATATATTATTCATCAAAGTGCTCTGTTATTTAAAGCTCCATTTGAGGGAACATAGTAAAGCTAATAATAAATTCTTCAAAGTGAAAGTTTGGGCCTGATTTGCAAAAAGTTATTTATAGAAACTGTTTCATTTCTAAACACTAGTTCATTCCAGAATTCAATTTCCAGGTTACTTATGTTTTTTTCAATTAAATAAGTGGCTTTCCCACTTAATCTGATTTTCTTTTCAAAATCTAAATATTAATGATATTTTCATCAATTATTTCGTTTAAAATTAATAATTTGGTATTGTTCACATATGGAAAATAACTGAAGTATGACGTAGACTTTATAGTCACCTATAAGAGATATATTCACAGCATTCGTTGTTATATACCATTATTTGAAATAATAAAAAAACCCTTGAATTATAATTTAAAATATTTCTCTGAAGGGTTATATTTACACGAGGTATCTAGTCTGTTATGAACAGACTCTGAGTGTGTATGGACTTACACAGTTTTTGCAAAAGAAAAATGAGAAAAGTATTGTATGAATTGTGCAAGAATCCTGCAAGATTAAAGATGATCTAAGTGCAGACAGAGTAATGTCTTTAATCATAGAATACCTGAGATTTGATGGTCATATAAGCCCTCATACAAGGACTGCATCTGGGATGAGAGGTTTCTTTCCCTGAAGTTGATACTGATAGTTTTGTTTATGAACATTTCAAGTGGCAGGGAGCAGCTCCTTAACAATAAAAAGGCAGCATCAGCACTTGACTTAGATATGGAAACATATCAAGCTTATATTCATACCTACAAACAATTATTCACCTGCCTGATTTTAGCAGGTCATGCTGAAGCATACAGGTCTTCATCACCCTGGGCAGGGAACCACTTGCTACTGCTGCCCTAAAGGCTATTTATTGCAGTGGTTGTCCTCTGATCATGACAGCTCTCCAGTTTTATAACGTCACACTGCTTCTCATCAGTATTTAGAGGAGGTGACTTTTCTTTTCCATTTTGATCTTTAAAAACCAAAAACTTTCAGTGTAAGTGCTTGAGATTTGACAGGGTTTAACTAAGGACATCACTTGCTCCTTGTAGCCAGAGACTTATTTCTATGGATGCCTAGAAAGCACAGCAGTTCAGTCTAATACAGTCTCTTAGATTAAAAAGTGAAACTGGACTTGATGTGAGCACAACAGTTTCCAAACTGACTCTTGCCACTTTGTAACTTCTTTTCCAATCCCTGATTTACTAAACTAATCCTACAAAATCCTCAGTGATTTGTTAAAGAGCACTAAAAAAACCATGGTTCTTCTGAATATTTTTCGCCATTTAAAATGTAACAATTAACTCACAATAAGGACCTTGACTCTAAGCATTTCATTTTGAAATACAAAACCATTACCAGGCCAAAGCAACAGTTGAAGTAAATAGAAGCACCTGAAATAATTTCTTTCTCTGTGTTTATGGCTCTTGTGTACAAAGCCTTTAACACAGGAATAGTGTGTGGAGTTTCAGACAATTGCGGGTTTTGCGCCGATTGAGCTGTAAACCCTTGAAAGTAAGGATTTGTCATGGAAATGCTGACACAGCCTGAACTGAAGCAGGGTGAATGGCATGGCATGGCTCTCTGTACCAAAGCAGCACAGCATCAATTAGCACCAGTCTCTGTACACACAGCCATGACAAAAGGGAAGCCGGGAGCCAGAATATTCTCCCAAAGCACTTAAAAGGCCAACATGAATCATGAGGGTCTTGCATGTTTTTTGTTTGTGTGCAGCTAGCAGTGTGGTGTGCTATTCATTCTAGGTTAAGCTTTCAGTGCTGTCTAATAAGTGGCCCTTGTACAAAAACGTGATCTGTGCTTTTCCAGATATTTGTATGTCAGGCAGCTACACAGCAGCATCTTCTGTAATCCCTTCTCCTGCAGTTAGAGCTACTAGAAAGGCTTAATAATATCCCAGAGGCAAAGATGAAACGGTATCTCCACAGTTACTGTTTGCTGTAGAGAGCTTTTGAAGTCAAGCTTAAGATGTCTTTATTTCCCTACCAGAAAGAAATTTTTTTGCCCTTCTTTTTCCAGTGTTGTCATGATGATGGCTTTCTACTTGAAAAATATACCAAGAGGCTGCAGCGTTCCCATAAAGCATTAGGGAATGAGAACAGCTTTTCATCAGGGGCTCCTGGAATCTGTAAGTACAGTTTGTCACTACCGAAACCCACGGCCACCCTACCAGCAATGTCAATTTAAAACCCCACACTTTCTTCCTTATCAGGCTTATAGCAGCCTCAACCTTCACTGACAGCTTACTCCTGCCTGGGTCTTGGCTTTTAACTTCTGTTTCTAAATCTAAACTGAGTTCATCATGTAGCTCCCATTTATAGTTCATCCTTCTTTGGTGTAAGAAAGCGAAATAAGATAAAACTGTTAAATCTCATCAAATGATGGTACAGCTTGAAAAAGAGGATACCATCATATTCTTGCAAATACTAATATACTTATCAGAATTATAGTTGGCAATTAGAAGTCCTAATAATTTCCCATGCTCCCTTCTGAAAGGTGCTGCACCAAAAAAACGTCAATAACAATAACAATTATAATTGTCAATAACAACAACAATTATAATTGTCAATAACAACTTATTATTTAACCATAAGACAAAAAAGAGCAGAGTCAAACAGAGGGGAGTTAGAACAGAACCAGGGGACAACACAACTCTTGTCAGTGTATTATCAGTGCTAAGTCTCTTGTGCATACACAATCAAGCAAAAGTTTTCAGAAAGGTAAAAAGTGGTAGTGATGTAATTTAGCAGAAGTTTATTGAGGGTTCCTTCCCAGACGGGACTAAAAATCAAGAACGAGTGTCATTGTGTTTGCTTTGGATATGTAACAGCTGATGCTGGGCACAGCACTGTGGATTCAAAGTAAATTTCAATTTCTCAGTCGCAAATAACAGTTGAAATGTAGTGCTGAGACATTCTTAGAAACAAAACTAACCAGGTTTCTAAAGAGCATGTTGCAAAAAGAAAGGGGGTTGTGGAGGAATATAAAAGAGAAGGAGTGGAAAAATAGGTTTGCAACATTATTTTGAATATATGTGAATGAGGAAATTGAATTGGTAGGAGAAAAAAAGGGTATAAAAATTATCCAAACTGAAAGCAATTTGGTTTAGCAGAATTACTTGGAAAAGTGTAAAAAAACCTCTTTCCTTTTGCAACAATATGTAGAATATAATTCTAAGACTTAGATAGCATGAGCATAAGGACCTCAAGATATACATGTTGAAGCTGTCATTTAGATTCTAAGTAAAAAGATTATATTGTCAATAGTAACACAGGAAGGATGATTTTCACAAGTTCTAGTTTATTGAGGCTGAACTATGCCAATGAGAGAGAAATCATACCAAGAAGAAACAACTATAAACCAAAAAAAATAAAAATGTTACCAAAGGATCAGAAAAGAACAATGTCTAAAGGAGTTTCAGGGACTGGAGTAAAATATTTCAGAATGTTTTACCATTTTCTCTGATTTTTTAGTACCACCTTCACTCACATCAGACTACATAATCAGTAATTTTATGGAAGGATGAGATTCAACTACAACAAAAAAAGGTTAAAATATATCAGAATACGAAGACAGTGATATTTGCAGGAGCTCACCTGAATCCTTTAGAATAACTTATGTTTTACTTACAAGTAGTGAAATGGGAAAGTATGCCTAAGTAATTTTCATTTTGCCAGATGTAAGAGTTCGCTATCATAACTGTAATGAAAAGATCCAAGATAAAAGTCCATATCAGCAAGGTTTATATATAGTTATATATAGTTATAAAAGTCCTCAATTGTTATTCAGAGCAAATGGGAAGGTGAGGGTAAAAATAGTACTTCTTTGAACATATACGGGTTTTTATTCATTTACTTCAGACCTGACCTGTTACTTTATGAACAGAATCATAAGCAAAAGCCAGTCCATATGCCCTATGAAATACAATCAATATAAACATTATTAGCTTGATAAAATCAATCATGTAACTAGCTGTGCTGGTTTATCTGTGCAACATCTGTTAGATAAATAAATAAATAAATAAAATTGATTTATGCCAGTTTGATTCTGATTTGATACATACACTGAAGTGAGTGCTTTGCCTTAGAATTTAAACAGGAACACTGTGTGCAAGATAGGAGGTCTCGTTTTCTCACATTCCTACTTTCTGTACCACAGCACAGGAGGAGAGCTTTCTCATTAGAGGTATTTTCTTGCAGTTATTGTCTCTATTTCCACACAGGAACAATAAAGACCAAACAAAAATGGGGAAGGATTATGCTGAAAACTTTAGCTTCACTCTGGAGGAGGTCAGCCCCCTTGGTGAGGCAGTAGTGCAGAGGACCTGCCTGGCTCTCAAATTTGAAACCTCAGCAGGAGGTTAGCCAAACTGCAGAAAACTGGAAATTTCTGTAGCTTAAGTCATCAAGTAATCAAGTGGTAGAATACAAGCCAAAACATGGGCATGGGACTTTGATGCAATTCATTGTGAATTCTCATCAAACTCCAGAAGATCTCTAGGCATACATACTGGATTTCTAGCATATCTATGAGAAACTAATTAAAAACAGCATGTAGAGCTCTCATCTCTACATGCACATAGTTTCCTATTTATAGTATTTCCATAGAGACTTAAATGGTCTAAATGACCCAAAGATTTGTCTTGTAAAAGACATAATGGAGGTGGTGGAAGATAGACACCTAGACTTTTCTCTCCTTACTCACTACAGAGACAGTGCTCTCAATCCCCTGAGCTGGAAAGAGAATAGAATAGGAAATATATTCTAGACTGACATATCCAAATAAAACTTTAAAAAATTTAATTTCATTATAGTCTTTTTCACTGACAACAAGGGGGAAAAAAGCACAAAGGTAGATGCTAGTGGACTGTGGATTTTCAGTTCACTTTCCTGCTGTCTAAACTATGCTCATAGCTGCTAATCCTTTCTCTGCAGGTCTTCTAATCTACTCCAACTGGATTCTAACAACCTTGCCAACCATGTATAGTATCCTAATGGCTTGTCCTGCTGCTGTGATCTGCAGCAGCATGTGTCCACCTGCCAGCCTTGCCAAAGGGCTCCAGGCTTTCATGATCCCATTCTGAAAGCAGCCCTTCATTGTTCCCGTCTCTATGATGCTCTTTTTCTAGGCTTTGCTTCAATAACACTTTGCTTGTCTTTTTTTTTCTCATTCAGCTTAGCAATGTTCATAGTATGAATGTCTCTTTCATAAATACTGTGCCAGTTGGCCCACCCCATGCCTTCAAATTGGAAGGCTCTCAGCATTTTGGCTGCTAATCTGTCAGGAGTTTTTACATAGAGTAAGATACCACCACATTGCTCTATCAGTACATAAACATAGTACAACAGTATTCAGTATCTTTCTTTCTTTCCTCCTGTCTTTCTTCCTTTCTTTTTTTCTCTATTTCTTTCTTTCTTTCCTTCTTTCTTCCTTTCTTTCTTTCTTTTCTAAGGAAAAAGAGGAAAAATATGTTAAGTGCAGAGTGACTGAAAAGTCATTACATGCTGGCAGATATAGTGATTATTATAACAGAAAATACAAAACTCCTAAAGTGTGATAGTATTTGCATCTGTGTGAATATGTCTCTCATTTAAACTTCAGGAAACCCAAAGGCCTATTTCCTTTTGGTTTCATTCTGTTTTCCCTCTTAAAAATTCTCACTGATTGAGTTATTACATATAATTTTTAACTTAATTACTTCCTATCTGTGGAGGATTTAGGCGTGCTGGTGTAGCTGGCATTAATTATTAAATAAAAGATAAATGATCTGTAGATCAGGATGTTCTCTTACCTTGAATTCACCTTCTATTTTTTATAATCTTGTACAAAACTTCCTCTGTTTTTTACTGTAGACTTTAAAAGCAAGTATTTCTTACCTAAAAGTTACCCTAAGACAAAGTAGGGATCAAAACAAAGGACACAAACTTTATAATTAATACTATGCTTGACTAATGAATGTTTTGCTTGTCAACACCTGTCAGGCTTGCAATATTTTCTTCACAAGCATGGAAGGTACTATAGAAATGTCAAGACCTCATAGGAATTCAGAACAAAATGCCTGGGAATAAACAAATCTCTATCTATGGTGCTTTGAGGCATCATGAAAACATCTGATCAAACACAGATACAGAAAATCCTTGGTTTGGTTTGCTTTGGTTTGGTTTTTAATAATTTTCACAATTTTGTGCGATTTTAACAAATCTTTCCTCTTGCTTTGCAAAAGCCTAATTCACCAAAATGTGAATTTCCCTGGGTTTACGGTAAGGACTTTGCATTTTGTAGGTGTTTCTGATTTACTACTGAGTGACCTTCCAGCAGGTAAGGCTCCCAGAATGGCTACATAGTGCAATGTGTAATATTACTCCCAGTAGATATGGTACTATCTACAGCATCAATAAACTCTTGAGCAGATGTTCAATACCCAAACATAATGACCACTGGGGAGCAATGATAACCACCTAGAAATACATAAAGGAATGTTATAAGTGGATGGGGACCAATTATTCTCATTAGCCGACAAGAGCAGAATAAGAAGGGATGAGCATTCTCTCTAACCAGAAAATTTTACCTTGATTTAAGAAAATCTTTAGCTGATAACGTAAGATTAATAAATTATAAAAAAAAGATTCCAAAAGAATTGATAAGATTATCATAATTTAAGATATTTAATTTGACCTTCTGTTATGCCCATTTCAGAAAAACAAACACATGGTATAGTATCTTTTAGTTAGATTTATATGTGTCTAAGGAATTTTCTACCTTTTAATGAAATCTAGCTTGAGAATGATCTTACTGTGGTTGTCTGGAACAGCTACTTGTTTCTATTCCCAATGACTAGATACTAATCAGAAAGAGTCATATGTATAGTGATTGAAACAAAAATTAAAAATCTTTTTCTTGTGTGTGTGTGTGTGTAGATTTGCTGCAGTCTGCTGTGGGTTTTTATCTTTACACTGAAAGTCAAGCTTTCCAAAGCTTTTCCAAACTTATGAGCAGAAGAATAATCTTAAAGCATGACTGCAATCTGACAAAGTATATGATACCTATTAGAAATATTTTATTTTAAAACAGTATTTTAGGCATGACATTTCCAAAACTGAAATAGCTTCTTTTCAGTCCTTATTGACTCTCAGAAGACTTCCCATCAGAATCTTCATGAAAAATGATGGATATCTACAATGTTTTAAGTTTAAAAAAAACATCACAAGTGGACTAACTGCAGGAACTGACTGCAGGAATATCCTGAAAGAGAGAAAGCAATATCCTTCTTTTCTTCAAATAGGAAATGTTTGTTCTTTAGTTAGGAATAGCTTTGAATAGTTATTAAAAAAAGTATATTAGCTTTCTAGTCAATAGTGATAAAACACATGTAAGATTACTTTTATGAGTTGACCATGACAGAAGAAACCGTTACTTTTATCTACTGATAATACTTCCAGCAGGCTGGAATATAGCTACACATTGCAATCTTGTATTAGGTACCAGTTTCTTTGCACTACTTATGAGTAGAATATGCAGATTCCATGTTGCAATAAGGTCTATTCTTGTATTCTCGAGATATGTATCTATGCTTTTCTCTTGAGTAGATCAAGTTAAAATAGTTCCTACATTTGTAGCCATCATTACACCCGGTTATCAAACAAGTTGGTATGGGACTAGTGACATGATATAGAATAATTCCCTTCATGAAATATTATCACAAACTTAGCTAAATAGCATTTAACTGAGAAGGCTCTGCAGCATATGGATCTGGTAGGATTTGAGGTCCATTTGCCAAATTATGTTCCTCTATTCCTTGTTGTGGTGCTGGAGCTATAGGTTAACTCTACAGGGTAATTGAGAACAAATATAACGATTTTCAGTTATACTATAAAATTTCCTTAAAGACCTTAAAGATTGTGAAGAATAAAATGATTTCTATAGCTTTTTTAAATGTTAATTTTATGGCAATTTTATATGCTAATAAATCAAGATACATGGGGATTATGTGTTTCATCTACCACTGTGTCATAGACACCCACAATTTCCAATTTAAAAACTTTCTCTCACCAAATATAGACATTTTTCTGGGAAGTATGCTGTGCCCAAGGAATATAATCTTTTTGATTGATATAATCTTGTTTGGTGTCATAAATATGAAACCTTCTTGGCAAAATCTCAAATATTCCTCATGTTTCAGTAAGACTTCTTTATAGTGACATGGTATTAATCAATAATCATAGAATCATAGAATCATTTCATTTGGAAAAGACCTCTAAGGTCATCGAGTCCAACTGTTAACTGAGTACCACCAGGTTATACTATATCCCCAAGAGCCACATCCGCATGCCTTTTGAACACTTCGGTGGATGGCAATTCCACCACTTCCCTGGGAAGACTATTATAATGCCTGATCATCCTTTCAGTGAAAAAGTTTTTCCTAGTATCTAATTTAAACCTCCCCTGATGCAACTTGAGGCCATTTCCTCTTGTCACGTCATTTGTTTCCTGGGAGAAGGGACCAACCCCCACCTGGATAAAACTTTCAGGTAGTTGTGGACAGTGATAAGGTCTTCCCTGAGCCTCCTTTTCTCCAGGCTAAACAACCTTAGCTCCCTCAGCCATTCCTCGTAAGACTCATGGTCCAGACCATTCACCAGCTTCACATGTGTGTGTTCCAACATCTTCCTTTATTCTTTTTTTTCGGTCTGGATTCTGTAACCGCAGTACCTATGTTTGTTCATAATCATATCACCTGAAAGCAATGATGTATTTCTTTGGAGAAGGAGACCTAAATTGAAAATTTAGGTTATTTCTGTACAAGTAAATTAAACCTGTCCAAGAATATATTGGAGTGCTGAAGCTAGCTGGCACAGAAAAATATGTGGGCATGGTTGTATAATTTCACTGCCTCCAAAATAAGTTTTCTAAATGCAAATTGCACATTGGTAGTGGTTCCTGGAAGGTTCTTACTCCTAAACTATGGGAATTGCTAGAGAACTTATAGCCAACATGTGCCAAAATTGTGCTTGAGAGTGCTCTAAGATTTACCAGTGTAGAAGATCTAATTAAATACTTTAGAACCTTCCATGGCACTATTTATTTTACTAACAGAACCATAGTAGTGCATATGTACCTAAAATTACTTATGCTGGTCACTTCAGTGCCCAGTAAAATCACAGAAAAGATTATTCTGGGAGGTATTAAAAAACACTTGGAGGACAATTGGACACTTGGAGGGTTAGTCACAGCCAGTATGGCTTCATGAGGGGAAAGTCCTGCTTGTCAGACTTCATTTCATTCTGTGATAGGGTAACCCACCTAGTTCATTCAGAAAAGCCAGTAGTTGTTATCTTTTTGGACTTCAGCAAAGCTTTTGATAGTGTCTCTCATAGTATCCTTCTGGACAAAATGTCCAGCTTACTGCTGGATAACCGTCTTACATGATAGGTGAGCAACTTGGCTCACAGGTTGGGCACAAAGACTTATACGGAATGGGGTTACTTCAGGCTTGTGTCCTGTCACTACTGAGATTCTGCAGGGCTCCATACTCAGCCCAGTTCTCTTCATTAACAACCTGGACACAGAACTCAAAGGAACAATAAGTAAGTTTGCTGGCAATACTAAACTGAGTGGAGCTCATGACTCCCTCGGGAGCAGAAAGGCCCTGCAGAGAGACCTTGTCAAATTAGACAGATGGGTAGTCATCAATCATATGAAGTTTAACAAGGGTAAGTGCTGGATTCTGCACCTGGGATGGGGCAATCCTGGTTGTGTGTATAGACCAGGGAACAAGACGATGGAAAGCAGCACTGTAGAAATTGACCTGGGGGTCCTCCTAATTGATGGCAAGTTGAATATGAGTCAGCAGTGGCCTAGCAGCCAGGAGGGCCAACCATGTCCTGAAGTGCATTCATTGCCAGCTAGTCAAAGAAGGTGATTGTCCTGCTCTACTTTGCACTGGTGTGGCCTCAGCTTGAGTACCATGTGCGGTTTTGGGCACCACAATATAAAAAAGGCATTAAGCTATTGGAGTCTGTACAAAGGAGGGCCATGAGGATGGTGAAGGGTTTGGAGGGGGAGCCTTATGAGGAGCTGCTGAGGGCACTTGGTCTATTCAGTGTGAAGAAGAGGAGACTGAGGGGAGACCTTATTGCCAACTCCAACATCCTCAGGAGGGGAAGAGGAGGGGTAGGTACTGATCTCTTCACTCTTATGATCAGTAACAGGATCCAAGGGAATGGCATGAAGCTGTGCCAGGGGAGGTTTAGATTAGATATCAGGAAAAGGTTTTTCACCCAGAGGGTGACTGGGCACTGGAACAGGCTCCCCAGGGAAATGATCATAGCACCAAGCCTGACGCAGTTCAAGAATTGATTGGACAACGTTCTTAGACACATGGTGTGATTCTTGGGGTGTCCTGCATAGGACTGGGAGTTGGACTCGATGATCCTGATGGGTCACTTCCTACTCAGCATATTCTGTGATTGCATGATTCTATAAATTATAATGACAAGTCTGTAAGTATGCCTCAATATACAGAGGACAGGCTATGCTATGAAAAAGATTTGCAGTTCAACTAACCCAGCAGATTTTATTCCATCAGACAACTTCAGTCATATCTTCAGGGGACAACTTTGTATGCTGAATTTATACTGAGGAGTGTCAGGGAAACATTTCTATTTGTAGTACATTAGGGAGAGTTTTGATTGAAGGAAGTTTGTGCAGCAGTAACCTGTAAACAAGTGTTCAGGTATTGCCTATGACATGATGTTTATTCTTTGTGGGGAGAGCACAGGCATAAAAGTCAGTACATGTTGTTTGTGGCATTTCCCAGGGTGGCTAAACAAAATTTTAAAAAAGTGTACATAGGTCTTCAGATAATAATTTCACAGTCATTTCCTTATATCAGAGTTGCTTTCTATAGAGCAGAAATGATTGAACTGTTACACTTAGAACAAATACCAAGAAACAGATCTTGGTATCCTTATGGAGATTCAGTATGCAAAAAATAAAAAGTGATTTGAACATCTGCTACTTGAATTCCTGACTAATCTGCCAAAGAGAATTCTTGGGATTGTTTTTAGCAATAAGAAAAATACACAGTGAGTTGGAAGGCATTGATAACACTTGAGCAGAACAGCTCTTCAGCACTCTGATGAGATGAGTTACTGTACAGATGGCTTCCATCATGCAAGTCTTTTCTGTTTATAGGGCTGCAGGTGGTAGAGTGGGAAACAGGGTAAGTGGAGGAAAGGTTAAGACTCCATATCAATTGTAGCAGTTCACCAAGTAAAATCTATCCCTGCTGAACATACTAGCTGTTTATCAGCACTGCCATCTAGAGCTGTGTGAAAAAAATTCACTACAGACAGCAGAACTGGTGAAATTAAATCTCTCATTGTTGAAGAACATTGTGCATAGAGGGAATCATAGGCATCTGACACTTTTTGGTATGCGAGATTAAAAAAAAACCTAACAATGAAAATAATGTCTAAAATAGTCTGATAGCTTTGGTTGATTTTCATGTCAAAAAGACCTTGTAAGAACTACTACAGTGCATAACTTACCCTCCCCTAGCACAACTGAAATGTACATTCTCTTGATTTGGGAAAATATAGTTGCACTTACGGACTAGTTATTCTGTTATGCATCCAGTTTAAAATACTTTGGAGTGCAGAGTAATGACACAATTCTTTCACTGCAGCTTTAACTCCCCTGGGGTGATTTTACTCATTCCTCAGCACTGAGGAGGAATTACAAGGGCTTGTGACAGACAGAGATCCACTGAAATAGTTTTATTAGTGTCACTCTTTAAGGGAGGGTAGGAAAAGAGCAATGAAAAAGTTCTAGGAAAGCTCAGAGCTTTATGCTGGTCTCCAGATCTCTTTGTGCAGTAGAAAGGATGGGTATGTTGCTGTCTTTGCTACTATGTTGGTTTGGGATTTTTTTGCATACAAATGCAGAATAGTTGTGTTCTATGTATCTTTTTTCTGCACAAACTGGGGAAATTATGACCTTTTTTAGTTGCATTACTTTATTCCTCTAAGCAAGGATTGAGGTTGTTTTCTGTAGGAATGAACACAACCTATTTTTCATGCTAGGACAGACTTTCAAGAAAAAAGAGAACAGAGACACAAGTTCTTTTCTACCTAATCCTTGAAATATTACTTAAAATAATCATTATCTATAAGGCTCTTAAATACCTGAATACACCTCAACCAGAATCCATGAAAGCATTAAAGTTTTTTAAGTATATGGGGACCTTATTCTGAATGCTATGGAAACGGTATGTATATGTACCACTGAAAAAATGTCTTTTCAGTCACAAGTAAACTGCAATCTAAAAACAGTTGAAAGAATGTTTTAAGGCATTTGGGCTTAAATGTTTGTGTCTGGCTTTTCTTACACACCACGTCATATTCCTACAGTCCCTTGCCGGTAGACATGCCCAGCCCCTCTCAGCACACACAATGCAGCAGAACTACTGGCATCACACCCACCCTACTGGTAGCTGTAGGAAGCTCATAAAGGGTTGGAAGCCTTGCTGAATCCACTACATGTTCTTTGTTATGCCTGGAGACACACTGAAAGACTGGCCTTCAAACTGTGTCTCCCTCCTCTTCTGGGTACAGCCTGCACACACTGGGAGGAGTGAAGCCCTTCAGGTATGTCACAAGCAGCAGAGGTTAGCCAACCTTCCTCTGGATGAGGGCATGTTCATCCTCTCCATAATGGGCTGACCAAGGCAGGGCAGCAGAGCATATCTCTTCCAAATACTTAATCCCAGTGCAAGTCGTCATCATCTGGAAGCTAAGCAAGACTCCGTCCATCAGGTAGTAAGTCTATATGGACACACTTCTTGAGATAAACTCATGTCCTTGGGAATATCTATCCTTTGCCTACTGCTGACTGATACTACTACTATCTGCAGTCCTTCAGAAGTCATTATAGCCTCCAAATAGAATAGCATGCTGTGCAATAGTCCTTGACAAAACACATTCTTCTCCAGTTACTCCAGAAGATGGCAAGAATATGACAAGATCATGCAATTTTAACAAATAAAAATATTATTCTGTGACACTTGTGTTTAGTAATCTGGTCATCCTTATCTTAAATGAGGCTGACACTTTCTTTCCTGCCTGCTGACAGGAAGACCACAAGCATGAGAACTGACAACTGCTGATGCCATGCCACCAGTAGTGACCTGAGGAATGTGAATGCATTCAAAGCAGGCTAACACCCATGGAAAATTCATTTTAGTCCTCAACTGCTGACAGATCATCTTTAAATAAGCCTTAGGTGAAGTGGGTGCACTGACTGTTTTCAGGAGAAGATCTGAAAGCTCAGCCATCAACACTGTCACCCAGTCTATTTTGACCTTAGAATATACTATAGTCTCCTTTCATCTCTAAGTTAATCACCAGATTTATTAGAGCAAGCTTAGACAGAAACAGAATCTCCAGGTGTTAGCTCCAGATTCTTGACTGATATCTCAGGAGATTGCCTAGGACACTGTAGATTAGAGGGAATGAATGTGGGTAGAGGATTCCTCACCCCAGGGAGACATCTCTGGCATGACAGACCCTCAGCTCCTATCTGACATTGAATTATTGCATTAGATAAAGTACTTCCCTTCTATTTTCCCTTCTCCTTCTAATGGCATTCTTGGTGTCAGAGGCATGGTTGGTCTCTGATCTGGTGGTAATCCTATCAGCTTTCCAGATGTGAGGTCATAGGACAAGTAAATTCATAGTCATAATTGCAAAAAGAATAAATATTTTTAAAATAAATTAAGAAATGGCAATTGTACCTCTGTAAAGCCACTTAAAACATGAGAATGTGAATAGTTCTTACATGCATATCAGCACAGGATATACAGATTAAGACGTATATAATTGACTTATCACATGTTAGATTTTAACTGAGTTCACGGGCATACCTAACCCATTGCAAATGAGAAATAAAATGTAATTTAAAAGAAATAAATAAAACCCCAAACTTGGGATGTTTGAAAATTTTTAGTTCACACTTACCATGAGATGAGAGTACATGATGTGTCTGATACACTGGCACCTCAACAAGCTTACACATGGCACCTCAACAAGCCATAGCAACTTAAAATATCTAGGGCTTTTCAGAATTTGGATTTCTTCACTTCTAGTCAAAGTGGTCTCTCATCAGTGAGAATCTTCCCACTGCACTTACTTACTAGTTTGACAGCTTTCAGTTCTAAGAGCAAAACCCAAATATACCTATGTTTGCATAAAACACCCTGTCTTTACACACCAAAAACGTGCTGCTTCTTCTCTGCTTTTACAACTGAGATGATGTGAAGCATACTGTTTTGGAAATATTATATTGAGAGCTGTTTTATCAGTATATGTGGTACTTTTGAGGATGGTTGTCTACGTGAATTATTTTTAACCAAATATACTTAAATATTGTTTATGGCATTGCACTGTATTCCAGGTCACATACTAGAACCAGTAGAGCTTTCAACAAATTAAATTCAAAATAATACTTTAACTATGTTGAACATAGAAGTTTCAGAGATTAGAAAAGCTGAAGTCTGAAATTCAGCCTCTGAAATGATGTGCTTAAAAGCAAGGTTCAGTATGTAATTTTAGTCTAGTCAACCCAGTGGCTTAACATAACAATGTTTTTATCAGGGAGCCACATCTGTAGTTCAGATTTTTTACACCTTTGGCTATTCTGATTCTTTTGTATTGTGTTTAAGGCAGTTCTTGCTCTTTGACTAGTTGGTTATTTGTACTAAGTTGAAGAGGAAAAGATGAGAGCCAACTTTTGATGTTTACAGTTGAAGTAATAAAAAGTCCTTTTCCCTTGTTGGACAATATTGCTTGCAGAGAGATGAAGCATTCAAAGAGAAGCAAATGCACATACAGCAGTCTAAACTCACTGTCACTGACAGGCTCTGAAAACGTTGTTCATTGTTGAATAGCTGAACCTGATAAAAAATGTGGTTCCCTACTGACATCTAGGAGGCCATTAAAATATTTCGAGCTGTTTCAAAATGCATAGTCCCAATTAAAGAGAAATCTCTGTGTACTTCTTCCCAGGGGTACGCTGATAAACCAACAGCAAACCATTCTGGTAGTGGAGACAGAAAGAGTATGAGGATTACCCCTGAAGACAGCATGGATATGGCATAGCATCAAGGGGCAACACTGATGAGGAGCTGAGCTCGCTGGAGTCTTTCCGGCATTTGCTTCTGGAGGTGGCTGCAGTTTTAACAGCTTGTCCTACTGGGGTAATAAAAAATGCCCACAATTGCTAGACATAAGTAAATTTCATTATTGGAATTCTGTGATTTATTAAATACTGGTGCTTTAAGTTTTTATATACCATGAACACACCTTGCAGTAAAAAAACAAAACAAAACAAAACAAAAAGCCACAAAAAACCCCCCAAAAAAGGCAGTTAAAAAAACAAACAAACAAACAAAAAACAAACCAGTAAAAATCTTTTTCTCTGGTAGAGGCTCAACAATTGATACCAACAGTCTCATTAAATTATAATCCCATTTTTCAGCATATACTTACATGAAAATATTTTTTTTCTCCTTTATAAGACAAAAGCCACAATGAGCAGGAGAGAAATATCATGAAGATGAGATAAATAATTTCTAATAAAGCCTGGAGAATTCAAACTTCAACCACTGTAATTTTTTCTTTCTCTTTCTAAATTCAACAAGCTGTGGTAAGATTCTGTGTATAGAATTGCACTTTTATGAGTCTTATAGTCAGACTTCTAGTCATTCATGTGCCCTGTTCAATGATCCTTATTTAACAGCCCCTCATGGATATTTCTACCTAAGTTAGATGTGTCCCAGAATGCATTGCCTTACTTTCTCCCTGATCCCAAAAGTCTCTATCTTCCCTGACTCAAATAGGACAGATGGCCCAGAAGAGATTAACAGAGCTCCTGAGACATATTTCATAAAAACGGGGAGGTCTGTTATAGTTCAATAGTTATGTGATCTTTATTCTAAAATGATATAATAGTTGTGATTGTAACAGCTTGGACATTTCAGATTTTATTACCAATTAACCTTCAAAATGATGTAATGATTACAGACATAATAACTGACTTCTTTTTTTTTTCCACTTGGTATATTGCACAGAATATTTTTGGTAGTCTAATACTAAGCAATGCAGCTTTGTTTTTTTTTAAAAATCCTTTCTATTTCTGATTAAACTCAGAACCTGTCAGGCTACTTAACAGTATTACTAATTTAGAGGACCTTACACAGTCAACTACATTGCACAGTCACAGTATCACTTAACTTCAGAATTATTTCAAGTCCCTGTGCCCATAGCATACTAGAGTTGAAATAATGACTGTCTTAAATTTATGGTTCCCATCCTATAAACAATGAATTTCTAGACATGTTCATTGTTTTGGGTCTAAGCAGTGGCAAAGCCAAAGTGAGAAGAAACTGTTTCTTTAGATGGCTAGGGTTGTTTGGTTGGTTGTTTTTTCATTAATATATTATTACAAATTCGGTGTCTGGAGTGAAATGTGGCATGTTTCCATGTTATCTCTTTAAATTGTAAGAAGCATAAAAAGAAAAGGTAGACATTTTTAATTGCCATAGGAATGGCTAATCTGTAGTAAAACACTAGTTCCCCGCAAGCAAATATAGAGAGCATCAGAAACCCAACAACTTCACTGTGAGAATTTCTAAAACAGTCATTACTTTCAAACGTGGTGTTGACCACTTCTTAGGGTGAATAAGTAAGCAATGACTCAACGTGAGAGAGAAGAGGGGACTGTGCACTCACACTATATGGGGAGAGAGAGTGATTCATATGCAAAAATGCTCCCGGCAGAGCTCGATCTGACTGCAGCTACGTCAGCCCGACTGCTCCCTCCAGCTCGGGACCAGCATTACCCCACTGCTCTCTCCACCAAGTTTGCTCGACCCGAAGGAAATCCTTCTTCCCAGAAGCGACTCCCACCACCCCGGCAGTGATGTGAGTGGCACAGAATAACCTCTGGGCTCCAGCCATGCCCACTCCTGTCTACTGCAAAAAGTTAACCCTATTCTGGCCAGAACTAGGACACAATCACAGACTTTTTGAGAGGGGTTCTTTGTTTTGTTTTTCACAGCACACTATATATATATATATATAAATATATAAAAGAATACCATAAATATAATGGACTATATATTATCATATATATATATATATATATATATATATATATATATACTACAGCATGCTATATACACACACACATATATGTATGTGTGTATATATATATGTAGGGATGGTACCCTTTTGGAAGAATTTGTAATGAAGAGTTAGAACTTGTTTTCAATTAGGAAGGCTTTTCTGCCTAAAAGAAAAACCTTTTCCAAAGGCAGTTTTGATGCGCTCTCGTCCTGCATACTGGAGAAGTTTTCATCCTCTCTCTCTGATATGTGAAGAGAGAGATAATGCTTGCAGACATGCTATAGGGCCACTGTGGCCCCGAGAGAGAGCAGGGGAGCTAGCGATAATAAAAGCCTGAAGAAGAGATCAGGAGGTGTGACTTTCTCAGGCCCAAAGTTTTCCGCAGCTGGTGCAAACATTTTGCCTGTAATTTTTTTAGTGTTCTTGCCTTCAAAGTAAACCTTTTTGAATTCTTTCCATTGCCTTGGCATTTTGGGGGGATACCTAAATACATCTTATTTTACTCTCTCTCTCTCTATATATATATATATGTATATATATATGAAAGGAAGGAATAATAATAATAATACAAAAATACAAAAAAACCAAGTGATGAACAATAAATACCCACAACCCACTGATGCCCAGGCAGTTCCCAAGCAGCAACCCCCATCCAGCTTTTCCACTACTTTACAAACTGAGCATAAAATCATATGGTATGGAATACCCCTTTGGCCAGCTTCGATCAGTTGTTCTGGCTGTGTCTCCTTCCAGCTTCTTGTGCTCCCCAGTCTACTCACTGGTGGGGTGGTGTGAGAAGCTGAAAAGTCCTTGACTTAGTGTAAACACTGATTAACAGTGACTAAAACATCAGGGTGTTATCAACATTATTCTCATCCTAAATCAAACACGTAGCCCTCTACCAGCGACTAGGAAGAAAAGTAACTTTATCCCAGTCCAAACCAGGGTGTTCAGTTAAAGGGAAAATTCTGACAGCGAGCATAATTCACAAGCATATCAGGACAAAAAAATAAATACATTCCTTTTAGTTATGAGATTGAGAATTTTATAAAGAAGGAAATTAATCTGAAATTTGGAATTTTTAATGCCTTAGATATCTAGCCCAGATATCGCCCAAATGGCACTGTAGATGCTCATACCTAGAAAGAAGAAGGGAACTAACCCAAGTAATCTAAAAGAACCATATGCAATCCTAGTCAGCAGAGGAAAGCAGATATATAACATCTGTAGAGAAACATACTGCTTAAGTCTCGCCTTTGTTTCAATGCCCTTGGAAGACAATCCAGCTGTGATAATTTATTCTAGATAAGTTCCCTAATTATTCTGCTTCAATTACATTACTTTTTTTTTTTTTTTTTTTTTTTTAAAGACTTGGGAACAAACTCGATGGGAAAAAAAGGCCATTAAGCTTTCTTTTATGTTTAAACCACTCTCCAGGATGAGGATAGTCTTAAAGTCAGGTCTTCTACCTCCTGAATGAATGATTTAAGGTTAGACTGTGGTAGTCTCCACAAGATGTCTTGGATTTAATTTTAGTCCTGGGTAGATTTAACTTTTGAGTTTTCTTCAGAGATTGTCATCTCAAACTGAATTACAATTGAGAAAGGAGATTAATTGTACTGTGCACGTACTTCCATTCACTCACAGGTGATTAAATGTTGGGAATATTAAAAGATGAATAAAGAGTGACTGAAAGTACACATTTAATCACCTACCAGGTTAAGGAGACAAATTCTGAAAAGTAGGTGAAATGTATCAATGGATGGGATACCAGTTTTTAGGTAATCTGAATCAGGTAGAAAAAGCTACATGAAATAAAAGGTTCATTTTTCCCAAGCATTACTCCAACCTGATGCTCCCAACTTATTTTGCCAGTTGGTGGCACAGGTTCTTCTGCCAAAGAAACTGATTTTATTTAATCTTGTTGAGTTCTTCACATTGTGCAGATCACTGCTGAATTCAGTTGCTCTCACAAAACACAACAAAATAACACAGGCAAGTAGATACTCAAACAAAGTTCCATCTGGGAAGGTTTGAATGCAAAGGTGAGAGGCTAGGGTGCACAGAAGGAGGGGGAGGTTCCCTGGTAGTGCAAGTGAGAATTTTGAGAGCAAAAACCTAGCAATTTTTGAATATCATGTGGATTAGCAGTGGTTATTTGGGGACCATTTTATCTCTTTATAACCATTAGTGAGTGGAGTGGGTTAAGGTTGTGTTTCTATAGCAACTCCTTCCTGCTGCAGTCTACCAAGAGCTCCTAATGCATGTACACAAGGCAATTTTTAAAAACTTGTAACCCATCATTTGGGCACATTATTAGTGCCTCAAAGATTAAATGGTCAGAGACTTCAGACACCAAAGCAATTAAACAGTGGGCAGTAACTGAAATCAGATTTGCTCCAGTATTGCTCCTTGGTTCCCCTTAGCACATTTTATCGCCTTACAGTGGAATCCATTCAAGGAAGTGTTATGTAATTTAGGTTCCAATTGTGGAGAGTTAGAGAAGGGATCTCTGGCCATTATAACCTCATGCCAGAAGCATTCCAGTGACCTATTACAGGATGCTTAGCTGGAAAAAACAGAGCTTCACTCAAGAGGATATTGAAACACGTATACCCTTTTCAGATGTTCATTTCTTTAACTTCTTGGACTTATGGATGAATATACACCAAAGTCCTTCCAGTGGATCCATCTTGATTCCCTTAAGATGCTGTGTTAGATAAAATGGGCGTTTGTTGAATACACTGATTCATATCCAAGTACATGGAAACTCATTTTACCTCAGTCCATTTCCATTGTGAATGAGTGATGAAGAGAAAAACTCACTCTCAATAGGATATGTTTAAAAGGATTCTTTTTTTGTCCATATCGGTTTCATTGTGTGCTCCTCTCTAGTGCTCTGTATTGGCTGTCTGTCAAGGTCATATGAACTGAGTTTCAAGTATTAGTCATATCCTTTCCTCAATGGCTCATTAGAGGATTTTTTTAAATAAAAGCTTTTATTACCACAAGTGCAACAATGTCTGCATCTGTATGAGAGCAGGTGAGCACTACTTCACAGAATTTTAGATGATATTACTGTCCTCTGTGTCAAGAGATCAAAACCCCTGGAAAATCCAGATGAACGCATTCAGAAATTTGCCTGTGGGAAAGATTACAAATATATGTTAAATATTTTGCTAGTAATACAAATTACTTAGAAAAAATTATAATTTCCTGTATTCAAAGTATAACTGTTAAACTGGCACTGGAAGTCAAATAAATGCTTGCTGGAGATGAAGAAGTTATTACTTGGAATTCTTCAGTTGATGTAGAAGAAAATTGTTTACTATTTTGATTGTAAAATTGTCATGAGAATTTCAGGCTGGTATTCTAAGTCACAGCACTATATTAATCAAACAGAGTTTTGTACATCTGTATTTCCCCTTTGGGTCCTCTTCTGTAAAGAGATATCCTACTTTTACTTAATAGAAGTCATGCTATAGCTATTGTCTCAAGACTATCTTATAGAGAACTAATAATTATTATTGTTTCTAGGTGAATCAAAAGTATTTTCTTGTACTCTTCTTTTACTCATTTCTTTGCTAAAAATATAGCTGTATGTAGATCATGTGAACAGTGAGAGACTGTGATTTATCTTATATTCTGAGTAATAACTGGGACAGCAAGTCCAGTTGCTGGAATTTTGTGAATTTTGCTTTTGTGTTTTGAGTTCATGGGGATTTTTAATGCAGTTTTTGGAAGCATTTGAACTTTATTTTTTTACTTAAATTTAACTAAATGGACAAGCATACACCACTCTGTAAAGGAATGAATGTAAAATATCTGTTTCCAGTGAGTTTTCAGCAGGTGTTTATGTAAAGTAAGACATAGAAGCGACTCTTACTCATAAACAGAATTTAATCTAAGTCCCAGTATTAAACTGTCATAGTGCAGTCTCCATTTGTAATGCTATTTTGATTTTCTGTTATAATTTTCTTTTTATAAAGGGTTAGTACACTCTTCTACTTCATATTTTCTTTACTCCCTCTACTCTAGTGTTCACAAAATGGAAACGACAATAGGTTCAAATTCCCTCTCAGTTTTACTTTATATATAGGACACTAGAAGTGGAATCTCAATGGAGACATGATAAAGGTATTTATGAAAATCAATTTTAACAATATATCTCATCATGCAAACATTTATATGTATGATTAACTTTATAACTGGCTTCATTGAAATTATTATTACCAATGCTCAATCAGTCACATCTTCAATTTTAGTCTTGTAAATGTTTTTAATATCAGGACCAGTACAGTATATACCATGTAATAACTCCTAAAATTTACAATATCCTTTTCTAAAGTAAAATATTTCTGCAAGTCTTGGTATTTATTTAGGGACCCAGATTCTAGGTCTAGTACTTTTGTTTTATTGTCTTAGTTTGAAATAAAGAAGGTCAGAATCTCAGACCTCAGTGCTGACCTGGAAGTCTCTCATTTATTTTTTCAAGAAATCCAATGACGTAGAGATTAAACTACTGGAATGTGTCTCCAAGGAATTCATCTAGCAGAGATTAGCTGCTCCAGAAAACAGTGGAGCTACTTCTTTTAAATTCAAAAGAGGGTTGGCAGCTGTGTCAGAAAGGTGATTGTTTAAGTGATCTTGAAGCTTTTGGAAACTTCCTGCATATTGTATTTAAGAGAAGTAATTTAATCTCTTTACAGGAAATAGAATGTTGATGCTTTTCCATTTGAGTGGAAACATATTTCCTCTTATCTAGCATAAACACGCATGATAAAAGTGCAGATGATATTTTAAAAGTGAAACTTTTTCATAAATATTTAACTTTGCATAGATTATTGTTAAGCTTAAAGCCACATACATTTACTAAGAGGTAGGGAAATAAATGTAGAGTGGGAAGCTCAGCTAGTGCTGCCTTCATGACCACAGCTCTCCTAGATTTCATCTTTGCATGTAGGAAACAACAATAGAAATATCCTCTCTCTGCCCTCTAAGATTACAAGGATAAAGCTTCCTTAGTTCAATTGCTCATTGAAATGTTCATCTAAATTATTTTGTCTTCCATTGTGTGAAAAAACTGCTATTGTCTACACACAGGCTAGAGAGAGCCCTTGCTGCTTTGAAACCATGGTACATCATGCCACACACCCTTTCTGCCCTTTGTGAAGATGTCTTGCTATGGACACCCTTCACCTTTCCTCTCAAGAAACACAGACCCCCATCCTAATGGTGACTGTGTATTACATCAGTGCACGATAACCACATCAGTCTGGTGGCTGGCTCACCTCCCAGGCAACAGAAGTTTTCCAGAGAAGGACATACAAACTTAGCACGTTAACAAGCTCTGCTCTTCCAAAGGAGAAGTCGTGTCAGAGGCTAGATACCTGGGGAAAAACAAACAAGCAAACAAACAAACAAGCAACAAAACCAACTAGCCAACCAGCCAAACAAGGAATAGACATCTTATCCAAGGAATCCAATATCTTGGTGTTATGCTTAGAATTTACTTTCACTTTTTGCTGCTTAGTTTCAGCTCTGAGCAAACTGTGGTTCTTTTCCCTTGGATCAAACTATGTCCAGCTGCACAGGCAGAATTTAATTTTCCTGCCAAGATGCCCTAGAAAGTGTGTTTATTATTTCCAACTGAATTAAGAAGTGATCATAATGAATGAGTAAGGAGACATTTGTTCTGTTTTGTGTTTCATCATTCCCAGTGATGTATGCAAAATTAAATTTAGCAAATACTTCTTTCATAAATTTAGCTTTAGGTTTTTTTTCTGTGTAACTAAGCACTGCCAATCTTGCATAAAGTTTGAAGACTCAGGACTTACCTTAGTATGAAAAAGCTATTTGAATTTATTTAGACAAAAAAAAGAGTGAGTCACAATAGTGTGATAGTTTCAGAAGAAAAACACAAAAGAAAAAAAAAAAAAAAGAAAGAGTGCAACAGAAAGGGAGAAGTTCAAGACACCGACCAGGCACTGAGAAGATCTTAGTTCACTTCCCAACTAACTTTCTTGGATATCGTCAATAATCTCCCTACTGCAGTCCTGAACTGTACAAAGTAGATAACACGTGCATTTACTCCATTACTTAAGCCCTAATCTTCATGGTGCAGAAACTACTCATACTGTGTGGATGTGCAATGCATAGCATACTGATCTGAGTGTGACATACTAATCACATTTTTATCATTATGTGTAGTATTAAATTTATTTAGCTACGTTGCTGGGCTGAAAACAGCTACGTTTGCTTAAAAGTCAGTGTTGCACACACAGATGAGCAAAGTTTCAAAAGATGTGTTGTTAACCAGCTTAGGCATTTTAGTCTAGCATGCTGCTATTTAAGATTATGTCAGCACTTCTGTTATCTTATTTTTCACCAATCCATAATTAGCTTGTACAAAATTCACTAGGGACTACATTTCAGAGTAGATCTTTTATGCAAAATTGCTTACCAGCATGGAAAGAAATAGCTTAGTTCAAGGTTTGCTATCACATAACAGGAAGTTTATTAGTGTTCTTATTTGTCCTTGTACAATAGAGATCTCTTATTTACCTATACCAGTGGAAAGATGAACAGATAATAAAGGGTACTATCAGTCTCTGAATCCATCTCCTATATTTTTTCCTTTTTCAAATTCAGTGCTTGCATGTTGTATGACTACCCTTTGGCCTAGTTAGGATAACTTATAACTCCACAAAAAGATAATCAAAACCAGTCTTCTTTTTTCAGTCCTTAATGATCTTCCAGTTAGTCTTACATTTTTCAGGTTCTATTCCTTGATTTTATATTTTCTTAATCTCAACCATTATCAAGCCCCTTACACTGTCAAGATTAAAGTTTTCAATACTTGATTTTCTCCCAAGGGTGGAATTTATGGTCCACAGAATAGGCATCTTCTCTTTCAATGAGCCTTTATTTTCCTCAGTAGCCATTAGAAAAAAAATAAACCACATACCTCTAGAGGGTGACAGATTCCACTCATGGCCAATATTTTTCACTATTATTAATTTCAGAAAGATGACTTATAATGGGTATTGTTACTTACTTGCATCTGTCCACAGGAAGTATTTATAGACGTTCTGCATTTCTTTCATGATGGGTACCACACATCAATGAAGCTATAGAAATAATGGCACAAGTCTTACATTATAGCTTGTTAATGATGGACCATGACTTCCCATAAATCACCCTGAAAATAATCTGATTTTTACAGATCAGCTTTTTAAGTTTTTTATAGGTCCTTCAAGCCATTCCTGTATTGGTTTGCCAGTGCCTGTACTGGCTTTCTAGCAATCTTGGGAAACTAATCCAAACTTTACTAAATACTACAAAGGTAGTTGTGGAGGTCATTCTATAATTCTGATGAAAATGTGAGAATGGACAGTGATTGAAAAAGGAAAATGTAAGACTGAATATGTCCATTAGAAGAATGAAGTGTTCACATCCAATTTACTAATGGTCAGTCCCAATTGAGATGACAATTCTGGTCAGTTAGTTTACGGTCTAATCTGTTGAGCAATATTAGAAATTGTCTAGTGCATAATTACACACTTAAAACATATTTACTTATTATTCTGATCTGTGACATACAACTGGTATATAGAAACAGTGATGTCTCAGTATGTCAGCTTTGTTATAAAACATTCAAAGAGAAACTAAGCAGTAAATTGCAAATAAAAATTTCCTTCAGAAAGGGGTGTGAAGATGTGAAATAGTTTCTTCAGCATGTAACTAATTGATAAATCTTCATTTTTTCTGTTTACTTTAGAATAAAATCTGATTTTAGGAATTGTTTTACCTTTATAGTCAAGAGTCAATGGATAAAATATAGGAATGATCCCAGGAAAGGGAAACAAAACTGGATTTTTCAAAGGTAAGAATCCTAACACTTTCCTGGTAAATTGTTAAGTCATGCTTTCATATTGGCCCAAGGCATCTTCAAAGTACACGGCATCAGAAAAAGTTGAGTGCATTTTTTTTTTTCTTAATTTCTCCAGGTGTATGGATACAGCATTCTCCTGAGACAGAAAATAAATTAGTTTGAACTAAAAATCTATTTTTCTGAATTAGTATTTTAAGAAGACAGGTGACAAAAAGTGAGAAGAAGTTGTTCCATGAACATTTCTGATTTCTGTAAAAGATATTTGAGGATTTCAAGGTTACCTAGCATACTTTCTCATTCATCCTCCACTTAAGTAGTCAAATTCTGGAGAAAAAGACATTTCAAATATTTCTGTTGCCAGTATTCCACACTGTGTAGTATATGGCGCTTGCAGCTCAGACTGCCTTTCTGAGATATTTCTCCTGCCCTGAAGCACAAGTGGATTTTAAACATTAACTCAGTCATAAGCCTCCAAATGTGGCACAGTTGAAGAGTGAATCCTCATTCCATAGTTTTTTCTTAGAGTAGGATAACCCATTCTCTGGAGACCTGGACAGTTGTACTGGTATTTCTTATAAAAACAGGTAAGGATTTACAAGTGTTTACAAGTGAATTAACGGTGAATTTCAAATTACTGACTGTGGTTAAAGTAGCTGGCATGATAATCTAGTTGCCTTTTATTTTCTCCTCCAGTAGCAAAACAAACAAAGCAACTTGCTAGTTTTACACTACATCTGTTTGCTTCAAATTAGGGTTTCAGTTGTTAAACAGCTTACTCACTCTCAGAGAGATTCCTGCTGTGGGTAGGAAGGGAAGGAAACCTTGATGAGTTGAAGCCAAGTTGCTGCTAATTTGCTTAAAGATGCAGAGATAAACGGTGGTTCAAACACTCAAGTTCTTTTCAAGTGAATATTTCATCACAAATATATATATGACCTTTAAAAATATTATCTCTTTATTTAAAAATATTTATTATATATATATAATATATATATAATATATATATTTAAAAATATTGTCTCTTTATAAGTAGAAATAATCTACAGAATCACAGAATACGCCCAGTGGAAGAGACCCAAAAGGATCATCAAATCCAACTCCTGACCCTGCACAGGATCATTACCAAGAGTCACACCATGTGTCTGAGAGTATTGTCCAAACACTTCTTGAACTTCTTGAACTGACAGGCTTGGTGCTGTGACCACTTCCCTGAAGAGCCTGTTCCAATGCCCAACCACTGTCTGGGTGAAGAACCTTTTTCTAATACTTAACCTGTACCTTCCCGGATGCAACTTCAGGCCATTCCCTTGGGTTCTGTCACTGGCACCTCAGAGAAGAGATCAGTGTCTATCCCTCCTCTTCCCCTTACAAGGACATTGTAGACTGCAATGAGGTCTCTCCTCAGTCTCCTCCAGGTGGAACACACCAAGAGACCCCAAGTGCTCCTCATACAACTTCCCCTCAAGGCCCTTCACCATCTTTGTTGCCCTCCTTTGGACGCTCCCCAATAGCTTAATATCTTTCTTATATTGTGGTGCCCAAAACTGCACACAATATTCAAGGTGAGGCCACACCAATGAAGCGCAGAGTGGGACAATCCTCTCCCTCGATAGGCTGGTGATGCTTTGCCTGATGCCCCCCAGGACACGGTTGGCTCTCCTGGCTGCCAGGGCACTGCTAACTCACATTCAACTTGCTGTTGACCAGGACCTTCAGGTCCCTTTCCATGGCACTGCTTTCCAGCATCTCATTCCCCAGTCTGTATGAACATCCACGTTTGCCCCATCCCAGGTGCAGAATCCAGTGCTTCCCCATGTTGAACTTCATATGGTTGGTGATTTTGCAGTCCTCTAATTTGTCAAGATCTCTCTGCAGGGCCTCCCTGCCTTCAAGGGAGACAACACAGCCCTTCTCAGTTTCGTATCATCTCCAGACTTGCTTAGTATTCCTTTCAGTCCTGCATCCAAGTCATTTTTTCACATGGTACCTACAGGATGGCCAGGGGATCAGACCCACCCAGCATGGATTTAGGAGGGGCAGGTCCTGCCTGACCGACCGGATCTCCTTTTATGACCAGGTGACACACGTGGTGGATGAGAGGAAAGCTTTGGATGTAGTCTTCCTGGTCTTCAGCAAAGCCTTTGATACCCAGGAGTGTGCTGCCTCCCACAGCATACTCCTGGAAAAGCTGGCAGCCCATGACTTGGACAGGTACATTCTTGGTTGGGTTAAGAACTAGCTGGATGACCGGGCCAGAGAGTGGTGGTGAATGGTGATGCATCCAGTTGGCAGCTGCTCACTAGTGGTGTCTCCCAGGGATCAGCGTTGGGCCCAGTCCTGTTAAATATCTTTATTGATGACTGAATGAGGTGACTGAGTCTGCCATTAGAAATTTGCAGATGACATCAAGCTGGGGGAGGGTGTAGGTAGATCTGCCTGAGGGTAGGAGGGTTCTGCAGAGGTACCTGGACAAGCAGAATAGATGGGCTGAATCCAACAGTTCGAGGTTCAACAAGACCAAGTGCTAGGTCCTGCACTTTGGACACAACAATGCAATGGAGTACTATAGGTTGGAGACAGAGTGGCTGGAGAGCAGCCAGGCAGAAAGGGACCTGGGGGTACTGACTGACAGCAGACTGAACACGAGCTGGCAGTTTGCTCAGGGGACCAAGAGAGACAATGGCATTCTGGCCTGTATCAGGAATAGTGTGTCCAGCAGGACCAGGGAAGTGATCCTTCTCCTGTACTTGGCACTGCTTAGGCCACACTTCAAGTACTGTGTCCATTTCTGGGCCCCTTAATTTAAGAAGGATGTTGAGGTGCTGGAGCGTATCCAAAGAAGGGCAAAGAGGCTGGTGAAGTGTCTGGAACATAAGTCCTACGAGGAGTAGCTAAGGAAGCTGGGGTTGTTTAGCCTGAAGAAGAGGAGGCTCAGGGGAGACCTCGTCACTCTCTACAACTACCTGAAAAAAGGTGGTAGCGAGGTGGGTGTCGGTCTCTTCTCCTGGGCAACTAGCAAGAGGATAAGAGGACATAATAAGGACATTAAGCTTAAGAAGCTGTGCCAGGGGAGGTTTAGGTTAGACATTAGGAAGAAGTTCTTCAGAGAAAGAGTGATTGGGCATTGGAACATGCTGCCCAGGGAGGTGGTGGATTAACCATCCCTGAAGGTCTTTAAGAAAAGACAGGATGTGGCACTTAGTGCCATGGTCTACTTGACAAGGTGGTGTTCAGTCACAAGTTGAACTTGATGACCTCAGATGTCTTTTCCAACCTAGCTGATTCTGTGATATTGAAGAGCATGGGGCCTAAGATGGAGCCCTGTGGAACCCCACTAGTATTCCTTAGTTCCTCAAACAATAATATGTCATAGTCATTGTCCTGGCTGGGAGGTCTATAGTAGAGTCCCATGATGACATCCATATTATTTGTTTGCCATTTGATTCTTACACAGAGGCTCAACTGTTCAACTGCCAAGCGTGAGCTCCATATTTTGTAACCTTTTTATGACATATAGTGCCATCCCCCACTTCTTCTGCCCTTCCCATCCCTTCTGAAGAGCCTGTACTGTCCACTTAAGCAAATGTCATCAAATCTCCGGGACTGGACCCAACTTTCCAGCTAATCTCGTTTGTTCCTCATGCTGTCTGCATTAGTCTAGAAACATTTTAGGTATGGTACATTGTAGTCTAAACCTCTTGAACCAAATTGAAGAATCCCATCAGTGTTCATTTCTTCAAGTTTTGGCACACCATCCCATCGGTCATCACTGGTGAGCCTGGTTTTGTCCCTTTCCCCCTTCTAACCTAGTTTAAATCTCTGTCAAAGAGCTCCACTAGCTCCTGTGCTAGAACTCTTTTCCCCCTCTGAGATTGGTGTCAGTAGCCCAGGTGTTGACTAGATCATCCAATGATGAAAAAAACCCCCAATTTTTCTGATTATACCAACCTTGGAGACACTCACTGACCTGATGGATCTGCCTATTCCTACCAGTATTATTCCTTGTTTCTGAAAGAATCAAGGAAATCACTACCTGTGCTCCTGATCCCTCTACCAATTGTCCCAGGGCCCTGAAGACTCTTTTGATTTCCCTCAGATTTCTCTTGTTATTTCATTGCTGCCAGTTTGAACAACCAACAGCGGGCAGTAATCAGAGGGCCTTACTAGACTAGAGAGTTTTCCAGTAATATCCCTTACCCAAGACCCTGGAAGACAGCAGATTTCCCTGTGAGTGGTGTCCAGTCTGCATATTGGGACCTCTATTCCTCTTAGAAGGGAGTCTCCTACTACAACTACCCTTCTTTTCTTGTTACCAGAGGAGGTCTTGATGAGTGATGCAGGTGGTGTTGTTTTATGAGGCCCCACTGCCCCAGAAGGACCTTCACCTACCTCATCAGTTCTCTGACCTTCTAGTTTCAGAGCCTCATAGCTGTTGCAGAATGTACCAGTCCTACCTGTCAAATTTTGAGAAGGAGGAGGAACCTTCCTCCTGGTACATGCACTGACCTGCTTCCAGCCCTCCTATGCTATATGGTCACTGCTCCCTTTACCAGACATTTTAAATATGCATTGCGCTTCAAGATGCTCTCACGTTGTTTACTTCATTTGTTCAGACAGGGAACTGATATATGGGACTCTTAAAACTAAAATTGGTGGGATTCTCTGATTTTTGTCCATGAAAGAAATGCAGTTGTATTAATTTTTATTTAAATTCCTTCATCCAATTTAAATTATAAGGCTCAAGATGAGACTATATTTGTTTTCAGAAGTACTACACCAAGCCAGGACTATAATCATGTTAGAAAAGTGGGGAATTTTCCTGCTAAGGTAGATTTCACTGATGTTTTCTGTCCCAGTGTTGATCATCTATCTTGTTAATATGGAATTTTATATTCTTTCAAATTAGAACCTTAGGAGAGTAATTTCCTTAGTGTTCTCATGTCCAGATCTTTCTCAAGAAGCCAAAAGATCCAAGCTATTTTTCTTGCATTCTTGCTTCATGTCTTCCCATGGCTCAGACTTGCTGAATGTGCACAGGGCTACTTTCTTGGAGGAACAGAGCAGACTTGACAGATTCTGTGTCAGATAAGTTGTGTGGTGTTCATGTCTTGTGAAGGAAAAAATCAGATTGGATGCTGATTGCATGTGCCTAGTCCATTTTCACATGGTCCATGTATGGCTTTCTGAGCCCACCCTTCAGATGTCATGGTCTCTGCCAATCCATCTCCATGACTAGATTACATCACTTGTGGATTTGCTCATGGTTTTGGAGATGCTTCAGTGCCTTGAATGACTCTTAAGATAAATAAAATCATGCAATATATTTTAATTTCAAATAATTTCAATCAAATTCTTTCATGTTTTTGTTTTGGTTTGGTTTTCATATTTTGACTTAGTGCAAAGAAAGAGGAAAAGAAAGAAAACATTTTTAACAAACACATCAACACATCAGTTTGGATCAGCTGTGCTTAATTTAACACAAGGTGTTGATTTTGGTTAACTGTTTAGTTAGATAAGCAAAATCAAGTGAATTTTTTTAAAGTAATTTTCTATGCCACAAAAGGAGAATATTGTAGGCAGATTCATAATTCTCAATTTAAATGTTTCAATTACTGACAAAAAGGAGCTTGAGAAGGTAAAGAGAGCATAAAGACATATATATCACTATGAAATGATTTTTAGGTGTGAAAAATTCTTATATTTTATAACTGCCAACTCTTTTTCAGTGGGTACCTGTAAATTGAATGAGGCCAAATCCAGCCAAAATAATAATATGCAGCAAAATAATTAAATGCCGTATAATACTTATACATCAAGGGAGCAAAGTAGAGGTCTGGCATTTTTTAAATTCTTACACGTTGCAGATCTTTTATACATATTTCCATTAGCCATATATTGTATTACAATATATTTGCATTGCTAGATTATTTCTTTGATTATTATTTAGTGGTGATAACTGGAGATCTTTAATAGATATTAAGGTGGAGTATATATCTGTTTTAATATCAAAGTTCTTTTAGTGTTCATTTTCTTATAGAAACTGTGATTCTAAACAGTATTTACTTACTATGACTGTAAGCACAAACAGACTGAAAGCTCCAGAATACTACATTAACAGAGGCAAAAATATCTTACCAGAGAAAGGGATCAATTAACTATATAATACCCAATATTTAAACATGATTTGCAACACATTTTATAGTTAGCAAGAGGAAAGGAAAAGGCCACAGATTCCTTGACTCCTGCATACTTTATTCCTGGTTTTATCCTAATCCTGACTGGCATTTTGTTCTGAGCTACAATATACAAAACTACCATTTCTTCCTGCTAATGTTCTTGACAAAAGGAAGAAACTTAGAATTTCCCTTTCAGGTTATCACGGACAGTACATCAGTAAAGCCTTCTGGCAGCAGTCCAGTGGGTCTTCCCACAAGACCTTCCCTTCTGGCTTACTCTATACTGCTACTGATTTGTGCAAGGAAAAACACGTATCCTGCTTTACTTTCCTGAATGTCATGCAGTGAAAACATTCTTTATATCACTAGCTATGGTAGCTTTTCTGACTGACATGAAGGACCTACAACAGCTCACAACAGAGAGATGCTCAGTTTCAAAATGTGGAGTACTTTGGATATTAGAAATATAATTGCTCAGCTTAATCTTCCATCTTATTCTTCCATGGAAATGAATAGGTAGGAAGTAGCTACCTTGACACAGTATCTTATAATTAATTTTACAGCTGTATGGTTCACATGGGTTAGGCTTCACTTCACGTACCTATATATTAAAGGTCTACTAACTCCATTGTATGCATATATGGAAGAATTTGGCTATATGATAGACTTCAGCACCTGCTGTTTTGAAGGACAGCTCCTCAGACAACAAGGAAGATTAAAATAAACCTTTGGTTGGGTAATAAGTGAGTCAAAGATAAGAAGATTTTTCTACAGAATGAATTTCCTGAAATTTTCTTTGCTTTAAGTTTTTGTTGACAGTGCAAACAGCTAGGTGAAGTAATAGCACCTGAACCTTTCTAAGGTTTTATCAATTTAAATGATGTAGGGTGCTGTTCTGCAAGCAAAGCAAGCATTAAGAACCCTTCTCTATGCTTATGCAGAATCCATTTCTCTTTCAGGAAGCATAAATTAACTGAGACACAAAAGTTACTTAAAAGCAATCTTCATCTAACACACAGTCAAAAGTTACATAAATTTTCCACATCAGCACTCATAAAGAAAAACTTCAAAGTTAACTTGCATTTCTCTATTTACTGTAATTTTTTCCAGTTAAAATGTGATCTTTAAAAATACAAAGGCAATAAATCCATAGTTATCATTATTTCCCCAAAGGTTTAAAAAAAAAAAATAAAAGAGAGATAGAAGAGATAGAAAGAAGAGACAGAAATAAGCTATTTGTGATAAGAAATTTAAAGAATAATGCACCTAATTGTAGGTAGGCCAGAGTAAATTAAATAAAAACTAATACCAATGAAGATTATAATAACTAGATGAAAGTTGTTACTGGTGAGTGCTCAGGCACCTAGTAATACTAGAGAATGTATTTCCTGCAAATCAGTAACCTGATATAAAGTCTACTTTTTCAAAAACCTCAAGGTAAAAACAGAGTATAAAAGCATTCATCAGTTTAATAAAAAGAAAATAAAGAAGTGCTAGAATACCTAGACTAATAATAGCAGTTGTTCTTGAAAGTTTTATCTCAGAACCAGCAGAAGAGTAGGACATAATGACAAAATATGTGCATAACTAAGTTATTAAAAATGAGGGGAAAAAAAGGGAAAAACCCCAATAAGATAAGAGAATGCACTTGGAAGTCTGAACCACAATATCTCATCAGGAATGTATTATCATGAGTCCCAATGGAAAATATGTAAACTTATTAAAGTATAAAGACATCTGCTATAAGGTTTGTTAAAAATCTGATAGTGAAAAAGCAATTTTCTTCAAATGTATTGGGTGTGGGGTTTTTAATAAAAATAAAATATTTCTTAAAAATATATTCCTAGCATGACTAGAAGAACGTTGCTTTAATTTATTTTTTGTATTCAATTTTTTGTACAATCTGTCTCCAAAAATACAACAGAATTTATTTTTTTAACTTAAGTTTTAGGTCCATTTCCCCATCAGTTTTGGGGATATTTTTAACCTTTCTAAAACGTCTGTTATAGAAACAAATTTTCATCTGTGTACCATTCACCCATTACCAAAATCTCATCCTTGCTGTATCAAAAACCCCTTAGGACTTTTTCTGAAGGGACGTATTAGAGCTGTGTGAGACCCAGGACTCACCTAGCACAGCATCCAAGAGCAAGAGCTCCTTGTTGCAGTATCAGCCATGAGATTTCCCTCCATTGCCATTTACAGCTGTCACAATGATAGACAGCAGTTTGATAAAAGCTTTTTAAAATGGGAGCCTTAACATCTATATTAACTTTATATTTGGGATAATGTGAATACCCATCTTCTTGGTGTTGGATTCTCAAATGCAGACACAAATTCAAGAAAGTTGTATTCGATAAAGATCACTATAAGATCCTATATATTAGGATCTTGGAAACAGCATAGTGTTGTAGGGCTATGTCATATTATTTAAAATTGATTTCATAAAGAATATATGCAGCAAAGGCAGACCAAACCAGATATTTGCTTTAGGAGTTTTTCCAAAGCACTTATTTTTTTGGGGCCAGCTTTTGTTCGGCTCTTTTGTTTTTTCCAGAACCAATTTCCTGACAAATAACCTACTGAAGTAACTGGATCCAACAGACAAATAGTCCAGAAGGTAAAATATGCTAAATCTCTGAGGCTTTACAAAACCTTTTTTTAACCTGATATCACCAGAAAATGCATTAAAAAGTTGCCATGGATTTTTCTGTCATTGAAAAGCTGCCTAAAAGTTGCTATTAAAACAAACAAACAAACAAACAAACAAATCCAAACAAACCAAAACCAAACCAAACCAATCTAAAACGGCACAGTTAAACTGTTGAATCATGTCAGGAAAGCTCTCCTACTGTGGTCACATATCTTTATTATCTCTGGCAAAGTGTACCTTTCTCACAGAGAGCTGACAAAAATGGTTCTGCCACTATTGTCTAGGTGATAGGTTTTTGCCCCTACAGCTAAATCAGTCTCAAATCACACCACGTGATAACACAGATGTTCTGGCAGAAGTCTGCAGCATAAATAAATTATATTTATATTATATTATATTATTTATAATGTTATATAATAGTATATATTTATAATTTATAATTTATATTATATTTCTCTTATATTCCCCAATATTATGGACTAACAGATGCATGAGAAGCCCTATACAACATTGGTCATTACTGTAAACATGTTAAGACCTTAAGGTAGAAAATAACGTGGTCAGAGAAACAAAGTGAGAAATACAGGTTAACCACTTACTTTTCAAAACTCAGGTGAAGTTCTGTGTAACATCCACATGCATGATGCAGCATTTTTCTTAAAAGTAATTAACTTTTATTATAGAATCACTGTATTCATGGATGATGGAAGTATATGGGCGAGACACTGGATTATTATATTATTATATTGATTCCTGGGTCAGAACCAACTCAAGTGTGTGTGTGGGCAGAGGTGAGGTCAGGATGCATCCCACATGGCAGCACCTGCAGCCTCACTGGGTGACCTAAGCAGAGCTGCCAGTCAAAGGCAGCCTGGGAGACACCACCCCCCAGAGCCCCTAACCCAGCCTTAGATTGGCTGGCATAGTGAAATACCAACCCTCACCCTGCTCCACAGCCCTAGAGTGATCAGTGGATCAGAAGTCCCACTTGGAAGGGGTGGCTAGAGGGGGCCAGGGAACATAAAAACAGCAACACAGCAGCTGCAGAATTTTATTTGAGACCTACCACCTGGTCATGTGGAAGCTGGACTTGCACAGGAATCTCTGGTGGTAACTGGTTTTTCTCTTATTTTTCTCTACTTCTTTCTTTCTCTACTTCTTCTTCTTCTCTTTTCTGAATATCTGGGTAACCTGGGACCAAATGTGTTTTATTTTGCTAAGTTGTGCGCTTTACCATGTGCTAAGTAATAGCTTTGTGGAATGCTCTGTTTTGGTTGGTTGTTACCCTTTAAACTTTTGCCAAGACTTATTTTCTCCCTTATTTTATCAGTGAAAGTATCTCCCAAGAAAACGTGTGTGCAGCATCTTCTCTTTATGCTATCTCAAGGTATTAAAGAGCATTCAAAATATTTGGTGGGCAAATTTTTGGAGCCTTGTATATTCTTAAAACTCCTTGTTGGGCTTGTAGCTCCTGGGCTGGGGCCTTACAATATGAGAAAGAAATCTTCATAAAGCAAGTATCATTTTAAACTAGGAACAGAGATTAATGCATCATAGAAGAGGAGAATTAGACAGAAAAAGATAAGTATATCCTTCTGAGAGGACATAATGTAGCAACAAAGACAACTTTCGTATCTGTAACAGCAAAGGTGTCATTGCTGCAGAGTGAATTTTGTAAGTAAAGGGCAATTTGGAGGCACACATCCAACACCTCTTTCTGCTGTAATTAGTCGGACTCAGAAGTCCAAAATCAAGAATCTGCATTAAACCTACAAAACACAGTCATGAAAACAAAAATATAATCTCTGGAGCAAAACCTAATACCCAATTTTGAGAGCAGCAATTTTGATCAAATGAAATAGAGAAAAAGATTCTTGGATTTTTGTGTGTGAAGAGAAGTCAGAACTTTATATCACTTTTGTTTTGTTTCTATCCAAAACCTGTGTATATAATAACATTCCATTACAAGTGTCCTGATGGAATCAGTCATGTAAACTGATGCTCTGTTTAGATATTGCTGAGTGTTACATCATTTTAGCATCTGCAACAGTGCAGTAATGTCCAAATGTTTTTAACTCTGTATGTTTGAATGTCAAAGGCTTGATGTGAAGATAGAAGTCAGAATTACATCTGCACAGATTCCTCATGTGCATGCGTCTGCTTGGCATTTCATGCACACATATGGGGAAAATGTGTTTTGAATGAGTACTTTAAAACATTTGTTATATGTTTTTTGGGGTGTTTCCTGTGTTTATTATAATTTTTCCCATTCTCTCTTGTAACTCTTAAAAAAATTAGTAGTGAATTACTAAGATTAAGTTCTTAGACTCAGCTGCCTGTGAGAGAAGAGAAAATGCTTTGGAAACTCTTCAAGGAAGCAGAGATGCAAAGCACCATAATTTCTTCTTTTTACCTCACTGACACTCACTTCCCATAGTATCTTCTTGAGCCTAAGGACTACTCCAGCTCAGTCACCCTCTTTCAGGTAGTGCAGCCTATCCCAGGAATGAGCTGAAACTCCCTTGTCAGTCCAGTGTTGACCATGCAGCCATGAAGGATCAAGCTGGTAGACTTCAGCTGAGAAGCCATAATCCATACCTGCAACTATTCTATCTTCATTGCCAGCTGAGATGTAATCCTTGGGGCAACTACAGCACAAAGCACTGAATTTTGTGTTATCAGGTTTTATTTTCTGAAATTTTGTGGTTTCAGGTTTTTTTCTTTTTTTTTTTTTTTTGGGGGGGGAGCAGGTAATTTAGAAACAGAATTCTCCTTCAGCATGCAAAAATCCTACAATTCTGGCTGCTCTTATATTGGATAAGGGAAAATAACGTGGGTAAGCTTGAGTCCTGAACATAATCTCTGATCGTTTATATTCTTGTTAACTCAGTCCCTGGTTTTGATTTGGATTTTTAAAAATAATTCCAAGCCTAATCTTTTGTAAAGCTGTTGCTAGCTCCAAACTCTTGGGACACATATTAGTTACTATTTTGGGGTATTGGACACAAGGGGGTCAGTCTCTGGGTCTCTTTTGTTTGATAGGATAAGCAGAGCCATTGATTTTACATAACTTTCTTTACGGTACAGGAAAGGTTTTTTCATTTTATTTTTTAATCCACTTGTATCAGAATTACTTATTATTTTCTTCCTTTCTCTCAAAAAGTTTCTAAAACCCCAAAAGTTGAAGCTTTGCTCAGATAAGTTCTATATAAATATCTTATTCTCCTAAAGCCAGAAGAATTTCTCATTTACTATAGTACAGTTATATGCTTATATAGAGCTCCTAAGGCTATCTCAGGTAGACTTTGCATCAGTTAACAGTATGTCAGTTGAGAAATCCCTCTGCTAAGGTCATAGGTCTCAAATTAGTTCATTTAAGGCCAGCGTAGTCTAAAGTAGCTGAATGAAGATGACCTCAGTTACAGTATTCTGTGTTAAAGCTTTTTTAGTTAATGCTCCCAGGGTCTTTTTCTTCCCTGCAGGACACAAACTGCCTCTATTTAAAGTCAGTAGAAATTGCTGTTATTCTGCAGGGAGGAATAAGGTCTTGAGATTAGGAAGCCTACATTAACAACACCTCAGTTAAGATACTTTTCTTTCCAAAATACCTGTTAAAAAGCAGCTGCTAAAGTGATTTAGGTGCACCAAGTGTCAGATCATGTATCTGTAGTAACTCCTAAAATGTAGGTAAAGCAGTTGAACAGCTGTGATTTAACAGTGGGGAGACTTGTCTTGTTTTCACTTTCTTAGTTCTTTTTGACTAAGCAGTGGTACTGATCTTTTATAACATAGAGGGCAAAACATGGAACTAAAATAGAAATAAATGTATAAAGTTCAGTTATAGATTGTGCGTAACAACATCCCGTTGACTGAGATCACCAGATGCAGTGTTCCAAAATGATGTCCAGGGGAATTACCTTCTCAAGATATATTTGCCTTGACTATTCCTCCCTTCTCCCTTCTTGGGTACATTTAGCTGTGGACAGCTGGTACCTGTTTCCATTGTGTTGTAGAGCTGTGACCCTTGATAAGCTCAGCTGTTCTGATAGGAGAATGGAAGTATAAATGGTGCTGGACCTACCTTCCTCATAAGCTCTGTGTAGTCATTTGGCCTTCATTTACCATGACCTATGAAAAGCCAGATACAAGTAAAGAAAAGATCACAACTTGTACATTAGATTGGCTTTTAAATAAACTCAGTGAGTTTGGTCTCACACTTAATTAAATTAGACATTACTGTAAGTTAGCAGCATCAGTGTGCATTAATATTGAGTACAAATTCTGGTGGTGTTTTGTTATGCTTCAGCTTGCAGGTTGTTGGCACAATATTAAGAGTTCTAAAGAGAAGAAAAAGCACATCTTTTTCTTCATTGCTCAGTCAGGCCCTATCTACACAGGGAAGATGGTTCATGCCTTAAATTTGTTAGTGGCTATCTATTTATTTCTAATCAGTTTGCAGTTGGTATGAAGAGAACTTGAATCCATTAAAGGCATGAAGATATTATTTAAGAAAGGCTTGTTTAAAGTAACTTCTATTAAAGAAAAAGTTAGACGTTATAGTCTTACTTGTCAGGCAATGCTAAGTTACTGAGGTGCTGATTTTAATGTTGCCTGGCTTCTAATTGCAGCAGCAAGAGGTATAGACTTACTTATAAAAATAAGTATGAAATTAAGGTTTGTCCTATAGTTATAATTGTGGTGTAACTGAGTAACAGGGCTGTGCCTGTGTGCACACCTGGTGCACTCAAGTCATTAACTCCTTGGGTGATCCAGAAACTCCCCATGTATACATCTGCATAGAGGAGATAATGGAGTAATTTAGACAATAGACTGACTTGAGACAGTGATTGACCGAACTCCTAGCCACCCTTTCAATTAAGGATTTGACTAATTGGTGCAGAAGCTCTCCTGGTGGAAATTTCATACTGCCCTGAAGATTTCCCCCAGGAAACCCTTCAGTGCCTAGACCAATTTCTATGCTTAAATATGTTGATTAACAACCTAGGAGGAGAAATGTGCTATCTCAGAGACTCTCAGGAGGTTCCTACCGCAAAATTGATCAAATTGTATGTAGGTAAGTCCAGTGGGGCAGTCTTTTGTAGATCGTTAAGAGGATTAGATGTTTTTCCTGTAGTTTGAAATACTCTGTTAGTGGAGCTTGCATATGATGGAGTTGTCACACAGGACAGTGCCAGATGGACTACAAGCAAAACAGAGGGTTGAGGAGTCTCGGGCAATCCAGCTGAAGACACTGCTTCAAGGACCGTTGCAATGGTGATTCCCATCTCTGTCTGGAGAGCCACTGAATTCTGTTTGAAAGATCCAATTTCCCCATGTAAGCCTTAACTTGTGCCAAGATCCTAGCGAATAAGATTTTAGCAAATGCTCCATATGTGTCTATGCAACATAATCATTGAAAAGTTAGTTGCCTAGTCTAAACTCAGAAGAATTAGTGTCACCTCCACAGCATGATGTATGCCACCTACCTTTTAGGTAGTTAAAAACGTGTAATTCTTCTCTAAAAGTAAGAGCACTGTACTAATTATACTGAGATGCAGGTGTGCTTAGGGCACTCAGGTCTGCCATTCACACTCGACAGCAATGTTGTCTCCTATATCCTCTGATGCAGCTGTGATTACACAGCTGCAAAACCTCTTTCCCCCTCCATCACTCTTTTCCTCTTCCCTCACCTCCATCTATGTCAAGGTTGCAAAGGTCCTTGATTTTCTTAGATTCCAGTAAAATACCTCACCCAGTAACTTTTCATCCAAATATCAATAATTTAAAGCAAATACAAAACATCAAGAGTAATTTACAGTGGAAAATCATGGAAACTTTACTGCACTGTGTTAGCTAACTACCTAAATAAATAAATAAATTAAATAAATAAAACAGAAGATGAATGGAGAGAATAAAAGTCACTCAGTAAAAAGGAGAGCATTCATTTGAATTTTGACTTTCTTTTAAATTGCAACTGCTGTTAGCTAGTCCTGTCTCCATACCATATACTCCCTTGTGCCCACATAAGTTTGCAGCGGCAAACACTAGGGATGATTAATATAAAAACTTACACAGCAGAAGGAAACAGTTATTTTTCAGCTCCACTGGTTCTCCAGTGTGGTTCATTACACACTGCTGAAGTGAGAGCAGGTGTGAGTGGTAAGCATTGTTTCTGGCAGTGCTAGCATATGACAGCTTAAAATGCTTACAAACCACCTCACACTCAAAGTTTTCTTATAGATAAACCAGTAAATCATTCCAGAGTTCCTAAAGTTCTATTTAATGCCTTATAATACAAGAAGAGGGGTTTATCCATCAATTGAGGACTATATCTGTAAAAATTAGTTAATTAACACCTTCTTAATCAAGGCACGAGTATCCTTAAAAAATAGAAAAAAATATATATTGTTTAGATTCTCTTCACAGAAAGGCTGTATTTATTACTTTTATTCTTACAATTTTTCACAGAATCACAGAATATGCTGAGTTGGAAGTATCCCACAAGGATCATCAAGTCCAGCTCCTGGCCCCAAACAGTACAGTCCCAAGAATCCCACCATGTACCTGAGAACATTTTTCAAATGCTTCTTGAACTCTGCCACGCTTGGTGCTGTGACCACTTCCCTGGAGACTCTGTTCCAGTGCCCAGACACCCTCTGGTTGAATGATCATTGTGGGTCCCTTCCAACTCAAAAAATTTTATTATTCTGTGATCAGTTTCAGTGATTTCATCCTCACTTGTTGACTCCAAATCTTCACTGTAAAACTGAGTCAGTGTTTCCTTGTGTATCTGTAAGTTGCAGAAGACTCTTCTATTAGAATCCTCAGAGCTAGCACTGAAAATGAAACTGTAACAATATCCACACTTAAGAGACACCAACTTTAAGAATATGTCAGAAAATTTATTATCACTATAGGTTCTCTGTGATTTATTACCAAATTATGGTAATAAATATCTCAAGATTAAGGTATGGTTTCAACAATGAAAGGCAAGAAGCGAAAATAAACACATCATTATGCTCTGTATTGTTCACTCATTTTTTACCTACTCACATTTGACAATGCAACACTTTGTTCTTTCTACATCCAGTATCTGAGTTTAAATTTGGAGCTGTATCACCTTGCACTGAAATCTTGTAATATCTAACATGGTAAACAAGGTCAGCCATAGCTTTTGCTACAGATCTAAGAAGCTTCTAAGAGCTATTTAGAGGTGAAATCCAATTGAAGTCAATAACAAAACTTCTATTTACTTCACCATGTACTTATATTAAAAGTATTATGTTATTGATTCAGTAGAAAATGCTTTTATCTCTAAATCAGAACTCATCCAATGTCATATTTGGGACTCTGAATTCAGTATTTTGGGCAAGTGTGGAGCTGTATTAGCTTTGAAAATCTGCAGGAAATGTTACCATCAGATGACCTTTCAGAAATACAAATTCTGAATAAAATTTAAATCTAGAAGCTTGAATGTTTATAGCTATCAAAATCCAAAGACATTTCTTATAGAAGAGTTTCTATAAACCTTGTAATTTTGTTTAATTCCCAATACTTATATTGTATAACTAATACAAGTTGTATTTGTTATTTTTGTTGCTTTATTATTTTTATATGCAAAATATTCTCTGCTTTCTATTCAGAATTACCATTTTTATATATTTTGATCACTTCTGCTCTGTAAGTGGGAGACTGGGGAAGGTTCTTGTACAAATGAATAGCTGTTTAAAAGGCAGGAAAAAATATATTAAAGATCCAACTTTGCAGTATAGGGTACTTATGAATGGAATCTTAGTGAAATTTTTGTTTACACCAATGAAAACTTAACAAAAGATTCAGAAAGAAATACTGATAGGGAATTGTCAAAATCTGTAATGAAACAAAATTATCTGGGAAAAATGAAAACCAGCTGTGAGGACTGAAGAAATCTCACACAGTCAAATACCTGAGACACCCAATGACAAACAGAAGTCAGTGAAGATAAAAGTAAATCAAAGCACAGTAGCAAAAACAATCAGATTTTCATAGATGGAATCAGAGCAGCCTGTTAACACAGTGGAATACATCCTTGGGATTACACAGATAGTTATATGAATACTTTAACTCTGTGACAGTCAAAAAAAGTAAATGAAGTGTTAGGAAATGAATCTAGAGCAAGCCAGAATTTTTTCTATGCCAACCAGAATTTTTTTATGCCACTGTATAAAGTCAGCTCCCCCCCCAAATTGCAGATCTTGTTGGTTTTTTGCATGTTGCTTTGGTTTTCTGTTTCCAGAAATAATATAATAGAATTGAAGAAAAGCAAAAGTTATAGTCACTTTCTGAAAAGCAAGACTGACAGGTCAGTCGGTCTTGCTCTTGCCCTTTCAGAGCTCCCAAGGGAGCAAGTTCCCTTTGAAATATTGACTTCTGTAATGAGTTTATTATATCTGTGGATGTGGTGGACAGTGCTTATTTTGACTAGCAAGGCTTTGAATCTCATCTGCCACAATGTCTTTCTTGAGGCATTATGGCATAGATGAACGGACTACTAGGTAAATGAAAAATAGGATGTACCACCCTACTCAAAAGGTGGTGGTTCAGAGCCTACCTGGAGAGTGGTTATAGGTGGAGTTTCTCACAGGTTAAACAGGGAATTTATCATGCTCAATATCTTTATCAGTGTCTTGTAGGACTAGATGAAGTGCGTCTTCAAGTTTGTAGGTAACTCTGAGATGGAGCATACAGTTGGTACGCTCAAGGACAGGGCTGCAGTTGAGATGCATCTGGAAAGGCAAGAGGAGTGGTCTAACAAGATCCTTATGAAATGGAACAATGACAGCTGCAAAGTCCTGTGCTTGAGGCACACTCACCCCCTGCTGCAGTATCGGCTGGGGACTGACTGCCAGAAAACAGTTCTGCTGAAAAGGACATGGTGGGCAGTAGGCCAAATAAGAGTCATCTCTGTGCCCTGGCAGAAAATCTCATTGCATACTGAGCTATAGCTAAAAGCATAGCTAGTAGATCAAGGGAAGTGATTATTACCCTTTACTCAGTAGTTAATAGACTCTGTCATGAATGTTCCCATCATTTTTTAGGACCTTGGTATACAGAAGTGTTTATAAACTTCTTGGTGAAGATGGTGGAAGGTCTAGAGGGGGAGCGGAGGTGGGTGGCTGAGGTCACTTGCTTTGTACAGCCTGGAGAAGAGGAAACTGAGTGGAGACCTCATTGCAGTCTACATTTTCCTCTCATGCAAAAGTGAAGGATTTCTTCTCCCTGGTGACCACTGATAGGACCTGAGGGAATAGCATGAAGCTATGTTGGGGAGCTTTAGGTTAGATATTAGGAAAAGATGTTTTAGCCAGAGAGTGGTTGGGCACTGGAACAGGCTTTCCAGGAAAGTGGTCACAGCACCAAGTCTGACAGAATTTAAGAAGTGTTTGGACAATGCTTTCCAGGTACATGTTGAGATTCTTGGGATAGTCCTGTGCAGGGCCAGGAGTCAGACTTTGATGATCCTTGTGGGTCCCTTCTAACTCAGCATATTCTATGATTCTAAGATCCTATAGCAAAGCTGAATGAGTGCAGCAGAGTCCAGCAGAAGGTCACAGAAATGGGTTAGGGTGGAGCATTTGATCTGCGAGGAGATGAGGATTGTTCAGCTCGGAGAAGAGAAAGTAGAAGCTTTCTAATACATAAGAAGAGGCTACCAAGAAGAGAGAGCTAAGTTCCTTGATGGAGTGGGCAGAGGGAGAAGAATACACTCATAATAAATTGAAACAAGTCTAGTTTGAGGGAATATAAGGAAATTAATCTTCTATGAGGGTAATTAAACATTGGGACAGGATGCCCAGAGAGGCTATGGGATCCCTGTGTTTGTAAGTTTCCCAGACTGAAATGGACAGTAGAAACCAAGCAATCAGGTCTGAATTCACTGTCCACTCTGCTTTGATCAAGAGGGCTAGATGACCTCCCAAGGTCCCTTCTAACCTCAATAATGTTATGGTCTCATGTTCACATGTTTCTAAGACCCAAGTCAGAAATGTCAGAAATGAATAGTTCATAGGTTAATATGTTCCAGAAGGTGGTACCTGAATAGTTGTACTCTAGATTGTCATAGGAAACCATATCTAGAAAGCAGAGGAAGTCAAGAGAGTAAAATGGAAAGATGTGCTTCTGCAGAGATCCAGTACTGTCCAATATGCAATAATTTAGACAGTGGAAGCAGAAATGAGATTTATCAAAATGACATAGTATATAATTTTGGAAGTTGTAAACATAAATTGCATGACAGATTCCAAAATCAAAACAATTTTGTCAAATTGAATAATTATTTGGAAAGGAAAAAATCAATAAACATAAATGCAAGATTCTGCCTTTTGATTAGAATGTTTCTTAATCCAACTGACTACCTAACCATAAGAATGGAGCTGAGTAACATGAGCTGAGCATGTATCAATGATATTTTGTATTTTTAAAAGTATAGATCAACACAGTGAAATACAGCAACCAAACCTGAAGACAGGTAGCAGTATTTTCCTTCTTCTGCTGCTAGTACAGCTTCAGCTGGGTCTTTTACGAACATCAAACTACAAGAAAGAGGTGGGTAGAGAGACTCCTGTCATAAATTATCAGGAGTAATATAGAAACCTACTCGCATGACCTGTGAAAAAGGTTTGAAACAACTAGTTGTTTAGTCTAAGCCAGGAGACAGAAAAGAAACATGATACCATTTTTGAAATATGTAAAAGTCTCCTGCAAAGTGAAAAAGAATAATCTGTTTTCTATCTGCGCGGAGGACAGGTCAAGAAGACGTGAACTGAAATTGCAGCACAAGAGCCTTCTGTGACATTAGGAAAACTTTCTGACTTTAAAAATAGCAAATCACTAAAATAGACTGATAATGAAAGTGGTAAGAGTCCACATAAAGTGTGGATTTTGGGAACAGGCTAGACAGACCCCGTAAGGGATGCTAAAGGTATAATTGTTTCAGCCTTGGGGATGGAGAGCTGGAGCAGATGACCTCCAGAGAACTTTTCTAACCAGAGGCATTGAATCATGCTAAGAGCTGAACATGAAGTTTCTCTTACTAAAGGAATGCATAATTTCATGGAAATGGAAAAGTTCAGCCCTTATGGAAAAAAAGACTTTTTTTTTCTCGTACAGTTATGCTTTCCAATGTTGATAAGCAGTTCCACTGTTCTTAAAGTGAGGAGCCCTAAGGATAAGACTGGGCTCAAGCAAATCACTATTCTGAAAAGCTGTTTCTGCCAAGCACAAATTGAAATAGAAAGGATTGAAAGATAGAAGGTTGAAGGGAATGTATTTAATGAAGGAATAAACAAATATATTGAAAAGAGGTGATCCCACAGAGCCTATGAGTCCTGTTTGTAGGATAAGCAACTGCTTATTTCACAGAATCATTTAGTTTGGAAAAGACCTTTAAGATCATCGAGATCCTCATTCTCAGCTAGAGAAGAATACAAGTCATCACTGCAAAAGATGTGATCCAACAAATGAGCCCCCTCCCCTTCTATCAAAACCTCTGCCCCATTCACTAATACACAGAGACAAAATGCAAGGAGATATAGAAAAAATAAGTTTACTGCAAATAAATAAGCAACTGTAACAATACAAACAAAATTACTTAAGCCAATAATAGAAATAATTCCTATTCTCTTCATTCTTCATACACAGACAAGATGGTGGCTGACACGTGCTTCCCTCACCTCTTCCCCCCAGGAGAACAAAGAAAGTACTGTGGCAGACAAATTCTCCCAGTTTAACACTCTCCCCAGCTAGGCAAAAACCACAGGGAAACAGAGGTAAAGCAAAAACCTGGAAGGCTATCCTCCAAAAAGAAGTTATGCACCCAAGATGATGGCATGGTTCCTGGCACCACAGTAGTGAAGGCAGACTCATCTCTGGCTCTCTCCGGCATGGGAGACCACAGTAACAGCCAACAGGGACTGTAGAAATGGCAGATGAATGGGTAAAAGCCCTGGAGCAGCAGACAGCCCTGGGTGACTTCCCCTCAGCCGGGAGTCCATGGTGAGATTTCGTGAAGTGGGATTTGTGAGGTAGCAGCGATCGCTTTTCTGCATCACTCAACAAAGTGCAGCTCTGTTCTCGCTTGGTGGTGGTGGTGACTCCCATCCCTGAAAGTGACCAAGGTGTGTGGAGCCACGTGGCTGGCAGGGCTCACTGGCTGCTCCCTTTTATTTCTTTGGCACCAAGGACGAGAGGTGGCTCCCAGATGCAGAGAGTTCCACTTCCTCCCTGGCAGCCAGGACTATTGGCACATGTTCCTTCCCACCTGCCCTGTTGTGGTAAGGGGTTCACTCCTAAAGGAACAGTTTCTCCAAAACAGTGTTGGAAAAAGGGGAATAAAATACAAAACCGACTTTAACCATGCTGGTCTGTTGGGAGGAGGAAATATTACAATGTGCACTATAAGTTACTTACAATTTGCACTCCATTTCACACAAAGCTTTTGTAAACATAAGAAAAGTCTTACCAACTCCCTTTTCTTTCTCATTGTGTTGGTTCTCTGTCCAAGTGTTGGTACTGTAATTGTTATAGAGCAGCTGAGACGTAAAAGCTGGATCCACCGCTGGTGATTATACAAGACAATTATATTCACTTCAGTGGAATTCTGCCAATTTATTACAGCTCAGTGGCAAATCAGAAATGTCATGTGTCCAAAAAAATGCATCTATTTTTAATATTGAAAGGCAAAATGCCAATAGGCTTTTGGTTTTCTAATTTGTTTAGAAAACTTATTTTTAAAAATCATTATATGAATTTATATCAAATTAATAATCAGATGAAGTATAACAGACTTTTCAAGATAAGCTATATTTAAAAAAAGACCCAAAACTTCTCTTCTTTCTATGGCATCTTTTTAGGCAAATTCATACTAAAAATGTGACAACAGGACAATTTCAAAGTGGAAATGGTAATTATTGTTTTGGCCAATTGTGTGGTAATCCAGAAAAGCGTAAGGATTAAGAGTGCTGTATAGGAGACAATTATTCTGCCTGAGAGAAGAATGGCTAGAATTAGTTGCTCTTTCACAGGAAAGTGATGAGAAGTGGAAGGAGATCTCTAGAGCACTGAGTATATTCAACAATGCTGAAAAAGAGCAGCATTCCTTGTTGCTGAGAGACAGGAGGAATAGCAGCTGTAACTGTCCCCTTAGGGTAATGACTGCTATCCCACAGTCTTCAATGATTCTTTCAATAAGAATAACAAGATTGATTTGCTGAATTTAAGACATAGGCAAAATAGGTACCAGGATCAAGGTGAGTCTATCAGACTGCAGCCAGATATGGGACTCCCTGTAGGCATAGGCATCTTTTTGAGCCAAAAAACTTTCACATTTCCCTCTTAGAGTCTTTGCCTAAGGCTTCTAATCAGGGTGTTTTAATTATTATTGTTTTAAGCCTCAGTCCATAAAAGCTTAATGCTTACACAATAATCTACTAAAAATTTCGAAGGGATTTACCTATGTGCAATTGTGCATAACAGCTTGCAAGATGAGACCTTCAGCGAGTGTTTCAAAATCGTCTGAGGAAATTGGGAGCTGTCCTTTCCAGTGTCCTTGAAAATGACAATCTCAACCTAGACCCCTGTAGTCATGGTAGTTTGTTCAGTTTATTTCCATGTGAATATCAAACAGGCAATTTAGAAGTCTAATTTTTACCCTCCCTTTACTGTCAAAAGGGAATTAGACCACATGAAGTCATCAAGGACTATCTGAGGATTTGCTGTAACACCCATCACCATGGTATCTAAGTGCTTCCTGAAAAGACCTATTAATCACTGTGACTAAGCGTTCCCTCCTACCTGATCTGTCAGCTGAACGGCTGTTACTTCAGTTTCTGATTTATGTTCTCATGATCTAGCTTAAATATGGGCATCAAGTAGGATGCTGGATAAATTCTCTATTTTTGAAATTATCACAGGAAAAGACTCACTTTAACATTGATGAATTTGTTTGTCCTAGAAACAAATCTGGGGCAAGATTAGGTAAAGAGTATAAATTTTCTCACCAAAACTGGGAATTTCAAAATTAAACTAGTGTTAACTAAAGGAGTGACACTAACTGAGTTATTAGTGCATTTTCTGACAAAACAGTTTTCATCAGCCAGTATTTTGATTTGAAGAAAAATTAAGGTAAAGATTCTGACAACAGTTTCTCAAAAGCAACTGGAAATACTCATCATAACTTGTATCACATTGTCTAAAAAGTCAATGTTGGCCAGTATTGTGAAATGTAGGATACATAGTTACAGTGTGATAGTCTAATCACGACACTTTCAGATACAGCATAGGAAGTTTAACAAAAACTATCTAAGATTCATGAAAATGGTACAATTGAGTTTTCAAAATGCTTCAAAATTTTAAAATGCTTTGGTCTTTTTCTTTTCCAATAGGAAGACTTAAACACGTGAAAGAAAAATAATTTAATCACCCTTATGCTTATTTTTATATGATTTCTCTGTGAATTTAGCCAGTCCTACCAGTTCATTAATTCAAGGAAGATGGTAGTTTGTTTTGGTTGTTTATGATTAATCTCAGAGGTACTACTGTTGGTCTATTTGTTTTGATTTGAAATAGAAGTAGCATTCAGAATTCCCCGTTGTCCTCAATAAACACTTAATTGACACATCATCACAAGAAAACCTAGAAGTTTCTAACCAGCTTTCATTAAGGATTGTGATTTTTCTTACTTTCTGATCTTTATCATGAGTCTTGCACTCCTTGCTGAACTCAACCAGCTTCACCCATTTCTCTTCTCCCATATAAAAACTTTGTTCTAAATACATAAATGTGTTTTATGAATATCATTTTATATTTTAGTTCTATGAAATCAAAAATTTGGGACCTTTTTTCTGAAAAAAAAAAAAAAAGCTGGTAAATTATTTTATGGATCTTTAAAATATTATATTTGTGTAAAGCACACTGTAATTTTAGAATTGTGCCTGACATTATGGTATTTCTTGACACTTTTAAATCAGTATTCTTTTTAAAGAAAAGCTGGTAGTCTCTTCCTCTCCCCCTCCCCTTCCCTTTCCCTCTCTCTCCTTTTTTTTAAGATAATATATACAAATATATTCGGGTCTAAATATATACCTTTACAAAAGACCTATATGTACCTTTACATGGAGACAAAAATATACAGAATGATTTGAAAATGGATCATTTTGTTCTCCCAATGCCATTCAAATATATTTTAAGGAAAGTAGAAGTTGCATGCATTGAAGTCATGAGAAAGAGGCATAAGAAGTTAATCAAAGCACTAAATTTTGGACAAACATTTTCATCAAGTCTGAGCACTGCAATCAAAATCATTTCAGTGTTTCCTCTTAAAATAAATTTTGCATCTCCTTCATAACTCCAGTCTTCTGCCTCTGAATCTTTTCTGATTTTTATCTATTTTAATGACAAAACAGAGGTGACTACAAATGTTCTAAGATATCTAAAAGACAGAAGTAAATCACAACTAATCAAAATCTTACCACAAGTATTTTGTCCAGAAGAGAAAGATTCAGTTTGGCTAACTCAAGTTAGTTAACTATTCAAAAGTACTTCTCAGAGCCTGCCTCTTTCTCTAAAAACTCTGTCAAACAGATTATGGCTTTTTCAGTGACCTCACAGTCATTAGGATGATCTCATGTAACATTTTTACTGGCCTTGTCTGCATGCTCTTTCATTTCCACATTCTCCTTTTTTTTTGAACTTCATTGTTATTAGTTAGGTCTTTATAACTTCTCTCTAGCTGATGCTGTTCTTAAGTCACTCAGCTTTAAATCATTTCTCTTTAGAAATATAGTTTTAAGTTGCCTCCTATGGATGCCTTATCACATTCTTTAAGCTTCAGCTAAGGGTCTTAAATGAAACCAGGACAGATCATCCACTGACTTTTACACTTCACTAGCATAAAAATCTAAGCCATCGTCTTCTCATTGTATTCCTTCTCATAATCTTTTGTAATCCTTATTCTGTGTTATAATTATGCATTAGAGAGTGTTCTCTGTATCTAAAAAATGCACATCTTAAATTTTGCATACCTCAAATGAAAGAAGAGAAAAGCACTCTCTAATGCTGAGAAGCTTGTGGTTTTTCTTTTTGTATTACTAATTTTCAGTTTAACTACTGTGTGTTTGTTACCTATTTATCTATGTACATAAATAAAACATAAATAAAACCACATGGTATTTCCTTGAGGTTATGAAAACCTTGTTTCATTTCAACACCAATGAGGGATTAGTAAATTGCAGAAAAAAGTAGGTGCATAACTGAGGTACAAACAGCTGGAACCAGACGGAATCCCCCATATATTGGACCATCACCTTTCTTGCCTCAGTTTTCCCTGTCTGTAACAAGGATTTCTGTGTTAGAGGAGCATGTGTAACACAAGAACTTGGGTGTGCAGAATAAGAGCAATTACAGTTGTGTAACAGCATTAGCCTCCAATATCTGGTGGGAAGAAGAGATGTCTACCGCCATCTCCAAAAGTCTCTTTTAAAGCCCAAGTAAATACTCTAAGCTTTCACTTTCTCTGGGGATTGGTAGTAAGTATGTTTCCAACAAAATCGGGCAGAAATAAGGATTATTGTCTGAAAGAAGTTAATTTGTAGTGGGCAGATAAAGTTTGAAGTTTTCCAGAATTTTCTGCTGAGCATATCTGTTTCCATTGGGATCAGCAATGAATAAGCTTGGAGCAATATGTTGCAGGGCTTATTTTAAAGGAAGGAGAATGGGCTTGAACTTTCAGCTCAATACTCTGTCCATCTTCCATTAAGTCACTTTTCAAAAATTGTCTGTTCCTAACTTTCCAACCTTCTTCCTGTCAGAATGTAGGGACATAGCTGTTCTTCCAGTCCCAGTGTGCAGCTTGGCTGTATCAATGAGTACTTACAAGCCCCAGAAGAGCTTGACTCCTAGAATCATTTAACATTCCTTGGCACTGGAGTTTAATTAGAGAATGTTTGAACTCTTTAAAATACTAGGTGCTCACAGTTACTTGCATCACCTTTTCAAACTTTCAAACATTTATTTTATTTTTAGAAATGCTTAATCCCTTTTTAATAGAAGAGAGTGAAGAGGATTAAGCCAACGAGCAGCGAATTGAATACTAAACAATGTGAGAGAAGATATTCTGACAGCAGCCTGCATAGATCCAGTTGGGAAGGCTGTTGCAAAACAGGCAGAAAGATAGAGGACATTTTAAATATACGTATTTCTTGCAAATGACTGTCAATGCCCATGCATACAGAAATGTGAGACTTAGGTGTAGACAGATGTTCAAATGAAATATGAGGGAAATAAAATGGAAAGGATCTGGGAAATAAAATTATTAGGGATTGATCAAAAGGTAAGAATATACCTACCCACAACTGACAAATGTACAGTTAGTCAGCATCCAGCACCACACAGACATCAATTCATTGCTATGCAGAGTGCCAACAGCAGGTTTCCAGTTCAGATGTGCCTTTGAAATAAGGGAGAAATATGCAGTGGGTTGTGGAGGTTTGCTCATTTCTGGTAGCAGAAAACCTTTGTGGTCAATTTCTTAAGAAAGCAGTATCAAAGGATAATTTAGGTTAGAAGGAATCTTTGGAATTCATCCCACATTTGCTTTCAGTAGGGTCAAACTCAAGGACTTCTGCTTCATTGAAGCCTGCATCCTATTTTGTGGTGTAGATTATATTGGGTCTCACATAGATCAATGCACTGTCAGATCTATGTTTATTTCAGAATATAATTCAGTCAGCTTTTAGGCACTGATTATTTAGACTTATTATAGAGATATTATGGATAGATTATGTGCCATACTTTGCCAAAAATAACCACAAATACAAGGTAATAGAAATCTCTGATAATAAATACATATTGAAGATTTTAGGCATCTGAACCACTGATTTGCAGCCTCTCTCAGAAACAATCAGTTTTCCTGAGGACTTACAGGAGAGGTATGATCCAGATGACAATTTATGCACTTTTACAGATGGTCTGGATTATTTTTTTTTATGCAGAAAAATACTAAATAGTAAATAACAGGTAGGCAAAGAAGCTCCTTAAAATTCAGTATTTATTTCACAAATATTTCAAGGGTCCCATGGTTGTGTGAGTACTCACTTATCTGTGTTTCTGAGCTTTTTTGCAGCATAAAGCTTCTGCAGCTATAATATATGTTTTGCTGTGTTTGAGTCAGCTTTGTCCTTTGGGCATCAAAATTATTTCCTTGAACAGAACTTCAGTTGTCAGTGGCCTGTAAAAGTGAGCTTGGTTCCTTGGCACCATGTGGGATTCTTTAGTGAAATTCTCCTAATTTTGTTCAGCCTGAAGAGAGCATTAAGGAGGACATGAAGCCCAGGGTCCACCTTGTGGGTTAATATGCAAAGAATGATAATGAGTATGAAAGCTCCTTTAGCTCAATATCATTTGAAGTCCTTGCTATCACAATGCCTGACCACTGGAGTTACTGGAATGGAAAAGACTGTTCTGTCATTTAATCAGTGCTTTCCACTCATTGGGATTCAGCCCTAGTCTCTAGTGGCAACTGTGCTAGGATTTCTACAGCTTTAGGGCTACAATAACTCACTTAACCATAAAAAGGGGTGGGACAGATGAAGAAGATTAAGAAATGCAGTGGTTTGTGGAGGTTTGCTCATTTGCATATGTTTTCATCTCCCCTGTGGACAGGCTGACATTCTGGCATTCATGAATTTCCCCTCAGACAGCAACTCTTGTTTGTCACAGAAACCCCCAAATACGTCTCCTGTATTTGTCCTACATACAGATATTATACTACAGAGAGCAATAAACAGTATTGATTGTTTCCTATCATATTTGGGTGACCCTGACTACTTTGTAGTAATTTTTAAAATCTGTGTTTCTTAAGCAGTATCCAGGAGGCTGTTGGACTTGTGGCTCAGCTTCTGAACACATTGTGTCTCCTTAAGAATGAGCTTTATATTGGCTGCATCCCAGAGGTGAATATAATGACCTCTTTCACCTTGTCAAAAGGGCAGCCTTGTCAAACTCGCAGTAGTCAATATCCTACAGCGCATCCATTTAGCACAGGAGCAGAGCCCAAACTGGGACTTTGGAGTGCAGGTACTCAAATGCACAGGTCTGACAAAGACAAATAGCACAGGGATGCACTAACCGAGCAAGGACAAAGGGACGCCTTGCCTCCACTGTGTGAGAAATTGAAGCCCTCTTAGATTTCTCCTGCATGGATTTTATTATGTGAGACGAGATTTAATTTTTTGAAGTCCCTGATTCTAAAATGTGAGAAGCAGAGGAATACTTCTGCTCAGTCCCATGCATTTTCTTTCATTAATTTTTCCTTTTTCTTTTTTTTTTTTTAATCATCTGGAACATCATCTTTTTCATATAAGTAGATTGGCTGGGGCTTTTAAGTAGTACAGTTTCTGTATTCTGTGGCAAGCAGTGGTCATATTCTTTATGTGAACAGTTCTGATCTTTTTACTGACTCTCCTGACCAAATTACGCTACAATTTTGTTCTGTAGAAAACTGCAACACAGAATGCATTTCACAGGAAAAGATTTACTAAATTTTAGGAGTACATTTCAATTTAAAAAGAGAATTTTGGATGACACTCGTGAAAAAAAAGAACCAAGAGGTTTTCAACTGATATTTTTATGACCTTTTTGTAAAGCCATATTAAGTTTTGTATATGATTTTACTTTTGCATAACTGATGGTATACACAGTCCAGCTGCACACAGCTCTGCTGTTTTTTCTTCAATGTCAAGTTCTGCAATGATCTTGAATTTATTTAGAATTAGGATTGCATGTCCCCTTCAGATCACAGCTTTCTGACTGCAATTTTAATTCAAATCACAACAAGCAAACTTAGTGGAGCCAGTTAAGTAAGTTCTGTATCAAATCACCACCCGTCTCCAATCCTACAAACACTCAGCATGTAGCTAATAGTAAGTCACATCGATTTCAACAGTACTACTAACAGTGTGCAAAATTAAACACATTTATAAGCCTTTGCAGGATCAGGGCTTCAGAGAGCTCACAAACTGGCCTTTGATGTCCATTTATAAATCCCCATTATAATTAACAGGAGTTTTACAGGCACATCAATAGCAAAGTATATGTAGAGTGCATTCCTGCTAGCCAAATAGTCTGCAGATGGAGTCCCAAAATATTCATTGACTCCCTGCTGACAAGGAAATTATTTATTATTACTACCTACATGATACAGTACTAACCTTGAAAATCCATTATATTCTAATGAGGCCAAAGCCACTTAAATTAACAAACAATCACCACCTCAAAATCTGTATTAATTTAAGGAAACATTACAGCTACCATAGAATTAGAAATTTTCAGACTCTTTTTATTATGTCCCATAATGGAGGAGAAAAAGCTTTCAAGAAACCAGAACAATACTTACTGCACTGAACTCTATTCCTTTTCTACAGTAGGAAGTCAGCATCAAACTAAACCATGGGACAGAAGGGCACATGGAAAAAGAAAGAACAGACTTTTCAAGCAAGGGGAGGTAGGATCAGTGGGCGCTTCAGTGTAAAAACCAGTCCTCCTACATTTGCTCTCAATGGAAGAGCAACCAGAAATGTTAGTCATTTAAGAAAACCATATTACTATTACAGTTTTTTTTTTTTCAGGTACTTATGGAATATGCAGGAGTATGTACTGGAAAACAAATTACTAGTTTCTTTTTCTTTGATTTATACTGTTTACCCTAAGGCCTTGCTTCATTTTCTCAATGGGGAAAAAAGGACACTGAAAGGTGGGAAATCTTTTGCTGTTTTTGATTTTAAAAGGCAGCAGAAGTTTAATCTGTACGTGTGGGGTTAACTGTTGAGGAAATGTTCAGATATACTGATTACAGTACAGAACAACTGATTCACTTTTCTAATTAAAAACTTTGAAAACACAAACATTTATTTATTTATTTCAGTGAAATTAATGTGTAATATTGAGGAAGGGGATTTGGGAAGAGGTAGTATGTATATCTAATGTATTATACAAAGACTTCAGTGCAGTGTCTGATTCTTATGCTTTGGAAGGGTCAAAGCATAGCATACAGAATAGATATCTGTCTTAGGTACATGGGGAAATATATTTTTTATAAATCTACTAATAAAAATCTTATTTTACTGGTTCTATGCCTTGATCTTCACAGACTTTTGCAAACATTTTATATTTCTTCTCATACCAAGCTCACTTAACCCAGGAGGATATCAAATATTAATTATTTGGCTGAAAAAAATGTTCCCCATGTGCCAAAGGTTTCTGCTTTGTGAACCTGGAGAAAGCTGATGTACATTTACAAAAGCAACTTAGTTTTGCATGCTAACACTGAAAAAACGATAGTTTCATTGAAGTATGACAAATTAACCAGAGAGATTCTGACCTATTCAGCAAATGTCGGGGCTGTGGGGGTTTATATTGTGTTAATAACAAACAAGCAATACAGTCAAAAGTTCAAGTTTGGAATTAGAGTAAACAAATTTTGAATTTTGTGTCTGAGTCACAAATTCACCAGCTGGTGTTTTCATGATAAATAAGGTGACCTAGTGAGTGCTCTGAGAAGGTAGCATATATGCTTTTTGCTTGTGACATATTATGAACGACTACTTATGATTCACCATAAATTTTTCTACAAAATGTTCTGGAAATTGGAGTAAGAAGTCTATCATATAGTTCACTAGCTGTAAATATGTGTTCACCTCCTTCCTCTTTTACTGTAATTACCACTCCAGGACAAGGTAAGACAACTGGATTTTGGTGAAAGATCAATATGACCAGATCGTAAATAAAGACCTTCTCAAGGAAAATGTACCCTCATACTCATTGTCCTTCAGAGCAGGAGTTTTAGTCTCTTAAAACCTCTTCATTATCTTTAATTGAAACATAGATAGTAGGAGAATTTATCCATTTCCTCTTCTCTCCATGCTTTACTCTTATTCTAACAATTGTTATTATGAAAGAAGCCTAGATGAGTTTATAGTAACTTGATTTTTGACATGAGAAATTTCAGAACTACTTAACTCTTGAATAATTATGTATCTGGAAGAGCTTTCATGCTATGGCAGAAACAGGATCCCAAGTGTTAACTTTGTAATGGATATCAGAAGATCACCATATGTTATATTTTATTATACCCTTGATTTTCTGGTTTTTGCTGAGATACTGGTTGAAAAGTTAAACATCTTATGTCTATACTTAAAACAAATTCAAGTAGGTACAATGGGAAAGGAAAAAATATAAATTATCATTGTAAAGCATGCCTAGAATGCCACGTGTATCTCAGATTACCGTATCCAGGAAACATGAATTTCAATGAGGAATATCTAGTAAAATTCCGGTATTAGACATCTATTAGAACAGAGAAGACAAAAACAGTCAGAAAGTGATTAGCTGGTGTTTTCAGACCTGCAACAGGTATTGACAGTGTGATACCAGGTTGCTCAGTCCGTGGGTCCTACATTTTTCATTATTAACAAGGGAAAGGACTCCGTTCCATTGAGCCCGGCTCCTCCTGATCATGGAAGCAGGATTAATACTTGTGTTATGATTGCAACAACTTTGCTTTATTATCCTCCTCCAGCTGCAGTGGAGCACAGGAGATATCCCTGGACACCCCCAAACACATCATATATGTATCTTATTGCCCCTTTTCCCACTTCTTTACCTTCCTCTTCTCCACCATTCTGCACTCCAGCCCTGTCACAAGCAATTATTTTCTGATAATTATTTTCTTCATTTGAGCTCATCTTGCTACATTCATAACCAAATTTGGTATTTCTTTTTCTGCCACCTAGGTAATCTCAGCATTACATGCTCAACTAACAAGGCTGTCTAGGTGCTGTTCATCCTGCAGGGCTGTTCTTCCCCAGAGGTCTGCAGTGCTCCCCTCCATTTATCTGTGATGTTCAGCCCTTTCTCACCTTCCCATTAACCACCTCTGAGACTCAAGTGTCCCTGGCAGTCCTCAGAGTGCTTAACTATAACTTCTAGCATCTTCTCCTCTTGTTTATCTCTTGTGTCCGGCAATTTATCATGTCATAGTTTCTTACGTCCAATCATGTTCAGTCAGCCTAACTCTGGACCAGGGCTTATTCAGATGCCTCGATATTTGCTGTAGCTCTAAGAAAAAAAGGAAATGAGACTTGGCTTGTGTATCTTTGCAATATGAAGACTGAGTTCAGATATGAAATAAGATCTTGCAGATGTTGGTTTTAAAAGTACAGTATGTAGGGCTAAAAACACTGAAAAGAATAATTTTAATAAACAAACTGATATGGCAGCAACTGAATATATGTATAAGGATGTATCAAACACCTAAATATCATTGTAATGTTTATAAGACTGATAAACCTGGTCAGTTTGAACTCCAAATTAAAACTTAACTGGATTGACTTTCATTAACACCCTTCATGCTAATGCTTAATCCCTACTCATTTTTAATTGAGATTACTACACATTCAAAGCAGTCAGTCCTTATGAGCCATATGCAACACCTGCTGTGAGCACACAGTACTGCAGCATAGGTCCCAAACCCTCGTTGGTCGCCATCACCAGCATAGGAAGCAGGCTCCAGAGCCCTTCCATGTGGTAGACTGATGTGGGTAACATACTTGGGATCTTTCCCTTTGTGAAAATGTCTAAGTTTCTTGACACTTCTCAGCCCTAGGCTTCTGGTGGTGGCAGAGGTGCTGTGGGATACTCAAGGCAGTTGCTGAGGCAGGTGCCCTGTCCTACTGCCTGGCTCTTTCTTCCCTACTCAGTCATTTCTCATTTTCTTAAAGGTTTCATGTTTTCAGTGATCAGCAATTGTTCTTGAGCAGGTTGCTTATAGTTCTGGAGCTTCTGCTTTTCAGATATATCCATGTTTTAAACACTTAAATACTCCATACTTTCAAAATTGTACATCCTACCAAGAGACACCATGTAACGGGTTCCAGTTTGCATCGCAAGTTCTCACAGCAAATTGGTAACGCTCTTAACAGACCACAGCTGGGGCCTTGCAGAGTTAGCTTGAGGTCTTGAAGCTTATTCTCTGAAGCATTACAATTTTTACAGGGCTACGGGGTGCAAAAATGTTTTTATACCTATTATTATTTACTGTTCTTGTGTCTAAGTTTAAAATAACCTAATATTTATTAAATCATGCTTAGTCTAGATCTGTTTTTATGAGTGCAATAGACCTTTGCTTTGGCCACAGTATAGGCTGTTCATGTACTAGGAAAGTCTTTCTAAATGCTAGGCAGTAAAATTAAAAGGCAGTCAGCCAGTGGGATAGGAGATATAAAAAGACGATATATTATAAAGCAGAATTTAACATTTATGCAAGGAAGGACTCTGTGATGTGTTGGCACAGAATGATCAAGGATTACAATTCCTACTCCACTCTCCAACAACAGATAATGTCTTGGCTTCTAACATCTCAGATATCACTGATCTCTGTCTCCAGTCCAAGCTGGATTTACTCTCTACTGTAAAGTTTAATCCTGAAGAAAAAGGACACAAGGACAAAGAATTTGAAGTGAATTCACCATTCCATCAAAAGTTAATTTAGAAATCAACAGATAAGGTACTTGTTGTCTAGTTAAGAGCACGCTTGAACTGCAATAACCTCATACAAACCTTACATTACATCGGACACTCCAATTCAAAGAGTATTTTCAGTGAAAGTACAGTATCTAGAAGCATATGCATGCTATCCTCTCTTTTTCTAACTCTTCTTCTATGCATGCACTCATTAGCTTTGAAAGACAACTCTTAAAATGAGATATGACCTCTTACATAGGAAAATACATTCACTTGAACTGAAACAGAGATAATTGATCAGGAAACAATGCAGGGCTTCTTCCTTTAAAATAACAGTCAAATCTTGTGAGTAGTAGCAATTGAATTCTTATTAATTTTGCCTAATAGTTGTTATCATAAATGTATGAATACATAGATTATAATTTTTAGACACTAGCAATCTACATGTAGTAGTAGAATAATTATGCCAAAATTGCTGGTTTACGATGAGAGTGAGAAAAGGTGGGCATATTTTCAAGTACTGAATAGAAATGTGATAGCTGTCTCACTTGTATTTAACAAACTGTATTACTGTTTCTTTGTTCTCCATTTAATATCTGATCGTTTTACTGTTCTGGCAGGAAAAAAAATCTTTTTAAATTAGGACACACTGTCTTGTTTATAACTGAAGTATAAATAGGCAAGAAAGCTTAAGGACTCAAGAGACACTTCCAAACACATTTTGCTTCTTGTACTTGAAGGAGATATGAGGTACTCATTCTTCAGAGTATGAGACTTTGGGAGTGTTACATGCCACTATTGTTCTGAACATGAGATTTGACTTCTGCTGTTGCCTTTGCTTTCAATTTCTCAGACATAATAGTGCTATTATCTTACGTTTTTGAATTATTTTTCTGTCAAATGTTCCTAAGGCATTTAAACTTTAAATCAGTTTGTCATTTCCCTACAGTGAGTTTTCAGAGAAGTTGTCATGCTGCACTTCCCCCTGTCCCATCCTACTCTCCATCCCCCAGTCTTCTCTACCAGATGTCATACCATGTCTACCTCATTGGTATTGAGTTTGAAAATGTAACACAGCTTCGTGTGTTTCACATACTAGGTGGGAAAAAAAAAAAAGAGGCTTCTCTTTCTAATTCCCTAAGAGAAGATTATCTCCTCCCTGACACCTCTTTGTAGTGTGTTGTTCACTGCTGGAAGAAATTTTGGATCAAATGGACATAGCACAGAAAATCATTTTGACTACACACTCAAAATGATCCTCATCTTGCTATCCAGCTGTCTATCCTGCTGTAACACAGCTGCATCCCTGCCTGTATGCCCAGTTTCCCTTCCACAAACAGGACAGAAACTGGGCTAATAGTCAGCACTTTTCTCCTCCCTACATACTGATACAGAACTGTCAAGGTTAAAGGTGTATTGGCAAATCTGTCTAGGCTGTTTTTAAGTATTTTGCATCTTATTCTACCCCAAGCCCATTCAGTGATCAGAAGGTCTCTGCACACAACCAGAGCACTGCACTTCCTGCAGACAGTGCTACTATACTACCGGTGTCCTCCAGAACTGACCTCTAGTTTATAGGTTCTAAGTATTGAAGAAGCAAAACAGTTCTCTCCCCTTAATTAGGGAGATGATTAATGAAGGCTCTTTGTTGGGTGGGTCAGTTCAGATGACAGGAAAGACTGACTTGTTAACCTTGTGGTTAAATGTATGTTTAGAAGCTGTTTTAAAGATACATTAGATAAAATATACTCCATCATCAAGCATTCATAACGTAGCTTCAAAAGCTAAACTAAGGACAAGAGAGGAGGATTGATTTAAGTAATTTTTTAATAAAATTACTCCAGAAATAAAAATATCCCAAAACACAGAGTTAAAGATTCTGCAGTCAAACACCAGAGGACATAACTTCTATTTAGCTTTATGTTGCATAATTACCATGGTATACCCATGATGTTCAGGGTGAAGCAAGCATATTAAAGATAGATTCATAATTAGATCTGAGGTACTTGGCTAATTAACAAAATGGATAGACAAAATCTGTATTTCATTAGGGTGAGATGTATCAGTTTCCTCCTGTGCTTCTACATGTTTGATATATTATACTGCAGTGAGCTATTTCCAGTGGATCGTGTTGGGATGTGGTGATAAGTCACATGCCAAGCAACATAATAAAATAATTTACAATCAACCAGACTGGAAATATCAGTTGGGGGATTCTCTGTATTTAATGTTTCACTGTAGGAGTTCATCACATTGCTCTCAGGCTTTCAAGCTGGTGTTGCTACTGATATTCTTTCGGCAGTCTTCCTTCTCTCTCTAAGAAAATGAAAGAATAAAAGTCCCTAAATGTATGTGTATACTTGCTAAAGTGCTATCCTCTCACACTGAATGTTGTGTGTTTTAGGTCTTATAATATTGTCTTATACAGCTTGTTAGTCAAGTAAGAGCTTGATGCATACACATCCCAATGAAAAGTGATATACAGGTAAATAGATAGAAAGCTAATTCTCATTCTCTGTTTATACTATAAAGTTGGAAGCTTAAAGAAGAAAAATGCACCTTATTGAAGAATCACAAAAGTATGAATTAATTTAAAAAAGCAGTACGACTTTTTCCCCATAATTTTCCTATTGTCCTCTAAAAGCATTAAAAAACCCCCAAACCTAAGGCTTTCTTGTAGCCAGTGCTGCACATGGAAGAAAAGGAAGCTACTAAGCCCAGGATTGTGTCTATCAGATGATTTTCTCTGTGTGTGTGCACCTGTGTATTTTTAATGTTTATTTTCATATACACGTATATGATGCTATCTTTCTCATGGCAGATGTTCTCTTTGCTTCTTGCTATAATTCCGCTCATATTTGGCGTGCCGGTATTACTGGATCTTTGTGTCTAACTTGTGTACTCCATCTATTTTTTATACAGGTCTTTCCTGAAACTTGCAGCAGGTAATGTTAGTGAAGAAGAAATCAAATCTGTTTAATTACAGTAAAAAAAAATTAACATCTTAAGCAGCCATGCGTCATGCCTTTTCCCGACTCCTCTCCCTCGTACCAGCTCAGGACAACTGTGACACTGACAGCATCGATGTCATTATTATTACCATCACTGATACCAGAGTGCTGTTGAATGCTTTTTTTCTTCATAGGTAGCTTATGTGCTAGTTTGTTGTATTCACACACTAAAGAATAATAATATTTCTAATGATAAGGATAATATAAACCAAGACCTAACTATGAAGCAAAGACTAAAATAACTCCAGGGGTTAAACTATTTGATAGACCTTTTACTGCTTGGATATAGCAGTAATCCAAAATGAGGTAATAAAATCACTTACCTCCCACTATACAAAGATTACTTGATAAATGCAATAGAAACATAAAGAGAGTCTTCATGTTTAACAGTAAATTGTTATGGAGTTGGGGTTTTTGTTGTTTTTATGTTAATTAGATTGGAAAAGACTTCTGAGATCATTGAGCCCAACGTGCGATCGAACACCACCATATCAATTAGACCATGGCACTGAGTGCCACATCCATTCTTCCATTAAACACCTCCAGGTATGATGATTCCACCACCACCCTGGACAGCCCATTCCAATATGTAATCACTCTTTCTGTGAAGAAATTCCTCCTAATGTCCAACCTAAACTTCCCTGGCATATCTTACGTCCTCTTGTCCAGTCCCTGGTTGCCTGGGAGAAGAGGTTGACACCTAGCTGGCTACAACCTCCTTTCAGGTAGTTGTAGAGAGTGATAAGGTCGTCCCTGACCCTCTCCTTCTCCAGGCTAAACAACCCCAGCTCCCTCAGCTGCTCCGCATGGGGCTTGTGCTCCAGACCTTTCACCAGCTTCATTGCCCTTCTCTGGATAAGTTGTATATTGTTATATACTATTAGCAATTCACTACCCTTCAGCAGTCCACAGAAATGTAGTATTATCAAGGTTACAACTGTTCCCATTCAGAAATACTTTATTTAAAATGAAATTTACATGATTTATACTGCTGTAAGTATTAAATCTTGTTTTAGTAGTCTACTGCTTTCTCCAAGATTCCAGTGTTTGAAATGCTGTAGATTTGTTCATAGTCAATCTATGCCTTACATTTTCTTCGTCACAAGTTTTACAGACTTACGTTTGAAAAGCAGCTTCATAGGTTTGGAAACAATGTGATTTCAGACCCCATTGCATAAACACAGTCCATCTGATGTTTGGCAGCTTGTAGTAGTACTGACATGACAATTTTGACTGAATCACTAAAAAATGAGACCAGGGCTCAGCTATTTAAAGACAGTTAAGAGTCTAACTTTGCTTGAAAACATTTTTTTTCTCCATTGCAATGTTGTTGTTGTTGTTGAAAGCTTTTATAAGGACATTATAATTGTTCAAATAATACAATAAATGAATATTGGACTGCTTTGGATAGTGTTGTGAAGTAAACTGACATTAAAGTAAGTGATAACAACTGCTCTTGTTTGTAGTATTGTTACCCTCCAACAAGTTTAAAGAATGGCATTCTGATTTGCAAGACCTTCTCCATTATTATTTTTAATGTTCCACACAGGTACTTAAGCTCAGATGGCATCTGAAATGTCTGAAAATCTGTGGCTGAAGAATTCCAGCATTAGCTTGTAGGAGGTACATGTAACACTGATGTTAGTAATTAAAATGACATCTGCAGAGAAAACATGCAAAAGCAGCTGTCGTTTGATTTGGGCCATTCTAGATGTCTAAAATCCATCAGACTGCTTGAAAAACTAATAAAAGCCAGCTGATTCACTGTATTAGTTGCTGAAAGGCATCTGGGGCTTTGAATTTGCAGACAGCATATCCCTTCCAGACCCAAGAGAAGAGATGTCATGGAGGCCAATTAACCTAGGAATAGCTGTTAATCCCTTTCAGGTCATGTAGAAGAACAAGTACAGATAAATACATGGGACAAAAGCACTTTTGAGTTTACTAAGCTGCTTTTTAAAATAGTTCTCAGGCAGTCAAACAAATAACATAGTAGCACTTCACGTCTTCTCCACGCTATACAAACACCTAATTAGCTCTCAGAGTCGGTCATTGTTCTCCAGATCTTACAGGCAGGAAAACTAAGGCACAGAGCTGGAAGGTATCCAAGGCCAAACACAGTGCCAGTAACCGAGCCAGGATTACAGTTCTGGAATAGCTACAATCAAGACCCCAGCTTGATATGCCCCATGCAAAACAACATTTCCATTCACGAGAAAGGTTGTCTTTAGAGTACAAATTTTCAAGATCCTGCGTCTTTGAAAGCTAGTTATTGACCCTGATGGGCTCACTCTAGGTGCTAAACATCCAGGCCCTGATCCAAGGCAATACTTAAGCACCTTTACTAAACAAGCAAAACAAACAGACGAACAATAGTTTTCAAGTATTTAAAATCAGTCTCAAACAAATAAACCTGAGGGGTTTTTTAATATAGTTGTCACCCCAACAGGATCAGTAGCCTTGGTTGCCATCTTTTACCAAGAGTATCTCTTTTGCAGTTATTATGGTCACTTATCTATACTGTCCAGCATAAAGACAGTGAATAAAATCAAAAAAGTGCCTATGATTCACCCCATTCTGTATTTTTTTCATGGGCTAGGTAATCTGGTGCTGCCGTGCAGCCAGGCAGACCATGTTGAAAAGCATAAACTGAAACATTAGGCACAGCAGGTAAAAGATGAAACGGGATATTCCTGTTTATGTCAGTTTAGATTCAAATATATATGATGTATATTTATGGTATTTAAAAAAACAATAAAACCCCCATACCTTGTGTAATCCAATATTTTCTCCCATACCTGGATTCAAATTTATGTCCAAGAGATTATTTTGCCATACAGAGAAATGACAGAATATTATATTTGTGTTTACTTTATTTTGTGTGCTTGATTAAAAAAACAGCTGCCTCAGAAGTTGTGATAATCAAGGATCGCCAATTCCATAGGCTCTGTCTTCTGCAGCTATAGAACTCCTATAAGTCTCTTGCAACATGGCTTTCTAATTAGTAACAGATACAGGTTTGTTGTTGTTTTTTTTTCATTTCCACACAAAAAAATTCTTGTTATAAATTTTTTTCCTAGTCAATAGCAATCTACTGGAAATATGTATATTATGTACTATATGTCATTTGAAAACACTGGACCCTGGCTATCAGTTACATTAAATGTGCAGTCCACAATGAGAATAAGAGATCCAAAGTACATTTCTCTGACTTGTGTTTACCAATCAGTCCAGAATAAACCAATTACTTTTTTTAATCCCAATTTATATAATATATTTAATTTAGGATACTGGGTTTTGTTTATGGGAGTCTGTTGATAACGTATATTATAAGGACCATTATTTTCTTAAGAGTTCACTTCCTCTCCACCACTTTAAACTCCAAATTCATATTTTTAAATTGGTTTCTCTTATTTTCTAAGAACTAGGTATCAGTCTATGCAAATTCTTATCTTACCAGAAGTTTTATTGAAAATCAAATATCCTGGTTTTCCCTTCTCCATAATACTATTTCAAATAGATATACTAATTTCTTCAATCCATTCAGTGTTCTCAGTGTTGAATTGAACTTTATTGAAAATCTAGTGTTAAAGAAAATGCACTATATTCAATCAACCTTTGTAAGAAACAGAGAAACATTATTTTGGTATGTTAAGCTTAGCCATGGAAAATATATGGACAGAATTTTAGATGCTATTAAATACTGAGCTACAGTAGAACAACTTCATCATTGTCCTAACAGATAGAAATATCAACTTAATATCTAATTTTTTCCCTCAGTTCCAAACACTGTAACTTCACTGTCTTCAATTTATAATTGCCATAGGATTTACATTTGGATAAATATATACTTCCAAGAACCAGTTATGGTATTCTCACGTTAGCCTCTTCTTCTACTTCAGATCAACAAGCTCCTTATGGAATTCAATATCGCATCTCCTCCCATGTTGAGGATGCAAGCTCTTCGTGATTTCAGACACACGTGTTTATTGGTAGAGATGGTGATATTTGTTTACGGTTTTGTTTTTGTTTACAGCAAGCTGTGTCTTCAGCTGAAAAGACAAATTCAGATGTGGAATTTTTATTGCCTCTTTGACCCTGTATCCGTGAGAAATACTGGTTTTTATTCATACTCAAATGTACTAATAAGATTTCTAGCTTGTATTTGTCTTATGGAAAACGCAAAATAATTTGTACCAACACATCCTTACATAGTAAGTAATTGGGGGATTGGAGGGAAAAGTAAGATGCCTATCTACAAATAGTGGTTTTCGGGAATCTTCTCTACATCTTTGTCACTTCTATAGAAAGCAAACTCTTTCTCTCTTTTCTTACACATTGCAGCAGGATAATGATCCAAGCGAATAAGATAAAAGTGGTAGTGAGAGCTCATTAGAAGGACTATGTTTATTCCCTTGCAATTGGCTCACCTCATATTTCAGTGTATATTTACTGCCACAACTTTTTCTTTGTCCCGTCAGAAGATGCATGCAACTTTGTTATGAGAATCAGTTCTGTCAGGTGTATCTTTTTTTTTTTCCCTTCCCAGCCACTAAGATTTCAGTATTTCTGACATCAGGTCTTATTTAGAAACTTTGCCTGTTCTTTCCTGAGCCATTTATTTCTTTTGTGCTTTCATAAATAGTCTACAAACTGTAGTTGAAGCTTTACTTCTTATTAAATTATTGCTTGAAGGGTTTATTACTTTTCTGTCTCAGGATGTAAAGTTAATATTGATTTGTCTAGAAATCTTCCTTCTAGAAAATGTTGTGGTATTTTTCAAAAAAAGAGAGATTGGCAGAGAAGCCCAACCGACTAAAGTTCCTGACTTTTAAAGCTTCCAACTTTTAAAGTTTTCTCTCCTCTGAACGAGGAAGCAATGTCTGCAGAGATCCTAAATAGATATTTCCTTACTACTCTAAAGCCCTTCTTTAGATTATTCTAAAATACTGAAGAGAAGGAAGGGGAGAAGAAATGAAGGAAATATTTATCCTTTATCTGAAATGTCTCGCTTAGTGTAAGATAGTGTCTCCTACATAAATTTTTGAGAAATTGTCCTTTTGTTTACTTCAAAGTCTGATCTAACACGTCTTATCTAGTGCATTTTCAGGCAACTAATATATGTTTTCAGGCAGATCACAGAAATCATCAGTCTGGTTGCCAGTTTTAAAGAAGTCTTTCAGTTGGAAATCACGTGGGAGGGGGATATGACTAAATATTTTCACATGGAAAAAATTATAGTAAGCTGAAAAACTCACTCTCCCCACTCTCCTAGCAGTTTAACAAAGAAGACACTTCTCTCGAATCTTGCAGCCTACCAGGCTCTGAGCTGAGAGTAACAGTTACCACCAAAGCATTTAGAGTTTTCCGTCACGTCCCAAATCTGCCCCAGTCATTGTCTCATCTTTATTGTTTCAGAGGAACAAACTTGCAGGGGTCCAGGAAGGAGCAGATAATCAAAACAGAACCAGGACATATTTATCCAGTTGTGCTTTAGGGAAAGTATTGCTGAATTTGGGTGACTGAAATGGTGAGGCGTGACATCTGATTGAATGTTGTTATCCCAGTGCAGATCTGCACATCCTGTGAAACTGTTAGTGCTGGCAAGAAAAGAAGAGATGAACACAGAGACCAAAAAAAAACCAAAACACACACACACACATGAAAAAAAGTAAACCATACTGTTTAAATTATGCTTGTAGAGGCTATTTAGCAGCTCCAGAAGAATTGGACTGAAAAACTTCTTTAAAGGAAATCTTGTCTCTTAGAAGAAAAAATATTCCAAATGATACTGAGTTCATCATTACTCTATGTGAATTGCTTTAATATCCATCTCTTAAATTCACGTACAAAGATCTCACAACAAGTTGCTGAAATACTGCTGGCTATTAAATATGTTAATATAAACAGTTAATTTATAGGATAATTAACCAGTAATTAAAGACTAATTAAACTGAGAGACTCAGGAAAAAAAAAAACAGTTAACTCATGAGACAAAATGCTGTCTGTGTCAACCAGAATCAAGAAAAAAATCTACATAAAATTTGAATATCAATAAAGTATGCAGTTACAATCACATAAGAACGAACCATTACTGAAGACTCTTTAACAAGTTATTACTGCAATTTGCAGTATTCAAAAAGCAAATTTTTAGCTAAAAAGTGAAATTTAGAGAGTTCAGACATGCTGATAAGCTATGAGAGCCATGTATTTTCTTAAGAAAACATGTAAGCTTCTCTAAAATTGTTGCAAATTATTTGTCCTCCAGAGCTGGGAACAAGAGAAGAATATTTGTTGATTCTTATAAATATTTCTCGCGACTAGTAACTCCTTTACTATAAAATAGTATAGCCTAATCCCTAAACAGTTCTATTGTATTGGATTAACTGAAAAGGAGAACAAATCCATAAATAATTCAGAAGGAAGACTGGATTGTCCTTCAGATAATTCTATATTCTTATCAATTCTATTGATATGATTTCCCTGAGCCTTCTCTTGTCCAGGCTGAAGAGTCCCAGCTCTCTCAGCTTTTCCTCAGAGGAAAGATGCTTCAGCCCTTCAGTCATCTTTATGGCCATTTGCTGGACTCTATCCAGTATATCAATGTCTCTCTTGTACTGGGGAGCCAGAACTGACCACAGTACCCTAGACGTGGCCACATCAGTGCTGAGTAGAGGGAAGCGCTCGCCTCTATCTTTCTTTCAATCCATAACTCATGACACATCTTAATAGAGGGTTTTGAACACAGCAGGTAAGTAATTTTTAAACATTTTTAACTGAATATAGCTGTTTATTTTCCTGACTCTATAATATGAAATTTTTGATAAATTTTGTTCAATGAATTAGTAATTTTTGTGCATCTTTTTTTTACCATCCATACCAATTATGTTGTATTGTGTTTCAACTGATCTTATAGACTACATTTTTTCCTTGTTTGTGTTTTTTTAGTAATTGTTTATTTGTTTCTTTGGGGAGAGATGCTTTATTTTGTTTTGTTTTCTTTTGGTTTAATTAATAAATACACCTAGAAAAAAGGCACAGTGGTGATGCTAAATACTTTGAAAAAAGGTTACTCATTCTCAAGTAGCTACATGGAAACCCAGCTCTTTCAAGAAAATGACGCTGGTCCCAATACATTCCTGAAGTTTCCAAGTTTCCTAAGCTGATCAGCAGGCTTAGGTAGCTAAATGCAATAGTACATGGCAGTGAATCATCGGATTTGCCACTTAAAATCCCAGGCTGGGGACTGAAATTCTTTACATGAAAAAAAAAAGACAAAAACATCAAACCACAGAAACTAAAACCAACCAACCCAAACCCCCCACAGTTTACAATACCCTGACTTACCTTTTTATCACTCACTATCGTAAAAAATTATCTAAAATCAGTACCAAGTGGTGTGTAGTTCCTGTCTATCTGCTTCTTTGGTTTATTGTTGGTTTTGTTTTTCTTTTTGTTTGTTTTTTCCCTAAGACAGTTGATTTATTTCAGACAAATTTAGGAGAAAGACGTCCGATTCTTTTATATCATGTACACTGTATATATGTTTCCTATGATACCAGAATCTAGGCAGGGAGAAGAAGCTAAATTAAGGGCTCTCATTGTCAGTAGCTGTTTGATCTGCTTGGCCTGGTGAGTATTCCATTAGAATGTGCATGTAAGCTATCCAGTCATCTCTGATTTAACAATGGTGAGGGCTGTATACTGCGCTGTCAGTCCCTGGGAAAAAATGGGATGGAGCTAACTGCACTTTACAGGTTTGGTGTGAAAACTAGAAAAGTGAAGATACCATGATAGAATAATCATATGAAAAACGGATAGGCATTTAGAGACAGATCCATATGAACTCAAGTACGATTAGCATTTCATTTTGTTTACTTTTAAATTTTATGTATTTAAATTCCAAGTACTGTGTATCCCTGTGGTAACACAATTTCCTGTCGAACTGGCATGAGATACTACAGAAAATCTCTTGTTTTGTTTATATTTGTAGTGGAAAAATACATATGAACTTGTTTGTCATGAAAACTATGCTAAGATTGTAAACTATGAAGCTATTTGCTATCATTCAATAAGTATCAGTAAGATCGTATGGAAATCAATACTACTTTTAGGCAATGAAAAAATTGCCAAGTTCCAGTTCTGCACTTCATTATGAGCTACTGACATCAATACAAATTTTAAAAACAAATTAAAAAAAATATTTCTTTGATGTGTACAAAAGGGGACCCTCAAGTTTCCATCGTTTCTGTCATTTATTACTGTTAGAAATGTGGTTCTCCTATTTGTAAATAGCTGCCTCTGGTGCTCTATTAATGCTTTCTCTGAATATAGCTGAAGTCATGGATATGTACAAGTACAAAGAAGTACTGAAAGAGCTCTTCCATCATCAGAACAGGATTTTCCTCTTAATACTTTTGCATCACTCTCATTAACAGTAGTTGCAGATACAAGGGAAGGATAAATCCCAAAGTATTATCTAAATGCAGTCCAGCTGACATTAGAGAATTCTACTTTGTTACTTGCTGAGTGTTTTACACAGTGACATTTTAAATTTGAGTTAAACAAAACAAAACAAAACAAACAAACAAAAACCAAAACAAAAATCAAAATAAAACCAAACAAAACAAAAAAACACAAAACAAAACCAAAACAAAACAACACAACAAAACCCAAAACCCACAAACAAACAAACAAAGAAAAACACAGAGAGAGAAAGAGGACAACCAGGGAAGGAAGAAATTAAATTCCTTTTACACTTTGGTTTTTATTAATATCCTGCACCTAAGACATGGGTAATCAGTTCAGCATAGGTGTTTAGTAGTCTGCCTTCAGAACACACATATACATACCTCACTAAGGCCTGCCTTATATATGCCTTAACTTTAACAAAAAATGAGAATTTTTCAGAATATGGTTCTCTTTCACAGCAGGTTCCCACAATGTCATGTTACTAAAAAATACTCGTTTCACAGATGTAACTCAAGTGTGTAGAAAGATACAAATATCTTGTCACCTTTCCATGTTAATACCAGATGAAATTACATATTTTTAACATGGGGGGATTTGTCAGAGGTTTTGAGATTCCATATGAACAGACTAATTTTGTAAGGCTAAAACAATGAACTAGGCATGCTTTCCCTATGTTTTTTGTAGTGTATGTGGCTGTGCCAAGGTCTGAGCTCATTCGGAGTAGATAATGTAGTCCTGAACTGACAGGAAGATTGCTGCCTTGTTAGTCTGCAGTCCCACATGAACTCACACACATGTTGACCCTAAGACTCAGCAGGCAACTCCAGAAAAAACACTGAAGTTGTTCTCAGAGCATAAAGATAAACAGATGGATGAATATTTGTAAAACAGGGATCTTAGAAGTCGTGCCATTTGTGGATGAAGTGACAAAGTAGTATTCTTTTGGTTCAGTCACATAGACTGTGCTTTCTGTAATATTGACTGATTCTGATTTTATAGTGTATTTGATGCTCTTTAAAAACACAAGGATAGTGTAGAGATGAATCAAAGATGAGTTTGTATGTTAAAAAGAAAAGGATTCACTCTCATTATCAGCAAGAGTACTGTCTATGTTCCCTGTCAACTCACAGTTCTCTTCAGGGAACTACCAATATGTGCATAATACTTTAGGGAGAAGAAGGTATGCTTTTTGAAGTTGATAAAAGAGGAAATAACTGTGGATGAGACTGAATTATTGGTATGACTATTTAGGAAAAAACAGAACTAAAAAATTTATTCCAACTGGGGTCTCCAGGCTATGGAAGAAAGTGGAAGGAATTGATCCCTATTAGATAGCATGCTGGAGGAATTATCAAGAGAATTGGTCAGGACAGAATATGTTAGCAAATGAAAAAACATGAAACTATATAATACATGTGCAACTGTCCATGTGTAATCACTGACAGACTTCTAAATACCACAAGGGAATAGATTTCTTTATACTTCAGAATTCAAAGCAGTCATTGAATTCTGTTTGTTGTTAAGGTTTTTTTTTTTTTTTGACCAAGGCAAAGAAAGAGAAAAGACAGATTAATATCATCAATGTTATCCAATACAGTGATAGCTACTGACAACATTAGTGTATGACAGTGTCTTCTGCCAGGAAATAAATAGCATGACATGGAAAAATGATTTTTAAAAGAGGCTGCATTATATTGTCTGTAATAGGAGGGAGGGTTAGGAAAATAAAAAAGGAATGTTTAACTCGTTTGGTTTTCAGTATAAATTTTCATCTGATCAGATTTCTCCACAGATTTTGAAACATTAAAGTTACTGAAAGTTACTTCTTCCCCTTCCCTGCACATGACAACTAGTCCCTCTTACTGCTGGTGCTTGGGAACCTGTACAAAATATATAAATTTTACTTGAAAAGTTTGATTTGTCAAATTTAAATAAATAGTAGATTTCATTCTGTTGCCTCAAATTTGGAAAATGAACAAGACACTCCAAGTTGCTGCTTAGAAATGTTTTTTTTTTCATTTCATTATCAGAACAATTTCTTTTAATGTTGAAATTCAAATCCATTCAGAAAAACAGTTGACTTAATCACAACAAAGATTTGTTTGAGTTCAGTTTACTTTCATATTTTGGCTCCCTTTTTCTACTTTTACTTTTGGTTCAGGACAGGAAATAATGTAAACCTCCAAATAATTCATCATATCAAAAACATTAATTCCTACCTACCTCTACTTACTCCAGCCTATCCTTTCTTTAGCTCTGTACTACAAATATGGCACTTACTCATTGCGAAAATTCCTGGGGCAATCATATTTCAGACAAAAGAAAAAAAAACACAAACATTTACTCTCAGCTTAACTCCTTGTATTTGCAAGGAACTATAGTACTACAACTGAAGATACTGCCAAATGCATTTCATGTGATTGGTGTTTAAAATCTCCCCTGAGCTGCAGTTATGTTTCTGAATTCAGAATTTACCCCAAAGTACATGGTGTTCCCTGTGTGCATTTCTATAACGTTTACTATTCACAACTTGTACAATAGCATAGTGTGTGTCATATTATTCAATGTTTGGGATCTAACCCACATAACATGCGAGAGTGAATCTTACTGCTAAGAAATACTTTAATTCTCAAAGGTGCATGTTGTCTTTCTTCTTCACTTCAAAAGCAAATAATGAGGCAGGCAAAAAGGCTGAGTGTTTCAGAGGCCATGCAGTCAACTACATGTTGAAGGGAGATGAGCTTAGTATCTATTTTCTTAGGTTGTTCACTACAAAGTGAAAGCCTGACATACCAGCTGAATTCTGACTCAGGAAAGCATGTCTTATTAGATAAGCTCTGAAACCAGTGAATTGTTTTTCTTTCTAGTTTTGGGGTTTTGTTTAGTTTTAGGCACAATTTAGCACTGAGAACACAGTGTGTTCCTAATACAGGGAATCTCTCGTATGAAAACAGCAATGAAAAACACAATAACAATAGGAAACTCTGAAATGCACCATGCTGTTGTTAGTCATCAGGTAAGCCACCCTCATCTGGTGATTTGAAGAATTCGAATGAACTCAAACTAACCTACAGAAACAGCTCCATGAGCCCCAGCTTACAGGAAAGAAAGGTTGTGTGGGGAAGCCTCCTGTAATACTTACTTTATCCAAAACATATGTGACTCTTGTTTTAACACCTTTTTAAAACAATGCCTCTTTTAGGTGTCATGCTCGATAAAACACTTGTTCGCCAAAACTCAGAATGAATTAGAGAAAGAAGGAGAAATAAAAGCCACACTTTTTATCATTACATTTTTATTGAAATTTAAACACCCAAGTGGAAGAGATTTACATAAAAGAATTTGACCTACACGATATACCATACGTGATTGAAAATTGCTTTGCCATTCTTCATAAAATCTCAGCTTGACTGACAGATAGAATGTAGAAGCAATATATGAACTCTGCTTTCATTTATATTTGCACTCTCACGTATCAAATAGTATTATATATTTTTGCTTAGTATTTTACAACAACCAGGACTTTAGTTCAGCATCGTTCTAAAGAATAACCCAACGTATGCCAAAACAGGCAGAATTTTTGATTCTTTGCTTAACTTTTTATATAATCACGCTTTCAGAGACTTAAAATGTAAACAGAAGTCAATGGGGATACTTTTACTGAAAGTCCAGCTGATTTGCATAGTAGGGTTTTATCTATGTAAGGAAACTTTTAAAGTATCTGTGGACATAAAGGAGTTGGACATGCAATTTTACTAATTAAATTTTGGAAACTAAGAATATGATTAATGGGATTAATTTATCTCTCTGTTGCTTGCATTTTGATAAACAAATAATAAGTAAACTTTGAAATTGCCCTCAAATTGGAAACATAATGATTTTTTTTTAAGTAAAATAGATTAATTTCCTTCAGAACATGAATTAGCAATAGTCTCAATTAGTTTGGAATTTTTCTGCAAATGATAAACCTAGAAAGAAGTATCATTTCCAAAGTTAGCGTGCAAATCACAGAGGATAACAATAATTTCAATCCACTTCCTGCATGTAATAAACAAGAGGAAAGTTGAACTAAAAAGTAACAAACCTTTTACTACACTGTTCTAAAATTTCTAAGTAACTAGCAACAGGATGGAAACACAGGAAGGAATGATCCAATAATCTAGTATGTGTTAGATCTGGATATTTTCAGAAGCTGTCATGACAGGTAAAACCAAAATAAAAAGAACATTGAAAGTTTGCAGTGAAGAAGTACAGCATTAAGCTTCACTCTATATCACAGAGAATTGTAAAACTCTGTGAGAATTGTGCATAAAACCCTTACATCTTTGATGGTTTGGTCCACAATACATATTTGGTATGACAATAAGCATATTGAGCCAACTCTTTTATCCATTTCTGGGTTCATAAGCTGGCTTTGACAACAGTGAAGAGGTCCTGAAGAGCAGCCTCTGCCAGTCAGTAAAACCAAAAACTATTTCTAGGAGAAGCCTGATGTAATGAAGTTATTGTCAGGGAGGTGGGTGAGGGAATAGTTGTGTAAGAGAAGCAGTGATAACCCACAAACAGCCTTTTCTAGGGGCAGGGTTGGAGAATGGGAGGGCAGGGCTGAACAAAGGGTCCAAGTGTGAGGACACAGGACAGAGACCTACTTGTACATTGTCAAGCTTCATTGGTAATGAAGATGATTGGAGAGGAGCAGAACTTACTGCAAAGAGCCTTTAAGGGTTAAGCTACCTCTAGTGCAGTCTTAGAAATAAAACTAAACATGGACATATCATCAGAGAGCAGAGGGAAAAGGAAAGGTGCTGGTGGACAATAAAGAAAAAGAAGCATAGCAAAATATGTTGTATTTTCCGAAACAGCAAGATTGAATCACTGTGTTTTGATTGACGCTTTGCTATTGAAAGTGTGAATATTTTAAATTATACAGTTTTGCATCTTCAGTCTGATAAAATTACATATATATATATGTAAAAATAATGTCCACTAGTACAGTATAAAAATTATAAGACAGGGAGACATGAAGTTTAAATACTTTAAAAACATAAAATCGCAATAAAAATGCATACATGTATGAATATGAAATAACTCCAAATACTTGAAAATATTACTTAAAAATTAGAATGCTAATTTGATTTGACATGTTTACATCCACTTTTAATGCAAAATTGCTTATCTAACCAAATATTCTAGCGAGAGTAAGACTATATTTTTTAATGGAATTTTTTTCACTGTATAGTTCCAATCCCATTAGTAATGTCTTAGAGTGGTGTTCACATAGGAGGTTATATAGGGATTTAAATACATAATCATGCATTGTGTAGATCAGCATTTAAAATCAAGGTTATGAAATATCTATTTGCTGAAAAAGTGGAGTGGTTGCATCTCATGAACCCTGAAATATTTCTTTTTTGAGTGTATTTCAAAGTTTCAGGTTTATTCCTCATAAATGATCCCCTATCCTACTCTGAATTGCCTGTGGGGTTTTTTTTTTTAAGCAGAGGTAACAATAATTTAGAGTCTACTGTTGAAAAACAAATGCTAGAGTAAATTCTTCTATTCAGCAGTAAAAAAAAAAAAAGCAGTCGAGAGAGCAGTCTCCTTGAGGGTATCTACATAACTATATTGATTCTTTTTCTGTAGTGCTCACAGCTACTGTGCTAAAGGGATGCACACAAAAGGTTAGAGTCAGCCTTCACAAGGTCCTTTCTAAGTCTGAGACAGGAAAGTTTGACTGGGCTTTCTCTCTTTCCTGGACATTTCATCAGTGAATCTTCCCTTTCAAATTGCCTGGTCTTTGTCTGTTTGTTCCTTTACTCTTTATAGTCATTGTTTGGAGTATCTATGTGGGTCCCTCTGTGTGAAACATTGTAGGATATTGGGAAAGCTTGTCTTTAAAGAAAAAAAAAGAAGTATTATGCCCAGTGTTATCTTTTAGACGGTGAGTATCTGCGTCTGTCTATCATAGCCAAAACCCCATAATCCCTAACTATTTATATGTGCATCTTTTCTCCTAGCTTTTTTTTTTTTGTTTTTTGTTTTTTGTTTTGTTAGTTGCCATGCTCCAAAGGATCAAAGCTGTCTTGCTGGGTCTCAAGTACAAAGCCATATCTAGGTAAAAAATGTTATAAAAAGCTACATGATGCAGGTCTAACCCACTCGTTAGTATGCCTCACAGGTTCTCCTGTGAGCCATATCCCTAGGGGCTATCAGCTTCTCATGGTCTCAGCTGAAAAGCTTGGGATCAAATTGCTGAGACTTAGGCATTTAGCTTCTGAGATTCCGTGCTTTGTTTCTGAACCTGTCAGCAAATATTGTGGCCTTCACATAAAAGGAATGGATCTACATTTGAATTACTGTGCCACTCACATGCTTGGATCTGGCTCCTTTTGATTTTGGGGAATAATTAAATCATTGTTTAATATGTACTGTAATCAGAGAGAATATCTTACAGACTGCATGTATCTTCACTTTGCATATACCCTCATGAAACTCAGTGCATGCTTTATAACACTGTTTCCCACAATCTGAAGTATATTGCCCAAAAAGGTGTCTGACATTTCAGAAGATCAGTAGCTCAGAGAATGAGTTTTGCATATGCCAGAGAGATAGTTGGTAATGTTTGACTTTGATGCACTATTATGAGAAGACTGAACGCTGCCACTGCCCCTCTGCTATTTCTGTACTTTTCTTATTATTTCTATACTTCTGTATTATTGCTGTTAGTTCCTATACTATTCTTTCAGTACAGAAAAATAGCAAATATTAGGATCCAAATATTACATTTTCCCTGGAGTTTACATGATAGTAATTTCTCAGTCATTTTTGAGGAGGCACATAATGAGAAAATACATGGAGAGATCTGCCGAAATAACTGTTCTCGTCTGAGGAATTATCAGACCTTTGCATCATTTGATTCCTGTGCAAAAGGTGAGAAAGAGGATTTACCAGAGGGAATCAGAGGGTTAATTTCTCTTTTCTCTCCTTGTCCTCTCCTAGTAACACCTGCTTGTTTCTTTCCCATGTCACTTCTGCTGCCTGCAACCACTGTATAACTCACTCCTTTTAGGTCAAGGACTTGTCAGCCTTGATATAAATATTAATAATTTCAATTCTTTACAAAGAATGGTGTATATGTTGAGTGAGGGATTTTCTAAAAGCCAGTTTCCTCAAAAACAGATGATCTTAAGGGACAGAGCATTGTCTAGTAAAAGCAGCAGAAACTGGAATAGATGACTTCTAAGCTCTGCCTTTGAATTTTTCTTTGACACAGAAGTAATTTAATTCCTGTGATGCAGGCTACCCACTTGTAGAATTAGTCTAATAATAATTACCTGGCTCACAGCATGTTCCAAGACTTCATTATTGTTTATAGAGCACTCTGTTTGTCAGGTTTGAGCGTTTTGCCTCAAAACTTTACATAATAGGAAATCAAACAACGAAACTGTTAATAATTATTAAATTACTTCTCAAGTAATGCAGAGCTCTTCATTCACACTGATAGTCTTTCTCTGTTTATCTTTTCATGTATAAATGTGCTGCATTCTATCAGATCCTGAATTTCAAAAAATATTCAAAACCTTCAGCATGAAGAAGTGGAGATTACATTATTTGAGACTTCAGGTTTTGGATATGAGGAAGACAGAAAAAGGATATGTGCAAGGGAATTTGTCTGATACAGGAGTTTGTCTGATATTGAAGAAAGGAATGTATTTGCTAGATTTGGTCACAAAAATTACTCCTCTTCATTTTCTTTTGACAACTGCACCAGTATGATAATGTGACAGAATGTTCTGATATCAACCAAACCTTCTCTGGAGCTTTTCTGGCACTGCTTAATTTCTTTGGGGCACCTATTTGTTATCTCAGTGGATACTCTAATCTAAACTACACTAAATATTTACAGCACCACAGCTCCTCCAGACTTTTTCTCCACAGCGAAATATCTGTGTTTCAGGGAGCAAATAAGCCAGTGGTTTTCCTTACATATGTTCTCAGCTGATTCTTACACTGAAAAATAAATTTACACTTCAAAAGCTGCATACCATGCACTCATGTGCCCCATGGCTCTCTCACTATATAATTTTATTTAAGAATATCCTGATTCATTTAACTTCTAGAATCAATCTGCAGTTCTGAAGGCAATATTTTATCAAGAGACATGGTGAAAAACAAGCAATTTGCGAAGCAAATCCAATAAACAAGGACAAAACCAGATGACAGAACCTTATTTTTTTGCAGTTTTGCAGGAGCAAATTTTGCAAAGGCACTTTGCACTAGCAGATGTCCTGTAAAAATACATTGAAAATACATCTTGGGATATCTTCAGTAAGGCAAAGGTTCTTCCTGCTCATTTTAGTGGGATAGCTACAATGCGATCCCCATATTGAAATGGCATGAATCATGCAAGTGTTTCTGGAAGTATGTGAACATTGCTGTGCACAAATAGAATGACAGTGATCTAAAAGGATTTTTTCAGTTATTCCCCTTCAACAGCATAGGCAGTTTGTCAGCTGCTCAGGTTTTTCAGAATATGTATGTAATCTCAGATGGGGGCAAGATTTTGAATTAGGTAATGCCTTTACAGCAGGAAAAAAATCCCAAACCAACTGTCTTACAAATGTACTAGCAATATAAACTTAATTCAAAGAGATGTATAAAACATGCATATGCAGGTAGCGACATAGATGAAAGGCAAGTAAATCCGTTTGGATCTAATACTGCTGTATCTGATATTGGCAGGTTGTTCCAGTGTCTCATCTACTGCAATTTCCAGCTGTCTCTCAGTTTTGATATGTTTCCTGTAAGTAACATAACCATTTTTCAAGTCTCAAATTCACAGCTTCCTATTATACTTGCAAATAGCTAAAGTACATATGTTCTCTACAGAGAAATATGGGTTTACCTCTTTTTTTTCTCCATGGCATTGATTGTGGCATACCAAGATACATATCAAATAATCTTCAGAAATATTATTTTACCTTAAACACTGTATATTCTAGTAAGAAAGCACATGCACATAGATATGCATCAAATTTAGTCACTAAAATATTCTGCTAAACAGGAAAAAAATTAGGAAATAAGTGTATGATACTTTTATATTACACTAGGCTACTTGTATTAAACCACGTAGGTATACAACTGACGTTGATGGAAAACCTTGGAGAATGTTTTTTGCTCACTAAGCACAGATTTGCATGATGGAAAACAGTTTCTCCATTACTGCTGATATTAAGAGGCAGTATTCATCTACTTGGCAATTTTGCTGCCTCCCTGCCTCTTCTGTGTTTTTCACTGTAACTTTCTGGACTGGACACTAAAGATCCTTCATTTAACTGTCATCCAGGCCCAGTGTTTTAGCCTGACACCCAAAGTTAATTTAAAAGGATAAGATTGTTGCTATGTAAAATAATTCTTAGTATCTGCATTTAAGGTATGCAAAATGTATTGCAATTTTAATGGCTCAGTTGTTCACATTTTTCTTCAGTTGCTGCAGAACACACTTCAAAACATATGTTTTAAATTGCATAAAAATATATTTTATTATGGTGCATTGAGAGCAAGGCAATCTGGAGGACAAAATTTTCCAGCAGCAACAAATCTGACTTGGTATTATTATAAAATTCTTATATTCTGAATTTTGTTTTTTTCTTTCTGTTACATTTGTATATTTGTTTTTTTCAGTGGGAAAAGATAAAAAGGAAACACTTTCTATGAAAATAATGTATCAAACAAATTCAGGAGTAAATCAGAATGAAAATGAATAACTTTTTTGTATTTACCATCCAAAACCAATGGTAAAGTGCTAATACAGAAAACATTAAATTTATAATGTACACTAGATTTAGTAGCTTTCTCTGTTTATACAGCTCTGCCACTATTAAAGGCTTTACCAATAAGTATATATGGAATTATGAATGAATGCATGGAAAATACTCTGATATTTGATATGTCTGTGCATTCTTGCAACAGGAAGTTACCTGTAGCTCTGCTGGACTATACAAAATCAGGGGGTTTTCAAGCTAAGCATCCTAACCTTTAATCTCACATATTTGTGAGGCAGGAGATTAGCTAACTAGGAGCTGCTCAGTCTGTGGTGAGAAGACACCTAAGGGAAGCTTTGAAAACCCTGTCGGAAGATGGGAGCCAAGACATGTTCCTTTGTTATTTTGAGAGCAAAGCCTACTGTCACCCACAGATGTTTTATTCACCATCAACATCCAGCAAGATGTTCAGTAGTAAGAAAGCCTCAATGACAAGAACAAACAATTCAGATGACTCTACTAAGCAGCCTCCTGCAGTCAGAATTGGCCCAGCAAAGCCCTGCTGTGCTTGGAGGAATTTTGCCTCTATTCCAGTTTAACAATGAGCCAGAAAGGAGACATTTGAAGCAATAAAGTGAGGAACAGATGGGTGAGCCAAAGGTTAGTGTTAATATGATCCTCTGAAAATTAGCTGGATGGTCATCATTACCACAGACAGGCACAAGAAATGTCACTGGAAGAAACAGAGGAAAGTAGTACAAGCACAGAGGGGCAAAACCCCTCACTCTACCACACCCTCCAAGAATATATACACATAAATTCATAAAAAGAATTTCGTGCACCTCCAGATCTACTAATTGGAGATGCTGGTGGTCTCCAAAGATAACAGAGACATCTTTAGTGAGGACACCCTAATTGAAATTCCCATCAAGTTAGAGTTGCTCAAACAGACTCATAGGTTTCAGAGGATATTAGTTGCCTTAGGTGGAAATGCATTTTGTTAGACAGCTCTCCCTGAGAGTGCTTTCCCGAGCTCTCATGCGCTTTGCCTCAGGCTTGTGATATGCATTATCATAGACAAGCACAGTTGTCTCACTGATTCATAGATTGTAGTGGGGGCATGATCCATTATCCTAATTACCATGTTGAAGGAAATATTCAAGAAAAATATAAAAAGATGTCTTTTTAAGCTTCATCCTCAGAAATCCATGTCTGGCCAAGTGAATTAATGCACCGACGTTTTCTGGAAACCTCATATTATACTCATTGGCACAGATTATAATTCCAGTGAAGTCCATGGAAAGATGCCAAATTACAATAGATGAAAAAACTAGATCTAGCTGCACAATTTATGCTTTTCTTTTTCTTTCTACCGGTTGAATTAACGTATCATTGAATATGTGTACCAGCCTTATAATATAAATAGCAGTGCTTTTTTTTTTTTTAAATAGATGACTAAATAAAATGGTTCTTAATGGCAAAAATGGCAAATAGTATAAAGAATGAAATATAATTTCATACAAATCAGCAGAAAACAGCATATTTTTACAGAGAGAGAATCATTTATTATCAGACGGCTTTGGAGAGTGCTAAACTTTGATAGTCAAAAGATCCTAGAAACAGACCCTGTTAAGAGCCCTGTTGGGCCTTAAAACAAAAAGAACTGGTGTAGCACTACCTGGAACCACAGCCTAGGAGTGAGAAAATGACTTCGTTTTACCTAAGAAAAGTTAGAAAAAGCAGGAGGTGCAAAATGACAAAGTCCACCTTGAAAAGAAGGAAGGGACACAGGAGGGCAACTAGGCATGAACAGAAGAAACAAACCCTTTGAAACTATATATCCTCCCTGACATTTCACTCACTGCATCTTATAAAGACATTGGCTTAAAACCTTCCCTAACTCTAAACTCACCTTTGAGCAATCATAAAAATGTTTGCAGGTTTACAGCATTTACAAACATTATCCAGAAAGACTATGCTAATTGGCCACCCAGCATCTTATTTGAAAAGTAATACATGTTTCTCTGTGGAGTATCTGATATAATAAAGATCCCTTGTTCACTGTCTCAAAGAGCAGAGAAGGAGGCAGGAATGTCTCCAGCTTCTAATGCAGTTTCTATATTCTGTGAACAATTATATCTTAATTGCCACCCACACCCACGATTCACAGTCTGCTCAATCGTTTATATACAGAGACAAAGAGAAGAAACTATATACAATCCTATTATGTCTTTCAGGTGAGAGAGAAAGATCACCCTTTTAACTTTCCTTCAAATTTATCAAACAATTCAAATCTAGATGGCAGTGAGAATATTTTCCTTACAGCATCATTTAGAGATATTAGAAGAACTTACCTAGGGAAAAAGAAGTAGAAACTGTTTAAGTCTTAGATGACTGAATTAGTTTCTAATCATGCTCTTATTTATTTTAGCTTTATGATATAAACTTGTTCTTTGAATAAGTCAGAAGCAATTCTTTCCTATAATTCTGTGAGAGTAAGAGGTGTATCAGCCTCTATCAGCTGAAACAACATAAACCCAACAGACTGTAACACAGCTGAGTGCTTTCCTTAAATTTAGGATTCAGGATCTGGAAGAATTTGGAGAAAATATAAGATCTTTTCCATTAGATTATTTTCCATGGGAAAGACACACAGACACCCCTTCGTGTAGGTAATATGGGTCCTACTACACAAAACTAAGGTGCCTAAAACATCTAGGGGGGGGCAAACCTCTCCTGGGGGGCATTAGGCAAAGCATCACCAGCCAGCTGAGGAAAGTGATTGTCCCACTCTGCTCTGCAGTGTTGTGGCCCCACAGTAGTTGTGGACACCACAATGTAAGATACTAAGCTCTTAGAGAGTGTCCAAAGGAGGCCAACAAAGAGTGAAGGGCCTTGAGGGGAAGCCGTAGGAGGAGTGGCTGAGGTCACTTAAACTGTTTGTCCTGGAGAAGAGGAGGCTGAGGAGAGACCTCATTGCAGTCATGAGAGGAAGAGAAGGGGCACTGATCTCTTCTCTGAGGTGACCAGTGACAGGACCCGAGGAAATGACTTGAAGTTGTGCCAGGGGAGGTTTAGGTTAGATATTAGAAAAAGATTCTTCACCCAGAGGGTGGTTGAGCACTAGAAGTTGCTCCTCAGGGAAGTGGTCACAGCACCAAGCCTGACAGAGTTCAAGAAGTGTTTGGACAATACTCTCAAACACATGGTGTAACTTTCGGGATGCTTCTGCACAGGGCTAAGGGTCTGACTCAATGATCCTTGTGGGTGCAGAATATTCTGTGATTCCATGATCTAAACCATAAATGCACACAAAAATGTGCCTTTCAGAACACATGGGTTCCCAAGGGGTCTATCTCTCTCTGTCTCTCTCTCTCTCTCTTTTTCTTACACTCTCTCTAAGGCTATATCCATATATCTATATACACAATACAGTTTGTCCAATGTGCCTAGCCTTTTAATGACTTCAAGACTTACAGGTATATACAAAATACAGCCCATTAAGTATTTCTCAGCTAAGGACAATTCTTTGTTGCCTCCTTCAACTCGGGCCACTGAGATCTAAGAGAATATTTCATTAAAATATTCTGCTGTTGTTAAATGTTATTTGGAGAGCAAAAATGAGTCCACTCAGAATTATAAAAACATAACAGTATAATTCTGTGTTCACCAAAAATTCTTTGAAGTCCCCTTGAACTTCTGTAGATATAAAAAAAATTAAATCAAGCAATTAAAAAAACAAGTGTCAAAATTTGAGTCTGCACTGATTAAAAGGTTGCTTAAAAAACTATTTTGTATTTTTTCGAAGGTAATTTTTCACAAATAAACATTTTGAGTTTCTGATGGCATTAAACATTTAAAATTTCTGATGGTAATTTGGGTAAGAGCAACCATGTCTGGTTATTTTATAATACTTTAATTTAGCATGGTTCATATAGAACAGGTACTGACGTTACTCTCTCCACAAGCAAGAAATCTGGGGAATGGGAAAAAAATGGTTAATCTCTGTATAGAAGAATAGGACCCAGAACTGAGGCTGGCCTTGCTTATAGACTATATATTGACCTGAATGTTCATGAAGTTAAGTCTCTGTTATGAAGTCTCATACATATCCTCAGATCAGATATTTTCGGTAGTCAAGTAACACTGACTTTTGGGAAAGCTCCTGGGGCATTTAATAAAATAGAAAATTCATGTCACTCTATGTAAACCACACTTTCCAGTGTCCTATATGCAGATTAGTACAGATGCAGTGAGTCTTGCTGAAAGGGTAAAGTCAGACAGTTGCTTCAGCCAACACCCAGTATTGCTTTCTCCCTTACCATTTTCAGCTTGGCCTTTCTAATCTCTAGACTTCAGTGCAGCTGTATTTGTGGTATCCATGACAGGTTTACTACTAAGTCTGTCTCTGGAAGCAGCCAGCAAAACTAACAGCAAATCAAATCTCACATGCTTGCACTTCACTATTTTGCCTAATTCCTCAAGTATCCAGACACCAGCTCTGATAATTTCTGAACAAGAAGTATATGGAAAACAAATTATTGTATGCATGCACATGTGTTTATAAACATGGATAAATAAACACAATCATATATTCCTTTTTAAAAGCAGATGATGTGTTACAGTTAAAATGTATCGCTGTGGTATAGCATTTTCAGTGAGGGAGAGACAAATAAGAAAGCTGCCAAAAATTATGGCATCTATTTTCTGGAGGCATCAGCATGTACTGTTTAACTGTATTATTTTAGAACAAGTTTTAACTCTGGGCTGGGATCATAGAAAATGTTACACACATTCAAACCACAGAATAGAGTGTGAAAATAAAGATCAGTGCCTTTCCATCCAAGTAGAAACTAAAAGGAGTTCAACTTCAGACTTGTAGGAGTTGGGCAAATTGTCTCAACTTCTCTTTTCTGAGGTTATCTATGCAAAAGGGAAAACTATCAAAGGAATAAAAAGTGGAACACTTAAATATTTCAGGTTTTATTCTCAGATCCCAAATTAAAGGCAAGTATGATAACAATAATAATACAATAATAATAATAATTATAATTATTATAAAAGCTCTGGAAAAAATAAAGGCTTCATTGTTTTATTTGGTGTGTTCCCCACACCATCTCGTTTCCTCTAATTTCTGAGACAGGCTGAAAATACTTAAAATTACCCTGATAAAAATGTGCTCCTAGAGGCGCATCTAGCCAAGTTCTTTCTTCTTGCACAAAGCAAGGATGGATCCCTAATAACTCCCTGCTTAACAAGTGCTTTAAAAGCATGAGATGAGCAACAATGTTTACAACCTAACAGTGGTGATTCTGGAAATGATGGCTCAGGGCACTTCATAGCTATGTTATTGCTGCTCCGCAATGTCCCTGTAGTTTATGAGGACTTGTGCATGAACAACAAGATTAATGATGTTATTTAGTTATGCTTACATATTGCACCATATTGTTTTATTTCAGTTTTATATGTATACTACCTCTGCAGTTTAATACACCCAAAAATTTGAATAAGAGATCCCCAGGGACCTATGTCAATGGGGGTCCTGGTCGATGGCAAGTTGAAAATGAGTCAGCAGTGCCCTGTAAGCCAGGAGGGCCAACTGTGATCTGGGAGGCATCAGGTAAATCATCACCAGCTGGTTGACGGAGGTGATTTTCCCACTCTGCTCTGCACTGGTGTGGCCTCTCCCTGGATATTATGTGCAGTTTTGGGCACCAGAATATAAGAAAGGTATAAAGTTCTCAGAGAGTATCCAAAGGAGGGCAATGAGGATGGTGGAGGGCCTTGAGGAGAAGCCGTATGAGGAGCAGTTGAGGTCACTTGGTCTCTTCATCCTGGAGAAGAGGGGACTGAGGGAAGACCTCGTTGCAGATGTGAGAGGAAGAGAAGGGGCACTGATCTCTTCTCTGTGGTGACCAGTGACAGAATTTGAGGGAATGGCCTGAAAAGTAGCCAGGGAATGTTTAGGTTGGATATTAGAACAAGGTTCTTCACCCAGAGAGTGGCTGGACACTGGAACAGGTTCTCCAGTGGTCGCAACACCAAGCCGGACAGAGTTCAAGAAGTGTTTGGACCAGACTCTCAGGTGCATGGTGTGACTCTTCAGGATGGTCCTATGCAGGGTTAAGAGTTGGACTCAATAATCCTTGTGGGTCCTGTCCAACTCTGAATATTCTGTGATTCTGGGATATATTTGGAGAGGTATAAGACAAGATAGTAAAATATTTATTTAACAAAATATTTATTTAACAAAATGTTTAACAAAAGGCTACAGGTATGAAGTGAAAATGAGACAATTCTTTCTTAAAAGGGTCCTTGGAACATAATTCTCTAACTAAGCATGCAATGAAGAAATATGAGTAAATGTCTGTGTAGAAGACAGATGTAGTAATCCAAACTAGGTTTTAGTCTGTATGAATATGAAAAAAAATTTTAATGAGCCACAATGAACTGAGCAAGTTTCTTCCAAATTCTTTTTGTTCATTGTAGGAAACATCCTGTTCCCAACTCCTAATGATACTCCCCATATTCCTCCCACTCTCTTTCAAGCTCAAGGAATGGTTTAACTTGAAGCTGAGGGATAATTTTTTTATATTTCATGATTTTCATGTTTAACTGAACTAGAGAGCCAGAGGAAAGGATGATTACCAGTTTGCATCACTTTGACTTGGACATAGCCTAATTTTAAGAGACGGGCATGACAAAAGAAGGAATAACCCATAGGAATATATTTTTTCCAAACTATTTTAGGATGTGCCTCATTTTCCTGTGATCTCTTCAAACTTTCTTCCCCTCAAATCCATTTCCTTTTAATTTCTTTGAATTTCCTGGTCAATCCAATATTTTCAATACAATATACACTCTTCTAAGCTCAATTTATTCTTAAAGTAAAAAATTATCGTTCAGAGCCACTGCATATCAATTTTGAATCAATTCATATTAATTGAAACTGGCATATTTTACCAAAAGATTACTTTTTTAATGTACTGTAATTAAAAGTGATGACCTTTCTTTTTAAATGTGTTTGCTGTTACCATTGTAGTCAAAATAGTGAGTTATATGATGATATGAGAAATTGTTGCTGTGAGAGTTACTATTCTGTTTAGTTCCTAAAATTTCCTGTTACCCATGAATTGTCTAGAAACAGACCACCAGAAGAAGAATATACCTAACTCTCAGAGTCTAGGCATGTTTTTAATTCAAAGCATGGTTTTATGGCCTATTTCTTCAGCCTTAGAAGATAAGCTGCAGTAACCTTAAGGCTAGAATACAACCAGTAGCTCATTTTTATATTAGCACATTTTATGTTCAAGTAGATGAAGACATCTTATCATATCTGAATGGTGCTCAGAAATGCATTTTCATGTGTCCAAGAGCTTTAACAGCAGAAGTAAAGCAATGGTAGAGTATGACTATGTTATACACTGGAAGGAATGGTAGCAGCGTGAAAACTGGCTGTGAATTAACTGTCTCTGGCACTGGATATAGTGTCTTCATAGAGCAAAAGATAGGTATTTTGTAGTTAACTTTATTATCCTGTTTGAATTGCTTTGACACTGATTGGAAACTCCCAGTTTATTTTGTGAAAGCTGATCCTTTACCATATTTTCTTCTTTGCTAGATTTGTAGATGCTATCTTTAGCAGTAGAGACTTGGTGACACATTAATATTTCCTCTTTCTTAACATCAAATAACAATTATCTCTACCTTTCAGTGGACTGAGTACAGTAGAGCTAAGGAGATTTAAAGAGTTGCTATGAATCCTGCCACTGAAATCTAGCATATGGCAAAGGATTTGAAATCTAGGTTTTTATTTTGAATCCTGATATTAGCCATCCAAAATAAGCAGATCTACTTTTTCTCTAAGATCTGGTATGTTCTCTAGACCTTCTCTTAAAACATTGTCTTTCTAAAAGTTAGAGAAAGTTGTGTTGCTAAACAATAGTGTGCTCCATTCATGTGAATTTCATTGTAGACTGCACTGGAAGCATGCAATATTCCCAATCTTTACAGTTCAGACACTTCTAGATAGCCTGTATTTCCAAGAATTAATGACAAAGCATCAAATCAAATGAAGGGATAAGTACTTATGCGGTGAGCTGGACAAACGTGTGCCCACGACATTTTTAATTTAAACTCCTTTTAACTGTATATATACTAATAAGTTCTAAATATATGCACTTTCACCCAAACTAATATAACTTAATACCAATGCATATTTATTGTTATTAGATTTTTATAGCATTTTTCCTGTATGGCACCTCATAGGCGTTAAGTTAGCTGGATTCTCTAAAATTTGGGCTGTTTAGAGAACAATAGGCCTATTCACAAGCAACATTAACTGCTTAGCAATTTATAGCTCTTATTTACACTTACCTTGTGCAATATAGGTTGTGTAAATCTTCATTGAAACCAAAAAACTAATGCATTTGGATATAATGAAACTAGAAAATATCTGAGATGGGTTTTTTGTGTTTCATGAAAATGGTCTTTAGGGTTGTATGTAGGCAAAAATATCCATACTGAATATAAAATCCAATTTCTGAGAATAGTTTTCCATAATAATGTTTCATTTACCTTTTTGTTCTCTCTGCACCTCCCACCTCCCTCATTTACTGCATTTAACAGTGAAAGCCTCCAACAAAGATGAGCTAGGAACAGAAGAGGAAAATCAACCTATTTTGTCAAAGCACTGACTCTGACAGTGTTATAAATGATGGCAAGGCTCCAATTTTTAAAATAGTTTCATTTAAAACCTAAACACTGAATCCCTGTACAGTGTTTAGAGGTTTCTCAGCCTTCTCTGATTCAATTTAGAGGAAACATTTATGGGGTTTAAATTGTTCCTGGCAATTCTGAGCTCGGTTGCATATTAAACAAATATAATTTATACAAAGCTGTGCCACATATAGTCCCAAGAAATATAAAATATCAATCAAATTTCATTTGCAAACCAGTTTTACTAGTAGTCAATTATTTGATTGTTCTTGGTAAAAAGTGTAGTTTAATACTGATAACTGTGAAACACACATTTCCAACAACAATCTTTCTCACATGGAATGACTACAACACTTCTATGTCTAGATCAAATAAAAGCATCAAAACATCATATAGATTTCTTGTTCAGTTATTATATATCAATCCAGTACAGTAATCAAACATCAGCACAGCAGTGTTTGGATACTAAAACTCTTGGTTTGTTTATTTATTAATAAAATAAAAACACAGAGAGAAATTCAATAATGTCCTTCTGGTTTTGAGATGTTATAATTAAACAACAGCTAGACTACTCTCAGTGTGTCAGCTATTCCTTTTTTCTAAGATTTTTCTCTTCTCTTAGCTGTTGCTGTACTATTGTATATATGCCTCTAGTTGAAGTGACACAGTGAGATCAGCTGATTTAGTCTTCTTTTTGTGAGCTTTACAAAGAGGATAGGGCTGTTCTAAATCAAGATATAAAATGTATACTTGTATACACAGATTAAAGAACACCTAAAGATTGAATGTGGAGTAACACGGTTCTATTCTCAATGTGTTATTGATAAGTTCTACACTCATGTCAATTGTAATTATGTATGTATGTCAATACCTACATAAAACTCTTAAAATACTTAATGTTCCACTAGGTTTTTTTAAGTACTCATTTACTTTACCTTTTTCATATTTTAATATTTAATATTTTGCTTGTCCTTTTTAAAATTTCTTTCTCCTTTCTCGACAGCTGCCTGCTCAATTTTTCCTTTTCAGTGAACATTAATCCTATCTTGTCTTTCTTCCCTAACTTATATAATTATTTTTTTCTTGCTTCCTGCTACTTTAAATTCTCAAACCTGGAAAGTCTGATAAGTAGCCTTTCTCTGGTTTTGGGGGTTTTTTCCTTCTTATTTCTTTTCCTTCTTATTTTTTCATTTAGACATTATAGCTGCCTGTTACTTTATATTAGCCCACTTAAGGTGCAGATTGTCACATTTGTTAGTTAGTTGCAGCCTGATTTTCAAAGCTGATAGATTCTTGCAAAATCCACTAACTTCAGTCAGATTGAATATTCCGGTGCCTTTCTGGAAATCTAGTTCAGAGTTAAGTTTTCATCTTAATTTACATCTTTCTGCTAAGTAAAACTTTTTTAAGTACTCACCTTACACCTTTCTCATTGTGTGAGAACTTGGGAATTCTTTCAGCTCAAACCCTACCATTGAAATGACTGGCAGCACCTCCAATTAGCATAACTTCAACTAGTCAGGTGAACAGTTACCATTTCTTTTAACTTCATAAACTGATTAAAGTTCAACCAGTACATCATTTCTCTTTCTAGAAATCTAAAAGATTTACACCAACTGTTTAGAGAAAGTACATTTTTGCTTGCAGCTGTCAAAACAGCCTGTCAGTTCAATTATCTGGAATGCCTATTAGTCAATTTTTAATAAAGCTTCAACTACTTTTCTCTGCTGTTTAATGAATAAGGTCCTTCTGCACACCTTTTAAATATGTGTTTCATGGCCCCTTGGAATTCAAAATTATAAAGAAAAAGTGATTTGATTTACTCATAAGATGCATTATAATTTCACGTGTTGCATGAAACTGCCATTAATTCTGCTTATGGGACCTCCTGCACTCTTGACATTATTAGGCCTTCTGCTGGAAAAAGCCCTTTGTGTTGGTAAAAGCACTTCGGAAAATGTGGCAATGTTAAAATGTTTTATTTTAACATCTTCCCATACTCACTAAGTAAAAGAAAGTTAGGTGAACTAAGTGCTTGCTTGCATAGTAAACATATGAAAGGGTTGTGACATTTTATTTTTCTTAAAAAACTATAATTATTACTACTAGTAATCATTACTAGTAGAGTAGCAGAGGGTAAAATGAGGAGGGATTGGGTACCATATACAGCTGATGTCTTGTTCCTGTTCATTTGCTTCATCAGCCCCCAAAGTGGGGTCAGGCCTACTGCCAAAGGGTGGGGCAGGTCAGGTGTTTGGTTTCCTGTGGATACACATAAGGAGATGTCTCTTACACCTGTTCTGGATGTTCAAGGGAACACAGCACCCTTTCCTCCCCTTTGGAGAAAGCAAGTCCTTTGCTGTTTAGCCATAGTATGAATTAAGCCTGCAAAATTTACCTGCGTGATTGCCCTGTGATGATGGTCCTATCACTAAGCAGCAGCAGCCTCCAGGTTTCTTGCCCAGCATGGTCAAAGGACATTCAACCACAAAATTATTGCAATTTTGAGGAGCTGAAATGACCATTACTTACTTGACCTTATCTTTCCTGACAGCTGCTTTCTTGACACAAGTTTCCATGGGATATTGTCTTTCAGGCTGTCTTCTGCTCAAGCAACATGATGACAATTTACTCACATTTCTAATGGGAATGAATTTTCTTTCTGTTCCACTTTACACAGCTAATCCTCTGTGTGAAACGACACTGATGATGTCACTGATAAGAGTGGACCTTATTGCCTGGGGTAAGCAGTTAATCCAGCTGTTCAAGTATTAGTTTTGTATTGTATTGTCTTGTTCTGCATTGCTTTGCTTGGTGGGTGGGGGCAGTGGGTGATGTCACTGTTTTGCCCAGCTTGAAAACTCCAGTCATTTAAGTACACCTGAAATTTGATGAGGCTTTCTCATCTAGCCTTATCTGAACCACTGAGACACAGCAAGTCAAAATCCTTCCCATAAATGAATATCTACAAATGTTTTAAAATAATAAAGATTTACTGAGTAGGTGATATTTGTTTAAAAATGGAAAAGAATTTGAATAAGAAATATGTCTGACTGTGATAAGACTGCAGTGAATGTGAGATTTGAGATTAAATTGCATGAACCTTTTATTTAAAGTGAGCACAGCAGGACATCATCAGGACTTTCAAGCTAAAAGTTAAGTTTTGTTCCAGCATTCCTATAAACAAGAAATCCTAAATCTTCTCCTTAGAGGAAAAATAACCTAAAAATCTCCTCCCTCCCATGTACACTCTCCTCCAACAGTAGATATTTTTCCAGTCCTGATCTTTGTCCAGAAACTTTTAGCAGTTTCTCTGCTTCCAGCAGCCTCTCTCCCTTTCCTGTCCAAAGAAAAATCTTTTTTTTCCTTATTGCCTCTGGGAGGCCTGGCTATGTTCCTGCATACTTATCCTCTCTGGGGCTGCCCAGCCTCTTCCTGCTGTGGACCCTCTGCTTGCTGTGTCCTTCACACTCTGCTACACACGTCCTGCTCTTCCGAAGCTTCTCCCAGCTGAGCAAGGTCAGCTGCTGTCAGGGAAAGCAGCATCTCCCCTTCTTCTAGAGGATTTCTCCTGACCCAGGCTTGAGCTGTGTTAACAATGCAAAGCAAAAAGCTTTCCCCTCTGCTGCCCATCTAGTTCCCTAAAATGGAACAGAATCTAAAACAAAACAAAACAAAAATAAAACAAAAAAAACCCTATCATAATTGCAAATAGAACAGATAAACATCAATTTTACTGTAATGTAAAACCTAAGTCTACAAGTAGCCTCTTATCTTGTATGCTTGGAAGCCAGAGAATTTGAAAAGAGATGCTGTTTTAAAAATTACAGCCCATGTCAGGCATAAACAAGGTCATTTCAACAGGAGATTAGTGTAACCTGCTAAGAATGAAATAAATCATAAGGGCTAAAATGTGTCTCTAATATTGTGCAACATTTTAAGTGGTATTATGTCATATTATTTTTATCTAACTTCCTAGATGCTACTATCATCATCATATTAACTCTGGTTATCAATTTCATCCTCATAATAGCTGCATACTACTGACAGAAATTATTGATGGTATACATGGAGAAGCTGAAACACTGAAAGACTAGGGATGAGATTTGATACTGTGTGTAGGGATCTAAAATAACCTCTACTGGAATGTTTGTCTTTAAAATAAATCTGTGGTCAAAATTAATCCTCTATGGTGCTTAGCCCTGGAGGTGCCTATATTTTATAGACTTCCTAGTTTTTCACCTGTAGGATGGTACTTAGGGGTCTGAGCTACTCCAGTATAGATTTGTTCAAATTCAGGCCTTCTCTGAGAGTTCAGTTAGGATGCCCAAAACCTGACTGAGCCTGTTACAGGGTTTTATGCAACAGCAACTTGTCAGTTGAAATGCAAAGGCAGTCTAAGTTTTCTTTAAAAAGGAAAGGAGACTGCTGGTACCCTTTACTGGCATTGTTTCCCCTTTACTGTTTTGTAAGAGATGCTACATTTCCCTAGGGTGTAAAAGTGGGTTAATTCCATTCTCTGTCTCTTACAATTTAAACATACTATTTTCCAGATAAATGCCCTAGTCACCAAGGCCATGTTTCACCCATAGCCCTCATGAGCTTTTCTCTTCCTCTGCACATGACTTTAATGGGAGGGCTAAACAGCCTTTTTCCCTGGAGAGCTGAGCAACTAATACACTTACATAAAAATCAGTTTAAAGAGAGCTTAAAATTCAAGTCTTTCTAGGGATTGCTCTGACTTACAACATGCTGCAAAGGGTGCATTGTGGAAACACAATCAGTGCAGTCACAATTGCAATTTGTGAAAGTTTTGATGGGTGTTTATCCATAGCTAGAACATACTTATTTCATCAGATTCCTCACAACGGAAGGCACAATACAATGTGGCTTCTGAATATCAAAAGACTTACGTAGAGGAGCAGAATGGGAGAATTATATTATGTGGTCATGAAGTCCCCAGGATGAGTGAGAAAGACATGGAAGTGGCTGCTGAGACCATAGTTTTTGACTACATGCCTAACAACTATATTTGATATTCGTATTTTGTCTTTGATGCAGTTGTAGATTTCGAACTTTAATTCTTTACTTTAGGAGTCCCAAAGTCTTGATCTACAGCATTAAATTTTAACTGGAGGACACAAGGCCTTTCCAGAATGTATATGGCTTATAATTAAAAACATAGATATTCAAAATATATGCACGAAAAGACATACAGTTGCCAGTTGAATTTAATAATGTCATATCTTGACCTTTGATCCTCTAACTGGTGGATTTTTTTGTATGGAATGCTCTTTTTAACTCCTTGTGTAGCATGTCAGCATGACATTCTTTGGTCCTCAACAAACAATAAACCCCATTCAACTGAAGACAAAAATGATTGCCAAAGACAGTAAATTATACTGGGTCACTTTATTGCTTTACTTACGGTTTAGCATTTATTAAGAAAAACAGCACAGTGGAAATGGGATTCCTAATTCACAATCCTCACACCCTGTGCTTTTTGTTGTTTGTAAAATACTGCTTTCGTTTTCATCTGTAAAAGATGTGACACTGGGGGAATAAAAAAAGTGACTGTTCATTTAAATAGAATGCTCACAGGACAAAATAAAGTTTTATATCCATTGGTTAGCCAGTTAATTGAGATAATTCTAGTTCAAACAGAACCTGTTCCTCCTTATTTTAAATTTACATTACAAAACTATGAAAGAATCCTTCAGGGAGAACAAGGAGAGTTGTAAGGGAACAGTTTTTGGACAGCTGAAGAAAAAGACGGGCACCTGCTGTTCAGTAAGTTGAGGGAATTGTTGCATATTGCAAATTTTCTCTGTGTTACCAGGACAAGCAGATGGCCAGAGACAGCATTTTCTCCTTATGTGAGGTTTATCTCCTTACATCTTCTAATGGCCTATATTAAGGCTTCCCAGCATTACATTCAGTTCAATTTAACATAGTTAATATATGTTTAAGCAGTACAAGTTGCTGTCAAAATTGCCTACTTGGAATAGATAGCACTTTCAAATACTTTAGCAAGGATGGCAATAAAAGGGGCAGAAATGTTTGAATGGTATTTCAGGTGCTAACTCAGACCCCTGGGGATGCAGCTGCTGCCTCATTCAACATTAGTCACTTGTGTTTCTCAAAAAATTGCTTTGTCTTGCTGAGCCTTCATAGGGGAGAAAGAATATAACAGCTTTTGTCTCCTGAGAACTATTGCAAGGTTTAATTTGTGCTGACAATATGCAGAACTGGTCAATGTTGTTTTTTCTGCAATGCTAGACCACCACTCTTTTTTGAAAATGTTGTTTTGTTCATAAAGTTATGCTGTCAAAAATGTCTTTGTTCAAAGCTAATCAGGCCTTTATAAATGTTACCATTGAACGTTACTGACATTTATATTTTAATTGTTAAGGAACATTAAAAAGTAGTGGATATTCTTAAACAGAGAAAGAAGGAGGAAATATGAGTATTCAGTAGCATTCAGTAGTATAAAGACTATCTTCGGCAGGACACAGGAGAAGCTGGAATTGCTTTTTTACTGATACTTTTACCTGCTTGGACTGCCTCTTTTCCAACAGCTGCTGAAATGAAGTAAAATGAAATTAATCTCTGAAAATACAGACTGTGTCCCACAACTTCTTTATATTTCTTATGTTTACTTTTATTTTGTTTCTTCTTGAATTCTGTATTCTTGTCTGTAACACAGTTTAAACAGCGCAGTGGGGTTTAAGTATGGTGGTCTTCAAACTGGTGTAGTTTCCTTTTCAGTTTTGGACTGAAAACATCTAACATCTGTCTTGGACAGCTATGTCCCTTTTTGGAAGTAACATTTAACATGCGGTTGCAACCACAGTCACAAACAAAACAATAGACTCCATTATTTTTACTTTGGTGGGATACCACACAAAAATATTTGCTGTTACAATATTTCCAGTCACATTCCAGTTTTCAGTTTTATTTACTTTTATAGTAAGATCTGTTACCTAGCCCAGATCAAATGATTGGAGAATACAAGAAAGAATCTCTGAGAAATAAAAATATATTTTAGATTTTTTTTTTTTACTGAAAGCCAATGTCAACTGCTCAAGGCAAGATGATTCCTGAGGCTTTTCAAATTGTTGTTGGAGTTTGAAGTGGAGATTTAGCAGTCTTATCCAAGGGCAACTTGTATCAGTTCTCTGGCTCAAGAAGTGGGTGCAGAGCACTGTGTTCTGAATGTGGGATTTATGAATAATTTAGGAAAACAGGGATCAATTTCCAGCAGAATGTTTTATTTCTTGTCAGTTTTACTGGAGGACTGGCCATTTTGATTGGAATACCAAGCATCAGCTCTTTCCAAGAATAATGAGCTGATCAGAGGCAATGCCTGACCACAAGAACTCAGACTCACAAAGTGGTAGTTTATGTAGTGCCAGTAGTGTCTGGTACTAAGCTTTTCACTATTTCATGAAGAGTATTAGGTTGTCCTTCTCCCATGAAATGCTTTACTGCTGATCATCTGCTCCCTCAAGTAAGGATGTAAGAGAAATAAGTGAGTGCTATGATAGTGGAGTTCAAGAAAAACAGGATGAAAAGGCTGATATTGGGAGAGTAATTAAGGTGCATTTTTTTATTAAAGAGAAGTGTTGTCTCCTTGAACAGTAAAGTCTTTAGTATTTTGTTTGTCTGATGCTTTGCCTCAGCAGTAAAAGAGTAGATGCAAAAATATAGATGATCAAAGTGATACGTAATTGACAATATCTATTGTCTACTTGTTGTGTTACCCATTGAGACTAATCTTGTGAGACTGAATCATCATTTGCTTTATTCAAGCTATGTGTTTTAATATTATTTCAATTTTTTTGCTATATAAATAATGTTATATGAAATGTACTATAGTTTTGGAAACAGGAACTGAATCTTACTTGAAATAAAAACCGAAATCGCTTATTAGTGTTGCCAAAAAGCACAGTTCAGCTCTCACAAAAGAACTCTCAATCTTGTAATCTCTATTTTTCATCATGAAAATAAGCAGTAGAATCTCTGTCATTTGTTTCCTACCTATTTCTTATGACGTGTCTTTAACAGGACAATATTCTGTCAGAAGCCTTCTAGAAAAGGACTAAGAATTGGGTACTAGAGCATTACCAAATTTCTTACATCAGCTTTGACTAAGCAGCTTTTATTTCAAGACAGAATCTTGATAAATATGAAACAGTGATATGTATTTTAATAACATGTAAGTTTCATTTGTAATTAGGAGAAAGTTCATGAGAAAATGGGATTTTCATTCTTTTTATCTCCAGCTCTCAGGTTCAGTAAAACTCAATATAACTTTAATTTTTTATTTTCCATAAATCTGAAAAATAAATACTTTCCAGTTCTAAAACAGAATTTCAAGGACTATTTGCATGTGATATGCAAAATTACCACCTACACAGTGCTGAGAAGAATGAAATTTTTATCCCAATTGGCTGTTTCAGAGACTGGCTATAAAACAGTTTCAGTTATTAGAAATGAATTGTATTTGGAAAAAAAAAGTGCATAAATTAACCATGCTGTAAGACACTGGAGCTAGCCCACAAAAATAGTACATATGGCATATATGTACATATAAGTACACAGACATATATGTACAGAGCTGTGACTATATACAATTAAGACAGCCATGTAAGCAAATGCAAACTGAGCTGATTACTCCTCCCTTATACCAAGAAGATGGTAATGTTAGGTGTGTAAACAAGTGTAAGTGCACACACTTCCAGATAAAATAAAAGGCTGTTATAGAATTGTTATAGTACAGCTAATGTCAAATTGAACCACAGAAAACCTTATACATTATAGTGCTTGTGATGAAATAACAAACCAAAACAAAACTCCACGGAAGCAAATCGACTTCTGAATGGTTATGGATGCAGATTCTACTGAAGTGTTCTTCTGTGATGACACAGGATTTTACTGACTTTGGCTCACTCCATCATTTTTACTGTATGCAGGAATAACGGTCACATTTTAAAGTATTAGTTGGCTTGGTTTTGATAAGCATCCAAAAACTCTGCTGTTCATTTAAATTTTGATGCTGCAAAATTGCTTTCATTGCATTCTGTCATTTTACATTGATTTTATGTGGGTTGTTTTTTTTTTCTTCGGAGAAGGTCTGAGAATATCCTTGTTATCAGAGGGGTCAAAAGGACAGTAAAATATGCTAAAAATGTAAAAATGTGATAGAGAGATATCTTTTTAGTTAAATGACATAGAATTGAATTCCATACCAACTTCAGCAAGTAGATTATGTTTTACAGTATCTTCATTTCTGTAAGCCAAAGTACAGAGAATTTTTTAAATAATTGTTTTGTTTTACTGCTAAACAGTTTTTATCAGAAATGTTTAGTTTCAGGTAAATAATTTTTTTTTCACTTGAACTTCAGTGATTATTTTTAAGATTTACAGAGCACCAAGTTTTGTGGTGAAGTCAACACACTGGATGGAAGCAACACCATGCAGAGGGACCTTGAGAGGCTTGACAGGTGGATCTATGGAAAACTCATGAAGTTCAACAAGGCCAAGTGCAAGGTCCTGCATCTGAATCAGGGCAATCCCAACCGCAAAAAAAGGCTGGTCAGTGAATGGATTAAGAGCAGATCTGGGGAGAAAAACTTGAGGGTGTTGGTAAATGAGAAGCTCAACATGACTCAGCAATTTGTGGTTGCAGCCCAGAAAAACAACTGTATCCTGGGCTTCGTCAGAAGAAGTCTGACCAGCAGTTTGGCAGAGGTGATTCTACTCGTCTACTCTGCTCTTGTGAGACCCCACCTGGATGGCCCAGATTGGAAATGTGTGCAGGAAACAACGTTGGTGCAGGGCTGTACTTCCCTTGGCAGGTCTTTTCCATCCTCACTGTCTCTGGAGCTTGTGTCTCTCTGAACCCTAACCCTAATGGCAGCTTGGGGCTGCTCTCTGTCTATGTTTATGCAACCTATACCTGAGTCAAAAACATTTCCATTGCATAAATCAAATTGACAACTGCATTAGTAATATATCCCCCACCACCTGACTAAGTCCAGGAAGGAGAATCAGGTCATAGCATTGTCTGGCTTGCAGTCCTAAAATGTCAAAGAAGTATCTATGGATTTGGACTGCATTTGTCTAGGGGATGAACAATACCCATATGTTCACCAGATGACTATAGACCTAGATTGTTTGAGTCAAAGTTCAAGGCTGCAACAAAGGAAAAATTGTTTCTTCAGGACTGTCTTCGATTAGATTGCTATTTACAAAAAAATTTTTTTAAAAGAATATTGCAAGATATGTGGGAGTATCATTGTTCCTTGTTATCTCTTTATTTTTCAGTTATGTTCTATTAAATGCAACTGTTTTATGGGCTATTTTCATTAAGCATTTATTTCCATCACAGTGACTCACAGTTGGAATCACAACATATGTAGTTCTCTTAGTTCAGAAGCTGTAAAACTGTAAATTAACTCTAAATAAAAATACCAGGTAATGTGTATATTCACTCTCATGCTCTCACTCTGTATATGTATGGTCACAGATGCATATGCAGGCATAAAATAAAAAATATTTTAATTAATTAATGCACACATGCACACACACCTCTACATGTATATGTAGTGTGAATATGTACTTAATGATATTTACGTACATTGTAATGATACTTAGATATATAAGGATTTTTGTATGTGGGTGTGTGTGCATGTAAAATTCCAATTTTGTGTTCTTCATCCATTGAGTTACTTAAATTTTGAATGGAGAGGGCAGAAGAATTTGTTTTATGTTTTGTTTTTTGGATATGAAATGGCTGGCAATTGACACATTCTGCATTATAATATCCTTAGGCAAAATGTTAACATTTACTTATGTTCCAAAGTCTTTCTCTAAAACAGTTGTAGCAAAAACATTAGAGGCTTTTAAAAGTTATTCCTTGACTAATGTGTGCTTTGCACATCCTAGAAATAGAAGTGATCTGGACTCTGAACATGATTCTTTTATATTTACATAAATTGAAGTAATGCAAATATAAATTTCCTTTATTCTTTTGTGCAGGCTATTTACACCTTGACTTTAATGGAGCTTCACTGCATCTTGAATAGGCAAGGAAAGACTAGAGGTAGGTAGGGAATATGCCCAAAATTTTTGCTGTTTGTCTGTAGATTATTACAGGGTGAGAAATACCTTTTCCCACTGAGGTGGAGGATGCAGTGTAGAATACTGTTTCCAAGTATCAAATAGCTTATGAGGGCGGAAGTGAACCCTGAAGTGACTTGCTGAGGGAAAAATCCTTCCCAAAAGGAATAATAAACTTGCAGAAGCTGGAAAAAAAAGCTTTGCTGTAACTTAAATGTACACATTGGTAAGTTTGCTTAACCATTACCAAAGGTTTAATTAAATAATTGTTTTTCTTTGGAGTAGAATAATTTAATTGGTAAAATAATGTTTATTTAATTTAAAATGAAATTATAACCCATTATCTAATGCAAATAATCTAAAAAGCTGGCAAGAAAGGGGATGAGAAAGCCCTCTGAGTTTGAGAAAGACATTTTGGTGACACAAAATACTTAGATATTTTTTACAGGGCCACAACATGTTACTAGGTAAGTGTCTAGATGTCTGAATGATGAAGGGAACAAAATATTTACCATTTGCAAAGTTGTATTTATGTATCTTGGTTGATATGAGAGGGACATATTCTGATTCACTGGAGTTACAAATATCACAGCAACACGTGGTCTTCTAACTTTACAACAGAAAAAAACCCCACAAAATATTGTGGAATAAAAGTAGTAAAATCCTAGTGACATAAAAATCATTATTTCTTGTAACATGGGAATCTGTATTATGAATTTTTTTGTTGTTGTTACTTTGTTCTTTAACCATCAGAGCAGTAAAATCCTGTAGCAAGCTGACCAGAGAAGTAGGGGGAATCTCTGTCATTGGAGATGTTTGGCAACCTGCTTGGATTAGACCTGCTTTCAGTAAGGAGTAGGACTAGGTGACTTCTAGATATCCCTTCCAGCCTGTAAGTCTGTGACTCTGTAATTGCATCAATCTGAACCATCAGAAGATTTTAAAACCAAACTAAAATAATTAATTCATAATCTCTCCTCTCCTGTGTTGTTCAGACTACTATTTACAGTGGCACTTTTAATATTTTTATTCACCATGGTGCCATAGGCTTTGTTGCCTTCTCTAGTTAGCTGCAACCCTCTGCAGTCTTTGTATATCACCACACGGGAGCCATGCATCTTTTTGTGCTCTTGGGTCCCAGTAGGCTCTTGGTTTTAAGTCTATTCATCATTGTAGGGTTTGCCAGCTATTACTTCATGAATGTAAAACCCAACATTGATCATTTCTGAAATATGTTGACTTTGTTGTAAATAAATAGTTCTATCAGCCACAGGTCATGTCAGATTTTCTACAGTTCTTTATATATATTGCAGACAATATTTGAATACTTGAAGTAACAGTAGTTAATCTTTTAAGATATCTTCTAAATTGGGAAAGTAAATAAACAATATGAATGCTGTTCAGAGTCCCTGCAAAAGAAGATAAAAAAAAAAAAAGAATAATAAATGAAGTTGGAGAATTCAGAAAAGAAATTTCCTTGGTCTCATGAAAAAGGACAGACACTCCCAATAATTCTCAATACCAACTTTCAGAAACATGTACAGCTATGCAGGTATTATATATATATGTATATATGTATACATAAACTCACACAGCAAATTCATGGCTAAACAGTGAGCTTTGTCACCACAGTTATCCTTCTGGGATGATTGGGAGTATGAATATGATCAAATATCAAACAAATAATCAGTGAGATTCCCTAGCAGTTCATTTTTATACACATTTGTTATCCTGCAATTTTTCTCTGTCTTCTTGGAAAAAAAGATCCTCAGTCTTAAGTGCACTGCATCCTTTCAAGTTTATCAGATTTGAAACAGTGTTTAAACACTACCTGAAAAAAAATTCATTGGGAGGAAAAGCAATTGTCAGGACAATAAGAGGAAACTTGTTGTCATTTAGGAATGGTATTCTCCAATTTACTGCTCCCACTAAAACCACACTGCTATGCATTCCACCCTCCCTCCACCCCCTCTCCCCTGAAGGTGACTGGTGAGAAGTGGAGGCACAAAACGTAAAAATCATGGCAATAGATGAGATAAGAGAAACTTACTGGAATCAGCAGTGAGACAAGAAAACAAACAGTAACAGAAACAATATCAATAACAAAAGTGTGTAAAAGAGTAATTCACATACAGAAATGCCCACTGTGGAGCCTGTGACCCAGTCAGAGCCACAACCACTCCCCCATCTCAGGACTGGCATTACCCAACCGCTCTGTCCACCAAGCTGGCCCCATCAGAAGCAACCTCTTCTCCCCATAAGAGAGAGTCTCTTTCCCCCAGCCCCAGCAATGATGTGAGGTGGTGTAGAATAACCTCTGGGTCATAACCATGCCCCTCACCGTACTGCAAAAATGAACTTTGTCCTGGCCAGAACCAGGACAAATTGTGATGAAAAAAAAAAAAGCCAGTGAAAACTTATTTTGGAGGAAATTCTTACTATATACAAAATTCCCAAACAAGGAGATGCTTATGACACTTTTCAATCACCCTAAAACATATAATTCATTTAATTTCTTTGATTTATTTATACATGTTTTGCCTCATTCAGTGTTTTGGGTGTTGAAGGTTGAAGGTCCAACGAAGAAGCAAAAGTCTAACCTTGCAATAGGAACTTCCATGTAATCTATTTGTCGTGTAACACCGGACTCCTACCTTTTTTATTTTTGGAATGAAGTATACAAAAAATACCAGCTGAATGATAATGGAAAAATTAAAATTATGGCATTGGTTTAGTCAATATTGGCATATCTATAGAGAAAAAAATATCTCTTTTAACAGATTGAAAAAAAATTATTTACTAAGTCAGTTAAAATTTGATTTAGAACCAGTCTTCAGTGAAATGTATATAAATGTATATAAAATACATGAAAAAACCTTGACGTCTAAAATATTTTTATATATTTTTTCTGCCACTCCAAGTAAAATATTTCTAATAAGCCTAGAAAGTTGAGAAATCACCTAAATCTTATGTAATTGTACACACAAAACAATGAACTTATGCCAGCATGAATAACTATGGTTAATATTTTTGAAGATGACATCATAAGACTACTACAATTTTCTTTATCAAATAACAATAATAGAATTTTTTTAAAAAATAAATATTTTAGATGCTTTTTGTCCTAACTGTGATTTTATATTCAGTTGCATTATTATATGCCATTTAAAAGCAGACAGTGATTTTAAATCAGAAAAACCAAAATATGATTTGAAAACTGTTAAGTATTGCCTTTAACCAGTTCATTTTCTTTTTTCTCTTCTGAAACAAAGAATTCCAGCAGTCTGAATACAATTTCCAGTTTCAAGTTTTAAATGAAAATTGCTTTCATCAAAGCTTTTTCAATATGAAAACTGATAAACCCACAATTTAAACTCAGATCCAAAGATTGTATGAAGGAATAACTTTCCCTGCCTCCTTTCTTCTTATTTCTATGCCATCCATTTGAAACATCACACTTTTTTAGGAACTACTCTTCCTAGTCTTCCCTGTAGTCTGTGAATCATATCATCTGAATGAGAGGTTCTTTCCATTTACTACTTTGAAGAAACAGTTTCAGGAATGTTAGTTTAAGCCTAGGCTCGAGATGGGTATCACCTTACCTAACAGGAGGACTGCAGTATAGATTCGTACTTCATATATACTCCTTACAGCTGATGGGGAGAAATATACAAGTTCAGCATATGCCAGCATGAGAAATAAATTGCCATGTCTTTAGCTGAAGCTCCTGGCAAGTAGAAGTTTCAAAATCCAACCTCTTGCACTGCAATTCTAAGAAAATAAATATTTAAAGCAAGCTAATAATAACTAATAATAGAATGCAAAAAATGCAAAATATGTCCTTTCTTTCCTTGCATTCTACTTAATATGAGTGACGTTTGACTTATCAAAAGCTTGAAATTATATTCCCACAATCTACTTTCAGTTCTAAATCTACAAGTCTGCTTATCTTCAGAATGTGTTTCATAATGTGTTTCATAATTGAGACATATTTTTTATATTTTTGTTATTAAAGTTATGTTTATGAGTATAAATTATTATAACACGAAGAGACGTTTGTAAGATAATTCTGTCAATCTGCTTGTTCAACACTTAAGGCAATAATTTTTTCAGACCTGTTCTGTACATACCAATTAAATCCTATAGTACAAAAAGAAAAATCCATATATATATTTTATTTTATTTTATTTTTACAGTTTTTGGTTCTTAATGATCTCAGGACAGGGTATTTTGAGGGGATTAATGATCTGCTAGAACAGGTTCATTGCCCAAGGTATAGAGATTTAGGATAGTCATTAATACTGAGGAAATATTTTGTACTTCAATCATTGCTGTCAAGTTTTTAAATGTATTCAGACTTTAAATAAACTCTTAAAGACTGTGATAATGCAAATTTCAAACTTGAGGCATCTGACAAGTCTCACATTGAAACAACCTCTCAGGAAAAAGATCTTCCTCAGAATATATCTTTCTAGCCCCTTATCTATTTTTTTTCCCTTTCTATCTGACCTACTTTTCTCCTGCACTTGTCCTCTGAAGTCCTTCAGTAATCAGGCTGTACATCTATCTAAAGCCCATGAGCAAAGTTTTTGGCCTTTGGCTGAAAAACTTTAAATAGCAGTACTGTCATATAGCCTGTTGAAAGACAGATAGGTATTCATGTGAACTGAACAAGTCTCTTTAGAGCTAGTTATATGTATACATGCACACACATAGAGAGGGAAATACATTGATATACATAACTGCATAAAAATACACAAGCACACACATTTGCCTTTTTGCTGAGACTGCTGAAACAACTTAAAATATTCAAACTTGGACTTTATTAAGGGTAAAGATCAGAAAATCCTTACTTTGTAGATCTTATTTGCATTAATCTACCTGTGATAACTTTACAAGAAAATGTAAATTGAATAAAAAACCCTGTTTTTCGCTAAGGTTTTGGTTTGTTGGTTTTTTTTGTCATGCTACGTAAATTGAATGGAGTATAACAAGAATTTACTATTTAATTTACTCCTTACTTTGCAAGTATCCAAAACATGGTGACTTGGGCATTTTTTTAACCTGACTTACTTTGGAACTTCTTACTGTTCTCAACAAGTTTGTTTCTCTCTGTTTAGTTTATTTGGTTTTTTTAAAGGCAGGCTTATATTTTTAAACATACAGTTGTGGGAACACCTCTTTTGGATGGAATACACTCCAAAACAAGGCAATTCCTGCACTGTCATCCTTATTATTGAATTTCTGTAGGGGAAAGAGAGCCTACCTCAGACAGTACTCCACCAAGGTGTACTTCACCACCTTGCTGGTGAAGAAGCCACTGACTCAGGTTAGCCCTTGGCCGCCCTGATACAGCCTCTTTCTTCTCCTCTTTTTAGTCTGTCTCAATGCCTTTCAGCACATCAGTCTCACCTCTTCTTAAAGCAGGAGGACAGCATAGCATCCTGGCTTAATAGTTTGCTAGAGTCAAAAGCAGAAGTTCAGTTTTTACCTAAGTGAGCTAATCTGCCTGATATCAAAATTGCTCATATGCATTTTAGATTAACTACATGGGACAGTTTTCTTGTTAGGATCCAGTTAGACTGAACCTGGTGCTTTTCCAGACACTTTCAAACCACCCATAAAGCACCAAATTTAATCTGCCCATGTAATCATGAGAACAACAGCGTTATGGTTATGATCGTCTGTTGAACGAGAAATCATCAGTCAGCTTGAACGTTGCTAGTGGCCACCCATTTGATTCAGTTGCCTAATTCAGGAAGACAAGTAAGAAAGAGTAGATCACAGTCTGGGATTTAAGTGCTTAATTAATTTAATGAGCTTGCTTTATCAACTTTATTAAATCTTAGCTGATCTTACTAGCTCATGGGGTTTCAGTATATACAGCCTGTGATAAATTTATATTATTGTTACCAGTGTTTGTCAGTTTTAAAATATTTACCCAGCTGCTAACTTGAAATTTGTCCTCCTGCTAAATGTACCTGGAAAAATCACAGAATATTATGAGTTGGAAGGGACTCATAAGGATCATCAAGTCCAGCTCTTTAAGCGAATGGCCCGTATAGGGTTCAAATCCACAACTTTAGTGTTATTAATGCAATGCCCTAACCAACTGAGCTAATCTCAGGGTCAACTGATGGCATGTGGTTTCATATTTTTGTCTTGAAGCCTGCCCAGATGTGCTGAGTTCACAAGTAGGTATATATTTCACTTTTTTCAAAGTTAAATTATTGTAATTTATCTTGAAATTTGAAGGCAAACTGACCTCATCCATCATCGTCATGAGTACTACATTTCAGTCACCTTCTCTCCTCCACAGAATCACAGAATGGGTGAAGTTGGAATAAACCACTATAGGGTCATCTGGTCCAACCTCCCTGCTCAAGGAGGTCTGTTAGACCATGTTACTCCAGATTGTGTCCAGATGGCTTTTGAATATCTCCAGTGCTCCGTGACCCTCAGATTCACTCCAGCATCTTCATGCCATGTTTTTGAAGTACCTTTGAAACCATCTTTAAGGTACTTACTTAGAAAGTAATACTTGGCAATTCAAGTAATGATTTCTGAGTCAGAATTATGTCTCTTGAATTGTGTCAGGTGTAGAGTAATAATAAGATTAAAATAAAAAAAGAAACCTTGTTAGCATAAATAGGTATTTACAGTATTAAATGCACATTGGGAGCACATCTGTTTTTAAAAATGCTGCACATACGTCTGTCAGAGAGCTTGTTCATGTAGGTAAACCATAAAAACTACTCTGGCATAGAAAAAGCAGTAGTTCCCTATAGAGCAAGAGTGATATATATGCAAATGCAGGCTCCCCACTTAGAGCAAGGGATCTATTTACATGTGAGTCGTATGTGTCCTTTTTGGGCCATGTTTTTCCTTGAAAAGCATTCTGAGATAATCACAGCAAGTCAGGTTAATTAAAATAATAGCCCATGTACCACTTAGCACATCTTAGCCTAAAGGCTGAGAAAGTGTTAATATTCATGGACAAGACTTTTGCTGGAAGCTTAGTGTCTGCTTAAACTTACAATTCTAACGTTAGGTATTCCACCAAAAAAAAAAAAAAAATCCTACATTACCTATAAAGTCAAGGATACTATCCAGGCATTTAAGGTGGGGTTTGCTTTATCTTATTTTCAAAACGATACTGTGTAATAGAGGTATGCTGTCTAAATTAACCAGTAATATTCAAAGAAGAAAGCTAAAAATCTTAAGAACAGTTTTCCTTCAGACATTTTAAATTGGTGTTCACCTTTGTCTATTGACTGAACACTCTACTAGGTTAGAATAGATGTCTAAGACAATTTTAGATTGGAAGAAAACCTTTTTTACCTAAAATCTGAGGATAAATGCCTTCTTTCTGAATAAAACTGATGTCCCCAACTGATTGCAAATGAAATTAGGAGAATTTAGAAAACTATGTGCTTACCATAGAATAATGTTTGCAAACCAAATAAAAATTTAGGTACATTTTTTAATCTTTCTTTGTCACAAATAGATTTTGAAAGACAGTTGCTCTTTTTTATTTCTGTATAGAGAATTTGATATTCAGATATTATTTACAATGTGAATTGGTATGGCCTGTTTAAATGCAAGATAGAGATCTAATTTCAGTACAGGCTTTTTCATGTTCTATACTCTGGCTTCCTTGATGTTTAAAGCTCTTTTTTGTGTGGTTTAATGGATATTTTGATTTAATTTGAGAGGCACCTCACTGGGCAGCATACTCATCATTTACCAACATATGACAATGGAGAGTCAATATATTTCATACAGGACCAAGTAAAGGCAAACACTTCCTAACAGAATGATGAATGCTGTCTGATCTGATGATTCATCAGAGAACATTCCACCTGTTTTCTGTGATTATGTATTTTGGTGAGCATTGTTTCCTATGTTACAAAATTGTTTTGCTGTTGTTGTTTTATGTGGATGTGTTATTCATGCTTCACTCTATCCAAAATGGATGTTAACATAGCACATGTATCTGATACCTGCCAGTCATCATCAGAAAACAGGATGATCAAATAACAGTAATGGAAGAAACAGCAGATGTTAGTGAACTCAATATCCCTCACTTTTTGGTCCAGTTTTAAATATTCTCAGCTGTGTGAATTTGAGAGAAATATGCATCTTGGACCAGAATTTGCTTTCTCTGCCAAAGACCCTGCTTAGTGGTTGTGGTGGCAGTGATGGTGATAGCAGGCCCAGAAGCAATGTTTTGAATATGTATGCCCCCTTCTCATCAAAGAATCAAAGAAAGGTCTATGTGCTGTGAGTGAAAGATATGCAGTTGATTTAGCTTCTTCTAAGACTGTTTCTCTGAAGGCATTCCTCACTTTGATCGGTAAGTTACCATAAATAAAAAACATAGCAGTTGCATAAAAGAGTCTTTTTCTTGGGAAAGAATAATGTATTCTCAAAACTCGGCAAACCCATAATCTCTACAATGTGGTATGGCTCTAGATCAAGAGCAATCCTTTCTACTATTTCCTGGTGTATAGATAGTGCGGCTGGATGATTTGTGATGTTTTTTCTTCTTCTGGGAACAACCTATATAGTAAAAATTAAGTTAGTATTTGGTTTTTTCCTCTCCAACTAAGTAAACTCTTTGTTTAGCATAATAATGACAGTTCAAAGTCAGTTATTAAATATTGGATAAATAAAATGTTGCATTCAAGGCAGAAAAAATTATATAAATTTATATATTTATATAAAAAGAGTTTAAAGAATCTGCCCAAGAACAGTTGAAATAAATTAGAATAGCCCAGGTTGTTAAAATGTTTGGAATCGTACAAGATAGGAAGTAGAGATCACCACTCTCCTCAGCAATGCCCTAAGTAAAACACAGAAAGACAAGAAACTGTTTCACATATCTTGAAATTATGCAGAAGTATATTTTTTCATGATTGTCTATACTATCTTTACTGGAAAGAGTGTAATTTTATCTCATAGATTATAATCCTTTCATGCACACAGCACAGCTGGCATGGATGCAGCTAGTCAAAAAATGTAAAAATGTGTAAGTATTTTAGTTTGCAGGGCTATATTGGTTGATCTGATGTAAGAGACTGACAGTTTTTTAACATATGTGATAAAAATGTCTTAGAGTACTGTGTTCATGGTCATCTTAAGAGAAGAGAAAAACCACTTGGACTTTTCTGTCTTTCAGCCACCACTAGGATGCTCGTTTCCTGAGAGATGTTTGCTTTCTCTCTGTATTCTGCATGGGTCTCTTGCATCCTCTTGGAGCTGTGGAAATAAATCTGAACCTGTATTCATTAGGGAAGAAGGGCTTTAAGGTGTTGAACGGGACAGTTCAAACAAGTATTAAATCTTGCACACTGAATTGCAATTTGCATTGTTCTTTGGCATTTTGCAAAACATTTAAGGATTTCCTCTATATTTTATAGAATTAAGAAAACATCAATTAAAATGCATGTAGCTATAGTTTGTGTTGACTTGCAGCAGGACAGGACTTATATAAGCAAAAAGAAAGTAAGTTGGAAGGAGAAAAATAATTCATGGTTTACATAGCAACAACCTTAGTCTCCTGTGTTACCAAGTAGTGCACATTCTACAGGATGTGATCTATTATGCAGAGTCAAAATAAAATTTCAGCTTTCAAGATAGTTCCACCAAAGAGAAACTTATTTAACAACACTGTCTGTACATAGGAAAGTGACAAAAAAATTACTCAACTACACCACCAAGGACATCATGCTACATCCTTTAGATGTGAGAATTACCATCACATAACATATATATATATATAACATCTGGAAAGTATTATACAATACTTTGATTATACTTGTTCATTGTTTTGTCACCAAAGATACAGATATCACCTTTCCATTTATGTCTTGCATTTATTTCTAAATAAGTACAGTACATGAGATAAAAATTTGTTTAATCACGGGTTACTGCAATATCACTGGCATTAGATTTTCCAGGTACAGTGAACCAAGGACACTTTTGTCTTAGGCTACCTTCACCTGAAGCAGATGAACAAAAAATAAACAAATGCAAAATTCTTTTATGGGTGAGATATCTTTCAGTGTGAAGTACAGATTATTCTAAACAGTTTGGGATTAAATTAGGTTGCTCCTACAGTTGTTTAATAGGCATTGCCTTAATCCTCCATCAGTTTTAGTTATAACTCCATTGGGATAAATGATTACTCCCCCCTTCTTTTCATAATTCCTGAAGATTGGAAACAACTTATTTAAATACAGTTAAAGTTCTTCAACATATTCCATCAGTAGTTAGACCTTGCAAACCAACATAATCATGCATTTGAAGAGACCAGCACCTTGATTAAAGATGTAGATTGTTCTTGAATTGCCACTTGAGTTCTGATAAAGAAAGATACCTATAACAGTCCTTAACTGTGATTTTCTTAGCTGAAGATTAAATTGCTGAGAAACAGATGACCAATTAGAACAGTAGGTGATTCAAATAAGGCAAAAATTTACAATAAATATTAACTTTTCTTGAAAATAATTCGAATATTGATTACTCCATTATACTCCAGAAATAATCATTTTTCGAACTTTAATTAAAAGTCTGAATTCACATGGTTTGCTGAACTCCATCAAGCATAACAGCACAAAAGTAGACCATGGTTCCCATAACCAGTTTGTTTACTCTGTTAGCCTCTTGAAAATAAATGGAAAGCAGGAATTACTTGCCACAACTCTATCAGGATATCACCTTTAAAAAATTCTGTAAAAAGTTCAATGGTCTTTTTTTTATTTCTTTTTAGAGGAGGCAGATTTTCTACATGTATGCTAAAGTAAGTGGGGCTTTCTCTTTGCAGGATTTTCCTGAAATCATTTCAGTTTCCTAGTTCTGCCAGGAATCAAAAATCAGGAAGCTGTTCTCTGTGAAATTATTTGAAATAACCTCTCCATTCTGAAGGGAAATCATTAACTTCTGTGTGTGCCCACCCAAGCAACTATACTACTCCCCTCCTCAGATGGACAGGGGAGAGAAAATATAACAAAATATTTGTGGGCCTAAATAAGGACAGGAAGAGATCACTCACCAGTTACCATCATGGGAAAACCAGACTCAACATGGGGAAATCAGTTAAATTTGTTAACAATCAAATCAGAGTAGGATAAAGAGAAATAAACCCAAATCTTAAACACTTTCCACCCACCCATCCTGCATTCCAGGCTTAACTTCACTTCTGAATTCTCTACCTTGTCCACTGCAGTAGAACAGGGGGATGGGGATGGGGAAGGGGGGTTGCTGTCAGTTCATTGCATGTTGTCTCAACTGCTCCTTTCTTCTCAGGGGTAGGACTTTTAACACTCCTCCCCTGCTCCAGCATGAGTTCCTTCTCACAAGAGACAGTTGTGCGTGAACTTCTCCAATGCAAGTTCTTCCCACAGCCTGCAGTTTTTCAAAAACTGCTCCAGTGTGGATCACTCATGGGGTCACAAGTGGTGCCATCAAACCTGTTCCAGTGTGAGCTTCTCTCTCTATAGAGTCACAGATCCTGCCAGGAGCCTGCTCCAACATGGGCTTCCCATGGGATCCAAGCTTCCTTCAGGTGCATCCACCTGCTCCAGCATGGGGTGGATATGGGGCTGTAGGGGGAACAACCTGCATCACCACAGGTGAGCTGTGAGGGAATCTCTGCTCCAGATGCTGGAGCACCTCTCCCTCTCCTTTTCCACTTACCTTGGTGTCTGCAGAACTGTTTCTCTCACACATTCTCATTCCTCTCTCTCTCCAACTACAGTTGCACAGGTTTTTTACCCTCATTCTCATATCTGTTATCACCATCACCAGTGGGCTTGGCCTTGGCCAGTGATGGATCCTTCTTGGAGCTGGCTGGCATTGGCTCAGTTGGACATAACAAAAGCTTCTAGCAGCTTCTCACAGAAACCACTTCTATAGACCATGCCCACTAAGACAACCTGGCCATGAAAACCAAGTAAAACTTCTAGTACTTCTCTTTTCAGAATGAAAGTATTAGCTTAGCAGAGAACTGTTGGCTACAATAGAACTGTCTTGCGAAGCCAAGGTCTAGAAACAAGCAGCTGAGCACATAAAGACTGGTTGACAAAACAATTCAGAAAAACAACTATTTCAGCAAAACAGTAGAAGAAAAGCTAACTGCATATATTGACTCTAATGAAGAGAAGCAGAAAGCAGAGACTACTGTTAAATTTAAGGATTTACCAGTGAAATATCAGGTAGGTGACATCTGAGAGAACAGAGCTTTCAAAGGAACTAGCAGAAGCTGAAAGGACTCTGGGAAATTATTTCTTGTCCATTTTATCCTCTCCCAAGTGCCAGATAATTTTACTTTTCCTTCAAAAATACTTTTGTTTCTCAGGTAGAGCTTATTATCTGCTACAATTACCCTTGGCAAAGGGAAATTCATGCACTGTTTTCTGTTCTTGACTTATAATCCAGGTAAAAAAACAAAAACATCTGTCAGAAAAAAACACAATCAAAACTTATTTTAATGGGTATTATTTACCGCAAATATTTCAGACTGACTTTGGTTTTTTTTAATTATAAAATATTTCTCTGTTTAGAGTATACATGCAAGTATGTCTATGAAAATTCCAAATGTAATCATAGGAAATTTTGTGCATGCATTTAAAGAAGAAAAATGCAATTGAGTGAGATATTTCTGAATATAAAGAAAAAAAAATACAATCAAAATCTCATGGTCTCATTTGAAAAACTAAAAATGTTTTCTAAATCTGTTCTGCTTAGTTGAGATAGTTATTAACTTCTTTGTACTGGTTGTGAACTGTTCTGTAAATGAAAAAAATCTTTCATTTATAACATTATGAAATACTTCGGGTTTTAGAACTTCTTAGTCACTAGAATGGTCATCTGCCACATGTTACCAAACAAGGTGAAAAATAAGTTAAATATTTGAGTATTTAAGACAGTTTATAAATAAATTTATAAGGAAATACACCATTCATTTTACTTCCATTTTGTTGTCATATTCTTATTCTCTTTTTATTTTTTTTTTATTTTATTTGCTATGATTGAAGCCAGACTAATAAAATTAAAAGAAATTATGTGTTAATTTGGAATTTTTTTTTTTTCAGGAATTAAACTTTTTGCTCAAGTTCTTTCTGGAAGGAGCAAAATAGTCTCATGTTTTGTGAATCACTAATAAATAAAAGCTTATGCCGATGATGACTTAATGCAACACTCTGGAAGAAAAAGGAGTTGATAAATGCAAAGATTGGATCACACTTATTTTCAGCAAAGCAATCTTTTAGCAGTATCCCATTCTCCTCCAAGCAACACTTACAATAATATTTCACTTTTCCTTTGGACAACTATTTCCTCACTTTTTCAACAGAATAGTTGCAGTGGGAGATCTACCATCCATGGAGAAATTCAAAGTGATGCACCCAGCTGAATAGAAGCTATTATTTTACGTTTGATAATGACCTTGCTTAATTACAACTGAAAGCACAACCTGACTTCACAGAGCAGGCTGGTAAAAAAGCAAAATATCAGCTGTCTACCACACCACCTGGTATCCTAAATCCTTCTAAGGCAGTTCTTTAATCTGGGGAATAGTAGAGAGTAAGTGCTTGCTGCTTTAGCTCCTAACTTCCTTCTATCCAGAAACAGCTAAGTGTGTCATTTCTTATAATACCAAATTTCCCTGCGGTACTTGGTGCAGCAAAACATCTAATGCTTCTGTCCTGCCTTCCAGAGATGACAAGGACAAATTAACATTCCCGTCCAGTCAAGCTGAACTCAGATAGCTGTTGCCAAGGAAATGTCCCCTTGTAGTTAGTACCTGCACATCTGGAGGAGGATGGGGCTCAGTCACACTTGCAACCTAGTCCAAAGGCATAGGAAGCTGATGGCAGAAATGGGTAATGCCAGCAGGCAAGACTGAGCTTTGCACATCCATTCTGTTAAGCGTAAACAGCACCACCTTGTGTTCTCAGCCTTCTCATTTTTAAGATGGCCCTACTGTAAATCATTCCTATACACTCTTTTCTATAGTAATTAAAACAATGCTCTTTGCTGTGCCCCTGGGTTAATACAATTTGTTTTATTCACAGGCTAAGTCATTTGCCTCCCTGCAGCACATTACTGTATTATGTCTATCCAGCAGTGTTGAGGAAGCAAGCAGAGTACATTCCAAGGTGTACATAAATCCAGTTCAGGTTATTTCAAATGAAATAATAAGGTAAGTGCTATGTGCTTAACTCCCATAGGGAAAACTCATAGGAAGACAAAGGAAAATCCAAGCTTTGTCTCAGATTCCTTCACTTAAAAATGTGAGAAGAGGGAGAAATACAAAGATGAGTATAAAGAACTGGCCACTCTGAAAATGTCATAAAGGACAGGGCCGTGATCACCATGGAAATACCACCCCCTGCTTTGAAGGTGGTTACCAGTATCATACCCTTCTCTCCAAGTCACAAATTCCAGTAATTAACATTGACATTAAGAAAATCAGAGGAAATTTTTAAAGAACTGTAAAAGGGTCTACCTTAGAAAGCAAACATTACAGAAAAAGCCACAAGCCAACTAGTCCAGTTCATCTAGAGAAGGGTAAAAACAGAGCAAGTATATATGATAGTAATATCCTCCCAACTTCTGATAATTTTCCATTTAGAGGCTTTCCTCTGTATTTTATTGCTCATATATATATATATATATATATATATAAAACAGATTTTAGGAGTATTTCAAATAGTATACAGATCTCCCTGTGAAAATTAATGCCATCTCTTGGGTTTGGACTTGACTTTCACTGAGGTAATTTGATAGTGACTTGATCGTTTAGTGAAAGAGGGACTAAGCAAACACTTCCTATCATCCTCCTTCATGCCACTGATGATTTTTTGTAGAATTCCTTGTGACCTCTTTTTTCAGCTGAGAAGTCCCAGGTTAGTTCATTGTCCACCATAAAGAAATTGTCACTGTATACCTTTGATCAACTTTGTTGATCATGAATTTATGCAACTGCATAGTAATCTTTTCTGGTTAGTTCTCTATTCCTTTCCTAACAATCTGATTTTTTGTATGCTACCAAGAACCAGGCTATTTTCATGCAGTCATTTGTCATAACTCTGAACACTTTGTGTTTGTCATCATAGAGTTCATTATTTTGTATAAAAAATAGAACTATTTCTTCCCACACCTGTAACTTTACATGTATTTACATTGAATACCATCTGTCATTGACAAGTCGTTCAATCTGCCACAGTTGTCTGTCAAACTAAGAACATTGAGAAACCTTGTTTATTCTGATTTAATTTGGGTAAAATAAGTTTTTGTGCGAACTTTTAAGCAATGGAATTTAGAGGGAATGCTGAATTCAGTAGGGAATATGAATCAAATACAAATGGGATCTGTTGTAGTCATAAGCCACTGAAACTATTGTAAAAGACAGTCTCGGGAACTGAGAAGGTACAGCTTGTACCTTTTGTTTGATTCAGTCTATATTCCTACAAACCTTACTCTTCAGTTAATAAAATATTTAACCAGCGATCTGTAACCTGGGAATGACTTGCTAGGCTATTGCCTGAATATTGACAAGAGCTTAAAGACAGAATTGCAATGGACTCACATATTTTGTCTCAGTAAGATCAACAACTTCAGACCTTTGCTTAGCAAGAAACAAAATGAACCTTTAACATGAGAGCTATTCTGAGAAAAGGAAAATAAAAAGGGTAATAATTTGCTGAAGACTATTCTGCATATTCCTCGTATTCTCCCAGTGGTTTCATTTGAGTTATTTTGGGGTGACATACTGCCCCATGGTAATATAATCTATGAATAGAATCCCGTGATTACAAGTATGGGAAGCCATCTCTGGATCATTCAAATTGATCCATCATTTTTGCAGCACTGAACTGGTTTATTTTTCTACTTTTAATCTGTGAATAGTCTTTGTAACCTTGCTCATTTGTAAGCAGGATAATAATACTTATAATTTACTTTATGATGAACTAGTATATTCCCTGTTGTTTGTTTATGAAGAAAAAAACATTTAAGGAAGTGATTAAACAGATGTTTATTGACATGAGTTTTACTGCTTTGGAGGAATGTGAATAATGGAGTTTAACTCAAGAGAGTATTCACTAATAGTAATAGAAAGTTACATATCTACATCAATAGGGACCTAGAAGCTTTAAGAACAAGTATTTCATTGTACTTACCTTGTCTGCATTTATTTAGTGAAAAAATTTCTGTGCTAAAGGGACAGTGTCACCTTACTGCCTCAAAAAAAAAAAAAGAAGGAGGAAAACGACTATAACTAACATCAAGAAAACATTTCTTCCCAGGCAGCATAAGGAGAATTACCTGTCACCTATGACTCATCATTTGCTGTATCTTTTCAAACAGATCCTCTTTGTTATTGACTAATTGGAAGAACAATAGTGGGTATACAAAATATTCCGAGAAAGATAATGAAAACCCTGGATTCTTATTGTTCTATTAAAAATGTAGCAATTCATCACTTAACACCATTAGTGGCTGATAACTGGAATTGTGTCTATAATACCCATTTGAGGTTTTATTGTGTTTCAGTCAACATAAAGCATAGGTTAACTGTAGTAGCTGTCTGTATTAAAATTTAGATGCTGCCTGTTGAAAATGGATAGTAATTTGGTGATTATTCATATTTTTAAACATTCTGCATTACACTAATTTATTATGCAAAATTAAATTAGAGTGCATAGAGCATATGGATTTTTTCCATTTTTTTATTCTTATTTGTGGCAGTGATGAATGGCAGATAATTTATAACACTGAAGTTTAATAATTAAAATTACTTTTATTATTCTGTTTACTAGTTTCTTCTTTCTGCAGTCTCTTGTAATTTTGCCACATGATTAGCAACAAATTTTGCACAGCAGCACCTTCTAATAGAACACAGCATGGACAATTTTCCATGCAGATTCAATCTCCGTCTATATTCCACTAATCCCTTGATTGTTCCTGGTGAAAATAATCAGATCCCTGTTGTGTTCCTGATGCACTGAGCATTTGTAAAGATAATAACAAGATTCAGTGCATCAAAGGACTCAGAATATACATCTCCTCTTTGGCCTAACTGAAAAGGACCACACAAGGAGCCTGTTCAATTATTCACTGAAGATTAATTAATACTGCTTCATTTGTAGACTGTATCTACTTGCAGTGGAAATACGGTGTTGTGAGGGGTTGATCTTGCCCAGCTAACAGGTGCTCACCATGCTGCTCTCTCACACTCCATCCTCAGCATAACATGGGGATAAGTAAGATGAAAAATCTTGTGGGTTGAGACAAGGACAGGGAGATTGCTCAACAACTGCCATCATGGGCAAAACAGTCTTCATTTGGGTAAGATTCATTTAATCTATTGCCTATTAGTAACAAAGTAAGAAAATGAAAAATAAAACCAAAACTAAATATTTTTCCCTCACACTCCCTTTTTCCCAGGGCCAACTTCCATCTTGACCCCTCTACCTCCTCCACTCTAGGTGATATAGTGGGACAGGGAATGGGTGTTGTGCTCAGTTCATAACGCTTAGTGTCTGTTTCTCCTTTCTCTTCATGCTGTTCCTCTTCTCTGACATGGTTCCTGGAGCTGCAGTTCCTCAAGAAATGTCCTTTTCACAGGGTGCAGTCCTTCAGAAGTGGACTGCTCCAGCTTGGGTTCCCCATGGGGAACCCTGCCAGAAAGTCTGTTCCACCAGGTGCTCTCCAAGGGCTGCAGCTTTCTCCAAGTCACATCCACCTGTTCGAGCACATGGTCCTCCATGGGTTGAGGTCTGGGTGTTCGTTCCACCGTGGGCCCCCATGGGCCGTGGTGGGGACCCATGGTCTTCTACATGAGCTGTAGGAGAGTCTTTGCTCTGGCTCCTGGAGCACCTCCTCACATTCCTTACCTGCCCTTGGTGTTCTCAAGGCACATTTTCTCACTCATCTGTCAGAGTTGTTATGCAGCACGTTTTTACCCTTTCTTAAGTAAGTTATCACAGAGACACCACTGGTGTCACTGTTTGGTTCAGCTTTGAACCAAAGTGCTTCATCCCTTTCAGAGCCATCTGGAACTGCCTCTGTTCAATATGGGGACAGTTCCCTGTCTCTTCTCCAAAATGCCATCCCTGCTGCTGTAGTCTTGCCATGTAAACCCACTGCAGGGGTTAAAGTATCCAGCTAGCCAGGAGACTTTTCAGTTGAATAGGAACTGATGCCTTTTCACAGCCTGCTCACTTGACAGTCACTGGGACCCAGATAATATCTCAGCAGATGCAGCTTAATAACAAACCAAATAAAGAGCCCAGGCAGTGTCATGTTCTTTATGAATTCCTAATACTACACAACACTGGTATGAAAGCTCTACCCTAGTTTATGGTTTAGCACAGTTCAAGTTTGTTGTTATCTATAGCTGCCATCATAGAAAATAAGCACTTGACTAGACATCTCCCATTTGTTTGGCTGACAAATCAAGTTAGATTATAAAGATTTATCTGTTCAGCTGGGTACAGCTACAGGCAGAAGTCCACAGCAAGGTGCATGCTCCTTGGTCTTTCTCTGAAACTAAATACCTAAACTGCCCTGTTTCTGCGACTCTTATGGAGATGATCATAGCCTTAAATTTAAACATATACTTTCAGACTCTTTCAGAACTGGATTTTTCAGAGTAGTAATTTCAGCTTGTATTAACCTAAAAATATGGAGCTCCTGTGGATCAGAGGTTCATTTATCTTAAGCTTCCCTTTTACTGTGCAATCTAACACAGTGATACAGAACAAGGGAATTAAAAAAAACTTGTAAATTATATTTGTTCATATTTAAAGGCCTTTTACATTGCTAGCATCATAGAGACTTCAGTGTAAACAATATTCTACTTTGCTGTGTTTCTTATCTTATATAGAAAAAAAGCTACAGAGTAGGTTTTGAAAAACTTTTAGGGATGGATTCCTTCTGTTTGTGCTGATTGGTAGAACTTTCACTGACACGAATAAAACACAGACCAGGACAGTGCAGAAGATTTGAAAATGCCTTCTAAGTGCTACAATATGTGATTTTGCATTTGATTATGCAAAAGTGTGCCTTGAAATTCTTACATTTGGAATACTAGCTTCCCTTAGGGGAAAATGAAAAAAAAATGAAAAAAATGTTTTCCGTAGTTAGAGAACAGCAGAAACATGGATCAAGTGAAGAATTAAAAAATAATTAAATTGTTCAGAAGGCAACATAACCATTGATCTAACAAAGCTTTTCTACTGGAGAATAACATAGACATCTATAGTCTAATTCAATATCACTTTATCACAAATGTTTCAGGTTTTGCAGCAAGTGTTAATGAGACCAACTGTGAATCTAAAGTTTATATATCTGACTCTTCCTTTCTGGAATGATCATTTGTATTCAATATTTTGGGATGTTTGAGTGCTAAGTAATTTGGCTCCTGATCTTAAATGCCATCTAAACCTTACAAAGCTGTCTCCTACTACATGGCTACTCTGAGTGTATAATTAGGAGTAGGTCTAATATTTCTTTTACATTGCAGCACCACAGTCTCTCTCTTACTCCATATGTTGTCAATAATTCAAATGAGTTCAAGGAAGAATTGAAAGATTTAAACACTACATTTTAAATGCTGTTTACCCTTGTGCCCCTTTGCTTCTCCATCCCAGGACCTTGTACTCACAGGGACCCCATTAGCCAGCATCCCCCCTGGCATCAGTACAGCAGTAAAACCTTAATTCTGTTCTGGTAACTCCACAAACCAGAAACAGCCCTTGATATCTGATGCTATTTCATTGTCTTCACCAAAAAGATAGTAGTCTGACATTAGCCCTCTTTACAATCTACCTATAGTATAAAAAGAGCAATATCCCTAAGGAAATGGTCTATCTACCATGAACCGCTTTACTCTGAATGTTTCATTTAAATCATCTAAAAAAAATTATTAATTTGAAAAGTAAAATTTGTTCTATTTTTCCGTCTTCAAAAATTAACAGCTTCCTCACTCTCTTTTAAGTGTTGCAAATGGTACAAGCATACAAAAGATTGATATACTACACACTTGCATGATTCTGCTAAAGGAATTTTACAAAAATCTGCTTGTTAAATTAAAAGTAAATTGCACAGTGTTGAAATATTGGATTTTGTTTTACAGTATAATTAAACCAAGATATCAAATATTTGTAGGGAGGATATTAGAAACACAAGTAGAAATTGAAATGTGTAGCATTCCCTATAAAATATCTTACCAAAATGGGCTTTGCAAGCTATCAGTATTTTAAATAACTGCAAATAAAGTGGTCTTTTTCTCTTCTGGAAAATTAGATATTGTCCTGATAATAAAAAATAAAATAAAATAAATGGAAAATTCCAACTGGACATACAATAAAGGCAAATTACAAATAACTTAATCTTTTTGCAAAGAAAGGTGAAATAATAATATATTTCTGTAGTGTGATAGGGGATTTTTGTGTATCAAGATGCTAAATCACAATGACTAAAAAACATGCAGAAAATTTTAAAAAATTGGTTTACCTACTCTTTAAGTACACAAGTAATGCATGGTTAATTTAAAATATAAATTTAAATGTACTGTTGTTTTGTGGTTTTTTTTCTGTTTGTATGCATCTTACATGGAGAAAAGTGTTTAGAATCTGAAATTTAAAATGTCTTGTTACATATCCTGAGGAAAATCTTCTTTAAGTTAGGAAGACCTATATAGGTATGTCAGCTTCATTTAAATACTGTGTGAAAAAGCAGGATATGAAACGTGTACTTGGAGTAAGATTGTTAACGTCAGCATTTTGGTTTTATTACAAATAGCAGTTCAGTAAGAGCAGTTATACCACTTAGAAGTCGAAGGTATTTTGTGATCAACTTTTTGTTATATTGAATTTTCATGAAATATCTGACATTAGCAACTAAAAGAAAGGTGACTTTGCATGCTATCTCTTGCATAAACTAGAATATCAATTATCTCTACTTTGCTTCATTGTGGATTCACTGAGAGTGTGTGTTACGTTAAATTTTGTTCACAAAAATTTTTTCTTAATGTGACTCCTTGTCCCAGCCTTCATGTTTTTAGTATATTAAAATAACACCAGTATAAAGAAGGAATTCCTGGTGCTTTTTAAAAAACCATGTGCTGAATCTCAAATGTTTATGATTATTGCAATAAAACACATATATAATGTTCCTTTAAGGATTTCAAATATACATTAAAAGGTGCAAATCTCACACAATTTTGAGATATGCTGAAGTAAGTTTGGTAGAGTTCTAATACAGTATGAGGAACTCAACTAGTGCTGCTGTAATGAATATGTACAAAGGTGGGCTGAAACACATGGCACATACAGAAAAGATGGAAGGTAATGAAAGAGAAATTCTTTGTCCAAAAATTCTGAGTGTACCTAAGACTGGAGCAAATGGAAGCTCGGAATGAAAAAAATCTTAGGTCAGAATATAGCCATGCATCTTCCAGAGGCATGGTTCAAGAGCATACTGATCATCATACTTGCTATATGCTACCATGGCCACTCATTCTATATATTTTCTCAAAATAGCAGTACAGTTTACCATGGAAAACCAGGGGTTTAGCTACTCTTAGACAATCTTTTTACTAGTTCAAAATGGCAGAGACTAAAACGGGCACAGTGCTGGTTGCTCACATAGATGTGTGTCTAATTGTCTGCACTTGCAGTTTAAAAAGAAAGAAACATAAGAACATGTAGCAGATTTCACCCACATCTAGCTTTTGACAGTCAGGGCATAGCATCCTGTGGTAATATATCACATGTGCTAATTCTGACACTTTACTCTGGGGTCATATTTTAGTCTTACTTCTTTAAAAAAAATATACAAAACAAACCATCAAATAATCAAAACTTCCCAAAAAAATTTACTCTGTAACTTGAACTGGAATGAGATATATTCTCAAAGATTAAAAATCAAGGAATATTAATTTCTTTTCATGTCAGTAACAATAAAACTTTGTCAAACATCTGATAAAGCTGCCAATAAATAAACATTTGTAAAATTTGTTAGGCAATGGACAGGTGCTAACATGAATATTAGATATCTATAAGTGTTATATTTTGCTATTAGTAACATTTTTGCATCTGACATCTTTATTAAGCACAAATGCATAATCTTAGTTATTTTCATTTTAAAGAGGAATGGAGGTTGTGAAATGTATTCCATGGGAAGCAACTGCAACCATTCACAAGGCTTGAGCAGGATATCTGGGGCTAGACTGCCTTTTTGTACTGCTATATCCTAAAAAGTCAAGTTACTTCCATTGTCAGTTGATTTTTCTGTGTTTTTTATGAGTAAATACACACACATTTATGAGATTAATAATTATGTTCAGAACAGTCTCTGAAATCTTTCAATAGTAGTGATTCTTCTTTATGGCAAAAAGTGTCAGCATTTATAGCTATACAGATTCAGCACTGGCTTCTGTAGGCTTCTTTTCTTTGTGCTATTAAGTTACCAGGTGCTGGAGCAGACTCTCCTGTGTTCTTCAACTAGTATTAAGGAAAAAGATCCTCAAACAACAGACCACCTTGGGAACTGCTTAGACTGCAATATAAGTTTAGTGATACCTCTCTAAAGTAAGAGTACAAATGCATTAGGAAGTAGGCAAGTGGGGTAGACATCTGTTTTACAATACTTTGACATGATTCTGAAAAAAAATTAAGCAATATTTTATCATACGATGACATGAATTAGGGTTTAAAATATACCAATTCTAATAAATAATAGGGCTTCTGGATGATATATGTGAGTGATAACATTGAGATCTGTGAGATGGTTTAAAATACCTTTCCTGTATTAGTTACCATAAGGTCACATGCAGAAAACACTTTTTTTGTGTGAGAAATGAGAAATTTTCTGTTGAAATATATGATATTTTGTTATTAGATAGTCTCAGAACACCCATGAGGAAAGGGAATGTTGTTTCCTCCTTTTGAAAAAAAAAAAAAAAGGCAGTATGAAAAGTAAAAAGAGGTAAACAGAAATGTAAATTATGATATCTGAGTAAATGGGAATTGTACAACATCAGTTTTCAATCAGTGCAAACCCAGAATTCTATTTCTGTTCACTCTGTTCCTTTGGGCTTAATTTTTAAAATCTTGGTTGAGAACCACATTTTAAACACTACATTGAGATAATTTTTTTTCAGATATGCAGCACTGAAGAATTCCCAAAATACACAATACAACATTGGGAAATAAAAGCAGAGAAAGATAAGTATGACAATTGTCTAAGGAAATAATGACACACTGTATGAACATTTTAGCTCTGTGGTAGCCTGAAGATCAACTATAGAGTACAGTAAGTGTTACTGTACATACAGCAACATAGGGCAGGCAGCCATTCATTAGATGTGTGGCATATTCAATTTTCACTCCAAAGAGGGTTGTACATTAGATCCTACATGTGGTTATTTGTTAACTCTTTCAGAGGTGGTCTTGCATGTGATATGGTATATCAGTATTTAATTCAGAAACCTCTTGTTTTGTAGCATGAGGAAGGTATGTCTTCCTGAGAAAAGTAGACTGTCTTGTTCAGAAGCAACCATCACTATGGAAGAGGAAATAAACATAGTGGGGGTTGTTTTTTCCTGATGGCTGAGGTGTGTCCAATGTATTTGTAAAATGGCACTTTTGCTATTGCCTAACTTGTCCATGAGGCTCTGTGATAAATTATAATATAATATATTTTAGAAAAGAATGTTAACAGTTCACCAGAAATTATCTTTGTTCATTTATCTCACAAGTCAAATACAGGATTGCTCACATTGTTTAAGTGCCACAGGAGCTCAGAGCAAATATCCAGCCCCAACTGGACAATTCAGGTGTCTATGCTGCTTTTTCAATAAACAGAGCTGTACAATCAACAATATGTATACGACAAGTGAAGAATTACCTAGAGAGAAAAAAAGGATATACACATAGTACAAAAAAATAAGTATTACCTAATTCTGTCTAGAACTTTGCTGTGTGATTCTGGACTGTATATTAAGGCTTCACTCCTCATTTAATTTTTAGAATCTGAGGTTATCATTGTAGTAGTTGTTTCTTTACTGAAGGTAGCATTTAATAGAGCCATGATTTTCCTTTAAAGACTGATAGAGATAGGCTGCTCACAAAGAGAGAAATCTAAGTTCCCAAACTCTTTTTTACCTGAGTTTAAATTTTTTTTCACTGTCCTAGAATGTGATAAACATATTAGTCAAGGCAGGCTTGCCTTTTTTTGTGTAAATAGCATACGTAAAGTAAGATCATAGACTTTGCTAATACTTACATAAAAGGACAGTTTAGTAAACATATTGCTTTGCACAAGTCATGTTTCCAAATTCTGTGATTTTGTTTGTACCAAGTATCTCCTAATTTAGGGATATAAGAAAAGCTGAAGACGACTATCACATAACTGAATATGTCACCAGTTTTTTAGATAAATAAGACTTTAGGCAATCACATACTGATTTGGAGACCATTCAGAAGACTCTGTTGTATGCATTAAGCAAATAATTGCTAGAGAGTAGTAGATATTTTCTTTTATATATTTCAGTTACAAAGCTGAGTAGCTATATTCATATCATCAACCACCCACAAATAACAAATAAATCTGATGCCAGAGATTTCTTCTTCTTCACATATACTTCTGAAAACTCCAAAGGAGACATGTAGTATTTTGCACCTACTCAGATACCTACCTGAAATCAGGTGACAAGTGAAGTCACGGGATAACAACAGAACAGAGCAAGTATTTCTTATACAAGATAAAGGAGGCCAATAGATTCCCTTTTGGGAAAATGCTCGTTCTACTTGAAGTGGTCAAGAAGCAGCACAGCCTATTGCAGCCATCATGTGCTAGTTTTTACCTCCCCTGCTTTCCTAAGGAAAAGAGTTTTGTGTAATCATGTTCAGTGCAAGGCTTTGTCTGCCTATCTGTTCTCCTGTTGTAACATTTTAGCCTGCTAGTTCGAGAGAAATAGGAGATGCAGAGATAGCAACATCCTACAGGAAGTCAGGGAAGCGTGTTGCCTGGGAATTGCATCCTTTGTTTGGTCCTGCAGGCACCAGGATACTACATGTTCTTCTTGTCTCACACAGAGAGCAAGAAGACGCAACAAGACACTAAGCAGCTCACGCATGTTTACCACCAACTCTAAGTCTGTATTTTCAAACCAATCATCCCATGACTGATTACACATCCACCAGGATTTCAAAATTGTTGAAGAAAAAAAAGGAAAAAAATGAGCTGGGAATACCTCAGTGAGAGTGCTTGTAGTAGATATGTATTTTTAAGGTTATATCAGTTATTGATTATATGATGATAGGAAGGAAACAAATGCATTGCTATTTTACTGCAGACAAAAAGTCAAAGAAAGTACATTCTGCTAATTACAGAAGTACTTAACCGTTTCCATGGTTGTGACAGATTTGCACACCTCTGCGTATAGCATGATCACAAAATGTTCATAAGGAGCAGCTTTGCAAAATGATTCACCTGCAGATCTCAGTCTTGATTCTACAAGTGAAGAGATACTTCACTAATCATCCCTCCTCAAAGAATCCCCCAAAAGTCTGGCTCAGATATGGTGCCAAAGGAAGGACATACCAGAGAAGGCCGTGTCACACTTTGCAGAGTGTGTATTGTACTGTAGCACATGGGACATTCCCGCAGAGGTGCAAAATTGTGCCAGATGACTCTTAGTCTGTAGAGTGGCACAAATCAGAAGAGTTTAATGTTACCTCTTCTCACTATCTTCTGACTTGTCTGCAAATTCTGTGCTGTGCATACCACGAAACCTCAGCCCCAGTACCAAGATTTATCAAAACTGTTTATTTTCAAGTTGGAGTCAGGACCCTGATCTAAATTATTCAAATACAATAGTGATACTCAAGGTTATTTAAAATGTTGGGTACTGACTTGCTACTTTTAGGATTAGTGCAAAAACATCCTGCAAGAGCATGCAAATGAAGTTAGAGTACCTTGCAGGGAGATATCGTGTCCAGAGGATCTCACCTTTGAACAGAATGAAGGGAAATTTTGCTGTTCAGAGCCCCTCCTCTTCCATTCCCACACAACAGAAGAAGTGATACCACAAAGGACAGGAGAGACCGAGCTTAGCAAATAGACAGATGGGTATCAGGCTGACATAAGGCCTGGAATATGCAAGTATTGTTCCAGCAGTCCCAGGGGATTTACAATGGCACATTTCTTGACATTGAGAAAGTTACAGTTAGCTCAGTGACTTATTTTTAATCTTCATTGCATGCATCTCTGCTATACTGTATTCATATTGTAATTTGAACCAGATCACACCCTTTGGTAAAACAAAGGAGAAAAAAAAAACCAAAAAACTAAAAAACATGGAACAGGGATGAGAGATTTTGTTCACACTGAATATGTAGCCTTGCTATGTGGAAAAATTTTATGAGCAGATGTTGGTATGAGGAGAAGCAAATCAGGAAGATCAAAATGATTACAACATGGTTGAGAGGCTGAATTTAAGTCTCTTTAATAAAATACAATATCATTGGCTATCAAATAAAAATGGAAGCTTATACAAAACGTGGATACATGAGCAAGACAAATAAAAGATGGAAAAGTTAAGTTTTAATCAGGATAGATAAATCTTCTGGAATTTATTATCTAGTCCAACAATAAGGAAATACTTTACAGTTTGTTGTAAATTTTAAGATTGATAGAAAACTGTTGAGATTCAGACTGGAAAAATACAGCAAACTTGTAACCCAAGGAATATGCAATATCCATAGGTTTTGAACCTGAAAGAATAGTTGGAAATATTAATAAAACTCTTCAGACTCTGCTTTCAAATCCAAAATCTTTTCAATAACAAAATATTTATGAGATACTTTGAATATTCTTTCATTAATATACTTCTGCATTTATTTCCAAGTGTATTTATATTCTGAGTGAATAAACAAAGATGTAAATCCAAAGCAACTCTACTGTAGTTAGTGGAAATAAGTTAAGGTAATATTGGTTATTAAGCAGGCTGAGACTCAAGCTATTAATACTGTTTAAAATTCTGTGCCTTCCACATACTTCAAGATAGCGTGAGGCCTGTTATGTTTCCTCCTCCTTCCTACTCTGTTTTTTCTCACTGTACAGAGAGCAGCAAAATCTCTATGTTCTTTTCAGATAACATTCCATATTAAGGGCCAGGTCATGCCATCAATTTTTAAACCAACTACCCACGGAGATCAATGCAGAGTGCTACTTAAAACTGACAGTGGGATGTGACCCTATAATGCCAAGAAATACCTCTTTACTTGACTAAAAACCTGGTTCTAGTCACAACAACCATCTACGAGCATTAGATACTGCATTTGTAGCATTCCAGTGCTGATGTGTTATACCCTGCTGTGTTTTCAAATGTGATCATTGCTTATACTTTTCAGCTATCTAAACTTCATTCTAGTTCATAATAATAATAATAATAATAATAATAAAAACAACCAACTGCAGCAATTTTAACATTGAGTAAAGAACTAATGAGGGTGTAAGTCCAGACCAAGGCCCAGGATGTGGTTGAACTTCTGGGCTGTGAGCACACAGACTTGTGTCCTGTTCTTTAATCAACGATATCCTAAAAGATTGATGTACATCTTTAACCACACAGCAAATACTGTAATGAGGGCAAAGAGGTGTGTTCAGAAGTCAGAGCATGAAGCAAATGGATAAGGTCTTTACAAAACTGAAGTCACCAGTTTGTTTTGAAAGACTCTCTTCTTTGCAAGTGTCATACATCCTGCAGAAAATAATGATAGTTTATTAATGGGAATAATATTTAAGTATAAATTCCAGCGCAAGGGATTTCAGGTGAAGTGAGTATTAGAGAGGTCTCACACAAAAAAACCAAACAGGTAAAATGTTACGGCTACAGCTGTAGCTAGATCATTACAGATAAGCTATGCCAGCAGCTATTCATCCTCTGCACTTTACAAACTCATTTTGATTTTAGCAAGCCAGTCAAAAGAATTAATGACCTAATATTCATTCCTCTCCTCTGCCTTATCCTCATGTATTTATTTCCACACATAGACCTTACTCTATACAGGTAAAAAAAGTTTTGATTCATTTCCTGGTACAGGCGTGTCATTGCCTTTCCATGAAAGAACAGATGAAAAATGTTTGCTTAGGTATTATTTTAATATGGAGGGAAAGAGCAAGAGAATATACTCCAGGCATGCATTGAAAACTTCTAACTTCCATAGTTTAGAAGTACCCTTACAACTGTGACATTTTCAAAAAGGATTTAAAACCAGCTTTTCCAAGGGGCTTAAAGATTGCATTAAGTACAAGATGTGATTTTTAAAAGGGCAGAAACAGATGACATGTAACTTCCAAGTTACTTTCAAAGGAAGACTGAGTTATTAAATGCTAAAGTCACCTCTAAAATGTGATTTAGGCTGTTAAATCAGGTAATGGCTTTTGAAAAATTTACCTGCCGTTAATAGAAGAATAGGGTTCTGTGTGAAAGAGGAGATTTTTTGACACCATTTCATAAGTTCCAACACTTTTTTTGACATAAGAAGACTTGGTCAGGCAACTATAATTTTCAAGGAATTAATAATAGTTTTTGAATCCTCTTCTTGCAAAATTTAGCCTTGGATCTTCTTCCACCAAAGAATGAGTGAAGTCCCCTAGAGTTTAGGAACTAAAACTAAAGGCTACCTTTGGTGAGTGTAAGTATTATCCTGTGAAACATTGGATTAGAAATTTGGGGTGTACATTATTGTTTTAAGTATGCAGAATTGTTAAATGTCTTCATTTTGATGCAAAGGGAAGTTTGACAATCAGTATAAAAGCTACATTCCTTCTCTAGCTAACATCCAAACCTGCTCTACTATTGCTTTTAAAAACCTGAAGTGCAGTTTCTGATAGAAAATAATTACTTCTGTATCGGATCTAAAATATTTCTGTTCCAATAAGTACAAATTAATTGTCAGAATCCCCTCCTCCTGTGATTATACTGCAGACAGTACCATGTTCTCATTGTAAAAAGCATTATGGACAGTCACAAGAAAATATGAGATCTATTCCAGTTACCTTAAGTATCTTTCATTAAGCCAAGTTCAAACTGTATTTCTGACCTATGGTGGTGATCCTTCATAGTAAAAATACTTATAATACAGAAAGGGGATGGGTGGTTGTGGTTTTGATTTTGGTTTTGGTGGGGTTTTTTTGGTATATAAAAGACTATAAAAATTCATGACTTGGATGGTGGTATTTCTGAAGCCAGCTGATTCAGGAAAAAAAAAAATGTTATTGTCACACTCAGAGCTCAGATCTGCCCTGATTTCCCAGGATGCAAAATACGTGTTTTCACAAAGTATCACAAGTGTTACTGTCTTTAATGTGACATAAATCGAGGCATACACATAGGAATAATTGTAGAATTCATTCAGTTTCTGCTGCATATTTTTGATGTTCCATTTATAAAGCTGAAAATGACTAACATACCATCAGAAGGATACAAATAACACCATAGAATAAGCTTGTGGAATACATTATGCCAGTCAGCTTTCCATACAACACTGTATCAACTTTGCTTTCTTCTTGGTAGCAGAACTCCAGTTTGTAAAATATAAGAGAGATTATATATTCTCTATTGCCTGTGACACTACTAAATACTTCCATCAGTTACTGTTAACGCACTGAAAGTTACTTAAATTACATATCAAGGTCAGAGCTGCACGGTACCACCTAGCACATAATGCAATTGCATAGTTTGACTTTTTAAAGCTACACATGTTGCAGGACCCAGACACCCGTAATTTACTGTGACATGGAATTAGATGAGGTGCAATCTGACACCATGCAATTACCAACTTGGGATACAGCACTCTGGTTTCAGAGGCCAGACAATATGCAGCAGGGGAACTGTCTGCAGAGTTAAGCCTAAAGCAGATCATATGCATAGTATGGGCACTTCAAAGGAAGACCAAAACATTCTTTCATTGTATTGTTATTTGTGATATTGGACATCATTCATCTATTTGTAAACATATTCATCTATGGTGTTGTTGCTGAAAGTGTGTTTTCAATAAAAGTGGGTAACTTTGATAACCCTGTCTTATTCTTGCTTACAACAGGGATGTCATAGCACAGAAAAAAACCAAACATTCCCATGCTGAGGAGTGTAGGTATTTTGAAGAGTGAAATTTCTTTCTTTTATAAAAAATACAGTCCTGAATTTCTACTTCATTAATGTGCCAAGAAATTAATCCACTTAGGACACCAGTTGTTCTTGGTTCTCTCTGAATTTTGTGAAGAAGAATCTCAAAAGGTGATAAAAAATCCTCTTTTTCCAATGATTGCTTTTTCCTATGATGTGAATTAAATAATCTCAGCTTCTGGTCCATATAATAATGTCACCTGCTATGTTTATTCTCTGTGGCTGCAATGAATTTGGAGAACACCTGAAATGTGCACAGCAGTTGGAGAACCTCCGTACACTAAGAAGTTAAAAGTGTACATTTAAACTTGCTGCTGTTCTACATAAAATTCTTCAAGTGGTAGCACAGACAAAAGAAAAGTGTTTTCAGAAAGATTCACTTAATGTGAATCAGACTTGATGGGAGGAAGTCTTCCGAAATGCCTTTAGCTATCAACTCTATCACATCAATCCACTTTTAGAACTAATGAGAAACCAACCTTAGAAAGATAAAGAACATTTTTCATCTGACTGTACCATAGTCTGCAGTTGAGGGATTGTGCAGTGGTGGCTATCATGAATGCCACTGCCAACAACGAGTGAAAGAATCTTAAGTCAGTTGAAATGCTTATAATGTGTAAAAGGGTAGCATTAATATGTTCTTTTGAGGAGTCAGAAGTTTCATAGGTTTCAGAAGAGCGCTTGCACACACACACATACACACACATGTGAGTACAAAAATCCTTTTAAACTACTGAGTCTGCTCATCTGAGTAATTGCTCAAAGGTGAGTAAAGGATCATGTCATTGCCCTTTGGGACAAGCTTTCATGAAAAACCTACAGAGTATTTCAATAACATTAACATGTACAGTGTATAAAAAGCATTCAATATGAGCTTACTTCAATTGCCCGGAGGTTTTTGTACTTGCACATGCTGCATAGCTAGACATTCCCCTCTCCTTCTTGCTTCTTCTTATCTTCTACTCCTTTTTCCTGCCATATGCCACTAATGTAACCAGAGGCCATTAGGGCAGCTCACTCCCAGGCTCAGATATTGGAAAGTACAGTAAATGATCAAAGCTCAGGGTCAGTGTGAGCACCTGGTTGGCTTTGATCACCATCATTAGTTATGACAAGCAGGAATCCCTCTTGTCCTCTCAGAAAAGTGTTCACGCTGATGGTGTATTTATTTTGATCTCATACTGAGAATAAAGGTAGACTTGTGATTAAAATCTGTAGCATTCTGCTGGAAAGCAAAGTTACCTCAAAGTGATGGGGATGGATTGCATGTACCTTAAAAATGAAAAATATAGTATGATGCTTTCAGTCCACAATGTCCTTGTCAAAAAACCTGTTCAGAACTAATATGTCTAGCTGTCTGCAAGGAGGATAAAATGCAAGAGCTTTAAACAGAAAGAAAATAGACAGCTCAGTCTCTTTTTCAATCCTGTTGCCCTGTTAGCTCATAATTATTTTTGTGATTAGAAACATCTTCTTGTGTTCCTTCAAATTTCTTTTTCATAAATGTAAAATAAATAATACTCCATTACAGACTGATTTTTCAAATGGTTAATTTCTCCTGAGTTTCATCTGTGATACATTGGCTCATTCCCTACAGAGTGAGTATGTAATTTACTTCAAAATGCATTTTGAAAATCTGGTTATACTGTGTTTTTTCCATGTGAGCGTCTTCATTAGTTTAGATTGCAACCTGTTTGTTTGAATGTAGTCTTGTATCAATTATTTTCATAGGTTAATTGTTATGACATGAGGAAAGTAGAAATCATTGAGCAGCTTTATTTCTGCCTTTTAATTTTAATTTACTCTTTCTTGTTCTCTATAAAAGGATGGGGAAGAAGTACCTTGCAGTTTTTGACATCCACTTGCTCATTTGAATTTTCTTTCTTTGATTGTAATTTATTTTCCTCTCTCTAATGCTTTATGTTCCAAATTCAATTGTATGCAATTGCATGAAAATAACAAACAGCATGGAAATCAGGAATAGTAGATAATAAGAGGAAAACTCACAACAAGCCTAGGTGGTAAATTATCCATGAACAATAAAAAAAAATGGACTGTTCTGGTCTAGTGATTTTCTATCAGTTGTCTGATATTCTGTGGAATACTTACATGATTTTAGGAACACACTAAATTGGTGTTCTGAATTAGATTGTACAAGAATCTTCCTCTTTATTCCTCTCTCTCTCCTCCCTTCTCTCTCTGCATTTGCGCACAAACATGCACGTAGACAAACACATATACACACGTATGTATATCTCATTGCAGGAAAAAACTAGCCTTCAGACAAAGTCGTTTCCAAAGAATCTACTCTTGGTAGACAGGCTTTGTCAATATATAATTTTTAATATTTCAGATGGCGGCTGTTTACCAACATGTTAGTTTCATGAAGAGTTTATCACACCTATGAACAATGTTTCACTGCACTTCCCACAGATAATAGCTCTGAAAGTCAATTTGAAATTTAGACTCCAAGCATTCTCTGGCCCCTCTAAATTATATTACACAAAATCATCTTTGTATGAATTAGCAACGGCAGGCCAGTCCAAAAAGTCTGCTCAACTTGCCTTCACATAGACCATTTGTACTTTGACATTCAGTGCTGCTAAAATTGTGTTGAAAACTGATACTTCCTCTTCATACCCTATTTTCATACACTTTCCATACTTGAAAAGGAATTGCTTGAGTTTCTTCCAGTGATAATCTGCTACCCTTTTCTCTTTGTTTTTCCCATGGTAAGTGTGGGAAGATGGTTGGTGGTAAAAATTAGAGGAAAATGAAAAGTTATATTTACATCCTAACAGAAATTATAAGAGTGCAGAAATTATAGGTGCTGGCAGTTATTGGCAGTGGATAACATACTTGAATAAAGTGGGAAGACTTGCTGAGGGGTCTCCCTTACACTGTTGGTTTAGCAGGACTGTTCAGTGAAGGGTTCCCACAACAAGATGCTGATGGATTAGTTGGGCACAAGAGTCTCAGCTTTCATAGGGCACTAACAGAAAAATCAAACACTAAGGGTCAACAAAATCTCCCCTTTCCATGTGACAGTAAGCCACAATCTACTCTCTTCTTGCTAGCTTATAGCCTACTTTCTTTTCTCCACAGGAATTCCTTACATATAAACTTCATGAAGAAACACATATTTTCTCAAAGTGAATAAGGTTCTCATAAATACATCAAATTTTTATATAGTTTGGATTTGTAAAAGATAATTTGAATGAGCTTATCTATTTCTGATTTTTCTATTCCTGTATTGCAGCATGAATCATGACTGAAAGTACCAGACAGTAAATAGATTTAAATTTAGGAACATTTATAATAGTTTAGAGAGATTTGTGGCCTTTATAGATTATCTTAAGCAGTAAGAGGGCTAGAGATACTTACTTCTAAATGAATTCCAGCTTTCTCTAACATAATAAATATCACTTTAATCTAGATTATACAACCCACTTTACTTCCTCAGAAATTCACTTTCCTGTCATGTTTGTTGGATGTTCTTGGATAGTTCTTGTATTGTGGTGCTCCCAAGTGCAGCGTGGGCACTGCACAAACACATATGTTCATCCTAGGTGAACAAAGGCTGAATTGGAAAGATGTATTAAATATCAATGTTGAAACAAATGTGACTTGGTCACAGCTGCCCCACAACACAGAGGCACAGCTGAAACCAGAATCCATCTCAACAGCCCCCTAAATCACTGCGTTTAGTGCTAAATCCCATCATTCACCTAAGTGAGCTGCATTGCCAATATTGCCAAGGTTGGTCGTGTATTGGAACGCTGTGGGTGGTCTGAATTTGTTAAAGGAGTTTTCCCTATGCTTGTCTATATTTTTAATAGGTATGCAGAGCATAAACTAGTGCTCTTTGTTCTCATAAATGACTATGCATTTCCCAAACTGCTCTGAAAAACAACTGGAGAAAAAAATGTCTTTTTTTCTCCAGCTGATCTGCTGCCACTTTAAGCTACACTGCTTTTTTTTTTTTTTCATTCTGTGTTGTTTGAGATCTCATTTAGTTGCAACAACATGAGCCTAATGCTGCAGACATATGGATGTTTAGGGCAGCATGTTATTGACAAATTCTCTAGACTGATGATTTATTATGTACATCAATGGACAACACTTGTTCTGTCTATGAAGCCTGTTTTCTTAACTCTGCTCATCTGGGAGAGACATGCTGTGCACAAATGGATACATACTTTGTTTTATCCAATTGAGCCTTCTACGGAGCCATGTATTTCATTCTGATTTATGTCTGGTTTAACTCCTTCAGTCTGTTCTTTGACCTGCAGGTATGCCATTCCAAACTGAATTGCACTTGAATACATAAGTGGTGCTCAAGAAGAAGGGGAACGCTATGGAGAAGAACTATTCCTTAAACAGTATACTTGTTGAGAGATTGAAAATATCACTTGAAAACAATGCATTGAGGCCTGTCAATGGCATTTTTAATGCAAATGGACACTGGTGACTTCAAAATGGCTCGATATGAAAATGTACATGAAGTGCCTCTCCTGAATTTACCCTGCTGATGCTACTAAACTCAGATTGACTGAATTCAGTAGGATCAAATCCCACATTCTTAGAAAAGTAAAGGTTTACAAAGTTTGCAAAAGTTGTATACTGCTGGCATGCTGAATAGTGTTTTCCACAATGACTGGTATTTTTAATCACCCTGAACATTTCAGGTTCAACAGAGGGTATTTATCTTGAATTCCAGGAAAGCAAAACACTCTGTCATTTTCTGGAAAGAATCAGCTAATATCATGATTGTGGCTGAAGCAGACATAGTGTATAGTTGCTCTAGCTAAAAGTTACATGTTACATTCGCTTTTTATAATGTCTTTATTTTTGGAACTAGGAAAATTTTCTTTTCTTTCTTCCATAGCTATTGGAAGCAGTGAAAAAGAGTAAGGTTCTTGAGTGACATGAGATCAGAGGTGGAAAGTCCTCAGGGACACTTCTTGGGAAGTCTTCTGAAATTATATGCCGGCACGTACAAGAGATATCCCACCGCATAGGATGGAGTGAAGTTACTCCTACAGAAAGCATAATTTGACATATTGAATGTGCTATCTTGACAGCTGCCATTACGAATAATTAAATAACATGATTACCGACTTCTCAAGTTACATTGCAAAACACAATGTAACTGTAAATGTAACTGTACAGTCTTTTAGGTAAGTTCATGACATAATCTTGGATGGATTTCTTATAAATCGTCTTGCTCAATCTGACATCATGATTCTTCTTGTGTGAAGTAGGGACTTCTGTTTGTTTGTTTTTATTTTGACTTTGTGCACATTTGTAGATCTGAAGATAAAAACTTAGGCATCAGCTAGAACCCACTTACCTTGGACATGAGACAAATTCACTAGCGCATCGCAAAACTTCCATCCTTCCTCAGGATTCCTCCTGGGATACGTCCTGGGATGACTCCTACAACCAACACAGTGAAAATAAGAGAATGTTAATGAAAAAGTAAGGTATTTCCAGAAGTATTTGTGCAAGTACAGAAAATAGTGAGGTCACAGAATACCTTACTGATGCAAATCAGAAGCATGATTCATTCTGATTACAGTTTTGGTAATTCCAAGAACATGGGATTATTTTTTAAAAGTAATTTTTACAAGCACCTTTAAATGTAAAGTGTTACTTTCAGATTTTTGTGGATTTTTTTATTGTCAATGTGTTTTCTGCTGTCTATGACATTATTAATTTATGAAATAAAAACAAGTTACTCAGGAAAATGTAAAAGTGTTTTAGGTCCAAAAATTTCTTTATTTTAAAAACTTTCAATCATTTACATTCTTGTTTCTGCAATAGCAGATCTTGTGAAAAATATCATTTTTACTGCTGATTCAAAGATCTCACCTTGCAACTGAAATTGTTGTCTAGTCAGCTGAACAAAGGAGACTTGAATTTAGTTAAAAATTCAATCATAAATGTCAAATCTGTGATTTACCTCAGGCACTCTTTTATGGCAGGATTTATGCTACATAACTCTGAAAAGGAGTATATCCACAACTATTATCAGTTCTACATATCTAAACTACTATTTACAGTGGGATTCACTGTGTTCTAAAACTGGTAAAATTAATTAAACTTTAGTGGATTCTTTCACCCTACATTGACAGTATGCAGAACCCATAGCTTGGTTGACTGACTTTTAGATTGCTCAAAATAAATGAAAAGTTGCCAGCACCAAAAAGGCATCTCTGGGACTTTGCAAGGCAATAGGATAAGGATCTGATTACAGGACCAAGACCTAGAGATTATCATGACAATATCTTTCTGCTATTTTTGTGACAACTATTGTATGAAAGTTATGAAGTGACAGAAATAGAAGTCATTCTGTCAGAATCTTAAAATGTGCAAGCTGAAGACCCTATTTGTTGTTCTTTTTAGCTGTCGTTTTAGGACCAGCTCACTTTACAGTGCATTTCTCTTTTTATGAGAAGATATCAGCTGCAAAAGGTGGTCTTAGATAGATACCAGTGCTTCAGAGAACACTGGAGACATGCTATAGTTATATGTGTGTGTTTATATAGAAAATGATGTAAGAAATGAGATGCAAAATAGTATAAAAATTTAAGTTTTCACCGATAATTCTGTAAATAATTTTTTATAGTAAGTTTATAAAATTCTGATGCAGTCAGTGATTTGAATGAAGACCTTGATTTCCACGAAGGCAGAGGGCAAGAAACATATCATGACTGAATAGTGAATGAGTTATGGATAATGTACCCCCACAATTAAATTTATGGTGAATATCTTGCTCAAATCTATTGTCGTCAACATGTAAAAATAGTGAAATATTTTATGAAATCATTTTCCTATTTTTCAATTGGTTATATCTGCAAAACTCCAAGACAAAGAAGGTTTTATCATATATTAGAAAGCTGAATTCAAACTGAAATACACTTTTAAAGGTATAATGATAAAAACTATATTTTTTCTTTTTTTTTTGACAATTGACTTGCTGATTTTCACTGATTTTCACAGAATTTCATAATAAATTAATTTTGATACCAGTAAATTCAAATACTTTCAGTTTTATATATTAAAAAAAAAACAAAAAAAAAACCCAAACAATACTGGTTTTCCTTTGGTTTAACATTCTGGCTATATTTGATATTTCATCCTTCTAGAATTCACCTGAAAATTTGGGATGACTGAAAAATTGACCCTGTGAAAGTTGATCAGTGCTTTCTGGTTGATTCTCATTAATAGGATGTTCTGCTTCCTAAGAAAATATTTATAAAGACACAGTGATTTGCATGCATTGATATATCATATTTTTTTAAGAAGCATGGCTAATGTGTATAATTTTTTTATTTAAAAGCATAAAATTTTGAAAAGGACTAATTATGTCCTGCGTTATCACTTGATGACAGAGTATCAACAATCTATTTTAAGTGACAAGCATTTTGTAGAAGAAGCTTTGCTGTTTTTAAATATCAGTTAAAAATAAAATCAGTCTCTTTCAAATTATGGATTTCAGGAAGGCATGAAGGATTGGTGCTCAAAACCACTGAAATAATAACAATTCATTTGAAGCTATGCAAAAAAAATGAATTTGAAAGTGTTCAGGTACAGTGAGTTATATTAAAACCTCAGTAAATGCTGCTTCAAAATGTCACTGCATCATGTCCCTTTTGAGGCAGCGGACAATAGCAGACCCTGCCGACCCATGGAGTATTCAATATTGTATTTTTAATGATGCTCACTGTATTATTCTGTTCTGATTATCCACTCAGCATCTATAATATCATTAGAGACCTTGATATATCAGCACATTCTTGGTTTTCTGCCCAACACTTCCTACCTTAGAAATTTTCTGTCACAGAGTAATTTACCTAACATTATATGAACTATTTTCACTTAGGCAAACCTGTCCAACAAGAAAGTACGTCTTTGTAAGTCTTGTTGTTCTATTTACCTCAGACTGAATATTACTTTGGAAATAGTGTGGCTTTATTAATAATAAAAACAAGCACTCCATGCTTATGACTTGGATATCTTGCAGCAGATGGCTGAAGATGCTAGTATTTGGACAGCTGAGTTATGAAGTGGTGATACTTTCTTGCCACTTAATCTGTCTCTCTGTCACCCTCTTTCTCTCCCTCTTTCTCTCTTTTTCCTATTTCTATCTCTCTCTATCTCACATTTATTGTTAAATAAAAATCCATGCCATGGGTTTTGCCACGTGGTCTCCTTTGCACCTTAATTCGGGCAGCGTCATCTCTCTAATAATTTTAAAGAACCTGATCATAACATGTCCCTATTCCACAATCACTATATTTTCTTCTACGAAGTTCTTCAGGAGTTCTGACCACGCTTTTGATGCAGCCCAGGATACTGCTGGCACTCTGGCCTGTAAGCGCAAATTGCCAGTTCCTGTCCAGCCTCACAAGTGGAAAATATGAGGAAATATGCACCCTCATATAAGAAAAAGGACAAAAAAGAAATTCCAGATTACGTTAGGAAAACCATTGCCAGCAGGTCAACAGGGTGATCTTTCCTGCTACTTATCTCTTGTGAGACACATCTGAAGTGCAGGGTCCCATTCTGAGCTCCCCAGAGAGACAGTAATGTAGTGGAAAGAATCCAACAAAGGGCCACAAGAGAGATAAAGGGATTAGAGCATCTTTTGTGGAGGAAAAGCAATGAGAGTGGGGATGATTCAGCATGGAAGAAAACTCAGGAGGATCAATATGTATAAAGTTCTGATAGGAGCAAAAAGTTGTGCCCAGTAGCAGGAGAAGAGGTGATGCATACAAGTTAAAAACCAGGGAATTCCATCTGAACATAAGAAAAACTTTTCTACTATGAATGTAATCAAACACCGAAAAAAGTTTCCCAGACAGACTTTGGAGACAACAAACGTAGGTGACCCTGCTTGAACAGGAGGCTTAATCTAGATGATCTCAAACTGTCTCTTCCCACCTTAATCATTCTGAGAAATGGGGCTTTATACCTTTCTGAAAAAAAAACTGCTATGGCACAAACCCACCAATAGCCAGGACTGTTTTATAATCTGAAAGTCATAGATTGCCATGTTTGGATCTTTAAAAATGTATTTTTGCTATTCCCTTTAAGTTAGTGTCAAATTTTATGCTCTGCCAGGGGAACTTTAGGTTGGATATTAGGAAGAAATTTTTTACAGAGAGAGTAATCAGACACTGGAATGGGCTGCCCAGGGAGGTGGTGGATTCACCATCCCTGGAGGTTTTTAAGATGAGGTTGGATGTGGCACTTAGTAACCAGAGTGGTGTTGGATCAAGGGTTAAACTTGATGATCTCGAAGGTCTTTTCCAACACAGCTGATTCTAAGATTATAAGATTTCTAAATATGATTTCCAAACCTGAATTTTAAAATAGATCCATAACAAATGATAAAATTAAAAACAAGTTCGTAAGTTGTTTAAAAGACCAAGTAAAAAGATACATTTTAAGATTGAAACAAGAACAAGCTGGATATATCAAAGCCCTACTATGAAGAAAACAAACAAACAAACAAACAAACAAAAACCCACACCATTTATTTTTAACCCTCTCAAGGCCAAAATTCAATTTTGTTTCCAGTAGACATTCTTCTAAAGTGGACATTCCTGAGATAGCTTCCTGTCTTAGATATAAAATATAGATTATTTTTGGGGGGACGGAGTGAAAGAAAGAAAAGGAAGGAGTATATTAAAAGTTTGTTTCATGATGCATTAATTTCCCAGAACTGGAAAGACTGAAAGGTTTGTAGAACAGTTGTATAGTTGTGGAATTAATTTTTGTTAATAAGATTGGTAGCATTCAGCCTTTTTCTGTAATGTTCAAAGTGTTCTTCCTTATTTTTCTATCTTAGAAAAAAAGACCTGTAGAAATAGAAAACAAAATCCTGGTTCTTCTGAGATGAGAGGCAAAGCACCCTAAGGTGGTAGGAAATCACCTAGAAGTTCAGTGTGATTAGCTCTTCAGCTAGTAAATAAATTGTGCTTAGAAGTAGAAAGCTTTCAGGTCACTTTCACTCTGGTCATAGACCCACTGAAACTCAGTAAGTTATGTGAGGAATATGCTTAGTATATTCTCTGAGAAAGGAGGAAGAATATTACTATACAGATTTTAGCAGGCCTATACATCTATATGATTTCTTATGAGTATCTTTTCTATCTTAACTAAGTAGAACAGGTATTGGTTTTCCCAACTCTTCGTAAAGCATTAAAGTAACTTTTTGGGATATGCATTCTGAAATGAAGATACTGATTTTTCCTTAATAATAATGAGATGAAAATTTTTCTCTTTTATGGTGCAGGAAGACAACTTACCTAAAACACTTTTAAAGGCACTATAGGATTGTTCTTTCACAATTTCTGATTTTTTTTAGCTGATAAATCTTAACAACTGGGAAAAGTAATAAGTGATTAAAAAATTATATTTTGTCATTTTGGATATCTTTAAAGACAGCAAGGAAACAACTGTGTTTCCAATTACTTAAAATTATAAAAAGAGTAAGGATCTTGTTTTATGTACTAAGAAGCATAAGGAGTAGAAAGTATGATCATAGTATGATGTATAATACTGCTTGGATGTTTTTGTCTTCTATTTCTTTTGTTGTTTCTATATATTATTACATTTCTATATTTGATGGGTTCACAGCAAAGGTAAGGATTGTTAATAATCAGAGAAAATATCTGAGGGCATGAAACTTATTCCTATCACTGTTTGCAAAGTCAGCACTGCTCTGTTACAGTTTGTTCCAACTGTAAACTTGAGATGATGAACACTCTACCATGTTCTCAAGAAAACTGCTCCAAAGATTTATTACATTTATAACCTTTATTGTGAGCAGTTGTCACTTTATTTGCAGTTTAAATCTGTTTGTTTACTCTTCAAGGATTAGGACTTATCTCTGCCTCCTACACATCTGCTTTTAGGAAATGTCTTCCCAGTATTTGCTTGCTGACCACAAGGTTACTTTTAAACCTTGTCCTTTATAAAATCACTGGCTTAAAACAAGTGAAAATAAAAAATAATCACATTTTTAATTGCAGTAACAGTTTCCAAAAGCTACATCCTGGCAAAATGTAATAAAATCCTTAAATTAAGAAAACACTTTTCAAAAGCCCTTAATACAGAATCACTGAGTATCCATTATGCATAGTACACATTGGTTTTGCGCTGTCACTTTTATTTAAAGAAAATATCCACACATTTTTAGCGTGTAATGCTTGTATCTTCTGCAAGTCATCTCCCCCCTGAACAATTAAAAAATGGAGTATGAAGTGCTTTCCTTCTTTCCCAAGGAATCATAAAGTTGTGCAATTAGAATGTAGATGGCTAAGGTGGGGGTCTTGCAAGCAGATCTGAATTATGTCATCAAGACTCCACAGGCAGAAAACGCTTAGCAAAAGGATGGCTGGAAGATATTCTAGGTTTTAATAAGAGGGACAAGGTTTACAGGAAATCTACCATATAATTATCCAAAGCAGGAGGTGCCATTGTACATGTCAGATATGAAAATTATTATCTCAGAAAAGGCAGAAAGGTTTTACATAGAAGAAAACAAAAAATAGGTAGATCTAAAAATATAAGGTACATTTTATGTGCTGTCACATCTGTTTTTAAAAAATATATATGAAGCACAGGTATAGAACATTACACAAAAGGGGCAAACCAGAATACTTTGTAAAGCAACATAATTCTGCTTAATTGCATTTTATTTTGGACTTGTGTTTGAAAGTAGAGCAATGTCGACCTTCAAATTAGTAGGACACACCTAATACTGTTGAACCATCTTTTGGCCATATTTAAAGTGAATTGGGTAAGGGTTCTGGAAGTATTTGCAGGAATTCAAAATGTTTTAAACACTTTTTTTGGCACTTTGTGAGGAAAAAGATCAAGAAACCCTACTTCATTTACTCTGTGCCTTTAGTTGAGAACTAGGGGAAAAGTCTAGATCGTTCTTCTCTATTTTTAAAGGATGGAAAGATTTAAAGTGGAATGTCTCATTGGCTCTAAAATATGCTGTATAGGGCATTCAAGGAATGATAAAATTTAGGGTCTAAACTGTTGATGGTATTATGTCAATACTTTTTCATTAAATAATAATTCCTTTTTATAGATAGCTTGTTTTAAAACCCTGGATGTGTGAACAGAGAGGTGAAAGCATAGATATAAAGAAGGGCTTCTATGGTTCACATTTATAAACAAACATCCTGTAATCTAGGGGGAAAAAAACCCCAAGCATGAGAAATCTAGTCCTAGTTTTTCTAGGATTATGCTGTATTTGGGATAGAAATGAAAACTATTTTTAATTTTGCACTGTGAGTCTCAAAGTAGATTCTCTTGCTCCAAATTAACCCTTCTGTATCCATTCTTCCTTATTTATCTGTGCAGTAGCTGCACTGAAAAGGTTTGCCAAGGAAAAGGAGACTTTACAAGCTAAACAGATGAACCATTTTGACATTTAAGATATTAAAATTATAATGTTTCTATGCATTATCAAAATCTGTTGACTCTGTAAATAGCTGAAAACTTTGAGAGAATGTGTTTTCTACTGTGATTTCTGCTAAATTGAATTGCACTTTGAAAAATCACAGGACTCAAGAGTTGAAGCTTTCTATTTTAAAACTCAGTGAAAATTAGAAAGATTGAAAGTTCATCCCGTCAAGTTTTTTGTTAACTGCTCTGGGGTAATTGTATAGCATAGGTTTTTTTTTTTTTTTTTTTTTTTTTTTTACCCCACAATAATACTGCAAGCACTCCAACTTTCTGACAGGAAGCTCAGGAACTCAAGCCCAGACTACACTTTCCTTGTCATTTCTACTGCTTCTTCTACACTTCTTACTTTCATATATAACAAAAGATAGGTTATACTGGTGATACACTTCTACTCTCAGTGTTGTTTAGAATTTCATTTCTTTCTGTTTCCCATTTTTAAATCCCTTTTCTCCCAATTCCTTAGTTATAAGAACAGTGTAGAGTGAACTATTCATATTAAAGTTCCCTTTTTACCTTGGGTTCCTCCCCTCAGTCCTATTTTCTGTATTGATTGCTAAGGAAATCAGAACTTTTAGAAAACCCTGTTTCAGATAATTTGCATCAGAAATACGGTATAATGAAAACCAGGTAAACAATAAAGTGATACAGACAAAAGATCCACTTCTTGTTGTTTGCACTTCAGAAACCTCTACAGTTAATAAAAGTCTCACAATTCCTCGGAAATTTAGAAGTGGCAGCAATATCCTTTTCCAATGTTATACAACTAGAATGCACCTATTTCATTTACCTAAAAACCTGAATGAATAGGTACTATCTAATAAACATTTGAGTATTTTGATTTCTTGAAGGAAAGGAAGAAGACGGATTTCTTTTGTTATCATCCAATACAATAAATTCTCTTATTTTGTACCAGTGTTATTTCATGAGGTTTCAGTGTCAACCTCATTCCATGAGCTTTTCTTCAGACAAATGCTCTTTTTTTAGCCATGAACCTGTGCATTACAAAAAGAGAAAGAAAATGAAAGTCAGAAATCAAAATTGAAAAAAAGTTTAAAAGAGGTGTAAAGACTAATAGCAGATGATAGATGAAGTCGTAACTCTGAACATGATGTCATTGTCAAAAGACAACACTGCTTTTGGATTTAGAAACCTTATTTGAGATAAAGTGAAAAAGTGCGACTGGAGAAAAACTTTATTCTGTTCCTGCATTTACAATATTTTGTCCTCATAATCAGGAGTGCCTATTAAAAAAAATTAATCCAGAAAGAGACAACAAATATCATACAACTTCAACATAGCAGTGTGTGGCTTTTAAAGAGACAGCAGAATCAACTGTACTGCTCAATCTTCTCACTCTCAAACTGTAATATATTTTAGCAGGGAAGTTATAGATTCACTTTGTGCAGAAATGTCTTAAATAAGAAGTTCTGAAAATTCCTTAAGGGCTGTAAAGCTCTGGAAGGAAATGTAATCTGTATCAACAGATAAACCAAGTTTGTTACCATCCTTCGATCCTGAGGGCAAAGGTCAGAACCTGGCATGTGTCCTCACAGGTTAGCCCACTCTCAAACAACTCTGAGGCCTTTTCCAGATTTCTCATCTGAATATCTTACACACTATGGTAAGGGGATTCATGGGTCAACATTAGTTTTCAAAAGTATATTTATTTACATAAAATCACTAAGTCATTGACATTTGTGAGCACGAAATAAATTCTTTGAAGTATATTATCTGGGTAGTTATTAATCTTCATATTTTGAATCAAATAAATGAGTTCAGAGATAGGATCTATTGTTTTGAGTTGTTATGTGCAATTCCCTTATAAACAGCAGTTCATTAAAGTAGATCATTAGCATCTTCTATTGCAGTGAGCATGTGTACATTACATTACACAAACAGTGTGCTTGTTGTGTGCTAACACATACAATCATCTAAAACACAGTTTTTGAGTATGTGACTAATCTGCAAAACAGAAAATGAGAGTTTTCCTTTCATAAGTTCATCCTTGCAAAATGCTTGTTTGTTTCATTAGGGTATAGTTCCATGGGAAGAAAGATAAAAAAGGAATCCTACAAATGCTTTTTATAACCTAATCTCTAAGGATTAGGTGTTCATAGAGTAGGATTTGAAGGTTTGCTCTTGGTTCTGCTTGCTACACTCTCATCTAAATCAATTCTGTTATCAATCATTAATTTCAAGGGAAACCAAGAGAGACTAATCTCTAAGGAGTTTCAAAACTCCAAATCCTGAAGTCAGTATTCAATTTTTATTCAAGTTCCTGCTTGTCTGACTATTGCTGCCTTGATAAATATCCTGGCAAGCCCCTACCTTTGGAGGCAAGAAGAGCTTTTTACTTGGCTTTTGCTGAAGACCCTGAATTTAACACCTGAAGGCAGGCTGAAGGCAGTTTAATCAACATCTAAACTATCTCAGGGGATAAAGGAGTTAGTTTCATTTAAAACTTTTATTAAATTTTTTTTTAAAAACTCTCTTCAGGGTATGACTTTTGAAGCAACAGATCATGAAACAGAGGTATCTTAACCAAATCAATTTTTTTTTTGCAAAATCTCAGTGACACAGTAAACTACATCCTCCTACACCCCTTACAAAAACCTGCTTTGCTGCTTAGGTCCAAACCTTGAACTACTTCCTAAAAAAAAGCCCTATCCTACAACTACACAAAATAAATGAATCTTTCTTTTACCCTCAGCTCTTGTGGGAATTTCCTTTGGTTTGAACCTCATGTTGTAAGTCTACCTCATATACCAAAGTGCAGTGTGATCTCTGTGCTGCAACCTGCTTCCCTAATAGCTTCAGCAATACCCTCCTGACATTTTTACTCATAGGACATGCAGTCTTCTCTTTCACTGGCTGCATACAACAGTCAGTGTGTGCTTTCCACGAGGGAGAAAACCTTTCTTCTAAACTCCTGTAGTAATTTCTCCAACATTTCAAGAACTCCTTTGATCCTCTGACATACAATTATTTGCCTTTCCCACAAAATGGTTTCTTACTGCTGGAGCTCATCCAATGTGCCGTGACTTTCCCAGATGTAAGTGTAAATCTTTCACACTGTTAACATTCCCTCCTGAAGCAACACTTTTCTACCTCAGTATTCCTCTGAATTCCAATTAGGATGTCACCATTCTGATTTCAGATGTTAAACCAGAAACAGTTTATTAGACCATCTCTTTTCAGTCAGATAAATGTGTATCTATTTGTTTTCATATAATTTCAGTTTATCAATAGTCCAAACATCCAAACCAATATCATCTATGATTTCTTGACAGATCTTGTCTGATCTCACCCACAATATAATTCAGTGATGATAGTTTTGAAGATTCTGAGCCTTTTAATGCTGAGGGAGGACAAATTACTTTAAATGCTAATAGTTCAATAAAAGTATAAAAAAATTTAGTATATTTTAAATAAGACAAAGCTTTTGCTTTTTATTGGCATTTTAGCAAAGATTTTTAAGTCCACCATGATAAGATGTTATGTGCAGAGACTTGTAGAAAGTGAGTATATCTAAGCTCTTTGTAAAACTATGGGGAAATTTCTCTTACGTCACTGAAAACCCTCTGTAGAGGAAGCTTAGGGCAACTTAGGCCTGAAATGTCCATGTTCCATTCTTGTGTCTCAGTGTACACTTTGTAAAATACAAATAATGCAGTTTTTATATCTTTGGAATAAGAAGATCCATTACTGGACACAAATTACTAACATTTGAAAGTGTTAGAAAGGACTTGATTTTCAACCGTATCTCTGATTTTTTTTTTCAAGGTAAATGAGAAAGAAAAAAAGAAAAACCTGAAAGATAATTCAGAGGATTGAAGAGAAAACAACAGATATCATGTATCTTTTCACCACACATATCTGGAGGAAAGAATAGGCAGTTGCTTAAAAAGATATTCTTTCCTTCATCAGTCAGCAAGATTTATTCCACATTTGGCAGATGTTTTCAGGTGTTTCATATCAAGAGAGAACAACTTTTTAATAAATTGAATATCCAGGTATAATCTCTCAAGCCTTAAATGCAGCTGAACTGCTTGAGCTGAAGCAGTGTCTGAGTTAAGCATGTGTGTCAAAATCTCAGGAATTCTGAAATTCTCTTTTCTACCATTTATATGTTGTGTGAATGTGGATGCTTTGCTTTGCTTTTCTGTATCTCAGCTCCCCACAGTTCCACTCCATGATAAATGCAAGAATCTCTGGATGGAAGTATTAAATTTCATTATAATGACTTTTCATGTGAGCTTGACAGGTTTTTAACAAGCTGCATTTTGAATACTAAACTCCTAGCTGGATCCAGGTGGAGATGAAGTGGACAGAAGGACATTTTGTTCCAATGTGTTTTTTTTCCTTTTAAATCTTATCCTTAAGTCAACAATAATTAAAAAAAAAATTTTCAACCTTTGTAACTACAAAGAAAGTTAGGGTTTTTCCTTTTTCCTGTCTGAAACTGGAATATGTCTGTTTCAGGTAAAAAGAAAAAATAAATAAAAAGAAAGAAAGAAAAGAAAATGAAAAAATATGTTAACTCTTCTGAGTTTAATTTTCCTTGAAGTGCTAATTCAGCACTTATTTCTTCAAGACAGATTTTTACCAACTTTTTCCCCATAAATTTGGTCAACTAACATGTTTACATTATTCTCGATTTTTAAGCATATCTGAGCCTATGTGTACCAGTATTGTTAGATAAAATACAATAGGAAGGAGGAGTCAGGGAGGACACATTTAGGGTGGGATGGGGTGGACACAAGGGATAACTGCTGTTGTGTAAAACTTATACCTGTGCAAAGTTTGTTGCTTCTGTTTCAAACCTGAAGCAGGGCTGGTGCAGTCCTTTGTCCTACACATCAGTTGTTCCAAAAAAAAAAAAAAAAAGGTAGTTACATGGCCCTACTAACTTCTTCTCTGTTATAAACAGAGGGCAGACAGGAAGGAAAATGAAAGTAATGTTAGTGCTCACTGCTACAACAGAATAGATCCTAAATAAAACTACTCTGAACCTGTGAACATTTAAATCACTTAAACATGTGTGGAGTTTCCTTGATGTCGATGTTATTATTCCTCTGCTGAATTTAAGCACGTGCTTAAAGGATTTGCTTGGCTGGGGCCTGTGAGCAGAAGCTGACCCTGCTTTTTTTTTTTTTTTCATGTGTGCACAGACAAATGCAAGAAGTGTGTAATGTAAACCAGTGCATTTAGTACAGATTTTCAATGGTTAAAAGAAACACAGCTGCATCAACTTTCTGTCTTTTGGATGTATCTTTCAGTTGTCTCCTCTGATGCCTTGAGAATCTCAACATTTTAAGGGAAATGACTTCTTGCTTGATTGTAATTTCCATAGTCAGAAGTTTAATATGTGTCAATCTTTTGCAAAAACTTATCAAGGCTAAGAGAGATTTAACTTACACACTTTAAGGTGTCCTTTTAATTGCTAGTGTTTCTGAAAGATGCCATCATGTTTCTTTGGTACCGTTTAATAAAGTTAAACATATCAATCAGTAGCTTCCTCCTTCAATTTTGTAATAGCTTTTGAAACAAAGGCTGCTTGTATCTACTCTATTGTGTCCAGGGGAAATGGTGAGAGTGTACATTTCTTTCACAATATATAACCTAAGATCATAAACCGTCTATCTATAAAGTGCAGAAATATTTTATTGGCAACCTTTCTGGGCACAGTCTGGAAATTAAATGTTCCCCACATGAATGGGAGTATATCTGTTGTGAATCACTAAAACATAAACATACTGATAATATTTGGGTTCATATGCACATGTTATATGGCCCTTGCTATAAACCTAAGTCTGGGCTGCATGGCTGCCAAGCAAGAAACAGTGGCAAAGGGAGTTGAAAAAGGTAACTTCATATTAAGGTGGGGGAAAAGAAGTAAATATTTTCCACATCTCCTTTAATAGAGGAGACACCAAGCTACATTTTTTTGATTAGCAAGTTCCTCTTTTAACTGCAGGCCTTTCCAGTGTTCTACTTTACAGCTAAACTCCCTGAGACCTGACATGGGATTTAGTAAGCTTTAGATAACATAATCTCCATCTAATGGGACTTTCTGAAGCCAGTCACTACGTGTATGAATTATTAGAAGAGAAGAAAATCAAATTTAATATCAAAGAGCTAACTTTAGAAGTTCAAGCAGCGGACAATATTCATTTTCCATCGACAGAATTGTTTAATAAGAATCTATCAGCAGTACAGGAAACACTAGGTACTCTGACAATAAGTGAATCATGATGGCTTATTTCCTTTTAATTCTATGATCCCAGCTGGAACAAGGTGTGATTGGAGAATGGTTTAATTGTTCATAGACATCTGTCTTTGGATTCAATTGAAAAATAATATCCTGGGCATAAAATGGCCTACAGAATTTTTGACGTTTTTATATCTTTCACAATCAAGGCATTGTCAGAAAGTCAGGTAGTGGAGCTCTGAAAAACTTATGGATATATTTAAAGTAGAAGAGAATAAAACCCTGGTAATATATCAATATACACAGCTGGAAAGCAGATGTTCAATTGAGTGCACTCAGTTCTTAGAGAAAGCTATTAAAGCTGTTACTTACTCAAATGAGAAATTTCTATAATTTATTGTTCTTGCATTTTTGATTTCTCCCTTTCCCTTCATTTTAAGCAGACTATAGTGCCTATTTTTTTTCATATTGTTGAGGTCAATTACCCTGAAAGTCTGTCTTAGTGCAGTATACTAAATGGTTTCTAAAGAATGCCCAAGGCTACTGTCAATCAAATTAGCCAGTGACTTATGAGTTGTTTACTGTACTGTGAAATGAAGTGATAAATGTTTGTCAACCACTAAAATGTGACATTTAGTATTGGATATACCCACTTGAAATAGGTTTTTCATCAGCTTTATTCTCTTCTTACCAAACTGGCACATATTTTTGACTAAGTTCTGATTATGAAAGGAAACATGTAATATTAAGCTTTATAAGGCATTGGTAAGCAGACAGCTTAAGCCCTGAAAGGCCTTGTGTGGTCCAGTTACTGAGGTGGCATGCCACTGAGAAGTCATATTTTCCATCTGCCTGATAACCAGTGCCAAAAAGAATATAACTTTTTTCTTGAGTGTTCTCCTTCCTTTGATTCAAAACAAAAATTTTGAGGAAGAACGTCTGGTTCAAGTAATTGAAAAAAGGGTGATATGGAATGATGGAAAGGATTGGGTATTTTTTTACCCCTTTTAGATGTTAACTAAGTTGGAAATTAAAATCAGAGTGGGATATCATCACTTGATGGAATAATATATTAAGAATAAGCTTGTATTGCATGATTTCCTAGACAATGACTTACTAAAGTACTCCACTGAGGTTACATTGAAGAGAAACTCTAGCCTTCCTTCAAGAGCTGTGAAAGCTTAATTAGTATTTTGTGAAAGAAAATCAGAGCACTGGAAGTCCAAACCAAACAAGAGCATTTATATTTTCTCCAGAGGGAGATTTCCTCCTACCAAATGTTTTCTTGAAAATTAGATTTAAATGTTACAAAATTCCTGTTTCCATGACACAGAAGAGAGCTCACCTCTTGGCTTGCTCCAAATAGCCAAGCACTTCTGTAAAAAATATGTTAGAAATGTAAAGAAGGAAAAGTAACAAATAACTTTGGCTTTTTCTCAGTATTTAAATTCTTACTGTAGTTCCATATAAAACTTTCCCCAAACACAATGACAATTTGAAAATTTGCTTCACTGTCCATGATGGATGACCATGGTCATTGAGTTAAAAAAGAGTATTAAGTTAGGCACTATTACATTGAAGGTATTGTAATTTTAGGAGATTTGTAATGAGGAAGCTGAACTGTGTATTCAAACCTTACCCATCTGTCTTTCAGGAAAAACATTTTTGTTCAACTTTTTGAAGACTGCTTGTTAGGTTGACACAACAAACACTTTCAAATATCTTCTTTAAAAGGATTAAGTCCACTATTAAAGGGATTAAAATGTGACATGGTAAGAATTTTTGTTGTCTTATCCAAAGGAAAACAGATGTGGTGGTAAGAGATAGGTGAGATATCTGGGGAATTGGTTCAAGTTTCATTTTTGTTGCTCATCCATATTTAATGCCATTTTGTTCTATAGTCTGATATCATTGTTTTAAAATCTGCAAAGATGTGTTTGAAAGGACATTTATAGTGTTTGACACAACTGTGGCAGAGATCCATTTCAATTTATGTTTTGTTTTTTCCTTAGGTCCTATGCAGTGCAGATCAGCTTGATATATTCTAAATGCACATGCACTATTCAAGTTCACAAACATCTTACCTTTATGAAAGTAAACTGAAGTAAGCTTACAGATGGTCAGGGTTGAAATCATTAAAATATATTTTTCCCTATTGCTTTGTACATGTTTTACCTTAATCTTTCAATTCCAGCCTTTAGCATGTAATATGACATCTGGTGCTCACAGGATAATGCCTGAGTGAGGAAATATATTGGGGACTCAGCTGACTCCTTAAAGGGAGACTCTTTGGCTCTTAATATGTGAGAATCCTCATCATGGTGCAAGTAAGAGCAGGCAAGTCTTTTGCTACTGCTAAAATAACTGCTAAGCTGACATGGAAATGTAAGGGCAACTATGTTGTCTTTTACAAGATTTTCCTTTCTTTGCATCTCAGGAGAAATCTTGAATGGGCAACAGCAGCCAGCTTCCAGTTTCTTTTCAGAACTGTCCAACAATTCAAAGAAGCCAAACACAGCAGAAGGAATCTGTTTAAATATATTTAGCTTTTCTGAGTGGAAACAATAACGATAAATAATGATCATCATAATATACTAAAATGATTAATTTGCACTAAAAAGTAATTTTTTAGAACCTTTTGTAACTTACTTTAAGAAAATATTTCTTAACTCTCTGTTTGTTTGTTGGTTTGGTTTTTTTTTTAAATTACACTAAGTACATAGCCGTATATTTCAGGGACAGCATTTTCAATCTTTTCCAGGTGAATCTAGGCATACATGCTTTTCTCAGTCCTCCAGTAATCTGTGACCTTCCTTTTCCTCATGCCAAAGCTTAGTTTTTCTGGGCCACTTAACCTGGAAAAATAAAATCCTATACTGGGCTGCCTCCGCTGGGCCAAAGCATTATAGCTACAACATAGTTCTGTATTTTTTCAGCCCTGCACCTTGTAAAAGATGTGAAAAACATGTTTACATCACTGTCTTTACATCATTTCACAAATGCTGTTTTGAATTTTCTCATTTCCCCTTCAGTCTTGTAAGTCTGAAAATCTCCTCCAACTTACCCATCATTCTTTTTATTCTGGTCTACTCTTGCTTTTAGGTACAGAATGAGTCTTTCTGCCAAAGGAATATGCAGTGTGTTTTCAGGTGTCTGGCCAACGAAAGTGCTCATTGATCCAGGCTTAAAAGAAGTGGCAATGCAGCATCTCAGAGGTGGGGTTGTCATGCTAGTAAATAGAAGAATTCTTAAAGCATTTGGTTTCAGTTTTTCACATCCTTCTCTTAGGAGTAGGATTTCAGGACCTTCTTCTTATAGCAGACTCTTTTATTTTCTGTCCATGAATTAAAAAGAGATGAGGAAATTGCATAGCAGTAATCACAGAATCAGACAATGCAAACATGTCTGTGCATTACAAGTGTCTGGAGACTGCACTTAGAGGATTTAATCCCACGGCAAGAGTTTGACGTCATTGATCACATCGTGATCAAGCAGAAAATCAGAGCCCTGGCAAAGGAGTGAAATGGCTTCACATGTAAAATTTAATTAAAAGAAAAAAAAAATGTGAGGCTGAGAAAGTAGGATCTGGCAGCACTCCTGGCTTTCTCCTTCTGGGGAAAAAGGTCAGCATGCAGTCAGCACATATTCCACTCAGCACACAGAAGTCCTTGGTCAACCATTTTAGAGAAAGTCACTGAAATCAATAGTTAAACTCCTATCACTTTCAGTAGGGTAGGATTCTACCTAGCAAGTCTGAAACTAGAGAACACAAGTGACTCCCTGCAGCAAGAGTATGTGAACTAGTAGGTCTGACAACAGAAGCGACAGAGTAACATTCCCATTGCAAAGGAGAAAATAGAGCATCCATTTTTCCAGTTTCATGACCATTCCCACACCTATGACTGAACTGTATGGCTGTGCTCTGTATTTTGATGTATGCTGACACACTTTAAAAATATGTATAAGTTAAAAATCCAGGCATTTCAGTCAAAGACGGCTTTAGCAACTCAGATCACTGCTTTCTTTTCTGCATGTTCCTCACACCAACTACAGACAGTAAAACAGAAATTCAGCATTCTGTAAAATCCTTGTTGTGACATTGCCTTGCTGCTGTAGGCTGCACTCTCAAAAAACATCACAGTTAGCAGTTCTTAAATGTAATCAGATATTATTCTTCCTTTGGGTTTTCAGCATGAATTTTGTTACCTCTTGGAAAAAAAAACCAAAACACTTTCAGTCCCATGTCCATGCAAATCTCAGGCACAATCTTTTCTCTTCTTTGGCCATGACTCCTGCAGAGCTCTTGCATTGTTGACTCATACCTTCTTTGATACAAAAGTGGTTATATTGCTCCCCCTCACGTGGCTTCAGGAGCAGCTACCTTTTCAAATAATTTGTTTTGCTTATAATTTACTGGCAATATTTGCCAACTTATTGAATACTTCATACTGAAGTCCTGATGTCAGTGGCATACTTTGCCCTGCTGCAATGCAATTTACATCAACCTGCTCAGAGGCTGCTGTAGATACCAATGCTCTCACCTGACCACTCCTCACGAGGTAAACTGTTCTCCCCTGCAGATAGAAATATTACTACTCCGCTTTTGGATCTTAGCTGATCTCTTTGGAATACTTCTACTAAATTCCTCTACTCTATTGCATTAGAACTCGCTGTTCTTTGACAAGCATGTTCTGTTGCTTGTGCTTTTCTACTCCTTTTATATTTTGCATTTTTATGTTTCTTACATTCATGGTGTCACATTCAAGCACACAATTATACATATATTCATCCATTCTCTGCATGTCTTAAAACATGAAGGAGAGTATCATCTAAAGAATACTATCAGCCTACTTAATTTTTTACAATAAATATTGACAAAAACGTAAACCTGACATTTTTATGGTAAGTTTCCTAGTATGGTGACCATCTAAGGTGAACAAGAACCTGCATAAGGGTTTGTAAATAAAGGAGAGTAGGGGAAAGAAGCATGAAATGTGTAGCTACCACATAGTCTATGCTTGGCAGTGTTTGTGTTAGTGATTGGCCATATGGTTGTGTGAAGGCAGAGAGGTTACAGGAAGGAGAGTAAGAGGCAGAAAAAGTGTACGAAGAAATTTCCTGGTGAATAGCAATAAATTTAGCAGAAGCTATCAGATAAAGATCATGGTTGAAATATTGAATCTGCTGTTTATGTCCATAGTTATCATGTTGGCAGATGAAATTATAAAGATTACATGGCAGTGAAAAGAAAAAACCACCTAAATATGTCTACTTTTCTAAGGACTGTGATGAAGCTGTGGTCTCTAAACATTTTTAAATAGATAAACAAAGTGATACAAATATGAATAAAGGAATGTATAGAAAAGGTGAATATTACTTTAATATCTTCTCTGAAACTGTTTTAATAGTGATGATGTAGGTTTTTTTCCTGCTTAAGCAAAATTGTTTGTACACTACTGGAACTATTAGTCAAGGATATGCCAAACCATGAGATAATTAGTATATTCTCTTCTGTAGTATACCAGATAATTTGTGGGTTTTTATCCTTATTAGCACTTACAAAGGAGCTAGTTTGTTTAGAAGCTAGAAATTGCACTAAAAAACATTTAGCTAAAAATGTTCATGTCTCTGAGATAGACTCCACCTGCTGTGGTTAATAGTTCATGTTAAAATTCATCCAGAACCTAGGCATCAAGTTTAAGGCAGTTGTCAAGCTTTCATTTATACTGGTTAGAGAGAAATTTCAACTTACTAATAGTTTAGTATATAAGTTGTCTGATCAAATATACATTTCTTTCTTAAAGTGTGATGAGTTGCATACTAAACTTAAGCAAGAGTGCTGGTTAGATTTGTATTGACTACATAGAAAAACTTTATCACCTAGCTCTGATGTAAATTTCGGTATTGTACATAGCTAATATTAAGTGAGATTTAAATAACTACTTTCCAGATTGATAGAGTTACATAAAATTAATTACAGCTGGTGTATTATCCAGATAGACAGAAAAGTGGTCAAAAAGCTTCACATTTTTCCATCTTAATCATTATCTGTGATCAGTTTTCCAAACTCTTATTTCTACTGCTCTTCTGGAAGATATGAAAGCAAAATACTAAAATAATCCAAAATTAAGACTATGTGTCTTGTATTCCTTCCAGAAACATTTTTGCAGAACAAGTGTTAATTACATCTCCAGCTGCATGAGTCCATCCACATTATTATTATTATTAATTTTTTTTAGTGAATCATTTAATGAAACAAAACTTCTGAAAAGACCTTTACTTTTTTTTTTGTTCTGCTAGAAACATAATCAGCAGTGCAAGGTTTCTTGCTGTGAAGTCTACACAATAATGTTTGCTACAGCTTTGATTTCTGGATGAAGAAAGTCCACAATAAGCAATACACCTTCAAAATGATTAAGATATTATAAAATATGAGTTGTTAACTAATATAATAGAGAATTTTCTATTGACCTGTGTTACTTTTTCTTTAAAGATCATTATCCAATACAGCAGTCTTTTTATCTAACACATATAGTAGCCATTTGTTTGCTAAGTGAGTTTAGAGATCTACTTAGGCATAATTTAAATACCTTTAAAACTCCATTAGATATGTTTATCCCCAAAATTTAAATAGTGTTCTCTTAGTTCTTCTCCACTGCTTTAAAAATTGCAGATGCACAAATGTCTGGCAATACTGGCTGTCAGTCTTCTAAGGCAAATGTTTTACACCAACATGGTCCATTGACCACTAACAGTATACACTAGTAAGTCTCCACTGAAATGACCACAAAAAAAAGAAATTAGGAGAAGTAAGTAGCAATGAACATTCTGCGTTGTATTGGAGTTCACAGACCCAAAAAGTATCAAGAAAGACTTCAGTCATATCTACATAAAAGCTGAAATTTCTAAGGCAGAATACCATCATCAAAAGGGAGATAAAGATTTGATCTCACACTTAGCCTTATTAAATAATAGTCTTAGAACTTTTTATAGTGTAGAGTTGTTCAATACAAATGTTTGACCAAATTTTTACAACACACTTCACAGCTCATGATGACAGGATTCACAAAAACTGTTCACAACTCTGTTGGAAGCTAGAGAAACCTTGCTCTTTTGAGGAACAGAAACAGGCTTGTTTTGTTTTGTTTCTAATGAATAAAACCCATCATCATGAAAAATAAGAGTCTAGGAAACTGAAACACAAACAAACAACCCCCCAAAATATAAACAAAATTAATTTTCATATCTACTTGAATTAACTGATATAAAAGTCAGAAGTGAACTAAGCTTTATGTCTTGGGTCTCTTTCAGATAAGCCTTACAATTTGTAACAGTCTACATTTGTAGATACAAGGAAAGATGCAAATAAAATGGGTTGCTAAAATACATGAATAAACACCATGTAAAAAGTAAAATAATCAACAGTGTGCAGTAATTCTGACACCATTTCTGGAAATTGTCCATCCAAACTCAATTTTCCAGGAAAAAGTGTTAAAGGTTTTCCTTCTTTTCAAACACCTCATTCTTTGTCAAGCTTACTGCATTTCTATATACTAAAATAATCCAATTATTCTTTAATATAAGCACTGATAAACGTTATTCTACACCTCATATTTCCAGTCAATTCAAACTGATTTACTAAACATTCAAGAAGTGAAGTTAATAATTTTGTATACTGTTAAACATTTCTACAAGAAAAGAGTTTATACCTGATTAAAATAGAGACATATTTGCCACAGGAAAAAGTTACTTTAAAGGAGTTTTCCTTTTGACCACTTTAATAACTAGTTTCTGTTTTCCCAAATAATATTTTTCTGTCTAGAATAAAGGTAATAGCATAATTCTAAGGGTTAATATTTTATTTCTGGAAAGTAATAAGAATTCTGGTAAGCAGATCAGAAATTCTTCTAACTGTCTGATTAAAATTAGAGAAAATGCATTTTCTAGAAAACCTTTGTATTTTTGGTTCACCCAGCTATAAAATAAGTCATAACTAGGAAAATAATTTATTATTTCAAATACATTTCTGTTCTCTGAATAAAAACATCATACTGTGAGACAAAAACTTATGGTTTTCAGGAAATATCTTTTTCTTCTGATCAATAGTTGTTATAAATTAGAACTGTTTACCGTCTATATAATATTTATTATGAAGCATATATTCTGCGTATATGTGTATGTACTGAAACCAGGGACAGTTAAAGAATGAAATGAGTATCTGCTCACCAAGTCCAGTAAAGTCAGGTCAGTTGTGCAATAGCTTCTGCTAGTATGTAAAGAAAGAGACTGTGATGGTTTTGATCTAGGCCTTCCTGATAACCAGTTTGTAACCAAGGAAGTGGCCAAGTACCCAGTATTCCATACGATTTTTACGTAAACCAGAGTATAAATAAGTTGGAGATTAGAGACCTCGCACTCTTCTCTTCCAACGAGGGTCGGGAACTGTAGGTCCTTGCGTTGGTCTCGCTTATCTAAAGCTGAGGCCTGCAGCGACCGCTGGCCTGCCACGTGGGGGGTTCGGAGAGTGCTGGCTGTGTCTGCCAATCCTGCTTTTTCTAAGGGAAGTGGTGAGATCTGTTTTGTTAATTACTAGTATAGTTCTTGAATTTGATCAAGTATACCTGTTCGGTGTCCTTTTTTTTTTCCCCTTTCCCTATCCCTTCGGGGAGTAGATCCCCTTTTACTGTGTATATAGCATCTTAACTGTATATAACTTTAATTTACATAAATATATATATATTTTATATAAACAGCTTGACTTTGGGTTCTTTAATTTTTTATAGTTTTTTTTTCTTCTTTGCCCTAAGAGGAGAAGGGAGGGAGAAAGGGGGCTGCTGTCGTGACTTTCGGGCATTTGGCAGGGAGCCAAGTCCAAACCATCACAGATTTTTCTGGTGGCCCGTACGGGGATCGAACCCGCGACCTTGGCGTTATCAGCACCATCTCTGTTAAACTGACTGAATGTGGAACACAGACTCAGACCGAAGTCAGTGCCGTCTCTGTTAAACTGACTGAATGTGGAACACAGACTCAGACCGAAGTCAGTGCCGTCTCTGTTAAACTGACTGAAAGTGGAACACAGACTCAGACCGAAGGCAGTGCCGTCTCTGTTAAACTGACTGAATGTGGAACGCAAACTCAACCCGAAATCAGCGCCGTCTCTGTTAAACTGACTGAATGTGGAACACAGACTCAGACCGAAGGCAGTGCCGTCTCTGTTAAACTGACTGAATGTGGAACACAGACTCAGACCGAAGGCAGTGCCGTCTCTGTTAAACTGACTGAATGTGGAACACAGACTCAGACCGAAGGCAGTGCCGTCTCTGTTAAGCTGACTGAGTGTGGAACACAAACTCAACCTGAAGTCAGCGCCGTCTCCGTTAATTCAACTGAACATGGAACACAGACCCAACCTGAAGTTAGCGCCATCTCTATTAAGTCAATTGAGTGTGGGACTCAGACTCAACTTGAAGTCACCATAGCTTCTACTAAATCTGTTGAAACTGGAGTCCAGACCGTAGATCTCATGGACACTGGAACTCAAACAATGACATCTAATGTTGAGGCTACGACAGAGATGAAGACCTGGACTATCAACCCGAGAATTACTATCGCCCCCCTAACTAAGAAGAAGATATGGATAAGGGATACTGCAGAAGCTACAGGCCTAGTTCCACAATTAAGGCGTATGGAAGGAGAAGAAGAAGAAGAAGAAGAAGAAGAGGGAGCAAAGGGACTTGCCAGCCCCATGGAACCTATCCCATCCAATTATGTAGTAGTGGACGAATGGACGGCTGCAAAAGAGGAAGAAATAACAGCGAGAGAAGGAGTGCGCCCAAAAGAATTAGGAGCGCGTCCAAAGGAAAAGGGAGTGCACCTGAAGGAAGAAGGGGCGACAGCACAAATAGCCAATAAACCACCAAAGACAAGGCTGACGCCCAAATATTCTCTTCCTGACTTTCCAGCGGAAGATACAGAAGAACGGTTGAGACCTTCATCCCAAAGTCTGAAGGACTACTCGCTACCTCCACCTCGTGGGCTTAGACAACGGAGTAGAAGTCTATCCCCGCTACATACTCAGTCTCTCCCTCCACGTGAGAGAGGTAGAGAGAGAGAGAGAGCAGTTCCACGTAGAAACGTCAGAAGAGAAGTGGAAATGGTTCCACCTAGGGGAGACCCTTATTCTGGAGCAGCAGTTGTGCGAACGAGTGAGGTACTGCAAACAATGACCCCAGCAGAGCTCCGGGATCTACGACGGGATTACAGCCGCCGGCCTGGTGAACAAATTCTCACCTGGCTGGTACGATGTTGGGATAATGGAGCCAGAAGCCACTTGTTAGAGGGTCATGAAGCACAGCAGCTAGGATCCCTCGCTCAAGACCGTGAAATAGAACAAGAAATCGCAAGAGAGACATACAATCTCAGTCTCTGGCTCCGAATCCTCCATGCTGTGAGGGAAAAATATCCATTTAAAGAATACTTAATGAGTTCTCCGAAAAAGTGGACGAGTGCAGAAGAAGGCGTCCAATACTTACGAGAATTAGCTATGCTGGAACTCATTTATTGCAATTCAGATTATTATGACTGTTTAGAACCAGAGAAGATTTCATGTACAGAGCCAATGTGGAGGCAAGTGATTAGAGGTGCCCCTGCATCATACCTTAATTGCTTAATATCAGTATATAATCCAAAAACGGATGAACCGACTGTGGACACCATGTGTTCATGGATACGGACCATAGCAGAAAATTTGGAAAGGTCCTCCATTCTACCATAGTTTGCCATTAACCGCACTTTCAACCAACTTGACCTTCCCCTTGTTTTTATATGGAATTACACAGATAAGTGTCACCAAAGAAAAATACACTTTTAGTCAAAATATAACAGATAACATGCCATGCTTATCTATAAATGCCTAGTACATGACTACCTGAAGAATTTTTAAAATTAATGTCTTGCCATGAAGAGAATAGTGTTGGCTGAATTAATCGCTGGGAAATGCTCCTGCTCCATGTACCCTCTCTCACCTGGACAGTTACAACTGCAGCACTCAGCTCCCCCTCTGCCTGTGTCGGTTCCAAAATCTTCTCACCCTGGCACGAAACATAAATCACATATTGAAATGAGCAGACCTTTCCGACTCTATTCTGGTCATTTATAGTTACACTAGGCTGTATTATACCATGTGCCCTTTATGTGGCCCATGGGACAATTTCTCTGCCAAGAATTCTACCTTTCAGACCAATAAAACGTAGGGCAGTATAGCAGCCTGGACTGAAAAGAAGGGTTTCATTATTTTTTTATTTTATTAAACAGTTTATCACAGCATACTGAGGCATTTATTCTTCTGCCTAAGGATACACAGTCTACTTGAGTTAAAATGCTTGTCTAGAGATGTTATATATGCTAATATACACCGATGTGATTTCATATATTTTCCTAGAAATCAGAAGCTCAAGGTCAGCAGTGAACATGAGAGAGAGCATATGCATATTCTTGAAGGAAATTAGTAGATGTATATGTATACTGAAAAATGACTTAAAGTGTTACAGAAAATGGCTCAAACATAAATGTGAAAAACACATTTCTCAGATATAGACGTTTGCAACTCCCCGTAAAACTGGATAAAAATGTCTGACCTAGAAGAAAAAAAGTAGAAGCGGGATATTGTTGTTAATTTACTTATTGTGGTAAAATTTTAAAGTTAACATTCATGTGATATTGCAATCTGCTCAGGTTTTATGTTAATATAAGCCAGATGGATTGAATTAATTGATAGGTAAATAGATAGGACGTGTTTGACCAAATAATAGTAATGCATTCTGAACTTAAAACAAGAAATAAAAGAACACAGATCCAAGGGAAACAGATGAGAAGATCCCCATTAGCTTTAAGGGGATTCATTCTTTCAAACACCTATTAACTACATTATGTTAAATGTAAAATACCATATCTATTATCTATAAAGGTAAAACAACTCTTTGGCATTTTTTACAGTAGAAACAATATTAGGACACTTTTAAATTATACCATACTAAGTAATGTTACTGTTGTAGTCCCCAGCAGTTAACCATTAACTTCAACAGGAGCTGAGTACATAATAGATATCTGTCATCTGGAGAAAACTTTAAAAAAAGCAACTTAATAGAGAGAAAATAGAACAGCACTAAACTATGAGAATTGTGCTATATTTATCTGATTCTGTTACTCTTATATAAGTAAAACAGCAAAACTCTCACACACTGGTGATTAAGTTATCAGGAGGGTTTGATTCAGTTTCTTGCTGTTTGGGTTTTAGTATTTTTTTTTAATTTCCCAGAAGGATGAATATTATATAATCTCGAGTAGGTACCTTTTCATTAATTAAAGTGCTTAACAGTCTCTTTGTCTCCTTCCTTTCCTTCTTCTCTTCTTCCTACTTTCTTCTTATAAACTCTGCTATTGCAATTTAATATTTCTGTGACTAAAAAGTAACTTTGGATTGAGTTTACTTCCAGCATTTTACTGGATCTGATTGAAATGGAGTTAACTTTTTTCATAGCAGCCCATTGGGGGCTCCTCCAGGATGGTGCTGTGTTTTGAATCTGTGGCTAAAATGACATTGATAACGCAGATATTTTGACTATCACAGAAATACAGACTGGCTGAGTTTGGCAGGGATCTCTGAATGTCATTCAGTCCAACCACCTGGTCGAGAAGGACCATTTACAGCCAGCTGCCCAGGACCATGTCCAGACAGCTTCTGAATATCTCCATGGTTGGAGACTCCACAATGTCCTTGGGCAACCTGTAACCATCTCCCATCACTCTCAAGTAACAAAGTGTCAGAGGAAACCTGTTTTCCAGTTTGTGGCCGCTGCCTCTTACCCTGTCACTGGGCACCACTGAAAGTAGTGTGGCCCTGTCCTCTTTGCACCCTCCCTTCAGAAATTTCTGTACATTGCTAAGATTCCTCTGAGCCTTCTCTACTCCAGGCTGAACAATCCCAGCTCTCTCAGACTTCGCTCATAGTAGAGATGTTCCAGTCCCTCAGTCATCATAGTGACCTTTTACTGGACTCTCTACAGTGTGCCCATGCCTATATTGTATTGGGGGCCCCAGAACTTCACACAGTGCTCTAGGTGTGGCCTTACCTGTGTGGACTAGGTGCTCTTGTTGAGTAGTGTTATTGCTGACCAGCGCTTGCATAGGCTCATGGTTTCCTTATTTTCTCACTCTGCCCCCTCAAAAAATAGGTTGGGGTGGGAAAGAAGCTGGGAGGGAACACAGCCAGGACAGATAACACAAATTGTAGGGCTACTCCATATCATACGGCATCACGTTCAGGGATAAAAAATTAGGTGGGAGCTAGGGGATATCTTCCAAAGTAGCAGTTGCTATGAGACTGATTGGGTATCTGTCTGGTTGTGGGAAGTGGTTAGTAGTTATCTCTGCATCACTTGCGTTTTATAATCTCTTTGCTTCACCTATTAAACTGTCTTTATCTCAACCCATGAGTTTGCTCACTTTTGCTCTTGTGATTCTCTCACCTGTCCCACCAGGAATGGGGAGGGATTGTGGTGCTTAGCTGCTGACCAAGGCCAGCCCACAAGTTTCTAAGGAAAGAATAGGAAGAAAAGCCTCATATTTTCAAAGTAGATCATCTCAGCATCAGACATTGTGCAATCTGCTTTATCATAACTTTTTTGAACAGCCTATACGAAATTGATAATTTTATCATGCATGCAGTCTTGAATCTGATCTATGGATGTGCAGAATATGTCAAGATCTATGAAACTAATCACTTAAATACCTAAGGAAGTATCCCGTGTGTGCAGCTGTATTCTTTCAGTGAGTTCTTCAGCCTATGTTGGCAAGAGCCTTTCGTGCTACCATGTCATATCTAGAATGGCAATTAATATTAATTTTTATTACTCTAATTAGTGCTTCCTTTGGAGAAAGCAGTTTCAAACTTAATGTTTTGCAGGGCAAAGAGTTAAATTAATCATGTTTTCTGTCTTTTCTGTTTAAATTAGAGTAAAACTAGTCAAGTGGGACCCTTCAGAAAGGGATACTAAAGGGCCTCTAATGTTTATTGCTCCCATTGAAATGAACTCCATTAAAGCATCCTAATGTTTATTGCTCCCTTTGAAATGAAAACAATTAACAGAGACAGCACACCTGATGGTGTTATTATGCCTTATTCACCTAGCCCAGACATGTTACGTAGTGCTAAACTGAATCGCTTTGAACAGCAGCACATGTTTCTTACTGGAATTAATGCAAAAATTCTTTTACTTGCCTTTCCTATATCCAGACAAATAATTTAACCATATTCCATACATATGCATGCTTTTCAGCTTCAGAATCTAACATGCACTTTGTTGTATTATTGTTCCTAATGAGAATGAATTAAAACTCAGCAGAGACATGACCCAGAACCTTTCACTTCCTCTTAACTGTCAGTTTGACTTTCTGTAACGCTGTGATCAACTGAATCCTAAGTGGGAGTTGACACTGGCTCAACTTTCTGCAAATGCAGGTAAAATGGAATGTGAACTGCCTGAAATTCAAAGCTGATGTAACCTGGTTCTGCACCATTACACATAATTGGTATCTTCAGCTTTGTATAGCTGCAATTTCATTTCTTTAAGAGCATGGACTTTGATAAGAATCATGTTGTGAACCTTGTGTTTTTTGTTGTTTTGTGTGAGGGTTGTTTCTCCTCTCCCTTCTGGTATCACAACTAACATCTCACACAACACAAAGTTAATTTCTGACTAAAATCCTGTCATTGGTCTTTAATGGCAGGTTAATGGGCTGTGAAATCTCAAATTTTGTTATGAGAAGTGTTCCTTACATCTTTTTTGAGGACAATAAAGATCTCCTCTTTTAAAATACCTTAATATTGGGCACATGAAAGGAATTGTATCACAAATCATATCTAACAATGAGATTTTCCTTACTTTCTTCTGATACCAACAACATTTTGGAAGAACTGTTGCCTCAGGTAGGATTTGGTATTAATCTGTGCATCAGTAAAACTTTCTGCAATAGACTAGAGGATGTGCCTGCTGTGAACTTACTTAGATGAAAGGATTCACAAACAACAAATCATCTGGAAGCTGATATTATAAACCACTGTCATCTGCTGCATGATTTCTTTCATTATTTGACATACATCCTCCATTTTTGCCGTTCTGGTCTGGACTTCCCATTATGCATCTTCCAGATGTGTGATACATGTGTTTATGAGTAGTACCTATACACATACACATTGCATACATACGTATATAGACACCCAGATATACATACACATACATATATATATGCATGTAATGCCCATATAAGCATAAATATAAAGTGAAACTATAAGAGAGAAAATAAGAAAGACTATGTATTAGGAAGGCATTTCCCCTAATTTTAAAGACGTACAGACTGTGGCCATTTATAACTGTGTGACACTGCATGCAGAGAACTTCAGTAACATTTTACAGAATCATAGAGTGACTTCACCAAAACTACAGACTTTGTAGAGCTTTAGTGTGATTCCTTTAGGAAATGTTAAAACAGTAGTTTAGGGAAAAAGCACAGAAATAGTTTTCAGAGTTAAATAATATCTACGTGTTCAATTCTTAATCTTAGGAAATATTGCTTACTTTTTCTTCTGAAACTTGGCAAGGTAATCTTATTCTGTATCTTCAGTGTTACTTTTTACTGATGTAATATCAAGGCAATCTATTCAAATTAGATTAATTTCTAAACATACGCTTGTCAGTATAGCTTTCCAAAACACATTTCACTCAGACTAAACTTCAATTTTTTTCTTTTACATAATATCTCTGTTTCAAATGTATCTGAAAGACTTCAGAGAAAACATGACAATATTTGAAGCAACAACTGTAAAAATTTAAAAAATTAAAATAATATTTATCAAGGGTCCCCCTCACCACCCCCTATGCCTTCCTGCACCAAAACCAGAAGGTCACTATTTAAGGGGAATAATAAAAATGCTCTTTAAAGATAGAAAACCTTTGAAATGTTATTGGACTATTAAATACCACCATTACATCCCCCAAACCTGTTCAACACAGGCAGTGATGCTGGGCATGTCCAAAAGGCAAGGCTCTTGCCTTTCCCTACCCAGCTTACTCTCCTGTTCATACAGAACACATCCCTACCTACTTCCCTGTCCCCATACTCTAAACAGCCTGCAGTGCTTAACTGAGAATGCAGTTTTTTCTCAAATTCTCAAGTAGACATTTAGTCCAGTTCAAAGTCTGACTCTGTGTGTTCAGATTCAAGTCATGCAGTCAGTTACAATGTCACTGACAGTGGTTGTGCTTTAAGGGACATAGAAATGCTATGTTAACATCAGTCAGAGAGGATAAGCTCAGAATGATAGAATAAATTCAGGATCTTTTGCCCTGGTTTTCTAATTTTCAATCTTTAAGGTACATTCAGCCCTTCTGGTCTTCAGGCTCTGCTCTGCAGCCTCAAGATTGGAAAGATTTTTTAAGGTGTTCAAACCTTAAGGTGTTCAAACAGTTGTCTGCAAGAGGAAATTTTTATATCAAATGCCAAAAAACTTATGACACAGTGAGAATTGCCAGCTTACCTTTGCATTATAAGTAGTTTTTGCTTTCACACTATTTGTAAATAAATTTCAAGCAACCATTTCTAGTTTTTCTCATCAGATACTGTTTCTTGTAAAGGTGTGATACATGAATAGAAATTATTTAGCAAAATAATTAAAGGACAGATATTCATCATCTTTAGAGACAAATAACCTGAGTTCTATTTCAGCTTCAAATACATCCATCAGTTTTTGAAATGCTAATTAGACATACATATCATATTTTATTTTGTAAAACTGTTTACTAAAAATAGCATTGGATATGTGTTTATTAGTGGTATCCTTATTCAGCAAATGTTACAAGTACTGTTAAGGTATCACAAAATTTTGAAGACTTGCTATTCTTTATTATACTTATACATTATTTACCTTTATATTTTAAAAATGTTAGAGCTTCACTAAGTTACACATGAGAGATAAGAAAGGCTCTCTAGGCTTGCTTAGGACTCATGAATTCACTGTTATTCACCTTCATTAGATGTAGGATAAAAAACCCTGAAATTTGTCAATATTTATGCATCTATATTTAGATATTCTGGCATTTCCTATATAAGAAATTGATTCAAGAGAGAGAAATGAAAGTGTTGACATTTTTCTGTTGGAAAGTTTTCTGCTGACAGATTTCTTAAACTCATGAACTTTGATAGCATTAAATTCTTAATTTGATATTTTCACTCAAGAGGTTTTAGAGTAGGCAAATATGGAAACTGGTTTTACTTCAGTTTTTGACATCTATCACTAAGAGTAAGATTTCCTAAGAAAGAGTTGTCTTCTTTACTAACATCTCTTTTTTTTTCAGCAAATATTCTTTTAGTCCTTCAGATGTACTAAGTTTCTAATTATGATTCTCCCTGCAGGCATTTAAATATTCTTCCCTAAATATTCATATTCACGAGTACACTTGTCTTCTGGAAATCCTGTTCATAACGTTTGCCCAAACTAATTTTAGGAGTCTAATTTAATAGGTGATTCAGAATCAAGATTAACTCAAGTGTTCTGAATCTGCTATAGACACAGCCCTTTCTCTTCAGTGGTTATAGGTTTGTAAGTATATATATAATAAGGATATATAATAAGCAGACAGCCATCTGTGCAGAACATATACATACTGTCCAGTATGATGAAGAACATATTACTGTTATGAGTGCCTTAGAAATGTCAACTCAGATGCTGGACAAAGCTATTCTAATGTTACAGCCCAAGTGAAGTGGCTATAACACGAACCAGCAATAGATATGTGCTTGTGGACAGTCATTAGGGGTGACTGACTGAGATTATCAGCAGTGCTCACTTCTCTTTTGCATAATTTATTCTTAAAAATGTAATGTGAATATATTAGATAGCACCTAGAAAGTTAAGGGTTCTGAGGATCAAAAATGTAGTGAGGAAATATGATGGGAGTGTTTCACATTTGACAGAATTTTAACAGATTAAGGTGATGCCAAAATCTTTTAATTAGCAGGTTGTTAGCTGGATAAAGAACAGAAAAAAATTAAATGTAATGAGAAAAGGAGTTAGGATTTAACACACAGAAATAAATATGCCATTTTTGTTAACTAGAGTGGGGAGTTAAGGAAATGCAATCTGTGATTGTGAAAGAAGTGCAAAGAACAGCATGCACAAGAGGATGATGGAAAAATTTAAAATTGGTCTGCAAAGCTGACATAGGAGATGAAATATATCAGTACAACAGAGAACCTCTAATGTTAGTCCAGTGGGAAATGGGCTAAAAGACAAGTAAGCTAAAAGACAAGAAGAGGAGAACTATGAGCATGGAAGCTGGTTATGTTGGTTACATTAAAGAAGATATGTGTTTTCCGACTTTTGAACTAGCATGTTCATGAGTAATTTAGAGAGTAGGAAACTTAACTGAGAATCTGATCACCAAGGAAAACATGGAGTTGAAGACTGTGTAAAATGTTTGCGCTGATAAAATAAATAAAGCATTCCAGAGAGAGATTAAGAAACATAGGTGTGAACAGAACAATGGAGCAAAAAGTGGAAGAAGGGGAGGTGAAGAAATGGGACAATTAACAGGGAAAGATCCATAAAACCATTAGTTTTATGGAAAGTATTACAAGAATAGAAAAGTCCAATGATACAGGTATTTTTCAAATTAATATACGAGTTAATTTAAAATTTAAAAAGTAATATTTTTTTACAAATTAATCATTAAGTTCAGATATAAGTGGACAATGCTGAGAAAGAAAGACAGAGAGGAAGAAGTAGGGCAATCTGATGAACTGAGGAAGAAGGAGAGCGGGAAAGAGAAATTTAAAATGTGAAAGTATATGTGCAGGTTTTGAATTCATGAAGAAAGGGAAGGCAAAGAGAAGCAAATCAGTTTAATAAGGATGAAGTTAAATGCCTAATCCAAATGACCCATGAATCCATTCACTTAATGGAAAAATGTGTCCACAATGTCTTCATTGAAGCAGGTCATGAATAATCAATGTACTATGTACATGTTTCCATTAGTAAAGACTGATGTTCTACAGAGTGCTGGTGGTGTGGATCATGGATATCTAGAAAAAGTAATCATTACCAGAAAAGTCACAGTTATCTGAGTAATAGAAATATGTGCATAAATGAAATATATTGGTAAAACAAAAATCACAGTGCTTCTTTTCTTTCCTGTATTGGTGCTAATTGTAAGAATCAGTGAAAAACTTAAAGGACAACAAAGGACTTTCAGAGAAACATTCAACTGTGTTTATTTGGAGCCCTGTGCTTTCTCTTGTTTGATCTCTAAAGTCAGATAGATTGAAAGAATAACATTTATTAATCTAGTCATCTCCTCAGAGGATCAGAACAACCATCAAATGATGGTGATTAATTTAGTCAGTACAGAAAAAGTCACAATCACTGTTTTCAAAAAACATCTACAAGATAAAGTGTTGGATAGCTAATGCTTTGAGAAGTGGGACTATACTTCTAACCAACAAGGAAATAACCAGGACTTTTTTTTAAGTCTTCTTGGTGAAGCAAATTTAAATTGGGCTAGTCCTGCAGAACTCGCAACCCATCCTTAGGCCCAGATCAGGAACCAGTGCATGATCTCACTCTGAGGACATATATGGGACATATATGAATCCGTGTAATTCTGGGAATATCTGTTCAGCCACATTCTCTTCCTATAGCTGAAGCATCATTAGAGGAAATCATTTATTGCAAAGGAATCGCAACCAGATCATAAGAGCAGATGATCTACTGCTTATACCTCAGGTCTGCTCCTGAATACCAGATGGTCCATAATATTTAGGAAATCTCCAGTACAGCTGGTCTCCAGTAGCACACTGGGTGTCTTTATAAATGCTCTACACCTGTTTAATCCTTCGTGGAAGGCAAAGTCCATGGCTTACTTCAACTCAAGCAGTAACATTTTATTGGCATGACAAAATCTACCAAAGTATCAGTGAAAGAACCAGCACCTTCAAGGGTCTGAACAAGGTAAAATAGACCTGTACCTAGTGTTCCAGCTCCTTTCTGTAAGTCCTAGAGGGGCAGTAGTTATTTAACCCAGTTTAGTGATAATAATCTTCAAATCTTCTTTCCGAAGCCTAGCCATGATGATGATGATGAGTGATAATAATTTGAAAATTGCATCTTCGGGAGAATGTAGCATCACATTCTTCTAAGCTACCAGATCCCAAATATAGTTCAATGGTTCTTTCTGTATGCTTACCCCAGTATCCTTAATTTTATATTCTCTATTAAAACAAAAATATACAAGGATCTTTATTATATAAAGCTTTTTCCTCATACCTATAGAGTATTTATTCATTCAACTGACAAGCAAGGACCATTAAGGAATGAAAACCTGTTATTTATCTTGGTTTTTTCTAGTGCATTAGGGCAATGGAGCTACAAGAGTTTCTACTAACCAAATACATGGCCATGTTTTCTTAAAAGTGAAATAAAGGCCTTTCTCAGCGTTGTGGATCCCAGTATATAAAAAAAGTCATAGTTAATGATTATGAGATGTGAAAATATACCTCAGTCTTTCTGCTTACCATTTTTGTTTTATCTTTTGTGACAGAGTATTCACATATTTTACCACAACTAAAAAATATCTACTAAAAAGAAAAGTGGAAAAAGCTAACCATAATAAAATAACTGCAGTAGTTCATGTTATTAAAAATACCCTCTCCATAGCTGCCAAAACTATTCATATAAAAATCAAATTTAAATACGAATATGGAATTTTTCTCTAAAATGGAAAAATTAAATTATTCCATATCTCTCCATCTTTCTTGTAAGTCACCCTTTTGAGACTCCTGGCTGTTCTCAGTCTCCAGATCTTTTTCTAATGAGTCAATATCTTCTGTGAACTAGTGAGGTTTTAACAACTCCAACAGGTTCAGAACAAGCTATTCCACCTGTCTCATGGATTACACCTTTGTTAAAGTGTCAGAAGTTACATTCACATTTTTCACCTCTGGCTCATGCCTGGCTGTCTACCCTCTCTTCCAGCTCTTCCCCACTCAGGATCATTTAGTTCATTACTCTTGCCTAAAGTGGGAGAACTTGCACCTGCCTTCGGTGGAGTGAAACCTGTGTGTCACAGTCACTTTGAGTTCGAAATCTGTTCCCCAATCTGCTTACAGCCAGACAGAGCCTGGTGCTCTCCACAGATGTCATTATCAAGCTCTCGATTCCATTTTCCAGGCTGTTAGTGGAAATACTGTGTTATTCAGCACCTACTGGACCTAAACAGATAAATTTGCTACATCCTTCTGTTTTAAGAGTGTGTCCTTGCTAATTATGCTCTTAATATGGACTTCTACTCAGTTTTCTATTTCTATTAGCTAATCTGTGTTTTCATAGTAAGTTTGTAAGTGGTCTTGTACAACAAAGTCTTACCAAAGTCAATATATGTGTGCATGTGTATAAATAATATATATATATACACACACATACTGCTTCTCCTCTATCTACCTGGCCTGTTACCCTCTTCTGCAAGGAAAGTGGAGAGGCTTGACATGATTTATACTTGAAAACTTGATTTTGAATGCTGCTTGCTTTGTTTTCATCTAGGCACTTTACCCTCGCTCGGTTTTCAGAAGAATTAAAATAAAGCTCCCTAGGTCTTTAACATCTTGGTCTTTCCTTGTCTCCATTTTCAAGGTATGTATTTTGCCTTTTCTTTTCTTCCAGAACCTCATTATTTGTCCATGAACTCTCAGAGTGAATTTCATCGATACTAAAAAAAAGTGTTATGTTTTCAGTTACTCCTCACATCATCACTTGTTTTCAGAGATATTTATAAGTGAGTGGAATTCCCCTCTTACCTTTTTTTTTCTTTTTTTTTTCTCCCTTCTTTACAGCATATTTATTCCCTGCAGATCGAGTTCTGACTATAGCACTGTAAACAAAAATTAGAGCCACTCCTCACTACATCAAAGTTGATCCCATTTCCACAAGACAAGATGATTGGCAAAGCTAGGATGCATACTTGAAAGGTTACTCATATACAGTCTGGAGAGAAATACTTTAATGCTACAAAAATTTTAAAAAAATTAGTAATTGCTATAACATGTAAAATTGTGCTTTATTAATGGCACTGGCAAATCTTCTATCAAGACTATAAAAATGTTCTCATTCTTACATACTTTTAGTTTATAGGTTTGCTAAAATTCAGCTGTTTAAGATTAAATTTGGACAGACCTTCAAGCCTTAAATTGTGTGGGGTTTTTTTTCTTCATTTTGCTCAAACCAGTCACAGTAGTCCCAATTCTAACCTCAGAAAGTAAAATTTATTTAGTCATGTGAAAATATTCTAGCAACTTTTCCTTACAATAACACAATCAACCTTGAAATTAAGACAGCTGTACTTTTATGATCATGAATATATTTTTTACTGTCCATCTGAAAATATCTCCTGTTTACAAATTGGTATTGTGACATTCTCATATGCTTGGTAGAAATTTCTTTGGTTTTTGGTTTTCCATTGATCTTTTTCAAATATTTCTTCCTCACTGGAACATGCATAACACCTTAAGGACCAGTCTTTCCATCCCTATAGGTGATTGGTCATGTTCTGTTGCACCTCATACAACTACTCATCTGACTTGATGATTCTTTAATATCAGAGAGACGTTATAAAAGCCCCTTTTTATTCAAAGCTTCAAATGGAAAGCAGTTTTTTTCTTGCATTTTTATTGAAAATTTGTGTTGGTGCTGGGTATTGAAACAATTTCTGTTCACCAATTCATTTTAATTGCTGTACCTTTCCTATGTATTTATACAGTTGTTCCTTAACTTCCCTTTAAACACACTTAAAGGATGTTGTACATCTTCCTTTTGGATAATATCACATTTTCAATCCACATATCATACTGAAAGCATCTTCTTTAGAACGAGAAGACCCACAACTAATTGAAGTACTATATTTCACTCCATCTATTCAATGACTATGAAAGACATCAAGGAGGTTTAATTTAGACACAAAAAAACATAGCTCAGATATCTGTAACTAGGTGTCTTACTCCCTGAGGGGTTAGCTAGGAAAAAAAAAAAAAAGTGTGAAGATCGTATTTTAATCTGATGGAGAAAGGCATATAGAAATGAGATAGTAAAAATATTTATTTGGTCTATTTAACATAAATTAAAATTTTTCTTACCAGTGTCAGGCCTTACTCCCATGAAAAAAGCTTCACTTACGTAGAGGTCAGAGAAGGAACCGGTATCAAACAGCTTTAATGATGAGACCCTTATTTTTCTGAATTTGCCACAAATTGGAGGGTTTTTGTTAGATTTCTAATAAAGCCATCATATTTATTATTAAAATTTTAAAGGTGTGGTAAGGTTAGGTAGTGCTTTGAAGGAGCGTTAATAGTTGGGAATTCTTTGCCAGCACTTTAGAATGCTTTCACCCCAACTATCACATTTCATACAGCCAAATGTGTTAGTGATAAAATATAGTCAGGACCCAAATGAATAAATGAATAATTGCTTTTACAGAATAAAAGTAGTTTCTGACTCTGCAGACATTGGCTTTGATAAATACAGCTGCCACCTAGGATAAAGCTGATATTGCCTTTCAATGTGTGGCCTTATTAAATAGAGATCTTGCTATAGGTCTACTATAACATGTGGGACGTATTTGATTAGTTACCAGCATCACTCAGGGTGCACTGGTTTCCTTTTCTTTAGAGGTGTGGGTTGGAAGCTATTTTTTTCACAATGACCTACTGATTTCAAATGGCTATTTGACATATTATTCATTAACATTTCATATCTTCATTGATAAGGGAGATAAATACCTCCCTGGGTTAGTAATTGCCTATGGAGTTTAATGCCCTCAGATGAAGGAATCCAATACACTACCGACTGAGCAGATTAGAAGCTCTTTTAAGGATTTGGGATTAGTAGGGCTTCATAAATGATCTGAACCTAAGGTTAGTTCTACAAAGGGGCTTCATGCTAGTTTTTGCAATGTAAGCCTCTGGGTTTCTGGTACTGAAGGTGGCATCCAGACTCTGCATTAGATGCTTTTGTTACTTGTGTGATGCCTGAAGAAAATTGGTACCTTACACGAGAAACTCTAAGAACCAGAACAGTGAGGAGTTCGCTAAGAGCTCCTGAAAGCTGGCAAGTGCAAAAGGCTGGAGAGTGCTTGGTTGCACTACTCGAGGCAAAGGAGAACCTTCCTTGATGACTCTCTTAGCCATTGCCCAAAATCTTCCCTAGCAGAGTTCTTTCCTCACTACTTTTACAATTGGGAAAGTAGGGTATGACTGCTAGTTTTGTACAAGTGACAACTGAATAGCACCAACAAATACCCTGAACATGGGAGACCTGAGTCTGATACCTGCTTCTGCCTATGAATTTCCAAATATGCTTCCCCCATCTTCCTGAAAGGTGTTCTAGTTCCAAGCCATTAGCCTCAAATGGTTTGTGAAGGCATCACATTCCATGTACTGTGTCCTTCTCGTACAGAGCAGAAAGCACTGAAGAACAAAAGCAAGGCACAGGAGTGGCTAGGGCACGTCTCACAGGACTGAGACAATTGGATAATAGCTGAGCTATGACTACCTACCAGAGTAGGTGATATAACGAGCAAATCTGGCAAACCCTGTAAATGTTTGGGTGTTATGGGAAAAGGTTTCAAGGACATCAGCTACCACAGTAATTCTCTCATCAAGAGAGAATGCTAAGAGATAGCCAACTAGTCTACTGTGCTATTTATATACCTGTTTTCCACCTTTTTCACTCCCTTCAACACCTTACTGTTTCATTAAGCCAGTTGATTCATCATTTGAGAGTGGAAAAGTACAGCTCACTGAGCACCCAGACAGTTTAATTTAATTTTCTCAGGTTTTTAGATGAGGGCTCAATTTGATGTGACCCCTAGAAACTGAACCCAGCCCTTGCTGTTGCTAATCAAATCCTGACAGTCTGTTACATCAGTGAGGAGAGTTTCAAATTGTAGTACCATTAGTTTGTAGAAAAGTTTATTTTGTTAGATCTGACGTGATAATGAACCTTCTCTTTATCCATTTCAGCAGATAGAAAAGTTGGTATTGGATATAAAGAGCTATGCAGTGAGAAACGAAAAATTAGTCTACTTTCTTATTTACTTATAGTAATTTCAGTACACAAAAGACAAAAGATGGAACATCTGACTTTCAGAGATTAAGGCTTTGTCTGCATTTTCTAATTTTTTTTTGTTTCATTTTTTTATTTAATGATATTCTGTGCTTGAAAAATTAGAATTACTATTTTTCTCTTATCCTTCAATGGTGTGGTTATCAATTTCAGTGTGGAACAGCCTTCATCTTCATTTCAGTCATTCAGATAGAAAGGTGATGGGTTATCCCTTATGACTTTGTTTCGGCATTCTACTAAATTCATCAGGGTATGTATAATTTTGACTGCAACAAATGCAATGTAGGAAAGTAAGATTCAGCTATCTAGTAGGGCAGAACTTGTGATGAGAATAAATAGAAGTTGATACACAATTAAAGGACTATACACTTCAAACAGGGATCAAATTTACTTTTGAATAGATGTATTTAACCTGAGAAATTGATATTTCACAAGGTCAGACATTATCTATGACATAGATGATAGTTTACTGTATAAGTTTTTTTAAATATTATTTATTCATTTTAATGATGTAAAATCTGTAGCTTTGTGAATAGAGTCAATATAAATTCATTAGTCTTCAAGCAGAAGTCTGCGAAAGTAAAAATTTTGCAGTGCCTTTCCAAATGGTTTTCTGTTCTTTGACCTTTTCTCAACTGGCAAAATGCACTTTAAGGGTTTCATTTTTCTCTGAACTATGAATCTGCTGCCCAAGGCAAGAACGAACAAATGTATGGTCAAATCCAGTATTGCAAGTCTTATTTTCTTTGATAATGGCAACTTTGATCTGCTCAAGAAACCTATTCGGGGAAATGTTCCATGAGATTCCCACTGGTGCTTAAATTGATTAAACAAAAACGGAACCAAAAAATGCTTTGCACTGTCAAGATGCTCAAAAAGAGGCAGCAATGTGCACTTGCAGCCCAGAAGGCCAACCATATCCTGGGCTGCACCAAAAGAAGTGTGTCCAGCAGGTCAGAGGAACGTGGTTCTCCCCTTCTACTCTGTTCTCACAAGACCCCAGCTGGAATTCTGCATCCAGGTCTGGTGTTCTCAGTAGAAGAAAGACGTGGATTTGTTCGAGCCGGTCCAGAGAAGGGCCACAAAGGTGGCAGCACCTCTCCTATGAACACAGGCTAAGAGTTGGGATCGTTCAGCCTGGATAAGAAAGGTTCCAGGGAGACCTTAGCCTTTCAATACCTAAAAGAGACCTACAGGGAAGCTGGAGGGGGACTTTTGACAAGAGCCTGTAGTCATAGTACAAGGGGAATTCAGCTAGAGAGTAGGTATAGAACCTACTCCTGGTTTAGAACAGTATGCTCAGTTCATGTATTTGTTCCTCTCACAACAATTTTCGATATTGTAGTAACTTAAAATTAAACCCAAGCAATACAATATCTTCATCTACTAAGAAAATATGGTTACCTCAATAAATTACAATGTGTCAGAAGTTGGTTTATTAACAAATTAGCAATGAAAATACATAATATGTTACCATCCAAGAACACTTGAAAGGAATCCTTTCCTAAGACTACTAGACTTATATATAACATTAGTGAGAGACTTCTCTGACACTGGTCCCTGATTTTAATTTTTTTAAAATCTGGTTTGGTGTATAGGTTTAAAAAATGTCAATGAGGAGGAAAATATCAGAAAAAAAATCCCCTTTATTTTTCCTGCAATTTTATCTTTTTTTGATGACTGAATACCATCTTATTGAGATCCATTAGCATTGAAGGCATTCTGCCTACCTTTCAGAATTATGCATCTGAAGCCTGTGGCAGAGCAAGAACAGAATTTTAAGTTCTGAAGGAAAAAACATTCATCAATAACTGTGTTTTCATTGTTTCTAATATTAAACACAAAAAAAATCCCCAGTAAATTAGTTTTGGATTAGAAAAAATATTCTGTTAAACCAAAAGAAAAATGTTAATAGTAAGCAATATATTTGTTTATCTAAAATAGATAATTTTGAACTTTTAGCATATATGAGGTTTTTTTCAATGCAGCAAAAGTTAAAGTAAATTAATTGCATTTTTGAACTGAAAAATTAAAGCTATTTCAGAACTCCTTAAATTAGTTTTTAGGAAGATCTTTAAAAAGCCTCAAGTGAAACAATTTTGCAACTGACAAGGAATTGTTAAATATTTCAACTCCAAAAGAGGGGAGGGGGGAAAAGGAGGAATATTTACAACAACACTCTATAATGAAAGTCTAATTTTTTTGTTGTTGTTCTAAAAATGATCACCCATCACCTCTTAAAAAGATTAGTGCTTTACTAATTTCTGATAGAATTCTTGTGCTGATTCTATTCCACAACACAGAAGTAGTGGTGCATTCATCCAATTTATCAAATGACATGAAATGCTTAGTGATCAGCTGTGGATTTTCCTCTGTATTTGCTGAATAAATAACGGTTTGCTACATGTTTACACTCTGCAAATGCACTGCAACTGCATCTCTTGAATTAATTCCTGGTTAAGAAGAGAAATTAAAGGTAGGTCTAGACTATATGTGTAACCAACTGTAGCTACAGGACTGTTCCCGCAATTAATGCCCCCAGATAAGGCTACCTTGCCTGAGATTTCAAAAACCTCCAGAGTCCAAGCATGATTAGATTACCGAGATGAGCCAGGCTGCCTGTCTTGGTACTTTAGGTGGATTACTGGATTTATGGGACCTTCAAATTGCTCATGCGAGATCTCCGTTGTGCCTTAACAGACTTAGGCTAACATCTCTCTTTCCCACAGTGGAAACTAAGGGGCACATTCAAACAACCAGGTGCCAGTCCACTGGGAAGTGGCCTGCATCAGAAATGGTCACAAACACATACACACATGCACACGTGACCGTGACTGTCATTTCCCAGGTGAAACTGATAGCTTGTTGTGTGGGTGTTTCTCTCCTACATCTCACTGCTGGTGGTGTCTATGTTAGATTTCCTTCCAGCAAGGCAGAAGGTGAGAGACATTCACATTGTCAGGCTTCAGTGTTCACTGTAGTCTGGTGGTACCCAGCCATTTGAGGCTTCCTCTGCCTTTCCTCATTTCCAGTTCAATGGGTAGTAACTTAGCTTATAACACCCCTCGTTTGAGAACAAACCATCTCACTTTACACTGGTGTGGATCATGGGAGAAGCCTCAAACCAAACCCTACCAAGGAACATGGTGACTTTCTCCAGTTACAGGAGAGTTTACAGTGGCTAGGATCCCAGATAAACACATCAGCTATTTTGCCTTAGTTGGATGCTATGACAGATCTGTAACAAATATTCAGTTTGTGTTGAGAATTCCTAGTATCTTTTTAGAAGGAGAACAGAGAAAAAGGTTTCTGCTGCAGAAAAATATATGTCTCCTTTTTTCTGCTGCAGTTTTAAAACCTCATGTCTACTTTGTAAATAAATTCTGACAAGACAGTATCTGTTACCATTTTGTGTTCCAGTCAGAAAACTAGTCTCACACATTAAACACAAGTGTAGAACATAACACATTTATTCATTCATTTTTTTGTATTGTATTTTTTTCTGGTCACCTGGAAAATATATTAAAGACATTCTATGACATCGTAGTGATGTATATAGTTTGTGCAACTTCATTTTTCAATCAATGACAATTAAGACTAGAACTCTGAAGGTGTTTAGAATGCATAGAAATTGTGAGCACCTTGTTTCTAGGCTAATGCTGCACTTTAATGTCCATGCAACATTTATTCAACAAAGTGTTTTAGTTCTCAGATCAAATTATCTGGCTGAGTTTGGAGCTCAATTACCCTTGTGTCAAAAGACAAACATAGTATTATTTTTCACACTTCTCTAAAAGAGACTTTATGTGAATAGCAAATCAGCTGCACAAAGACAAGGAGCAACAGAATTTATCAGAAATTTTTAATCCAGAAATTAATTACAGCTCAGACCTTATAATGCTGAGAAACAGTTACTAGTACCATAAAGGAATGAAAAAATAATTTAAGTTGCACTGGTAGAACGACTTTTAATGTTCAGAATTCCTTTAGTTCTGTACGAAATTTCAGTACACCATTTTCAGCTAATAGTAGCCCAGCATGTATTAGCACAGGGAAGCATATACTAAAAGATGGCACCCATAGATTATCAGTACTTAGATGTTAATCCTTTTGTAATTATTAGAATTATATTTTAAGAAATACTTGAATTTTATTATGGAGAGGACTCTGTTCCTTTCTTTTACTATCTATGAAAATAGAAAATATTCAGTTAGTATCAGAGAACAGTAACAAATTATGGTTTATCCATTTGGAAATGAAAGTTATCTTAAAGAAAAACCCCAGGTCAAATCAGTTCAAATTTTCAAAGCTCCACTGACTACAAGAATCTTACCAGACCTCTACTAGCTATGACTCCTGCAGGAAATACACATTTCTTAAATGCATGCAGAACGAGGATGCAGCACAGACAATATTTTACTCCATAACTTTCCTCCCGGTTTTGAGAATGACATTAATGTGATTCAAGCTTGTATTAAACTGAGCTATCAGATGACTTCTTGTATTGACTTCTTAAAGGCCATGTCCCATGGTGGGATATGGCACTGTTTCAAACCATTCTTGCCTAACTATTATCTGCTTGGTCCTTTGACATTGGTTGGCCTTGACATTTTCATCAGGCTTCAATAAGAAGTCTTTCAGAGTACTGTTTGTATTTCTAAGATGATTTCTTAGAAGATAATACAAATTAACTATTTTGTCTTTCACACATTCTGAAGCTGTTTTGTGAAGCAGTTTTCTTGATATAAAAGAAATGTAGGAAGGAATAGAAAGCTCCATTTGGATTGCCAGCAAAGACTCAATATGTTGTTTTCTTGGTGTTTCAGGGGATGGACAAGATTATTTAAAAAGAACAGATTGGTCAGACCAACCAACCATTTTCTCAGTATCCATATTATGGACAGTAGCTAATAGTAGATGCTCAGGAAAGAATATTCAAATATGACAGGGATTATAGTGAATGTCCTCCAGAATATTCTGCCAGCAAATCACTACTTAGAAATTTCCTCAGTTAGAGGGAAGATATTCTTCACCTCATGAAAGCATAATATTATGACCTGCCTCTGAGGCAGGGTAAATGTTAATAAATCCCTCGGGATGAATTAGAGTGAGACAACACTGAATAACTGGGGTATATAAGCGGTAGATTTATTTTAAAAATATTTAATTGCAGCAATACCAATATTTAATTGATTCTTTGCTATAGAAGTATAAAAATATAACCAAGAAATTTTATAAGAAAAAGAGAGAAGGAACCAACAAGAGTATATGGTGGAAAGGTATCACCACATATGAATTCAGTGATGAGACTTGATTGTTGGAATTTTGATGTCAGTGGTAGGAGTAATGGTCACAGTCTTGATCCACTGAGTGTGGGGACCCATGAAACAAGGAGTTTGTTGGGTTATACACCTTCCAGTTAACATGGAAATGTCTAGATCCCTCCCCAGGAGGGAATTCTTATGTCTGATATAACTCTATGAGGTACACACAGTTTTCTGATGGAGAGTTCCCAGAAAGAGTTGGGGGGTTGTTTGGGGTCCTTGGTGGTCCATAGCTCCCTCTAGAGATATGACCACTATTTGACCCTACTTCTTGCAACTGCACTGCTGTGTCTTGTGGTGAAAAGGGGGAAGTTGGCATCCGAAAGCATTACCCCACCTTCATAGGATCTGCTTCTTACTAGCAGTTTGTCTTAGTTCATTTGAAACAGCTTGTTTATGACATCACGTTCCCAAATGTCCTGTATGTAATCAACCACCGAGCAACCTAGACAAGTGTTAGATTGCCACAGATAATTTTGTTTTCTGAGTACCTTGGTTTTGAACACATAAAAGGCTTTTGTACCCACACACCCTGTGGCAAGAAGTTTTTATGTTGAACTGCATTGTGTGTGAAGGATGAGGTATAACATCTTGTTTATTTTAGACCTGGTCACCCTATTTTGTCTGCAAGGTCAGTCATCACTGCAAACATCTCTATTATATCATTCTTCTAGTTCCCTAGGATGAGTAGTCTGCATCTATTTGATCCTTTCTGTTTAGGAAATTGCTGTGTGATTTTGATTTCTTTAGTCACCTTCCATTGATCCCTTTTCATTTCTTCCATATTCCTCAGCTATAGGGGATCAGAACTGCACAGTGTGTAGGATATGGGAAAACTGTGAGTTTATGCAATTAGATTAAATATTACATTTAGATTAAAAATTAAATATTTTATGCTTTATTCTTTACTCCTTTTCCAGTAGTTCCTAACAATTTTCTTCTTCTCACTGCTTCTGAACATTAAGCTAGCATTTTTATAGAACAGACTAGTTCTGAAGTTCATGAAGTATGCAGAATTTATGACTGTTTATTCCCATGTTCATTAACTTAAACCTGTTTATACTGAATTTTACTTGTTGTTTTCCTCTTACCCTCTATTACTTCTATGCTGACACCAATGATGCTTCCTTGTTGAGTCTAGTTACTTGATTTAGCTGTGCAAGGTAGTGATGCAGTTGTTAAAGAGAATGATAGCCTAAAATGAAGACTGCTATAAAATTGACATGTCAGAAACGGGAGTGATTTTATTAAATAAACATAGACAATATATAAACACATCTGATCTGTTGAATATTTTTTACTACTTTGACAGCTTCCTGCTTCTATTTCTTTTAAATGTCCAGAAATGTCACAAGGACAAAATAAAGATATAAAAATGATGTTTCATGTTTCAGATGCATAAAAGACTGGGAAACAGGTATACTTCATAACACTAACGAGTCTTGTAAATTTATTCTACAATTTCACAGATTTACTAAGAATTTACATCTAGGTTAATTTTTCCTGTATATGATATCTCATTTCTGTGGCTCAGAGCTTATGTGTAAAGATTATCAAATGTCAAATGCAAATATAAAGTGGATCCACGCTGTACAAAATAGTCCCTTACTGATATTGAGCTGACTATTCCCTTTAAATGTTAATGAAAATGTTGTAATTACTGAAATACCAAAACAGCCTAAGAGCTGGAAATCACAGCTGTAGCCCATTACTCATAAATTACTGGCACAGGCACTACCTTGGCAGAAAGAGTTGTACAAGAACTTCTTCATCATACTTTCTTTTTAAGTAAAGGAAGGAGACCAAGTACAGAGAACACAGTCAGAAAAGTGAGGGACTTTGTTCTACTAAAGAAGTATAAATCTTATCCCCAACCAGGCTCCCTATCTTCCTGTCTGTGTGTTCTCCTCCCTCCCTTTTTTTTCAGAAAGACATAGAATCCAGATTATATCCTAAAAACTATTGAACATACAGTAAAATCAGTAAAACAGAGTAAGCTTCTCTAGAATTTTTTTTAAATAAAGATCCACTTATCACATTTTCATCTGAAATTTATAATTATGCTTGCTTTTTCTTTTTTTTTTTCCTTTTTTTTTTTCTTTTCCTTTAACAGGAAAACTGACTATATACAAAAGTAGACAGGCAGGATGGGAGGAAAGTGAATTAAGTAATGGGGAAAAGGCCAGCACTGTCACATTTTTTGTGGGATATTTTTTCAGCCAGCAAGCCTGTGGCTTGCATCATGGATGCAGTGAAAAGGAAAATAGAGTACTTGAATGGGGAAGTAACCTCAAGACAAAAAATGTGTAAGGGCTATGCAAGCATAACTAGGCAGTAAAGAACCAGTGATATCTACACTAAAGAAGGCTGGTGACACCTTGATTCTTTGATCTGTGAACTGTGTGACAGGCTTGCAAACGGATAGTTTATTATCTGGGAGGTGAATAGCAAAGTCCTGCAGCGTTTCACAGGGTTAATATGTATAAAAGAGCCATTTAGGAATAGAGCGTGGGAGGAGTTTCCTTCAGCATGCAAGGAAGTCGTACGTGCGTCTGTGTCTATATGTGTGTCTATGCGTGTGTGCCTGTGTGGAGCACTGCGCAGTACCCAGCTGGTCACATCAGCTGCAACTGGGACGATGCGCACCGAAACTGACCATGGGATTGCCAAATATTTTTTAATTCACCTTCTGATGACGTTTAAGGTGGCCCAAGCCCGATCGGGACCTTGCTCTTATTTTTGCGGAGAATCGCTGTCGTTACACTCCATTTAAATTCAGGAATAAGCATCTCATGACGCCATGCTCCACTGCATCGGAACTGTACGAGCAAGGCGGTCTTCCACAGAGAGGGAGACACAGAGAGAAGGAGAGACTTACCAGGCTGAGAAGAAAAAGAGACACTATCTGGTTTTGATGTCTGTGGGTTGATTCTATTTTTTTTTTTTTTTTTAAGAAATCTGCAGCTCAAAGGTATTGGAGTGATATTTCTGTAAACCTCGTCTCACCAGCAATAAATTTATCTGTATCAACAACAGAGCCAGATAATTCTGCTCTTGTTCTTACAGGAATCTCTTGTTTCATGGATGACATAGGAATTTCCAAAGAGCAACAATTTTCTATGTTACCTGACATTATATGAACTTAGTGATCCAAGGCAGATAACTCATCTTTAAAAGGAACTTGCATCTCACCTAAGCTTACTTAAGTGGGCAGCCTTTCTTCAGGTGCACACACTTGATTTCCTTTCTTTTAGTCATTTCTGAAAATATGTTTGGCATGCAATGTACTATTGATGTGTGGTTACTTTTTGTGGTTTGGGTTTGTTTGGGGTTTTTTAAGAGGTCTCTTTTTGTTACACGCAAGTAAATGTGAATCTGAAAAACCGTAATTATTGATTCTGGGATAGTACATTCCTTTGAAAGCATGTTGGTATGCCATGAGTACAGAGAGATTACCTGCATTTTTTCATTGTCATTGTTCCACATCCATGTAACTGTGGAACAGTCAAAAGCCGGTCATAGTATTTGGAAATAAAAGTGGTAAGAATGTTGCTCGATAAATGAATATTAGCATAATAAAGCAGTAACGACTTGGGATTTTAAAACATATATTATTTCTGAGGCAAAAAGGAAAAGTTCATCATTTTGAACAGTTACAACTGGATACAAATACATTTTGTAATGAAAATACCTTTATAATGGGAATCAGGGGAAAAAAGATCTTTAGGTGTATGAAAATAAAACTTTGAAATACTCAAACTTACATTATTGAAAATAGTTTAGTGATTAAAAACTGAAATGAGAAAAAAATTAGAACAACGACTTTTCTTGCCTGATATGGTAATCAGGTAATAAGATATATTTTACTGCAAATCAATTTCCTCATTCCACTTTAGAAGTACAATATAGCTCTGGAAAAGTAGCATCTTTACGGTCCTATGGATTGACATCACAAAGCTGTAGTCTTCTTTTGAAATCTATGGAGCTGTGATAAATCTTCATGGCTCTGTATTCTAAAAGAAAAAAGGATTAAAGAAAGATTTTCAAGAGTGGTATATTACCTCCTCTGCACTATTTGGAGATGAAAGGATTGTATTATGGTGGACTAGTAGTTATCAGTTTTTCATGGAATTAATAATTAAATAGAATTTATAGTAACAGGAAAATAGTGTTACGGTATAAGGATTTAAACAATGAAAACTTTTTAAACCACTAGGGCTTAAAGATAGAATTTTAGGCTATGAGTATAAAATATATGTACAGAAAATCTTCCTTTAAGATATGTTTTCTTAATTTTATTCTTTATCATCAACAGAGAGAACAATAGAAAAAATTACCATTCTAATAGAACTATCTTTGTTTCTTGAGGAATAATGTCAAATGAGTTATAAAAGACAATAACTGTCAAGCAGAGATGCAGACTGTGGTTTATCTGGCTGAGTTGCCATTCTCTAAGAAAGGGGTCTATGATTAATACTGCTTTCCTTATGGCTCCAGGAGTCTTTATTTGGAATCTCACCTAGTAAATTTTTGAAAAGTCATCTTTGGGAACAACAGAAGAAAGTAAGACCCAGCTAGGGACAGAGGCTGCTTGATGCAAAACAGTAGTGTGCTTTGGGTTGCAAGGAATGGTGGACAAAAATCTGTGTGGTTTCTTCCTAAAACTGGGTAGGTCAGGGATTCTCCCTTGCTTGTTCTCTCTTGTTTGTTTTTCAAGTTGTCTGGGAAATATTTTGTGCATGCAGGCTTTTGGGAACATTCTACAAGGTGATAGAAACTACATGACTTTTGAGCATATGAATGTTGATTCCCATCATGTCATCTGGCAATGAGTTGCCCCACTCATTTGATTTCCAAGATGCAGTTCAGCAATGTATGAGGGTTTTTGTGTCCTTGGACACAATTTTCTTTCTCCGGGTTTACCAAAAGTTAAAAATTCAAAATGGGGAAATAGGCTCATCATAAATATGAATATTTTAATTCTAGACTTTCTTCATATTCTAATCTTGTTTACCTTTGTAAAAGACTGTGTTTAATGTGTTCTTAGAGCAAAAATTTAATTAAACACTTTGATTAAAGTACTGAGGTAGGAGGTTTTAATTTTGTTTTGTTTTTCTTTGTTTTGTTGCAGCTTTATTTCCAGAATTCATAATTTAACCTAATTCTTCTCATTTGTCACAAAGAGTGAATGTCAGCATCTATCATCCTCCCTTATTTATTACTGTAACAGAGACTAAAATTTCAGGCCGATACAATGAATTGTTCACAATAACCCCAAATCTTTTTCTATAGCAGAATACACTAGCTCACTTACCTAGGGATATTTTATACCTTCAAAAGTAGGCTAAAGTTAATCTGAGTTTAAGTATGACAGGACTTTATAAAAGGAATTTGTCATACAACTTTGATGTGGCTTTATCAAGTCATTGAAAGTTAACACGAATTTTTATGAGGTTCTATTGCTCCCACAGAAAAATAAACTAACAAATATGAAGAAGAATTTAATTACCACATGTAAATATGTATGGAGGTATAATGATTACAATGCATTGATTATACTATGTTTAATTTACCAGTTTATTATTAATGTTCCTTATAAAGAAACTTGAAAATTAAAGTACATGGCACTAAGAACACAGTTGTCAAAGATTCAACTATAACAATTTTAAGATATTTTAACTAGTTGTATATACTAGTTGTATAAACCCTCTTTCAAATAGAGGGTCCTGTAGCAAATCATCCTCTCACATAAGGCTGTGCTTCACTGTTGCTTTCCTTCCTAAATTGGTGACATCAGCCTAAGAAAAAAGAGATTTACAGAGAGTTCAAAGGATTCCAAATAGGCATGAAGAAAATGTCTAAAGAGACTTCAAGGTCTCTGTCAGGCCATGGAAATTAACAGATATTCCTTGATCTAAAAGTAAAGCCCAAACCATCCTCATACACTCAGTATTAAGCTCTGGTTCTTTATTACGTTTGTGAACTACCCACACATAAGAGAAGGCTGAGGGTTTTATCCAGATAGCCAATTTGTTCCAGTCCACATCTTTATTTCAGCTGAAGAAACCTATTAATAGCTCAAACAGCAACTTTTCCGGTTGAAAACACATGTAACATTTTAGTAATCTAGATTTATGTCAGGTAGGTCATGAACCTTTATTGTATTCCTGTGGTAAATAACATAAACAAGCAGGAAAGCTGTTGACCACTTGTAGTGAACTGGCTCCTCTATTTCAGCTTCAAGACAGTTTAAATGAAGCAAAAAGAAAAAGCTTGCATAGAGCTGTAGAAGCCACAATAAATTGATTTTTTCCACTGCTTTTGTTACCTCATGGAATTTCTTCAACATGAGAGCCAAACATAATTCCAGTTGAGATATTTCCTTCTGTTTTAAGGGGAAATTATACACTTACCACAAAATACCTTGCACATATCCAAATTCTAAACAATTAACTGTGAAAACACTTTGGTTAAGTGGCAAAATAAATATTTTTCTACTTCTATTTGTTGTTCTTTTGTTTGCTGTAGGATTTTGCTATACTCTAGCTCACTGAGTGGGCAGTTTATATAGATCATTCTTGAACAGATTGCATTTCTCAAAGGATTATCTGTTTCATACCTGAAAGTACTACACAAAGGCTTATAATTAAGAGCACAGTTTGTGAAGCTAGGCCAGCAAAAAGCTTTTAAATCCCTGGCATCTGCAAGCTTGTGTGTCATACTTCCTTCAGTAGTATGAGTGATATCTCCAATCCAACTTTTCTTCTTGGACTTTCTTATATTATTTGAGAGCTATCTCAGGTGTCTAGATCTTGTTTTGCAGTACGTTTATAATTTCAGGACATATTTATATTGCAATCAGAAATTTGACACCTCTGTACATAAGCACACCTGTCGTAGCGTTTCTGTAGCTGACTCAAATGCCATGGTAAATGCTGTAGCATTTCAGAAATGAATGGGCTTGTCCTCTTGAGCCACAGGGTATTTAAAAGATTGGCCCCACCTTTTTTACCTACTATTTACATTTGATTTAGAATTGCTGAATTTATGCAGGTTTTGAACATATATGCATAGTCACATTTGCACTTTCATTATGGCTTTAACATGAGTCAAACAATCAGTAGAAATATGCACCTCCAACTGCTAGTCCATCCCACCCTGAAATATAGGAGACAAAGTATGAAGCACCATCTGCAAGGGCTTTTTTTCCTCCAGTGACTGTAAGGTGAAGATGATTAGCATAGATGATTAGCTTAGACCAGCTGTCTTACTTCCAGTTGGATAAAGTTAGATACGGTGAATTTCATCCTGAATGATTAATTTATTTCTTTGCTGAACTGAGTCTTGAAGGTGATAAGGCTATTTAGAAAAAGTCTGATTTCCACTGGACAGATGGGGATAGTTTAGCTTTCATAACCAATGCCCTCAACTCCTCACTACCTCAAGCACAGCCAGGACTTGAGAGTTCATGCTTCCCCCCCACCCCCGGAAAAAAAAAAAAAAAAAGATTTCTTACATCTGGATCAGTTCCTTCCTCCGGTCTAACACTTGTACTTTTACAAAGGAAAAGAATTGAGTAACCTTAAGAGGATGAGTATTGCCTCTGTTTACAAACTCACAGAGATATGCTAGAGTGAAGTGACTGTAAAGCCACAGTCTCAAAAATACTCTTTTTTGGTGTTCCCTTAAGTGTTGCAGCAGTGAATATGCTGTTTGCTGTGAATTCCAGTCAGTGAGTCTGGCTCTCCTCCATTTAATACTGAGGAAACTTTAGAACCTCAAGTCAGGACTGCAAATTCCATGTCCAGAGAATGCACTTGGCTTTCAGGCACCACAGTACTGAGCAGCACAATTTCACACACCTTTCTGAACCCAAGCCCTGCAGCAATCACACCTTTCCCGGGTTGCTGCTGATGTGGGATTGGATCCATCCTTGGCACGCTTGTTTTACTATACTTCACGAATGAGGATACCAAGTCATCACTGTTCCTAGTTTTACATTGTTTAAATGAAGATCCAGACACTGATTTCCTCTTGGTAGCAAAATCCTTTGGAAGAGCCTTCAGGATCCTGAAGCGATTCCTCCAAGTGCTCCAACAACTGCAGGTGGAGATTCCCCACCATCCTCCCAGCTCGCCATGTCAGCTCTTTGGGCTGCAGGTTGACTTTTAAGGAGGGACAGTTGGTACCCAGGCAGAAAGGCATCAAGTGCAGATGTAGAGTGCAGAAAGACATCAAGGTTGTATAAAGGAATGTATTTGTCTTATTGTATACCACCACCCCCAAGTATACATACACAAGATCCAAAACCTGAACAGAAATTTGATACAACAGGGGATTTTGTTGTAGAGTTAGGTTTGTTTTTTTTTCCATTTTCTTTCCTCCATCCGTCCCCTCTGGGATAGTGTTTCTGGTGTAGGAGGGTATATCTTTTATTCTCTTTCTTTAGAGAGGAATTTTTAAAAATGAAAATTTTTCTGGTGTGAGATTTCATTTTATGTATTCCCATTTAAAAAAAATGTTTATTTTTATTGTGAAAAACATTGCTTTGCCTTAGTAAGTTAGGTATGACAGTCATCCCCAGTTCTAAAAATTATTTTTCACTATTTACAAAAGCTATTTTTAAAAGTTACTTATAATTAGATTAGTGACACAGTTTAACAGACTAAGCAGATATTTAATGTTGGAATAGAAATATTTAAGCTGGAATTATTTACAGGGAGACCCACATTTCATTTTTCTTCCAGTGCAATATCCCATAGTCCTAATCTTTGTACTCACATATGTCAAAATAACAGAAGATAGTCTTTAAAATGAATGGAAAAGCACAAAAATCCAAAATCTTCTCTGAATATTCTTACATGTGCTTACAGGCATCTTATTTGTGTGCATCTTAATGCATATGTTATGTGTGTGTGTGGCAATGAATATAAATGTTTCCAATGGTGGAAGTTTACGAGGAATGTGACTCATATACATGAAATGTTGATTATGTGTATGTTTGTTAGCATCCATTTGTATGAGCTGCAATGCATGAATCAAAGCTCTTTAATCTACCAAGTTATTCCATTCAACATGGATTTGTTGCCATAGCATTTATCATGCAAAGCCTAGCCCTAGTTCATTGCTGAATTAAATAATACATCTCCAAGCAGCTATATATACAGCACAAATTTTGTAATATATTCCTTGGCAGAGAATCCATGTCAATATAGCAGTTATTCTCACCCTACCAACCATGGAATTTTTTTTTTAAAGTCTTCAGTTGTGTCTGGGATGCAGAGAGTAGTATACCTTTTACCTCTTATGTACATGCTTTTTTTTTTTTTTTTAATTTTTGGCTCCTTTAAGCTTAATTTAAAGCTTAATTGAAATGGTTTTTTTTATTGCTTCCTCATATTTGTAGTAACTAAATAATAGGCATCATTTTCCTCATTCTCTTGCATAACGTCTGTTCTCTTTAAGTCAGAATCTGAACTATATTTTTATAGGACCTTCAAATGTTAAAGGAAAGTAATTTCCTCAGACATTTTGGAAACAGGAAGACCTGAAAAGTGGAATCACAGCCTTGGCTTTGGGAAGTCTATGCTCAAGTTGTCCTTCTGCTTCAGATTTCTTGTATGGACTTTTGCATGGCCATAGAGTATCTAAGCATCTGTGCACAGCATTCATCTTCTGTAATGATGGATAGAGATGCACTATGCAACACCATTGGTGAGAAATGAGTGAAAATCAACCCTTCCCTAGAATTTAGGCATAAAAAGGAATAGAATAAAATGAAGCATGATGCAGAAACAGTCAGGATGGTACTAACATAATATCTTGATTTTAATGGTATATCCATTCACGCACATTTTAAGAGAAAACTGTAAATGTTATGAAGTTTTGAATTCAGTTCTGCAAAGTTTTGAGTCATGTTCTGTGTCATGTAAAAAACCTGATAGTAAATTTACGTGAAGCATGACTAACATCTAGTGAGGCTTAGGCATGCTATAGATCTGAACTATTTCACAGAATCATACAATCAGTTAGGTTGGAAAAGACTCCCAAGATCATTGAAACTAACCTTTGACAGACACCACCATGTCAACTAAATCATAGCACTAAATGCCATGTTCAGTTGTTTCTTGAACAATTCCAGGAATGGTGACTCTACTACTTCCCTGGGCAGCCTGTTCCAATTCTTAAACATCCTTTCATTGAAGAAATGTTTGCTGGATTCCAGCTGAACCTCCCTCGGCACAGCTTGATGCCATTTCCTCTTGTCCTGTCACTAGTAGCCTGGGAGAAGAGACTGATCCCCACCTTACTACAAACTCCTTCTGGGTAGTTGTAGAGAGTAATAATGTCTCTCCTGAACCTCCTTTTCTCCAGGCTAAACAATCCCAGGTCCCTCAGCTTCTCCTTGCATCGCTTACTTTCTAGATCCTTCACCAGCTTCAATAGCCTTCTCTGGACCTGCTCCAGCCTCTCAATGTCCTTCTTGTAGTGAAGGGGTCAGAACTGGATACAGTACTCAAGATGCAGCCTCACCAGTGGCAAGTAAAGAGGAACAATCACTTCTCTTGTCCTACTGTCCACACTATTTTTGATACCAACCAAGATGTCATTGGCCTTCTTGGCTACCTGGGCATGCTGCTGGCTCAACAAGCACTCTGAGGTCCTTTTGGACCTGAAGTGCAGGACCTGGCACTTCACCTAATTGAACCCCGTACCACTGGCCTATGGCCCATCCATATAGTGTATCCAGATTCCTCTGCAGAGTTTTCCTACCCTCCAGAAGATTGACACTCCCATCCAACTTAGTGTACTCTACAAACTTACTTGAGTACTTAGTTGTACTGATTAAGGCAGAAACAGTGCCTGAAGCAGAAAGTGGTTCTTGGGCTTGCAGGAATGCTTCTGGCTTTCACCTCATAAATTCTGACACTGCCATGACAGGCATCTGAATAATTTCTCAGACAGCTGTAATTTTTATTTTTTTGTATCTGTCATTACCAACAGAAATGTGGCAAGAAACCTGTACTGGTCTTGTATCAGGTTATGACACAGATGACACAATTTTGTTTTAAACGGGCCATTTATCTCAATAATTGTTTCTCTCTATGTGACAAGTAACTTGCTGGAAGATGTGGTTGGGAAGAACACACATCAAATGTCTTCAAATACTACTGCAAAGAATACTCCTTGGGCATAATAACAGTTCATTACACAGATTAAAGGGTTGTATTATCTAGCAGCAACATGTGCTTTGCCAGAGGTTCAGAAACCTTTTTTTTCACTTGAGGAGCATGGAATAAGATTTATGAGAGGGGAATAGCACCTTCTGATTACAGCAGATGAGACAGCAACAGACATTAGTCTAGGACATTAATTCTAACAGGTGTAGTGGCTGAACGATGCTTGTAGCTGTTGCACTAAACTAGATTGTGTTCCCAGATGTAGCCTTATGTGACCTCACATATTGTATTCCAAAAAAATACACATGAATGTTGTGGGCAACGACAGAGTAATGGTTTTAAAGTGGACAAGAGGTAGTATAGTCACAGATTTAGACTTTATAGTCTACTAGCTCAGTATATTCTCCTGTAAGCTGGAGCAGAGGTGCTGGAAGTCAGGAAAGGAGCAGGAATCATGGAGCAGCAATACTATTGACTTCTTACTTAATTTGTATTTTGGGGATTCATCTATGTAAAGAGATTCTTACTACTCATAATTTCATCAAAATTGCCTCAAATTCTTGTTTAAATTCTCCTCTTAAAATGTGAAACTTTGTGTTGATGTGTCTGTATAATTTGTCAAGAAATTTGCTTGCTTTCTTTGAAGAGACACAATCATTTGTCAAGACTTAATTCTGTATTGCTTTTATTTATCCTATCTATTGTCTGTAAATCACAGAACACTGATTTATATGAGACCCAACTAACATGATATAGCCCAATAACCTTAAATTTAAAAAAGGAACAGAGCATGAAAGAAATATAGTTAATTGCATCAGATTATGTCATTAGGCCAAAAATACAGGTTCAAACATCTCTTTGAGCCCAGAAGAGAAGACATGAAAATGCTAGGAAACTGAGAAAAATATGACAGAAATAAGACCTAAAATGATGCTGATGACACACCTTTTAAATAAAGTTCTCTATTTCAAAATGAATTAATTTGTATTTATTCCAGGAGGTTCATTATAAACTTGTGTAATTCCTTCTTCCAACGTCATCTTGTCATTTAAAGTGCAGCTTTCCAGTAGTCCAAAGAGAACACCTTAAACAGTCATGCAGATATGGTGACAGGAACAAAGCAGTAATCTGAAATATCTGGTACCAGTCATTTGCATTACAGCTCCACAGCATCTAGAACATTGTAAGCACTTGTTTGCAAACATTTGTGTGTGATAAATATAAACAAGAGAAATAAAGTTATTATTTAAATAAACCCACTTGTTGAATCTTTTTTTTTAACAAGTGGGGGGAAAATTGTGGTGTGTGTTTTAAATAATACATTTTAATAAAACTCATCAAAGCTTTGGAGAAAATGAGAGAAAAACATTTTGACATTAACTCTAAACTCAGGGAAAATTCTTGGTTATGACTTCTACTTCTTTCAAATAACAAGGAATTAAAGTTCTGTTCTTAAAAACAAAGTCAAAATTGAGAGCATCCAATAATTCATTAAGCTTACAAGGAAAGAGTGGGAACTGTACTGATATGCATGCTAGTTTTATTTTGACTTTTGCATATTTGGTGAATTATGTAACACAGTAAAATAAAAAAAGAGAGGCAATAATTTTCTCCAATAAATCTTCATTGTAACTAGCTACATAAAACAAGTGAGAAGATAGTCTTTTTGCTTACAAAGGTATTGCTGATGATGAGTAGCCTCTGATTTTTCCTTACAAAGCATCATAAAGGTTTGGAATATAAAGTCTTTCTTTGTACTAACATAGGTGAACCCCAAGCTCATTTTGGCAGCCCATAAATAATCAATATGTAGCATTTGTAGGATTACCACAATTTTTAATCTATCAGTTTAAAAAAAAATCAGATTTGCATAAGCTCAGTGTTCTGCAAATAGGCTTCCTATTATATAATCAGTTTTAACTCATACCATAGTTTTGATTTCGTCTTTTAAACACATCTGTATTATTATATTTTTGTCTTGAAATAGTGAATGTTCATCATATAGCCATGGAAATAAGAAGCTTGTGGTCTAGAGTCTTTAATGGTAAATTTTATTAAATTGAATTAAATTAATAGTTGTTTAACTTAAAAGATCCAAAAGCACTAAAATTTTACATACTGTGAGCCAGGAATTATTTTTTTACTTTTTAAAGTGAAAGGTTTCTGAAGTGTCCTTTATATATGTATTGAGGTTGGGCATGGGGATTATACTCATATGATTTATGTCTCGAGCTAAGATCAAAACCATCAATGCCTCTAGTGAAGTTGTCAATTAGGAAAGGAGTAATTAAAGTTTTAGACACAGGAGGGGCTAACAGTGCAAGGTTCAGTTGCCAAGTGACAGCCATGCAAAGCAAACAACATACCCTGTAATATTTTGTGTCCACAGGAGAAATGGGCAAATGAGTCAGAACGTATTTGCAGCAGGAATTAATAATTTATACCTAATGTATCAACACCACAGTTAGATTCCATCAAAAGCAATGGACAGGGTATCACATAAGGTGCCCATCAGTGTGAGTCATAGGGGGCTTTCCTTAGATGGGTGTAGGATCTAGTTTGAGGAGAAGTATCAATCAGAGCAGTTTTACTTATTTATCTCAAGGGTAATTTCAAAATTTAAATCAATAAATATTTAAAAACCTTCCTGTTTTACTATCTGCTAAAATCTTAAGTCAGTGTTTCTCATTGAGCTCCTGAGCTATTTGTCCCTTGAAAAAGAAGAGATGGCTCAAGATGCAGCAATATGGTATTTCTATTGATATAGCAGTATAATTATTTGTCTTGGAAGGCAGGGATTAAGAATTAGGGAGGTAAAAAAGTATGTCGGGATTAGTACATACAGGGGAAACTGGATTTTGAATTTTGATCTTATATCAGTGAAGGGATTGTTAAGATATTTCTGCATAACCTTTGTAATCCTTTTACATTTACTGTGTATTTCTAAAAAGTCAAAATTACATGGTTAAAGGATAATATTTGCAATTTTTTTTTTATTCAGCACATTTTTATAATAGACTTGTGTATGTAGACAATAGTAATGAATACTTTCTTTTTATTTTAAAAGAAAAAGTTGAACTAGACCTTGAAGGATATTATCTTCTTTTTCTCCTTTTTTGTTTTCCCCATAGGAAAAATAAAGACCTATACTCACTTTCAAAATACATAAGAAAATTGTTATAACAGATATTTAACACAACCACTCTGAAGACCATCTTCCTGACATAAATATTTCATATGCAGATCACCATCTATTTCTACAGACTGTACATAACGACTAAAATCAATTGCAGTGATTTAAACCAGCACCTGCGTTCCTCCCATCTCATAATATGTAGTGAAATATATTCTGATGTTTTGATTTACTAATCTACAGTACCTGGTTTGAAAGATTCCAACAAAGTTAATAAGCTGTAAAACTATAATAATAATAATGGCCAGTCTTCGCAAGCGAAGATCCGGGGAAGGTCTTTACACCTTCCAGCCTGCGCATTGGATTTTTTAGGTGAGACACAGTGTGCGCGGAACTGAGCCCACCCTTTAATCCTAAGCTGTTCATCTGCCGGGGCCAAGCGAGCTTGGACGGTGGCAGCGAGGTCCTTAGGACGTAGATGGATTGCCTACAGGGCTAACGAGCTCCATCTGCCCGGGAGTGTCCCTGACCGGGAATCGAACCTGGGCCTCGGCGGTGACAGCGCCGCACCCTTACCACTAGACCACCAGGGGCTCCAAGCTGTAAAACTAAAAGTATGTTATAGAACTTTTCACCATACATGGAAAGCTATTTTATTGACTTTATCAAACTATTATTTAGAGTCAAGTGTCTATTCTTAAAATATATTTTATACCTAAAAATACCCCCTGAAATATTTAAATTATTCTTCAGCAACTGATCTTCCAGTGAGCCTCTATTCTTGGCCTAATATGAGTGAAAAAGGTTCATTTAGAATTTCACCTCTACATGGGAGCCCCTGTAGTCCTTCCAAAAACACTTTAGTTTACTACTTAGTTTTTAGTTCATTGTGTTCTTTCTTTCCTTCTCTCTCTCTCATTCGCTTTCTTCTTTTTTTTCACTTTCTCTCTTACTGTCTGCCTGTTTGACCACTCATTCTATCTGTCTCTCCCTCCCTTTTGACTTAGTCTGTTTAATCATAGTAGATTATTTAACTTAAGTGATTCCTGGTACTGGTTAGTTCTAAGATACAAGGTTCTCTCTTCATGTACTTAGAGGCCTAAAATTACTGAAAACTAGTTACTTAATCTGCTAAAATCTGTTCTGCCATGGGGGAGAAACTCTCTCAATCTACAACAGACATAGACTTCTGAAAGCTCTTCAAAAAACAGCTTCTTCTCAGAACTTGCTTGTTGTAAACAGCTGAATCTCCTCAATCATAGAATCATAGAATGGTTATTTTGGACTGGTCATTAAAGATTACCTAGTTCTAACCCATCCGTAATGGACAGGTACACCTTCAACTAGACCACGTTGCTCAAAGTCCCATTAAACCTTGCCTTGAACGCTTCCAGAGACAGGGTACCCACAACTTGTCTGGGCAACCTGTGCCAGGGTCTCACCACCCTCACTGTAAAGAATTCTTTCCTACTATCTAATCGAAATCTACCTTTTTTCAGCGGTAGTTTAAAGTTCAAAGCTGTTTAAAGCTGTTCCCCCTTGTCCTATTGCTTGCTATGTGCCCTTGTAAAAAGTCCCTCTCCAGCTTTCTCATAAGCCCCCCTTTAGGTACTTACTTTACCTTACCCTTTAGGAAGGCTGCAATAAGTCTAATATATCAGTAGGGACATTATCAGATCAGTCAAGCATTTGTAAAGATTTCTCTTGATTGAATTATTTATTTTGTGCTCAAGTTTTCAAAATACTCCTCAGTTAAAGTTCTGTCCTAACTCTAAGAAAATGGAATGCAAGGAATGTGTTCCATCAAAGTTTGTATATGGTCTACCTGTTCAGGTGGAAGAAACCTTTCAGCAAAGTAGGGCATCAAAGAAATTTACTATGCCTACTGCCAAACTAAATTTATATCAATATCCACTTTGTAAGTGTAAGTCTTATTCAATCTGATATCAGTTCTCAAGTGAGCTCTTCTACAGTATTTAATATCCTGGTCTTGCATAGCTTTACATTTATTGCTATGACAGTGTAGAAACCTGAGCCATTATCCAGGGGACAGTTAGTATAAACAGCAGAAACTAATCCATCATTTCTAACCTAACCCTCAGCAACTCTTGGCACCAATTAAATTACCTGTGGAACAAATATTTGAATCGCAGTCAGGGTAACAGATAAGGAATGGTTTGTTTAAAAGAAATAGGAGAGAGAAATACACTAACACTCTCAATCAGCACTTTGGAGTACATGTGCTTTCAGTCATCTAAGAGGGTAAAAGCAACACTGCCACAGAAATCCATTATCTACACATCCAACCATGGAAGAAACCATAAGCAAATTTGATCCTTATTGCAGCACTTCGACACCTGTTGTGCATTTTCCTACACTGAGAGTGGTTAATTGGTTTATTCAATGTATTGAAGAGAAATTAACTTTTTTTGGCTCTTTGAAGGAGTACATCAATCTTCACTTGATTGCTATATCTCCCTGACAACAGTAGGTTGAGAATCTGAGAAGGATCCTATTACACTCATCTACAGACCTTAGGTATCATACTACCAAGGACCCAGCCTGGTACCTTCTGATGTACCTTGCTACTTTTCATTTATCTTTATTAGCAGTGGATCCTGGAAAATCTATAGATGATGAGTAAAAATTAGCTTCTCCAACAAATGCCAGAGCAAGAAATGTGCACTAGTGACCTTCCCAGTTAAAAGTGAGCATTGGAAAGGGGGCAAGACATGCTTAGAAGATGTGAGCTCTTTTCTGCTGAGGATTCCTCACAGACCCTCTCAAAGATTCTGGGCTGAATTACTTTGTGAGTGGAGCAATGACTCTTTATTTTCACTCATACGCTTATGCAATTATTTGATTCATAGATGTTCTTCTTGCATGCTTGGGAATATTTCATCTTCCTTTGGACGTTAGACCAGAAATGTGCTTTTCCACTTATTGTTATGGTCCCTGGAATTTTGGGCATGTTGGAAAGAAATTCAGAAAATATCATCACAGCAGTGTGATTTTAATATTCTCAATGCTTAGACTTGATGAAGCTGTTATTAGAAAAGCATCCTCCAGGTGAATTTTGCTCACATATTACTTCAGACTAATGACCAGGTGGCTTCCATGGAGACAAAAAAATGCTTTGAAGCCATTTATACTACTTAATTGTGAAAAACATTCACAAAAAATCTAACAGCAAAAAAAAAAAAACACAAAAAAAACAAACAAAAAAAAACCACAAAAAAACAAACAAAAAACCAACCAACCAACCAAACAAAAAAAAACCAAAAGCACAACCCTGCAGTGATAGGGAGTTAATAGGTCTTTGAGGCAGGAGACACCTTGCATTACTTATCACCTCTGCAACCAACACCACCAGCAGTTTTTGACCATGGTAATCAGTGGTAGTGAGTCTGGATTACATATTGAGTCACTTTCTGAAGTAAGCTATGATTCCTTTTCCCCTCTGTAACAAAATTTCTGAAAAGGATTCTCACAGTTTTTCACCATTTAGACAACCTTTTTTTCCCTGAAGAAAACATTTCCATTTCAACAGTGTTACTGTTGGCCCACATAAGCCCTTTTTTGCTGTGATAATGGCTGTGATATGAACCTGAAAATGAACAGAAACCTTTCAGCTTTTCAGAAATCTTCTACTATTACCCTGAATTTCTTCTATATCAACCTTTTATGTTGACCAATTTTGAATCCTCTTATTCAACATTTTAGTGCTCAAGACCACTATAGTCCTTAGCTAACCATGTAACAGTTCTTTTATTCAAGATGGTAAAATAGAGAAACATTCTGACTTGATAAGTGGTTTGAACCACAGAAGAAAGCACATAGGTTTTAGTATGTAACTGCTTTGAATAGTATCACGTATGTCTGTTCTTGTAAATAGCAATGTGACTATCTTTTCATTACTGTGATAGCATTGTAATACACCTGAAAAAGCTTCCTATTGTAAAGATATTCAGAAATCCACTGTTGAGTTAAAAGTCCTCTCTTATTCCAAACATTTGGATTAAAACTTTACAAACTTTACAAATCAGTCACAATTCTATAAATGGTCTAGACTGTAGTTGCACCATTTTTGGTTCATAACTTTACTAAAAAAATACTTATAGTTTGGGGGTGAGTATTATGGGAAAAGAGCTTCAATCTAGAAAAAAATCCTAGATATATAAAATGGTAAATATTTTCAGTAATTTTTATACCTACCCTATTATGGAGATACAACTGAAGTGAAACTAAATCTAGTGGTTACTGATTTGCACTGGGACTACTTCAAAACTATAGAACTACAAACTTTACAGATCTTTTCCCCCCATTTTGCTGTAACTATTTATCATTACTTGGTCCAAATATTTAAATTATTGCTAATCTTGTGACACTGATTTTTTCTTTCCAAACTGTAAGCACAGCTGTAGATCGGTTGTCTGGTGTTCAGGCTTGATTTCTGATCCAAAACTGTTATCTTCAATGGCCATTGGATCAGATCCTTAGAGATCTTGTTTTCAGTACCCTCTTGCCAGTAATCTGTACTGTGTAATTAAGTGCAGTCTCAAAACTGGTCCCCATGTCCTCTGCTCATTATTCACTTCAAAATTTATGTGTTGCCATGCATGGCTTCATTTTGTCTCTTTATCCCATTTTCTATCTAGCACCTTATCTGTGGCTCCTTACTTAGTTAAAAATCTCTGATATGGCACCTTGCCAAAATTTGAGCATACTGTGTCTAAAAAATTTTACTTATGTATCATGTTAGTGTTATTTTCAAAGAGTTCCACCAGGTTGTTTAAACGTGCCCTTCCTTGGCTGAAACAATTCTGGCCATAGTTAATGAACTATACTTTAACTTGTATTCTTCTACTAACCTCCCCCAAGATTTTTTTTCTCTAAAGCTCGTGTTAAAATACGTGACCTACACTTCCTGGGTTTACCTCTTAAGACTCTTTCTTCTAATAATGTACTTATATTTGTCATTTTTCAGTCTTCAGAAATCTCTTTCATATCTACTGAACTATTAAAATAACATTTAAAGGGTCACCAGCATCATAATTTCTTTTTTCATGAAATGCATTTTAATGTGAGACATCCGAATGTGTGCATAGCTTTGGTTCCTGCTGATTGTCTTACTACAGAAGAACTTGTAAAAGTACTATGTTAGTAACTACACAAAGATAAGCGTAGAATGAATATTTACAAGTTATCTAAATGAACAAGGAAGGTTTAGGAGGAGGAGGAAAGAACATCCAAGTCACAGGATATATCTGTCACAGACGAGCAACAGATTTGGGGATTCTCCATTGCATGGCAATTATTTCTAATCATTTACAACCCTCTCATATACATCTATTTTTTTTATATCCTTGTCTCTATCTCCTTTAGTATCCCCCTAAATAAATAAACTTTTCTTCAATAGCTCTTCGGCTTTTTCGTAGATAAACCCCCAAATTTATAACTGAGTATATAAACTGAGTATAAAATATTTCTATCTCCCCATAATCTTCACTGGTAATATTTTAAGAGTTTGGATTCTTTTATATTTCAACTATATTGGCTGCAGTAGACAGACAGAAATTCCATTCCCATTCATTTTTTTTTTTCTTATAAAAGGAAATGTGGACTGGATAAAAATTGGCTTGAGATATTTTCACCTCCCTCATTGAATATTTTTGAGACTTCTTTTTTCTAGTATACTGGTGATTAGTTTCAAGCCTTATTTCAGTGACTATTAGAGCATAGCCTCAGAAGGAGAAAAAATCGTAGGAAAAAAATACTTTTCCAGGTCAGTACAGGTTTCACCATTGGGCTGTTCCAACGGCAATTTTTATTTCTGCCTTTTTTTTTTTATAAGACAAATTCCATTCTGGAGCTTACAAAACTTTAACTTTCTCAGATGTTAAAATATTATCTCAAAAATAGTATAAACCTTTCTTCCTATGTTTTCTCCGAATTATTAAGAAATTGTCTGAGAAATAGAAAATATTTCTGTGGTCGAAGCAAGAAAGAAAATTCAGAAAATAATTAAATTAACTCTTTATAAAAGTCATAATGGCAAAAATTGACAGTCTTATAGATCTTTCTCCCTTTAAATAAGTTGGGGAAAATGTGGTATCATCAAAAGATGATAAAATTCTACAAAGCTTATGAGGAAACTGGATGGGACATATCTAATTCTTCCTGGTGAAATCTGTGACCAAGCAGTGTCTGAGTATATTCAGAGTCTCCACCATCTCTAAACCTGAAATTGGTGCAGTAAGATAAGAAAGTACAAATATCGGACCTGATAACTTGTTTCACTAGATGTGTTCGAATAGGAGAAGCATTGGTAAAATCCAATCTGGCAGCTATCAAAGCCAAAGACAATAGCTAAGAAGGATTTGGGAAAACCGTGAATACATGCAGTATGAAATTAGGTGGTGGGGTTGTGAAAAGGAGCAAAAGTTGAACAAAAATTATAAAACCATAAAACACTAGTATAGAGTTTCCAGCACAGAGAATATTCAGTGACATTTGCTTGTATAACAGGATTCTTCAAAACTGCACTCAAAAAGGCAACAGAATCCTTATGACTCAGCTGTGACGAAATGCAAAAATGTAGTTTAAAAAGACAAATTCGTAACAGATTATACTCTAAAAGATGAGAAGGCCTTAATTAGAAAGATGGAGAAATCATGAAACAGGAAAAAAAAAATCAAGATACTGGAAAGTCTACTTGAACATAGACTAGATATGCACTTGTGTTGTGCCCAACTAAAAATGGAGCATACCACAGGTCTTGACTGTTACCATTTTGTTCACACTCTGTCCATGAACATTGCAACTACTGAAACTCATACACAGGAAGGAAAATACAATAGAACTGCCTTATTATGATCATGAATAGAGCTAGAACGTAGTCCAACAAATATTTGATTTGCATGTTTAAAAACAAACAGCATAGTATCATAAACAGGCAAAGCCATCCTGTGATTATCTGCTCAGATCAATATTTTTCACGCAGTGGAAGCAAGGTCCCTGAGGGAAACACAATGTATTAACTGTTAGCAACTGTTGAGAGAAACAGTCATCTGGAAATAATCAGCTGTAGAAGAGAGAGCAAAAGTCCAGCTGGTGATAAGTAGTCCTAAAAGTAAGTGGTTCTCTGGTATTATCAGAGGGGAAAGGAAATGTGACTGTCTGTCCTCTTAGCAAGATATCTTGCAGAGACAATGTGAAGTAGATAGTTCATTGTTTCAGTGAACAATTTTTGACAGTCAGGATACTCCAGCACCTTGCTTTTTTTGTATGAGCTTAAAGGTACAGTAGCCACTGGATTAATTACAGACATGACTGTCTTTGCTGCTGTCAGTTCTATTTTGCATGCTCTGACATCCAGCTTTTAATGGATAAATAAGCAGATTGAACGTCATTTGCACCATCTGTAATGTCACTGTACATCTTTTACCCCTTTTCTTGGAGTGCAATAATTCAGTGTTGGACACTACAGAGATTCAGGTAAAAGCCACAGATAGTGCAACATTTTAGACATATTTTACTGCTATTCTTTTCTCTGCTCTGTACATCTTTCAGCCTCCACTATCTAAACAGTGAGCTGTTCTCACACTGAGAAGTGGGAAGTTTTACAATGATACTGTTATTTTAACATTTATGGAAATCTTCAACAATGTTCTGTGGGGAAAAGGGGAAAAAATCCATTTCCTCAATGTTTCTCCTCAAATGCAACACTACTATAGATTGTTGCATTGCCAACTGTGTTCTTGAGCTTCTCTGGTATATTCAGATGTTCTCAACTCCCTAATTTTTGAGTATGTCCAGTTTTTAAACTATTTTCTATTAGATAAGTAATATGAATCAATCATACAGCACATTAAATAGAATAGGACAAAATAAAGGAAGATAGTAGTCTATCCTGCAAAGAAAATATACCTGCAAAATTATCCTATTGTCTGTGCAAATGTAATACCACCATCATCATCACCTAGGTATTCAATCCAACTCAGCCTTACAGGATTTCCTTAAGTCCTTCTAAATCTTTCTGGTCAAGTCAATTTTCATGGTAATAAAAATCTCTCTTGAAAGCCGGTACTTTAAGCAGTTACACCATTTATTCCATAATAAATTGTTTCTTGGAAAATGCTATTTACAAGCTGAGTTTCTATGCTCTGGGCTCACTGCCACCTCATTTTGGCTGGCTTCATAGGACTCTGCATGGAAATATGGCTATAAATTGGTATAAATCTCCTGAAAGAGTCTCCTACAGCTCTCCACCCAGAAATACAATCTATTTGCCCTCTTCAGCTTCTGAGAAACAGCACACCACTCAAATACTCATAGAATGTGTCCTTCATTCAGCAGAGATAATTAGTTTCAGTTACTTAAACTGAGCAACTATTTCCCTTCAAAGAGGATATTATATTTGCCTAATTGCATTTAAGTGCTAAACACTGTAAAGGATAATGTTTCCCAAGTATGGCATTTCTTTGGGTCTTTGCTAGTAGAAGGCTAGCTGCCTGTTACAAGGGTCAATAGAAAGCTACAGACACTTTGAGTAAGTGATTAAAATTCACAGATCACTGAGCACAGACATATTTTTTTCCCAAATGACTGCCAGTAAATCTTTCCCATACAATTCATATCCTTATCACATGCACTAAATAAGCATGAAAGGTAAATTGTTGGCTTTCTGTTATGTTATGAAACAAGCAAGATCGAGCTGAGTTAAATGAGTAAGATACTAGTTTGCAGATTTCTATATAAGACCTACTGAGGCATCAACCCTAACAGGCATTTTTTTCCCTTGCATTTTCCTATTTTAATTATAGAACCATTTCCACTAAGTTGTTCCAGTGAAACATTCACAGTGCAGATGCTGTTTTTTCATTCCAGTCAGAATACAGACATGCTACACAACTTTGCCTTTAATTTTTGGCTAAACAAACAGGCAAACAAACAGTAGATGAAACTAATGGAGAGCTTAATTATATCTATCCATTAAACCCTAAATTTGCTTCCTTTCCGAATAGCAGGCACTGTCTTTAAATCCAAGAGGACTGATGGCAAGAGACCAAGTTTAAAATTCTCCCACTGTCATAGGCTGTTTTACTAATTATCCAGATTCCAAGGCAATCATACAACCGAAATCATTCACCTCACGCCTGGAAACATAAGTCTTGTTCTTTTGATGAATATTTATAAGACAGTGTAAAGCAGTCTACTTTCTTTTCCCCTCAGGCAAGACAATTTGGAGTTCATCAATATGTATTACCAAGGACTTTTATAAAAGGCACTTCAAAGGAAATTCATCAGGCATTCCTTTTGTCTTGATTTCTGTTAGACTGATACTTCCTTTTGACAAGTATCAATAAATTATCCTCTGATGGCTAGAAACTTGATGTCTTATTCAGAAACTTCCTCACACAGCAAAGTCTCGTCCTTAAGTTTCCAATGAAATTTTTAGCATCTAGCTTTTAATTTGATGATAAAGGAGGACAGAGGAAGAAAATTAAGCACAAAATAATCAATGTATTTATAAGTGGTTCTATGACATATTTTGCTTTCACAGATGACAGGAATTTGCCAGTTAAGAATTTCCATGACCTACATTCCTTGTTACTTTTTCTATTTGACTTTTGACCATATATGGAATTCCTTAAAAGAAAAATTGAGGCTTAGTCCCCAGTGCTTAGCCTGAACAATAAGCAAATTAAAACCAGATTAATGCAGATATGTGGTGTTGAATGACAGAATGTCTCTGTCCCATTTGGTTATTACTTTTCCTCCTTTGGATGCTGACACAAGGGCTCATATTTCTGGGAAAGGAGAGTGTGATCTTAAAGTCTAATAGAAAAAAAGGAAAGCTTTGCTGATTAATATGCAATAAAAATACTTTAATGTTGCATGTTGCTCGCAATTAAAAGTAAATATCACTTCTATGGTTATGTATATATTTCTTTATTTTGCTAAATATGCATGCACAAGAAAATCTATCATGGCAAATACAAAAATGCATAAATTAGTATGTGATGATTAGGTAAGTACCAGTCTGTGCAGCAATGTGGAAAATAATGGGGATAAAAATCATAGTTTAACATTTTCTTTTTTTTTTTTTAAATGAAAAATGGGATTATTGTAAGAATATTTTATGGATGTGTGCATGTGAATTGCAGTTTTAGTTTTAAAAGCAAAGCAGATCTTTCCACAAGTAAAAGTGAACTCTCCGGCCATGTTGCACCGTAATGAGCCACATGGTCAGGTCAGCCTCAGTTCTCTGGCAGCAGAAACATCCTGAAGGGTTGACCATTTTGGGCTTTACTAAAGCGCACGTAGCAAGAGTCCACTTCTTCTGCCATGCCTTGTGCTACACTTGTATCATTAACAAAACTATTTTGAACTATAATTTCTTGTCAGAACACAATCCACAATTGAGGGTCTAGTTTGTGTGTGCTCTGGGGGAAGTGAGGGACAATGGTCTTTGTTCTTCTAAAATACATACTTTGTGATGAGTACTTCAGAAGGTTCTATCTTTTTCTGATGGATTTCTGGAGGAATTTGCTGATTAACTCTCCTCTATGGCTTTTAACTAGAAAAGTATAGTAAAATTAACTTGAGTACTGACAAAGATTAATTTATCATTTAGATTGAACTTATTGGATCAAGATGCAAACTGCTTTTAGAAGGGAGCTTTTTGAACTCTGCCCCAAAACCATACCTGAAAAACCAGCCAATTTTCCCTTGAAAATAAAGACTTACAATACAAAAGAGGTATACACAGCAAAAGATGAGGAAGGAACAGCACAGAGTAGCTGTATATGGAGATGCCCTGAAAATGAACTGACAGACTTTTCATTACTGGATTTCAGTTCTCTTTAAAATTTTCTTTTAATCTGCTCAGGATACAGAGAGACCTTGTAGATCTACAGTAGGTAAGTAATAAGAACCATAACTGACTATGGAAAAATAAAGCATCAGAACATATTTGCTGTCATGAGATATTATATGAGTTAGAAGTAACTTCTATGTACCTAGAAAGTCAAGTAACTTGACAGAAGGTGAACTCTAATGTCTAATACTTATCAATTGCTTAGCACTTAAACCAAAATAAAAAGTAACAGGCCATGGCACATGAACAAGGTTTACTATCCCAAATTGGCAAGCTGCTGTGCTTTGATCTCAGCTAAATTGTTTACCAAGGGAAATAGGGGAAAATTAATTTTCTCAGTATTTCCCTGAAAGAAAAAAAAACATATTTTCCTCACAAATACATTCTTCATGACACATGAAGTGTTTAATGTTCAGATTTGAAAACCTGGTTATTGTGAGCATCTAATTAGAATAACTCACTGTCTACATTATTGTGCTTAATGTGTTGCTCTGAATAAATATTTAATATGCTACCTCAGGTGTTCCTGTCTTGGGATTTTGATATCTGTTCCCTAATTACAGCAGGCCAGTTGTAATACTGAAGCTTATGTCATGGCCAGTAAAACTTCTAAGGAGAAGTTGAACATGCATTTTAAAATATTCATTCAAGGTTAAACTGTCAACATTTGTGAAAATGTAGGATGAAAACAGGTAACTATTGCCTCATGCTACTTCAATTTAAAAAGTGCATATTAGTAGATGGAAGAAACTTCTCTAGGGTTCAGTTTATGACAGATAGCATTTCTTGCAAGCCTTGATTTAGAAAAAGAAAAAAAAAACTTAAACAAAAACAAACAATGCAAGAGGGGGTAATAGCACATGTCTGTCAGCCTACAGACGTATTATCTCCCTGAACTTATGATGCTCCTGGCATCGTGCTTTCAATTCCATACAAAGTTTTAAGGTCAACAATAAGAAACAGCATCCTTGAGTAACCCTTGAACAAAAACATATCTGAAGAACTACATCCTGGAGCTCTCTTTCTCACATAGTTCTGTTTTGCCTGTTCTCTTTGGCATCGTGACTTTTACAATCAATTTGACATATCCATCTACAGACGTCAGTGCAGAAAATTTCTGTTTCCTCCTGGTTCTTTGTCTACCACATAGGACATGCTTCAGTGCCTGACTCTAGGAGCTGTACTGCTCCAGCCTGAGGAAAAATTTAAACCTATCTTGGCTGTGTCAGATACCTCTATCTAAGGAAATATTTTGGATTTTAAATCCTGTGTCACAGACCCGCCTCTGATCCTGATGGGGTGGGGATTGAGTGTCATGTTCTCTTTGTATTGTCGTTTGATATGTTTACATCTTTCTGTGTAAGTGGATTGCAACTTCTAGGTTTTGACTCTACCTCTTCATCCACCAAATATATATCTGAGCTCTGGTAGATGAACACTAAAAACATGGGTGCAGTGATGCTCAAGAAAGCTATCTTTTCAGCCTTTTGTGAGTTTGAGCTGAGTATTTCATAAAGATGCTTACCACAGAAAGAAAAGGACTAAGAAGTAGTATCTATGACTAAATCATTCCCAACTTAAAGGTGAAAAATTGTCTTAATTTATTTAATTTATAAAAGTCTTGTCGTGATATTTAGGACTTTCAGCAGAGTTCACATCAGCTGGTATAAATAACTTCTTCACCAAAAAAAGGGGTTGCACAGGACCTGGTCACAAGCCCTAAACCCACTTGCACATGAAAATTTTTAGAAGATATAATCATAGTGCATACAGTTACAGATTTCTTTGATTTTTACACTTGGGATTATACATTTTAAAGTGTGCAAAGACATGAGGGATGGGAATTTCAGGTTTTAGCCATGTAATTCTAAGTAATGACTGATAAATATTTAAAATATACATGTATTGAGGTATAGAAGCAACAAGAGGGAAGGTTCAAAGAGGATGAAAGCAGGGTCCTTTCAATGCTGCCCAACTGACAGGACAAGAGGCAATGGGTACAAACTGAAACACAAATTCCCTTTGAACATCATAAAAAAACTTTTTTAGTGTGAGGGTAACAGTGCATTGGTAATGGTTACCCAGAGAGGTTATAGAGTCTTCATCTTAAGAGATATTAAAGAAAAATTTCTAGGCACAGTCCTGGGCAACTGAGTCTAGGTGGACCCTGCTTGAGTAGCAGGGTTGAACCAGGTGATTTCCCTCCCAGCCTCAATCATTCTCTATTTCTGTGAGTCAAGGGCAGCTTTAGAGTGGAAGGTTTCTGTTCTGTTCTGTTCTGTTGTGAAATGTTTGTGAACCTGACATGGGAGGTTTTGTGTCAAATGTGCATCAAGATCAAGAAGCATTTTTACTATATTTGATACTTCCGAGCAATTTTGTGAATAATTTTAATTTATGGGTTTGTGTATGTAAGTGAAGTATCCATGTGGAAAATTAATTGGCCTGCTCAACAGAAATAAGTTATGCAAGACTTCAAAAAGAGAAGAAAACCATTCTGTGGGGTATTAGATGCTTTTATTTCTAGGATCTATATATCTCAAGGAATAAGCTCCAAAACTGTTTTCTACTGTGCACTGTTTCAATGCATTTAGTTTTTTATACTACAGTTATAGGTATTGTTAGAAATCCCTAATAGCTCCTTAAGCAATGATCATCATGTGCTTTTACTACCTTGGCAGTAGTTTCCTCTTTCAGTTGAGTTTTAGGTGCTTGGATTGCTTTTCACTTTTTTAATTCCTCCCTCCCTGCCCGTTCATAGACATAGACACATGTCTAGGACATAACATCAGAAAAATAGCAGTCAATGAAACATACCTTCCATGTGCAACAAATGATGAGGTCCATGATGACCCCTTGGTTATTTAGGAACCTTATTCTCCTATATAAAGCCAGGAAAGTTTTGTTTGCCAAATAGCTACCCTCTTTCCCTAGCTACTGCATCAATAAAACATATTTGTACATCATGACCCTTCCTTTTTTTGTTCCAGTTGGGGCTATAGATATTTTAAATCCTGAACTGCAATATGAGTTAGGGAGCCAAGGAGAGCAAAGATATATCTGTCATTTGTCAGGTTGATGAAAAGACAAGCTATAGTATTCTTTACTTGTGGCTGCCAAGCTCAGAGTTAGCCAAGGGAAGGAATAACCAGCTCATTTTTGGAGTCTGTTAGGATTGGACAGAATTTTCAAAGGAAACAGAGATATGAGTTTTTGTTATCAGCAGTTACTGCTGCATATCTGGTACTTGAACTTAACTCTTTAAAGGAGATCTAAGCTTATGATCTGATATAGGATGATATAGAAAATAGCATGTGAATAAACATTAGAAATAGAATAATACACAATTTAGCATATGAGTCACCAAGACTGTATGCTATTGTAATTACAGAAAGTCAAATAGGAAAATCAAAGATAAAAATATTCAGAAAACAGAAATAAGACACATTTGTCCCAAATAAGGTCTTAGAAATCCAGATTAATTGCAAATGAGCCTTTCAATGTCTAATAATACTCCACAGCATTCTTCCCACTGATGTGATCTTACAGTGCTTGGGATGATCATGCTGGTACATGTATAGTTTTATTAACTGCAAAGGGATTATGTACCATCTAAAAACTGAACACAACACAATCCACAGCAAACATTTAACTGTTCAGAAGTATACGTTAAATATTCTGATCATCTGACTACCTCCAGCAGGGCAAATATCTCAAGAATCTGCCGTGGTATTGCATTTGACATTAGTACAAGGCTTGCTGACACTCAGAGTAAGAACCTCAGCTCAGTGAATGCCTCAACATGAAATACCCACTTAGTCAACAATGTCAATGAATCATGCCATTATTAGCAGCACAGGACAAAGTGTACAATACTGCTATGCAAGCTTTGCAACATTTCTGAAAAACTGAAGAAAAGCCAAATAAATCCTTGCTCCCATCATGTCCATAACCTAGTTACACTTTGCACTTAAGCAAAAAATCTTTGATGTATCTGAGCATCAAACACCTTCCTACACCTTTTTTAAAATTGACTGGGGAAAAAAAAAAAAGATATTCAGAAAACATTCTAGCTTTTTATATATAGATTAGCAAGTTTCACAGTACAGGAAGATGGAGATTGAATGCTCTGTGATCATTGTAGAATACTGGTGTGAAGAGAGTACTACTGACTGTCAAGCTTTTGGTTTTTGGCTGTGACATTTTATGTCTGTGAAAAAGACACAGACAGGAGAAAACAAGCTCCCCCAAGCCCTCTCTACCCCTTGTCCCCATTCCTCCCCTTAAAAAAAAAAAAAAAAAGAGTTTTTTTAAGAGCTTTCTCCTGAGGTGATGTAGTGATGTAGTATCTTAAAATTTCATTCACTGAGGATTTTTTGCACTCTTAATCACATAGTCTTGGCTTGTAGTATGTCACCTGTGTCTGACCTGCAGATCAAAGATATCATGAAGCCTATTTTACATTTGCATTTATAACCTCTTGCTTTTTTGCATACTCTGACTAGATCTACTCTTTAAAAGACTCTAGATATGTATTTTTAAGCAGACTATCATAATCCAAATTTTTTAGGGAACTTGAGAAGCAATTTCTTAGACTGTGCAGAATCTCTTCTTTCTCTTCTTTCATCTTGCCTTTGACATATACATAACTTTTTGTGCTCATCTTGGATAGTTTTGGGCCTATTAGGCCTTCCTTTGCAGGGCTGTAAGAGAGTAAAATTTATCCTGTCATAGAATAAAATTTATCTACTTCTCAACACTTTTATCTGTTGAATCTATAATAGTTAATAGTGGAGTATAAAACAAATAGATCCATTTATATGCTTGAAACTAAGAGGAAAGCAAATTGTGTGTTCTTTTATTCTTGGGGAGGGGGTTACAGTAATTTTTTAATTTTAACTTTTCTTTATCATAGATATATCGGATAGACACAAGGACCGCTGAGATACCTTGAAAATACAGTTAAGCTTTCTGAAAAGAAAACTGCTATGTGATATACCTGGTGTATTAATTATACAGTAGTCCAATGATTGATTACACTGTGGAGTGGGAATTGCTCTCAACACTCTCCTCTCTGAGAATAAACCACAAAGTTATCATTAGAGCACCTGCATCCTCACACAGGCATACAATGATACCATCACTGGTTTTAATCTTCCTGTAATTTTGGGAACGTGCTGTATGCTCTCCAAGGTGCAAGAAGGACATGTTGTACCCATTAACCTTTCCACACAAAGAGTGTTCATTGCATCCAGCAGTCTGACAGAGACCTAGTCAGCTACTGGATACGACTAAGCAACAAAATGCATGTGTTTTGTACAGAATATGTTATCAGCTAACAACTTGAAAGTCATCTTCCACATGGAGAGAACTTCAAGTGAACAAATTAAAGCTCATGTAGTAAATAAATCATCATGATAATGCCTACTTGTGTTTGCTAAAGGAATATGGCAAGCAGGGAGAGTAAAACATGAGGCTTTTAAGGATTGTCTCAGTGACAAACTCTATGAAGTAGGTAGATAAAAAGAAAATATCTTGTAGTGGTGAATTTTTCATTAGAAGTCAATAGATTCTGTAAAGCTGTCAAATGTTAACTAGCTTACCTTCTGCTCTTTGCAGAAAGGTTAATGGATACAGCACATTTGCTAGTGTGACACTGCGAACAAAGCATGACAAATGGTATGTTCTTGTATTTGTATTGCACACTTTTTTAAATTCTTAATTATTATTTTATTTTAGGCCTGCTATATGTAGAGGTGGCTAGAGTGTGAATAGATATTAGGACTGATTGAAAAGCCTTACCATGAAGCCACCACAAAGGCCAAGGAGTTAGATTTTCCCAAGACTAGGTGTGCGCGTAATACTGAAGGCTCTTGTCCGCTGCCCATTCAGTCCTTCTGAACTTATGCAGATCCTGTTGTTTCTCTTCGGCCTTGTCTCGTTAGACTGGGGGCTTGCAGGTCAGAGACTGTCCCCAGCAGTTTCATGCAGTAGGTAGCAAAATAAAGCTTTGATTTTTGTTGAGGTTTTTAGGCACAACTGTGATACAAACAATAGTAATATTGTGAGTGTTGTGAGAGAAGCGTGTATGCATATTTAGCATATATAATTTTGATGTTGATGAGAAAAAGAAAATTAAATACTTCAGCAGCCATTCTTTTCCTTAATTATGTCAATTCCATTCAGTGTATTAATCCTTTATCTGAAGTCAGGCTCAAATTTTGCTACCACACATTATGGAACCTTTTTCTGAACTCCTAAGATACTATGCAGTACAATCTTGGTCAGAAATGAGTAGGACTAAGTTTCTAACTCATGGCTGCCAAATCTGTTTTTTCTACACTCTATCACTGCTATATATTGTTCCATAAATGTCACTGGACCTAGGACTTCTAAGTGAATAAATTTAAGGACTGCATATTATCTGGCATTTTTACAAGATGCGTGATCTCATTTAAGAATAGGACAAATTGTTTCTACAACATACCCAATATGAAAACAATGAGATTGCAATCAGTCAAAGAAAAAAGCCCAAAGCATCCAAGGAAACTAAACCAGCTAATGAGACTACTAGAAAGCTCCATCAAATTTTGTGACTAATCACCGAAGATAGGTAGGTGGGGTCACTTGGGTATTTCTCACTTGCTTAAATCCAAGAAGAAGCACTATTTAATTATAGAATTTCTCTCCCATCTGCTGTCTATTTAGGGACTGATGCACTCCAGTCAGACTAAAATGTTTGGGTTTTTTTTTAAGAATAGCTTGAGATAAAATTAATCTCCTGTGACCTCCAGGAAACTCGACTAAATGATCTTTTTTTGTCCTGAAAATATCAAAACATTAGTAAGGTTGATCACCTTTTGCATCTTTTAAGCCTATGATTTAGGATGTATATGATCAATACTTCCAAGAAAAAAAATCTCAAGTCAGACTCTTAAGTCAAAACCAGAGTAATTCACACAGAAAAGTGAAGCCCAGCCATTCAAAATCTGCTTTGGTTTGGGTTTTTCTCACTTTTCAAAGTACAAGAACCTTAATCAGGCACTAGGTAGCTGTTTGCACAAACCTTAGAAATCTTCACAATCAATCTTATTTTAAAAAGATAAGTCCTTGAGGGTATGCAAACTTCAAAAATATCTTACAGACAGTATCTAATGATACAATGTTCAATTAATTTAGCTACAAGTATTCATAAAAGTTTTTAATAAAAATCAAGTGGGTTTAGAAGTTGTGGAAAATAGAGATGAGAATCTGAATTTCATTAAATACTTTTAAGTGCTGTAAGGAATCTAAGTTTACTAGGCCATTGACAATTTTGATTTCTGTGGGAAGCAAAAGGACATTTTATGTGTTCAACTAGTGAAATATACTGTAAGATTTAAAGAAAAACAATACAAAAAGAAACTCAATGCTTTTAAGAGTTGAAATGCAGCTATGAATCCACCTGTATATGGAGAGGATTTTAATAAGCTTTGACAATGCAATTGTATGTTGCAATTTCTTATTTTCTTAATTCAAGAATTCATTCATTATAGGTGGAAATAATCAAACAAAGCAACCTGAGAATACTGGAGAAAAGAAATAGTACCGTATACTTTTAGTGAAATTTTCTAGTAGTCTTCCCCTAGAATGAAAATGGAGAGAATATTCCTATGCTGGGAAGAAGTAAAGATGAAAGTGGAAGTTAAAGAACTAGGAAGGCAGAAAAATTGTGATGGAAAGCCTTAAAGTACTACACTGCTTGGCCATCCCTAGTTAAAACATTATTGAATTACTACTACAGAAAAGACCATTGTAATAGGTTTGTACAACACTAGCATGGGAATAATTTTCCAGAGAATCTCTAAAATCTACCAATTCCAGAACTGCTATTTCACATTGAGGAAATGGACTGCAACAAACAACTTTCAACAAGCCTGCATTTGACAACATGCAGAGTCCTGGACCAGCATGGAGCCAAGGTCACCAAGGGACAAATGTGATAGTAATTTATTTTTTTTTTCACTAAGATGAGAGAAATGGAGAGCCCAAACAACTGCCATAAAAGGCATATAAAATAGAGGTTGCAGATACTTATTTGGTTGTTCATCTTTACCTAGCAGCTTTAGGCAGACTTAAACAGTGGTTTTTCACTTGCTAAATGTAGCCTGTACATGCACTTCAGATCCTTTGGTGTCTGTTGTAAACAATAATGCTCATTTATAATGTGGAAATCAGAAATTCCTCTGCAGTGTGCTTATGCATCCTGGGATAAGAAATTAAGAGTATTGCAGCTTTTAGAGATAAAACAGTGTCCATCTTCTCCTACTCTCCAAATTAAAGAGGTCCCTATAGACATCTGTTGTTCAAACATTGTAGGATTCACCCATACTGAAACTTCTTTGGCATTTCTCTGACTCTTCTTCCTTCTTGGTTCAGCCTTCTTCCTTCTGAGTGTTTTTTCCTTGTGTCTCACCACTGCAGCACTGCTTTCTGAGAAATGCAGTTATATTTGCTTCTCTTTGCCCCTATACCCTTCCCACCTTAACCTGGCCACTCTGATAATTACCCAATCTATATGGTGGACTTCTAATAATCTCTTAAAACTTCAATAAAAACTGCAGCAAATAGTCTTTTTGAGTATATGTACTCCAGGACTTCTTGCATCTGCAGTGAAACTAAAAACAACAGTGAGCTGTCTTCTTCTCACATGATATAGTTTTTGTGCATTAGGTGCTTGCAAGCTCTTGAACAATTCTCATTATAAGGGTAGGAAATAAAAGATCAGTGGAAAGAAGTTTTGCAGAAACAGGTATTATCCCAGAAGCTAGTTTGAGGCTTAGAGTAATGTAAAGATAACATAGAAAGGCTGTGACCTTCATTCTTCATCTCCTTACAGCTTGATAGCTTATTCCTTCAATTAAATCCTTCTGGCTAAAAAAGGTAACAATATCAACAACAAAAACTGGAAGAGTTTTTTTTTAAGACAACCCATAGAACGGGTTTCAGAGTTAAATTTAGGATAACAGGTTTTATTCTTCAAAAGTAAAATTTGTTTTCTTTGATTTACTCTCAAAAGCTTTCAGCATGTACCAGCTCATGAAACCAGTTCATTAAACAGTTAAAAGCATATTAGAAACAGTGTGACCTAAAGAATAGGAACACAAAGAGATATAACTTACAACTATTGGCCATACCTGTCTGCAGCTTGCTTCTATCCTCTGCTTTTTAACAGACATCAAATACAGTTTCAGAAATGAATAGTCAAGTACTTAAAATGAAGTAAATGTTGAAGAAGGTGTAAGACAAGAACAAAGAGGAAACATGGGAATCCACATAGAAAAAAAATAGGAATGTGCCTCCATTTCAAATCAAGGTTTCCTTGTGTCTAATTTCCCTCAGTAACATTCTGCAATTGAGATATTTTATTATCATGATTTTAATTATTACTATTGTAATTGAATACTCCTATTCTGAGCTATGTACACAGCCAAGAGAAACTTAAAGCCTGCCTTACACTAGAATATAAATCAGCATGATAAAAACTTTTTTATTATTTTACCCTAAGACCTTAAAACTATACATCATTTGGGTAAATTGTGTAAGGCTATTAGGATATTTGAGTATCATTCAAATGTATGTCATTGTTCTACCCCCTGAGTTTTTCACTTGAGAACTGTTGGTCTTATTTACAAAATAAATTGACTTGAAATTGGATAATAGGTTTTTACTGCTTTTATTGGGTTGGGGGAGGGGGGGGCTGTTGTTTGCTTGTTTGTTGGTTTGGTTTTGCTTTTGGTTTGGTTTTTTACTTAAGTCAGGAACAAAACTTTTTCTTTTTTTATGTAAATGGTGAGTATAATCATCCCATGACACCAACTCCCTTTGAGGAACCCTGTCCTTGATGTTATGGTGCCATGGTCTTTCTCATCTGAACACGTAGATGAGGAAATACAGATTATGGAAGAGACTGTGTCTCAATTATTAATCAATACTGTAGTAGATTATCTCAAGTAAATATTTCCTTTATCTTTGTACTTCTCTATTCTCTCTTTTTAATTTGATACCTTTGTTTCTCCCTATTGCCTGTAAACTTTGCTATCAGTATGAGTAATTTCATATAAGCCCTTTTTTTTTTTTGACTGCTTAATATATTAATTTCTACCATGACTGTAGATCTAGCAACAGCAGTTATTCCTTTCTAACAAAAAAAAATCCCTCAAACCAAGAAACAAACAGACAAACAAACAAAAACCCCACACCAAACCAAACCAAAAAAATCAGCTTTTTCTGCCTAATCCTACATACTGAGTGGAAAACAATTGATTCAGTTAATAAAACTGATCTATTAAACAACAAATGTACTCAGATAAAACATATCCATTTTCCTGCCTGTAGACACTGATGTTTCACTGACGTGGAAACTGTTGTTTTCAACAGTCTCATGATACCGTTTACAGGTGTTGCATAACGTTATTAATAAGAACAGGGTTGTTTATATATGCAGAATCATTGTGTGTAAAATAGTCTCATATCTACGTGTGCTCACTCATGCAGTATGAGCCTACTTACTGCAGGCTACAGTATTTGATCAATAGCTATCAGCATTCAGCTGGCAATTTGATTTAGAAAATATACCCTGAAAATAGCTTCATTTCACATATATTACTTTCTGACTGCTGCTGTGATTGCTCAGCCAGAGTCCAGCTGTGGAAATGTTAAAACTATTCATCAGACATGAATATTCATCAGAGTGGTATTCTTATTTTCCTACACATCACTGGGATGGCAGACACAACTGCTGGGTGAGAGGTGTGAATTAACCCTCCAACTGTCTTAAAAAGTAAAATCTCCCACGCACACACTCAGGCACATCAGGAAGCCCAGTGAATTATGCCTGTGCAGTCGAAAGGCAGTACCTTCTTGGTCGTCCTAATGCAGCTATATTCAGTGTGCTTTTCGTCATATCAATAGATCCGTCTGAAAGAACATGGCAATCCAAAATAATTACAAAATTCACAATTCAAACTTCCCAATGCCTGAGCTCAGTTTAAAATCATGAAGGTTTTTTTAAAGGAATCATTTATACTTGCTTTTATAGACTCAAGTCTTTAGGGACTAAATGACAAATTAAAACATGCTGGTTTTAAATAGATGTTGAGACTGACAAGTAATCAGAGGATCTGGAGCTTCAAAAAAAGCCAGTAAAACACAAAGACTTGTAAAACTAAGCTAAAATGGTGAAAATGCTTTGCTAGAAATATTCAGTTGTTTCAGCAGGATTGGGATTTGGGTCCAACCACAAATAAAGGCATATTATCTCAAAAACCAATTCCGTAACCCTTACTAATTTCATGCCACATATCCCATTGAGTTCGAAAGATTACATAGGGTGATAACTGTGTATCTTACATACTGCATTAAAACACAGGGTGAAGCTTTCTGCTTCCAGCAGTGCAATTCCTGACACTGAATCACATATGACATTCCCAAGGCTGAGTCCTGGCACCAGACCCACAGCTGGCACAAGACAGTACAACTGTATTGATTTTGGTGGAGCTACAGTATTTGACATCGACTACAGATAAGGTCCATTAACTTTCTATTGTCTCTAGAGCATCTGCCCATAGCTTTGTCCTGATACATATTCATGTGGTAATGGTGTTAATACAAAAGTCATTAGACTACCATAAAAATATTTCAAAGCTTGTCTGGCAATATGCAACAATAATAAAATCCACTCTGAGGCAGAAGTGCTGTGCACAGCCTATATGCCATTCCTGTCCTAGGTTTTTCTTCTATGCATGCTTTGTATAAGACTTTTCTTTAGGACAGAATTCAACTCCTATTGAACGTTTGTCTGAGAAAAAAAAAACAAACAAGAAAGCAGACAAACAAACCATGCCTAGAGCATTTTCCTAGTGTCACCTGGAATTAACACAAAAAAAGGTACTGCCTTAAAAACAATGTGCTTAAGGTAGTTCTTTGTCACTTACAGTTTTTGATTCAGATACATGAATCTAATACTGAAGGAAAAAAAACTTGTACCTGGTTCTATTACCATGATTTTTCAGATACCACCAAGTTGAGAGAGAGTGTTGATCTGTTGGAGGGTAGGAGCACTCTACAGAGGGATCTGGACAGCCAGTGGTATGAGATTCAATAAGGCGAAGCACCCAGTACTGCACTTTGGTCTCAACAACCCCATGTAGCACAACAGATCTTGGGGTAGAATGGCTGGAAAACTCTCTAGTGGAAAAGGACTTGGGGATGTTGGTCGACAACCTGCTGAATATGAGCCAGCAGTGTGCCCAGGTGGTCAAGAAGGCCAATGACATCCTGGACTGTATCAGCAATAGTGTGACGAGTAGGACCAGGGCAGTGATCATCCCCCTGTACTTGGCACTGGTGAGGCTGCATCTTGAATCCTGTGTTCCTGTTTGGGCCCCTCACTGTGGAAAGGACATTGAGGTGCTGGAGCATGTCCAGATAAGGGCAACAGAGTTGGGGAAGAGTCTGGAGCACAAGTCTTATGAGGAGTGGCTGAGGGAGCTGGGGGTGTTCGGACTGGAGAAAAGGAAGCTCAGGGTGACCTTCTTGCTCTCTACAGCTAACTGAAAGGAGGTTGTAGTCAGGTGGTGATCATACTCTTTTCCAAAACAAGTGACAGGACAAGAGGAAACAGACTCAAATTGCACCAGGGAATATATATCAAACAAGTTAAAAACTATGCACTAATGATAACACTATAGTTTAGGGAGAACCAGTAAGATTTTTGAAACTATAGAAGTACCATTTCCAAAAGAATTTTACTTACAGGGGATCATAAATAGTATTGAAAGCCAAAGGGACTTATTCTAGATTGCTTTCAGTGGGAGTTAGTCATTCTGAAAATCTCATTAGAGTACCTGTCTACATCTTTACACTCCCAACCTAAATTTTTTTAATATTTGGCTACTAAGTTTCTTTTCAAAATGAATGCTTATGCTCTAGAACTGCATAGACTGAAATTGTTAAAAATATTTATTATCTTCCATTGATTTCAGAGGAAAGGAAGTACCTAGGCATCTTTCTAACCACTATCAAGCTAATAACACCAAGATTATGGGTTTGATCCCTCTATGGTCCATTCACTTAAGAGCTGGACTTGATGATCCTTGTGGATTTCCTCCAATTCAGAATATCGCATGAAATTTCCATGAAAGATAAATTTGAAAAGTATGGTTAGGTAATAAAAAGGATTTGTAACAACTGAGATTATATATCATGTTTCCCTGACCATTGTTTTTTTCACTTTGTAGTGAATGCTGTATTTGTGTATCAAAGAGACATATTGCACTAATTGGGAAGAAAAGAAATAAATATTCAGATGTACCTGGAGACTCAGAGTAGTGGGCTCTACCCGCTGTATAATGACTCAGAATTTCATTGCAAGTCCAGTTTGCAGTGACTATAACAGCTCAGAATCAGCATGCAGTGCCACTGCATGACACGCTGAGCAGCTCAGAGCAATAGGCTGTGCAATTGTATTCCTGGAGTTCACACACACATAGACGTTTCTCTCAATTTTTATTTAGGGTGGAAGAAAAAAATGAGGAAAGAAGAATGGATGAGGGTTCAATGTTCAAACATAATTCCAGGTCAGGGTTCCTATTTTGTGTGTGACCTGATCACTCATGAGCTGCATTAGTTTATGTAGAGTTTGGGATTGCTTGTTTATGCTGTTTCTGGGAGGATTTATTTTTAATACAGGATTTCTGCAAAATGCTTTGTGGTCTCCTCAGTTTCTTTTAGAAAATAATAACTAGATTGAATGGAGTACTTTAGAAGATATTTCATTTCTTAGCTTTTAAAATCAATATTTTTCACACTATCATGAATATTTTTTGCAGAAGCCTTGGCAGCTATTTTTGTTCATTGTAATTGTGGCTATAGGTGAAGATGGAGTACCTTTCTCTCACTATTAAGAGCTTAGTAGCCCTGAGCTAAAGGCTGCAATTCTTCATGTCACCACTGTGGTGGCAAATAAGATTTTCCATTTAGTTTCTAGTAAACTCATTTGTCAAGGAGACTGTATTTCAAGTTTATATAGATTTAAGACAAAAAAAACTTGATAGTTAAATACTTTTTTGTCATGAATTGAATTATTCCATTAGCAAGGAATTAAACTAATGGAACATTAACATTCCTGATAGGCTGGCCTATTTCAGACTTTGTATTAAAATTTGTGAAGTTAATATAAAAGTTAAATCATATTTTCGTTAATGACAATTTCAGCATGCTGCCAGCACATATGCTGACTGAATGTCACCCCAAATTAGGGATATGGTTTTCTCCACAGAATTTTCCTTCTTGGTTTATACTTTATGTTTTTAATTTGTATGTGTCTGGGCATGTGGGCATGCACGCAACAATCGGGAGTGCGGATTATATGAAATCTGGCACAGATGTTTAAAAAACTTTAACAAAAAAATTCTGTTGAAAAGAGAGATCTGGTCTCATGGTTTCCTTGTGGGATTTTTTTCTTCTTTCCTCCCCACCCTTCATTTTCCCTGTATTTTACCAATGGTGGTTGAGATGAAAAAGGTCATCGTAGCAGATAAGAAATGCTTATGCCCTCTCAATCTTCATATGACATGCCTTGTGTGCTTGGTGACTAAACCCCACTTCAATGGATTGTTCACGTTAAGGGACTCTGGATGAAGGTTCTAATCAATGCAAGTGTAGAAATCACTTTCATTCACACTATCTTATCCAGTACCATTTTTTTAGATAGTCCCGACTGAAACTCATAACTGCAGGTTTTAGCTGCAGGTTTGGGTTTGATGCAATTTAAAATTCAGCAAAAGCTTGAAATTGCAAATAACTCACAAAATTAAATTAGCATAGCCTGTATATCATGTTGCACACTGTGCTTTCTTCCCCCTTCTCTCACATCTATTTCTGTTCATTTAGGGTTCTAGGGAAGCATTAAAAATTTGAGATAGGACAGTACTTTCCATGTCACAGTCCAAACACTTAGGGTATCCCAGAGGTTACTGTGAAGATTAGGATTTCTGAACACCCTAAAATTTTAATTAGGCATGCTAGAAAAGGATATGACATTATACAACCATCTTTATCCCACAGTGCTTCTGTTGAGTCCAAACAATGAAAAAAGCTTCAAATTTTTTTGTAGTGGAGTTTATGGTTCTGAATAAAACTGAGTCATGTCCCATCTTGGAAAAGGCTACAGTAGGAATCATTTATCATGTCATAGCAGAGTGAAGAAGTCCATGACTTTTGATGTTCTGTTGAACACTTTCTGGCTATGTTTTGCAGACAAATTTTCACCAATTTCAATTTTATACTTCCTTTTCCTGATCCAAGTGCTTTCAGTCTTTCAATATAATTATTGATTCAAATTAAGGAAAAAAATGAAACTTATTGAAACTTTTCAGATTGTGTGTATCTTGTTAATTCCTCATTATCTTGATGACAGAAAGAATAAGAAAATAAAACTCTAAGAGTTAATGTTTTCATTTTATGTATTTATTTAATTCTGTACATTTTTTCAAAAAATGCTCATTTGATAGACTGAGTATACTTTCATTGATGTTACTTCTTGGGAACTGAAATATTAATGACTAGACTTTTGAAAATCCACTTTGTCACTGTCCAAGCATTTAAAAAATTATTAGATTTCAATAATAGAAAGGCATTTGATTTCCATCATTATTATTAAAAATAGTATTTTATTGCAAGCAGTAGTCTGAAAAAACGAATTTTAGATGAAGAAATTATTTTGTTTTCAGGGTTTGATTGAATTCTAATTTGAAAATTGGATATATCCTTATGTTGCTGCTGTAAAGCTTTTTTATCTGACAGAGCTAATATTTCTTTTCCCATTGCATAACAAATAAAACAACAACAACAACCTAAAATTTTCACATTCCTTTAGTAATCCATTTTTGAAATATTTTTAAAACATCAGAAAATTCCCAAGATATTTTCTTGCAGCAAAAATTGCCGCTATTTTACAGTAGCAATAAAATATCTCCTTTTTCAACTATTTCATTTATAACTTTCTATCCAATTATTTACAAACTCAAATACTTTAAAACCAAGAATAATCTCTTAAGGGCATCAAAAATCTTACCTAAACTCATTTTTTTGTTATAAAAATGTATGGAGAAATGTGTTCCAATCACCACACAATAATGTGAACATTGATTTATCAGTAGCTGTTTCTTATTTATACACATTTTAATTACTATTTTGATTCAGTTACGTTAAATTCCTACAAAGGTATTCACAGTGGCTACCTGTACTCCATGGGAAATTTCACAGATTTAATTGGTTTTGTGTGTGTTGAAGAACCACTTTTACTGTTTTTATTGATAGTAGAAACAGACTAATAGTGCTTTAGAAAGTACTTTTTTATAGACAAAAAGAATATGTACTCCATTTCCAAAACTTTTAATCAAAAGAGGAATTAATCGGATCATATCCATATTCCTTTGGGCCATTCACTTAGGAGTTGGACTGGATGATCCTTGTGGGTCCCTTCCATGTCAGAATATTCTGTGAACTTCTGTGAACTTCCACTGTTTGATTAATTTTTTTGACTGCAATTCTCCTGACCCTGAGATTGGCTCAGTTGGTTAGAGCATGGTGCTAATAAACCAGGGTCGTGGGTTTGATCCCTGTAGGATCCATTCACTTAATAGTTGGACTTGACGATCATTTGTGGGTCCCTTCCAATTTAGAATGTGATTCTTATTCTCATTCCTGTTTCTTTCATGACTTAGAAGTCTCCCTGAGAATCAAAGGCTTGTTCCCTACTAGTTAACTGAACAGTAGGTTTTTCCCAGTGCTCACCAAGTGCATCTTTCTTTCCTGAGCCTGGTGATGCCCAGGCACAGAGAATTCATGCAGCTGGTAGGTAGTCAGACTTTGCCACCCTTAGGGCTTTGCTTAGGAGAGCACAGAAACGTGGTGCCTCTTAAACTCTCACAAATGCTTCATTCTCTGCAGATAAGGAATCAATTGTTTTAGCTACTGGACATGGATAAATGAGTGTTTACCTGAAAGCACACATTTCAAAGAAGCAAATTTACAGTAGATAAAGCAGCTAAATACATTCCTAAGATTGTGTTTGGCAATAAGAATATTCTGCAAGAGCTTTAGTATCTTGGTTAGTTTCTAATTGTCTTTTCTTCAGGTTAAAAACTTGACTGATTCCTTATCAAGATGCGGTTTCATCACCAAAGAGGCTGCCCCCACATCTGACAATGCTACCAACTCTTTCTTATGTCCAGGCATCACACTGTGGCTCCATCACATTTATTGGCTCAAGTATTTGTACAGCCATACTGTAAACAAGATCACAAGTGCTGCCTAGCAGTCTTCATTGGCAGTCAAAGAAGGTATTTTCTGAGAGAAGTGCAGACCTTCCCTGCTGACAATTAAGGAGAGAGATCTTTATAAGATATATGATTTTTGAAGCACATTCATTGATTCAACAAAATCCTTCTGCATAGTCATATGCTTATAAATGTATGAATTTGTAGTAAAAAATGCAAGCATCGGCTAAGTATTGTCCCATTTATTTCAGCTGACACGACACATACACCTGAAATTAGATGAGTGTTGAAGCTCACTTAAATTTTTTCTCATCTTCTGAAGTTTCCTCATGATCCAATATCAACATAAAATACATGTTTTGATTTAATTGAGAATTTAAATTCTTAGTATTCGACTCTAAATCTGATCCTGAATAATAGATCACCATTAGCTACAAATCTTTTGAACATTTAGCTGTGTACAAAAGACAAAGAAAAATTATATTGTTATAGCCACTTTTAAAATAATTTTGTCACCACAGTATTCTGCATATTCTAGGAGTCTCATTTTTATAAGCGATATTAAATTTAAAACAGCTCTGGGAGCTTTCTTGATGAATTCTCAATGGTTGGTTCCATTAAGCAAAGATTGGTTTGTTTCTCTGGAAATGAACCAACAATGTGTTGAAAGTATTTTATACATATTCTTCATTGGAAATACGTTATTATTATAATGTGCTATTTGTATTTTTACTATTTTGAAAGGATAGATCAGTTATCTAGTCTGCATACTGAATAATTCAAGTAAGTGTTCTCTATTAAATATTTAATCTATTTGAAATTATACAATTCCAATATATATCAGTTAAATGCATACATTTACGTAAGCCCACTTTTATTAAACCAAATTAAATATTGAATCAAATTTAATAATTAAACTAAATTACTTAATGGATCAATTTAACATACAACTTCAATTTATGCTACCGTATTCAAATAACAGAGGAATAAATATTGAATGGGTTAAAAGTAATCATACTTATCTGCTGCCAGAGATATTTCTTCTCAGCTGAAGAACTATGAGATAGGTGCAGGTGAATATGAACAGACATGTACTTCTTTCTGCCGCTGATCTTTGTAAAGTAGAAAACAGAAAATGTCTGCCATGATAGGGGCCACTACAGGCAGAAAGAGGGTAAAAAGAAAATGTAGTCTGTATACACTTGGGTTTTAAGAATCTATTCTTGAATTATCTACACTTAATTTACAAACTTGTAAAAAGAACTTGCTAGAGGTATTCTTTTCCAAGCCCCTCTTCCCTTTCTTATTTCCAGCCTGAGCTATGCACCGTTTAACATAAACCAGAACATTACTGATAATATTAATTTATTATTCATTTGGATTTGGTTAAAGACAGCAGAGTAAATCTTACATATTTACTATCAGAGATGCTAGGAGTTCATTCACACCTGGTCATCATTTAGCAAAAATGATCTCATAAGCTGTGATGTGCTGCAGGCTATTTCAACTAGACCCAGGGAAAAAGCATTTTCATTTGAGTTGAGCCCCCAAAAGCCTAGTAGTTTGGTATATGACACTACTTTCAAACTAAATGCCTCTTCTTTATGAAATATTTCTCTATAGTCCATTTCAAATTGTAGTTCAGCAAGGAATTGACCTTTTATTATTTACCTGCTGTGACAATTATGTGTGTATGACAAGCATATGAATCTAATAGATTCACTCATTTCACAGATATACTGGATCAGTCAAAGCTAGAGATGAACAGAGATGAACAGGATTGATTCAGATTGCCACTATTTGGACTTTGATAGATAAAGACATACTGGCTTGTTACAAGTCACCATTTAGCCAACCTTGTAAAATAACTTATTCAAGCTAAATATATCCTACATAAAAATGTCAGGTAATAAACAGAATTAGCTACAAGAAAGATGGATAAAACACAGCTAAAATTGAATTCTCTGAGCAATGTGAGCATTAAAAAAAAATTGACATCTGTATCATACCTCTGGAGCAGATAGACAGGAGAGAACAGAATGAAGGGAATAGAACTTCCTTGCTTTAATCAGCAACTGCTAAAACAATGTAATATGTGGCAATCAATGCAGAAAGAAAAGATCAGTTTTGGCATCAATGAGTTTAATGACCAAATAGAATAAAGTTCTCTGAAGGCAGAAAGTTCTTGCAAATATTTTCATGATCCAGATTCTTGTGAGATCTATGCACAGAAAACCTCTCTGTTGCCTGAATCTGATCTTCTACAGCTTTTCTGCAGCAAGAAAATCAGAGATGAAAGTGCTTGAGAGAAGACTGGTAGCTTAAAAATTGACCACATTTCTTTAAAAAATATGCACACGCTAACGAAGCCTTTGTTCCAGCTTTGTAGGAAGAAAGAAAACGATCAGTAATTTGCAACGGGGGCATTCTCTGATGCCTTCAGTCTGATTATATTTTTGCAACTCCAAAAGACAATTTTATTCAATGGGATCGAATATTCTGAAAAAAAAACAAACCAGGAAACAAAATTGTTTCAATTATTATTATAGTTTAAAATGTTTGTGCCTTCTGATAATTTTTGTTTCATTAGACAGATTATAAGATTCTTAAATTAATTTAAGAATTTTAACTTAAATGAAAAAAAGAGGAAATGCTTCCTTAGTCTCAGTGCATGCCCTAGCTGCATCTCAGCTGCACACTGACGAGATATGGACCCTTCAACTCAGAGTTTGTCTAAAGAAAAACAGAGTGAGCAGCTCACTACTGACTCCCTTTAAGGGATATTTACTTCGTGGAAGAGGGGATAAAATAACATACTGTGAGAAGTAAAAAAGTAACTGTGCACAGCAATTTTTTGAAAAAATGTAATACAACTCCTTTCAACGTCTTCATTTTCTGAAAGTAACGTATCAGAAACACACATCTGCAGGCTTCAGCAAATATTTGCATTTAATATCTGAAGTCCATAAGTGAAACTAAATCAGCAGAATTCGATGGTGCATCTCACCCTCAGTGCATCTTCATCTCTCTCCTCTTCAGCTGTACAAACCAGGAGGAAGAGACAACCATCATCATTATTCTTTTGTAAAGAGAATTATGGTACAGTAATGCCTGTATTGATATTTCTCACTTTGGATTTTGAAAACAAACCAGTTTTCTCTACAAATTTTATTAAAGATGCAACAGGACAAGAAACCACCATTTTTTTGGACTGGTATATTGGGGGTTTTTTATACTTTTGAACACTGACAAAACAAATATGTGACTTGTTCATCTAAGTCACAGTCTCGTGAGATTTTGATCACAATTTCTTTATGATATGAGTGCCTCCATCTCACAGAACTGAGCTTTTGGAGAGTACAAGCTGAGAAGAGGTAGGATTCTTTTTTTTCTGCAGGTACTCAAAGAGCTACACATTTGCTTTTTTAAACAAGTCTTACAATTAAATACTGTGTAGAAGCAGCATTATTTTGACAGATTTTTTTGATCTGAAAATTAGAACAAATCCAAATGCCTTAGAATCTGTAAAAAGCTAAAAATCCTAAAAATCCTTAGACATCAGGAGCATCAGGCAAAGCGTTGCCAGCCGGTTGAGGGAGGGCATCGTCTCACTATGCTCTGCAGTGGTGTGGACTCACCTGGAATATTGGTTGCAGTTTTGGGCACTACAATATAAAAAAGATATTCAGCTATTAGAAAGCATCCAAAAAAAGGATCATGCGGATGGTGAAGGGTCTTGAGGGGAAACCGTATGAGGAGCAGCTGAGGACACAGTCTGTTCAGCCTGGAGGAGATTGAGGGGAGGCCTCATTGCAGTCTTCGACATCTTCACAAGGGGAAGTGGAGAGGCAGGTACTGATCTCTTGACTCTTGTGATCAGTGACAGGACTCGAGGAAAGGGCATGAAGCTGAGTCAGAGGAGGTTTATATACCAGGATCAGATCATTAAAGGGCATATCCATATTTTATGTATACGTATTTATGTATATATATTTTATTTCTTTTTTTAACAGAGTGAGTACAGATAAATATGTGTGCAGTCTTTTAGTGGAATGGATGAGAGAGCAGGAAATGAAAATATTTTAATATAGAATTATATTTCAATATGTTGTGTTTCACAGGAATAGAAACATAAAAATGGGGAAATGTCAAAACAAACAAAAACAGCTCCTCTTCCTAATCCATGGATTTACTAGTATTGCCTAACTTCAGGAGAATTAACTAGTCAACTAAGAATCTGGGTTGTCAAAATGAGTTAGTGGCATGCTGAAGACCTGCACTAGTTGCTGAACTCACAGTATTACATCATTGTAAGTGCAGGTGCTAAGCTTCATTAGAACAGCTCATTTTTATTTCCTCATTTTTATTCTCTTCTCTTTCCACTAAACCCAGCATTTTCTCACTCTTCTTGTCTGGATAACTGTGTTCAAGCCAAGTAGGGAATTACAGCATTTAATTTTGCAGAAGCAATTGGAAGGATGATTATCAAAGGTTATCTGGGAAAGGAAACATTATGAAATAGATTTCTGCCAACTCCTACGCCTTTTTGCAGGTGCAGAGGGATGTGACTAGTTCCCTCATGCAGACCTCAGTGCTGCTCTGAGCTGTCACCAATTCCTTCTATCTCTGAGACTTCTTGAGTGTGTGAGATGCCTAAGAAGAGGTTGGCTGGAAGGAAGGTAACAAGAACGGTTTCATCTTTTATATTTGCATCTGTCACATTGCTGAGGAGAGAAGTATACTCAGTTTAAGAGAGATGAGCTAATCTTCCAATATATTCTTTTTATCTTTTTGATGGCTATGAGTACATGACTCACATTTGACTATTTTAATGCAGACAGCAATCAGATGTTGGCCAACTTTATTCAGGCTGATAGTAATTTCTTAACTTCTGTAGGTTTAAGCCAAGTCAAGTCAGATTTAGAGCCTGATCTACCTACAGATTAATATAACTGCTAACTGCAATGCAAGGCGTCTTATCTCACAATATAGTTAGTAGAGATAAAGTCAGTGCAGAAAGCAGAGATGAGAGAGCAATTCAGCTGACCCTAAAGTGAAATTAAACACCTCCTTGATGAGATTTAGCTGTCTAAAAATAAGATTCTGGAGTCCCTTTATATGCTTTGAGTTTCACCAACCTACATAGATTCCAGCTTCCAGCTGGGACTTTTTGAGTGTAAGCCCCTGTGCCACCATGGACATTCACTTTTCCATGGATGATATTCATCGGTCTGGGCAGACATAGCATGTAAAACTGGGCATCTGAAAAGCTGCTAAACTTTTGTGTTTAGATGGTTCCTGCCTAGTTAGCTGAATAACTCCCTAAGTTTAGCAGGTGATACATCTCTGTAGGTTATAATGGGAATTTTAGAAGCATGACCTTATTTTAGCTGAATACCATAATGGTATTCAATATCATTTGAGAAGCCCTAGACCATCTTAAACACAAGTAAAAGTCTGGAGACGTGACAAAGACTTGTCAAAGATGTGCTCTTTTCAGGCCAAGCAGAAAGTCTCAAATGTCTAAGTGGACAGTAAAGATCTACATGCAGACAACCAAATCAAGCTCTCACTCATGAGTACACATCTGCGTATGATCTCCTATTATTCAAATGCCTTAGGATGGAGTTCACTGGCTGGCTCCACTGAATAGAAAGATTTTCAGATTGAAGATCACATTACCTAGCCTTCAAAGTTTAGTCCATTTCCTATGTCATAGACTATGTCCTAAAATCTGCATGAATTTAAGTAGCGTTTTGTCATTTATGGCATTCAAATCTCTCTCCATTACAAAGAAACTCTGTCAGTCTGACTATTACCATTCATTCTTGTTAGACAGAGTTGGTTCCTTTGAAGAGGTCCTAGAAAGGAGACAATTCTAACTATGCGTTTCCTGCCTCAGCTACAGAGTAGTGCTTTGGTTTCCCTTGCTGTCCTACTGTCATATCACAATGTAATCTTCAGCCAAGTGAAGAAAGAAGTTTTGAAAAATCATCACTGTCCTCATAAACAGCTACTGATTGTTCATCTTCCTGAACATGTTAGCTCTTTCACAGTTTCAGTGAACAGACTTTACTAAATAATACAACAAGGTGATCAACTTACTTAAGAACTTGAAACCTATTAAATAATATTTTCCCTGTAATTATCTTCCTTTATGTTCTATGATGGGAAGGAGAAAATACTTCTTTCAGAGATCAAACTGCAAATTTTAGTTTTTCTGCTACATACCTGAGAGGATACCTACTGTATTTATAGCTTCAAAAGTTTAAAACCTACAATATTTGAGCTGTTAATGTAAATTTGATGTTCCAGCCTAGTGAGAGAAATTTCTGCAGTACTAAAAGGCCTCAAACTGGGGTAACATGCCTGTAGCCCACAGAGGCACCGTAATCATTTCTGGCTTCATTAAATGTATTTGATATGTGTGGGCAAACAAATTAAATTATGACATATAACGCATATATTTTCAACTCCATGAAGTTTATTGTTTCATTAGCAGGTGATTCAAAGGGTTATTTCTCAAATCCAGCCAAAATACAGAGAAGAAAGTAATTCAAGAAAGTCTCGAAAAGGCTGCTTCTCAGACAAAAAGTAGAGGAAGGTTGTGAAATACATGTAAGCAGCTCTTGGGAAATACTTCCAAAGACAATCTACTCAAATGCTAATTTTTTATTCAAAACACAGCTGTTGGTGAGGGGAATCTGTGAAGAGGGGGACTGATAGGAGTTATATTTTGAGATGATTGTGTTTATCTCCAGCCAACATAGAATAAGTGCAAATGTATGTGAAGTGTCCTGTCTCCCTGAGGATGTGCTTCCATGAGCTGAAGGTCAGACAGGACATGATGACATACCTTGCTGCCAGCCAGACCAGAGTCTTGGTCCCCAGGAGCTTTCTGCAGCAATGCCACCCACACCATCTTCAGTTTGATGCATTCTCCAGAATTAAAATGGGGGAGAAAACAACTCAGTCTGGTCAAACTTAAAGATCCTTTGTCCAATCAGACAGGCTCACAGGTTCTCCTTGTTGTCTACAGATAATTATTTGTTCTGTTGCTCTGATTTTAATTTTCCTGCTCTCTCAGAGAAATAATCAGATTCTCTCACTGAAGACAGATGTCAGCTAAATACTGATTTAATTTTCACAAGACTGGCTACTGTTCTTTCTTCCTCTGCTGCTCTGTTATACACTGTGGAAAAGAGCAAAAGGAGAATGAAACCTACTGTTCTCATAGGTCATACCCTGAGGGGGAGGGGGTCATACCCTGATGCCCAGAAAATAATATGAGAACAAGTAATCCTAGAAAATAAAGTTACTGTCATGCAACCTCCATGCAATTCACAGAGAGGGCCTCAGGTTGCTGCTGGAGTGATGAGGCCAGGTATAAGGGTCAAGCTTAGTCCCACCTTTAATGTGTGACCAAGACATAACAGTATCCCAGTTTATCAGATCAGGCCTCTGACAAATGCAGGAGTAGGTTTTTTAATAAAAAATAAAAATAAAAAAAAACCCAAAAAAGAAACTGAGCTACAAGTAAATACATTGTAAATTATATTGAGTACCATATAATATTTAGTAATTAAAACATTCATCCAGGTGTAGTGGGTTGACCCTGGCTAGATGCCAGGCACCCACCAAAGCTGTTCTATCACTCCTCTCTGAAACTGGACAGAGGAGAGAAAATATAACAAAGGGTTCATGGGCTGAGATAATGTCTGGAAGCAATCATTCATCAAATACCATGATGGGCAAAACAAACTCAAATTGGGGATATTAATTGAATTTATTGCTAAAAAATCAGAGCAGGATAAGCAGAAATAAAATGAATCCTAAAAACACATTCCTCCCACTCCTCCCTCCTTCCCAAGCTCTAACTCATCCCTCACAAATGGTGCAGGGAGATGGGGAGTGGGGGTTAGGATCAGATCATCACAGGTTGTTTCTGCCACTTCTCAGGGAGAGGAGTCCTTCCCCCACTCCAGCATGGGGTCCCTCCCACATGCAACAGTCCTCTATGAACTCCTCCAGCATGAATCCATCTGCCGGGCAACAGTTCTTCACAAACTGCTGCAACATGGATCACTGTTCCACGGGGTGCAGTCCTTCAGGAACAGGCTGCTCCAGCATGGGTTCCCCACAAGGTCACAAGTCTTACCAGGAAAACCTGCTTCAGCATGTGTTTCTCTCTGTGGGGTTCTGTACAGAAGTCCCTACCAGGACTGCAACATAGCAACAAAATAGCTTATCTATAGATTGCAATGTAGAAGGAAAACAACCTCCCAAAGATATGTAGCATAATAAAAAGTACAAAGCAATAAATATATAAAGACTATTAAAAAAATAGTGAAATGTTAGTGTGATGTTAAGCTCATAGTAAGTAAAATCAAAAATGACCACAGTAATAGAAATCACATTTTTAAAGGTCAAAGTTTTCTATGAGATTAGTGCATAACCATATTCTTCAGTCTTTTCTCATCTTAGGAGTCATGAATTTCAGTCGAGAGTACACCTTAATCAAGACTAAACAATACTGCCATAATATTTTAGAATTATCACAGAGAAATCCTATAGACATAATTGGCCTTTGTAAGACAAGAGGATAGGCATTCAAAGTCCTTATCGGAACTGCTTTTCTACAATGCTATGAATTCAGATATTAAAAAGACTAGCTTTTGCCAATTAACTGGAACTACAGTGATTTCCAATATTCTGATATGAATCTTATGTTAGGTAGGACTTTTCCTAAGACAGTCAAGAGTCTGCACACTTTCATTTCCCAAAAGGTAATGGGTTTGCACAAGAGATATGATGAACTATGGTAACATAAAGATATATAAAACTAGAAACTGGAAGTATATCACAGTCTTTTGTAATGTATGCATTTCATACATCCTTATCACATTTACATGAGCTAGAAATGAGATACTGAAGGCAAGGCTTTTTAAACATTTTATTTATTTATTTATTTATTTTTGTTCTAAGCTTCTTCAGTTAAGATACCTCTTACAGACGGTGAATTTTGAATATATCTTTAAGAACGAAGCTAACAAAATGTGCAATTATATATTGCAAACTGACTTGGGATGGCAAATTTAAATACGAATCTTCTGGTAATAATTTTGCCTGAGTAATTTATCTGGTAATTCAGTGTTCACTTTAATGTCTAACTGGTAATTCTAGCATTGAAAGATTATTATGTGGACTACGTTACCATGAGATGCTCCTGCAGTAAAATAAAACAAATTTAAGAGGAATAATGCTGATTTAGAATCCAATTGAGGTAAACATCATCAGATCTCACATATTGCAGATCTCACATATCACAGGCCCCCAAATGTATCGGGGTGTCCTTTGTAAATGCAATGTTAGCATGTTTGGCATACTTGTGAATTTAAAACCTATTAAGTCAAGCTGTAAAACCTGTGCCTGTTCTCAGCAGTAGACTTGACAATAAATGCAGTGCATCTGAAAAGGAGAAGAATTAATTCCCTTTACCCTGGCTGTTGAAGCTGCACAAGGACACTGGGTATTTGCGTGGGCATGGCTGAAGAATCAGGAAGCAGAGCCTTGCATAGCAATGAAAGTTTTGTTCTACCAAAATATTCCCTTTGCCTTCAGTAAGGAGTTCAATACCTTGCAAAAGAAGAGGGGGGCAGCATTTAACTATCAAAACCTCACCTTTAAGTTTAATGTGCCTGTTAGGTCACTGAATTAGCTAACCTTCAAATATTTCCCTATACATAGATGTTTGAGTCACCTTGGATCTATCTGGTAGATACTTATGATAACAACCATGAAATCTCGCACAGGAAGAAACAACACCTTAGATTTCCACTCATTATTCTTCATTCACATCTGTCATCCTCAGTCTCTCAGCCTTTAGGATATCACTATCCATCTATGCATTTCTTGGGATACTTCTTTTGGGTGATGAATTAAGCTCTCTGACCAGAAGGGTACAGTGTCATGTTGCTATTTAAAATAAAGATTGTCTTGATGAGGTGTAGTTTGTCACAGAGACAGAAAGAAATCATTGTTAAATTTCATGGAAGGGGACCATGCCAGTGGGAATATCTTTAGGGAAGGTGAAAGAATGTGTCTTTCCGCTCTTTAAATCCATGCCACTAGTTATTACTGCTGGATTGGTTAAACAGGTCATGAAACCAAGTCTCCTTGCCTGTAACAAGCAGGTATGGTAAATGTTTTACAGTTTCATGCACCTACATTTTTTATGAACTTTTATTTTTTGATCTTTGACAATTACACAAAGGTTTAGTTTACTAAATAGTAAGAAAAAAACTGCAGGAAGCATCTTCAATTTCTTTTTTCTTTAACTGTCTCAAAAATCTCAATAATAGTTTTTGCATTTGAATCAAGTTTCTTGACAGACATATGGTCATAACAGAGAAATCACTCTAGTTAGTAAAGCCCTAAGCTAAGCCAAAAATAATTTGATCATTTGTAAATCATTTTCACTCAAATGTTTTCTCAATATGGCTTAATTATAATTCAACACAGTGTTAAGCTTCTGGGAAAAGACCTCCATTAAAAGGTACTTCCTGGGAAAAGAGGGAAATGGAGAGCTCTCAGCTAGCATTGCACTTTATTATTCACGTATAATTCTTCTGCACCACTGAACATCTGCTAATAAATTTGATTCAAGTTTCCATGATAGCTTTTGCCCTCATCATTCAATCTCTGCATGAGCTTGTATCTGATGAGAATTGATGGTATTTAGTTATTGCTGAGAATTCTTATCCTATTAAAAATTTAGCCCATAAAGTCATTAGGTAAATTAAAGTGTTTATAAAGAGCCCCCCTCCCCAATTCTAAAAATAAAATAATAATCTTGATTTAGAACAGAATTTCTATATATCCCTGAAGCTAACTGACAGATGGTCACCTTGGCTGTATGCTGCAGTAGTGCAACCATATATTTATTAAGTGTTTCTGATGCAGAAGGTGATCAAGAGCATCAGAAGCTATTACTTCTAACTTTGAGTTTTGTCAATCTTCTTTTCCTTTGTGCCTCCACATTTACAGATAAGCTAAATCCAGATCAAATATAAAGTTCTTTGGAACAAGTACAGATCTGTCATATTGATTTGGTGTATGACTTTGTTCCATATGCTACAGCTATTTTCCATGTAGTTGGACCACAGCATTGAGGGTTCAGGTTTCCTAAATTCATCCTGAGATCTTCCTATGAATCACTGTCTGGCCTTTAAAGGAATCAGTAGGATCAAGCTTATCAAAAATGCTCACCAATGTTTCTATTTAAGCCAAGAATTTGTAATTGAAACACCCACAATGGGTGAACATTCTTAATATTAACAGCCTTAATCATAGAATCATAGAATATGTAGAATTTGAAGGGACCCACGTGGATAACTGAGACCAACTCCTGGCCCTATGTAGGACACCCTAAGAATCACCATGTGCACAAGAGTGTTGTCTAAATGTTTCTTGTACTCTGTCAGGCTCGGTGCTGTCACCACTCCCCTGGGGAGTGTGTTCCAGTGCTCAACCACCCTCTGGGTGAAAAAACATTCTCCTGATACCTAACCTAAACCTCCCCCAACTTGATTTTGTGCCATTTTCCTGATCCCTGTCACTAGTCATGAGAGTGAAGAGATCAGTACTTGCCCCTCTGCTTCCCCTCACGAGAAACTTGTAGACTGCAAAGAGGCCTCCTCTCAATCTCATTTTCTCCAGGCTGAGGAAACCAAGTGACCTCAGCTGCTCCTCGTAAGGCTTTCCCTCCAGACCCTTCATGCATTCTTCTTCTTATAAATGCAGTAAAACTAACTCATTTTGTACCGTTATGTGACATTAAACTTTTGAATCTCTCAGAAAGGCTGAATATAAAATCAGACTTCCAGGATTGTACACGATAAAAGGGACTATTACTAAACCTAAACTAAACAATTAAAGCAATTAAATGCTTAATTTGTCCCCAGATATTTAATATTTATTGTACAGAACATCAGCATACATAGGAAGGGTAAGACAGTGTCAACTGGGTTCTGTCTACCCAAAAGTGCATCAGGAATAGTTAGGCACAGATACTACAAGTCTAGCTGAAGTGGCCATACACTGACCAGTGACTCACCCAGAAGGAAAATTCCCAGCCAAGAAGAGAGGGAATGTTTTCATACTCTTTACAGCTTCTCTTCCCTTTCCCAAAGTAAATAAAAATGCACAAGAATTGCAAGCAGCACTTTCCTTTCATCCTGATCTATTTATTTTATGGATACTCTAGCTTTCGTTATAAGACCATTCAACAACCTGGAATATATTACCTAAAATAATCATGTAATATTGCTGGAGCTACAGTACATTACTTACTGTGGCATGAGGAGGCAAAGGTTAATTATTGGACTGCACTATTGTCACAAGTTTTGCTGTCTGAAGTAGTGCTGAAAAGGTAATACATGAATTGCAATATGATTTAGCATATTTCATTTGGGGGCTTATTAAGTTTCTTTTTCTATTTTTGTTTTCAATTGCTTAGGCTTTCTTTTGCACACCTCTTTTATACTTTTTTTAGATTATTTTGCAACACTGACACTTTTGAAACACACAAAAGAAGAAAGTCAATTGCATCGGTAATTACTCTATCCCCTACTGTCTTTGAGACAGGTCATTTAGCCATCCTGTCTAGTATACATCTCTACACATGCAATTTTATTTTATTTTTAGTAGCATGTTGCAAAAACTATTATATTATATCCCTCCTTGGGATTATACTGCTACAGCAATATTATTAAGTTCATTTGGTTGTTTGACTTGACCCTAAAATTGTTTTACTCTTCAAAATTACTGTTAGGAGAAAAGATCTGAAGTCATTTGAGGTTTTGGTTTATTGCTGCTGTTTAATTATGTATTTGAGATCAAAGTACATTCTACTTAACAATAACTAGCCAGATCAGAAATTAAGAATCTATCTAATGTGAATCTGCTTGTACTTTGTGTCCACACCAACCCCACTGATCCTAGAATCAGCTTTTATGGAGAGATTGTAGGCATCATATGAACTTTTGTATAATGTGAGTATTTTTGCAGATATTGCATAAGAGGTCTGAATATAGTCTTTTTATGAACTTTCTTGATTTGCAGTTTAAACTAACTGTTTTATTTGTTGTACCATAGTATGCCTTTCTGGTGCATAAATATCTCGCACTGGTTTGATAATCTGTAAATTAAGCATCAATGTAATTAACTAGCCCACATTCAATGCTGGCTCCATTAGGTTTTACAATTAGAGGATACACATAGATCTTAATTAATCCAAATTTTTTTCCAGATATTAAGCAATTCATAAGGTGCAGATGAATTCATAAGGTTTCATAGTTGGACTTCACCAAATGAAATTGCATCAGGGACAGATCTCTAGTGGGTTTGATTTCCTACTGCCTTACTCCTATAGGCAATTACATTGATGCAAAGCGCAAACATTAATAAATCAGAATAATAACATTTTATACCCAGTTTGGACTTGGCTACATCTTTATCTATACAAAGTAATGAGTATTCAGATCTTTTCTTCTTTCTTTGATATAGGTGAAAGAATAGAGTAAGAAGACTGATCTTCTTAACAGTAGCTGTATAACATCTTTACACTTAGTGATGCACACAGTTTACTAGAAAATTAAATTCTGCTGTATCATTTCAAAATGGAGGAAAGGCAGAGGGTCTGCAAATAGTTGCACCCATATGAAAAAAATTCATGTATTTAACATCAGAAGATTTTCCTCCAAGATACTATGGTGATGTTCACAGCCAGTTTCTGGCTATTCTGCAATATTTCTGTGGCACAGGACATTGAATTGATGGAATACAATTTGTCCTGACTAGTGCAAAGAGTTAAATGCTTTCTAGAATGACCCTTTTCTCAAACACAGACTGTTTATTTAAATTTGTCAAAAAGTGATAATGGAGGACTTGTGAAGGAACAGTCCCTTTTATTTACACATCTGGCATTCTGGGAATCAGTTACTAGTAACTACAAGCAATTATGATAAAAATGCCATTTAGGAAAGTTTCTAGCAGTAATGATAATGAAGCAACGAAATAGCTTGTCTGGGGACGTTGTGGATTCTCCACTACTGGAGGTCTTTAAGAATAGGTTAGGCAAACATCTGTCTGGAATATCAGCACAGACACATCTTTAGTGGGGAAGTAAAATCATAACAAAGTGCCTTTGCTTAAGGTCACAGCCTGCCCTAATACAAGGAAAAATAGAGGTTGTAATGCCACTGTACAAAATGGGACCAGCTGCACGGACTCTCTACAGGTCACTGACAATATCTCCACATGCAACGATTTTTCTCTGACATGTAGAAATGGTTAAGCAATGACAGTAGCTCCATGGGTATGCACTTTATGTTGTAGTGTGAAGGTTTTTTGCAACATACTGAAGTCCTTGATCTGCACAGGGATCTGGGGAGGCACAGTACTGCCACTCAGGCAACAAAGGAGGATGGTTGTGATCTTACTTCTCTGCCCTCTCTTTTGAAGAGCAGCCCAGCTTGCTGCCCTGCCTGTCACACTGAGTACTGCTTCCAGATTTTAGTCCTAAAAATGAACATTTTTATAAAATATGCAAGAGAACGTTTACAATGGTAGTAATCCAGCAAAGTATTCATATGAATAATTAAACTGAAACTACAATTGTCAGAAGCATGAGCAAAGTGTATGTTGTTCACTATTACCTATGCATTTTCTGTTCCTCTCCTGGGCTACTCTCAGTTTGACAAACCACAGTGAGGTCTTGACTCTATCCACTTCTAGGATCACTCCAGAAGAGCCTCCTAGTGCACACTGTGGGCAAACATCATAACACTGACAACATTACTCAGTAGCAAAGAGAGCTGGGAGTGCTTTCTGAAAGGGTGAATGAGGTGCTAGTGTGCAGCAGGGGATTCCTTTTCAACTGCAGACTACAGCCATAAATTTTCTTTTGGACACAAGCTGAATATTTTGGGGTTTTTTCCCTGCTCAATACAAGCCTAGAGAAGGCAACTCATAGTGGGTAAATTAGGCTCTGGATAGGAAGGAGTCCCTCCCTGCTGCCCGCAGAAGATGCCTAAACAACATTCAGTCTCATTAAGCCAGAAGTCCTGTGTAGTTTTACAGAGTTTAGATTGTTTAATAGTCACTGCTTCACATTTCTGCTCTTGCACTACCATTCCTTTCCTCAACCATCTTGTATTCACATAGGCTCATGGGGTACCAGGTTAGTAGGAGGACACAAATTAAAATTAACTTTTTTGTTTAAAGTTGGTCAATTTTAACAGGTCATTATCTGTCCACCAAAGATCATAACAAATATTTACTCCATCAAAAGTGGAAATGCCTGTAAAGACCCACTGGCAAAAAGGAGGAGAATGAACTAAAATACCTGTAAAATGTGTGAAGTAACAGCATTTTCCTCCTCGGATCCATTCCAAAAATTTCAGTTACTGTCCCTTATGCCCCATATATCTGCTTTCTTCATGCTTTTTAATCCCTAATGAAATTGCCTCGGTCAAATGCCTGTAATTCAGACTCTTTGCATCAGACCAAGAAGCTTAATTCTCATAAACCAATGAATCTCAGTTGCACTGAAATTTCGCTGAAGACATTGCAGGTGTAAAAATGATGTGAGAGAAGAATTAAGCTCTGTCCTAAAGTACTGATTTATTTACTGTGTACAAACTTTAAAACATTTATTATTTATTGATACAGACATGCAAAATATCCTCTTTCTCTCTGCTTTTGCAGAAATTTGGATCGCGTTATTTGCTTGTTCAAATATAATCTGTGATTGCATTCAACAAATAATATGAGAGATAATTTAGAAATTTTTTTCTCAGTTTATTTAACATGAAGAGGCTCACTCCCTTCTACCAGTGCTTTGCAAGCATTTTCCCATATCTTATCTGATACTTTTGATTTAATTGAGAAAAGTCACTCTAAAATAATGACATTTGCATGCTTTTGTAAAAAAAAAAAAATGTAATTAAGACTATGTAAAGCAAAGAAAAAACAACAACAATCACAAAAGCAAAACCAGCAGAACAAATTTTGAATGCCCAGACAGAACAAAGGCACCTGTATGTCTACCATAAAAAAATGCCACAGTTAACATATAGGTAGGTGACCTGTAGATGATCTAAGTTTAAAGAAATTGCATTACAGTATCTTGAGGGGGTGGTGGTGTGGAAATAAAGGAAAGAGGGAATGAAAGAAAGCTGTTCTAACTCCCAAAGGTTTATTCATAATGAAATAATTTTACACCACTCTTATCTCAAACATTAAAAATGGGTCATGGGCTTAGTGGAACATCACTGAAGAGGATGTAAAATGTGCTGAAATCTATTTCTGTATCATCAATGCTACAAATAAGGGGGAAAAAAATCACCTTCATATAAAGTGTTTGCAGCACTTTATGATATAAACCAGGAAAAAACTCTGAGGAGTCAGTGGGGGTCATTCCATTGCCTATGCTGTCCACAGGCAATGGATCAAGCCTCTAAAGTTGAAGCCATTGGCAGCTCTCTGACTACTCATCAGCAAAGTTGCGTCTTTTGAATCGTCAGAGTTAATGCCAACAGTGATTGCTGCTGTGCTGTCACCTGTACAAGCCAGTAGCTCTTCTTGGAGGGAGAAGAAAGAACTCCTACTTAGATTAGATTAAAGATACCATGCAAAGGAATTGGTATGAACAGCTTCAAGATACACAAACCTTTATCTGCCTTTGTAAACTACAGGACTTCTGAATGGCATTAGACAATTGAATAGGGAGCCAGAACACAGACCTACTGGTTTTCTTTTCATGCAAAGGCCTAAGAAAAAGCTTTTCCCATCAAAACAGAATGACAAGAAAAGATGCAGAGTAGTTTGTGTGTCATCTATATATAAGATTTGTCCTCCAATCTTCAATATGTTATGAAAAAGGAAATGTGACCTTTTTGTGAGCACAGAGTAAGGATGCCAACATGATTTCACTCAGTTAGAAAACATCTTTTTGTTATAATATGAGACTAATGCCAACTAGGCAGCTTAACCCCACTGAAATCCAGGGTACAGTTGTCAGGGGACTGAAGGAAAAGAAAAGCATGAAAATATTGTCTGACCTAAAGTAGAATGATGGAAAACAAGTAAGCTCCTTTAATCATCTTATTGTGTTTACTCTTTGCAATTAATTTCCCCAGAACCATGTCTGTTATTGCTAAAAATGGTAACTATGCGCAAGAATAGGTAGAAGGAATAATGTAGCTATGTTAAAAGAAAAATCAGTGATTTTTTTCAAATTAGAAACTTCACTTTCATTTCAATTCCATTTCTAAGAATATATTATACCACAAAAAACCTTACTTTTTTATTAGTAAGACTCAAACAGTAAACATTTTGTTTACCTGCGTAGAGCATAAGTTGATGTCCCAGAGTGTGAAAATCTCACTCTTATTATTTATTTGTTGTTGTTATGACATCCTTGTCTCTGTTAAGCACAAGGTCTTAGTCCTTGTGTACCCATGGATGGGTTAAGGTGATGTCAGTGTTTCTACAATGTGCACATGTTGTAGTCCTTTGAAATTCTGACACCCTTTCATGCCCTAGTACATACTGTACAGCAGATATACAGCAAAAGGGAAGACATATATATTATATGCCCTTGGTCATTTTACTAAGTTGGGTGCTGACAGCAGCAACAGAGACCTAGAAGAAAAATGGTCACATCAAGTGATCATTTTCAGAAACACTTCAGTGTGCAGTGATGACTAGTTCTCTGCCTGGATTCTACCTGATTGCATATACAGGGTCAGGTAGTCAACATATGTTCTGCTAACAAACACTGTGCAATCAAAGGTAGATTACAGAAGGAAAGAGAAATAGGAGCTTTTATAGAGAGAGAAGAATCATCAACAAATTCTCCTAAAGAAAAAAGAAAATATTTCCTTATTTTCTTCCCTTGCTTATTTCTTCTATCCTGTTTTTAGCCGTATTTCTTTCCCTTGAAAGAAATACTTTCTCAGATTGCTATTCTGAAATGCCAGTAAAATTTGTAGATTTTTCAAACACTAAAAGCTATTCCTTTGATTAGGATTCTACTTTTTGTTATATTTTACTTAGAAAAACGGTTCTAAGAAGCCTTGACTGGCAACACAAAGAAACAGCTTCCCCATCTAAAAAGTGCATTATAGTATTTGTCTTTACACAATATTGTAACCTTCATTAAAGCACCAGATTTTGCTGCTGCCTAGATTGCAGAGGACCATAGTAATTCAATTGTTTTATCATGTAATCACAGAATCACAGAATGGGTAAGGTTGGAAGGGACCACAGTGGGTCACCTCGTCCAACGTCCCTGCTCAAGCAGGGTCATCCTGGAGCACATTGCACATGCAATTTGGCATGTTCTCAGAGAAACAATTAGCCCACTCAAGGGCATTATTAGAAACATAAAAACAGCGTCATACATCATCCCAAGTGGTGCATGTTTATCAGTCCTTAAATAGCTGTACCTGGGAGTAAAGGTTAGACAGTTTCCCCTTTTGATTTAGGTTATCATCCTGTTGTGCTGCTCTGTCTGATCAAACAGTGCATATCTTTTTGACTTCAAGCTTTAATTTCATAGTCCCCCCATATTTCTTCAAAAATCTCAGATAGGTTGCTTCAAAAACTTTTTTTCACAGAAAATCATGTCTGTGCTCTTCTGTTCTTTCTGCACCTATTATTATTAATCCTATGTTCTAAAATGTAGTCCATTACTGATGAAGTCACTTTCCTATGCTGCATTGTTTATCCATGCTATACTACTATTGCCTATGTATCTACGAAACATTCTAACTTTGTTTAATTTACCTGTTTGAGATTTTACATTTGTACTGAATCCTGACCCGGAAACAGAACTGTAACTTGTATTATTACATATCAGAACACCAAAAAGTGCACTAGTTCAGTTGCATCTGCATTAGCAAATAGCATAGCACAGTATGTTATGGACTAATCTGTGGAATAAAATAGTTGTTGGCAAAGACCCAACATCCATACTACGTATGTTCTATGGCAGGGGGATTACTTCAGACGAGATCTCATATGGCTAGTATCAGGTGAATGTCCATTTGTGATTGGAGTGTATTAATCTGATCCATACCTTCTTCACATCTTCCAGTTTAGTTTCAGATGACAAGTTTAAAAAAAAACCACAAACAACAGTTAATGCCCTCTAAGATCACTCCACAATAAATGGAACTCACTGAAGAACATCCAAATCTTAAATGCTGGCAAAGAACAAGAGCGTCATAGAGTGTCATAAGGTACTTCTTATTTTAGCATTTTTGTTAATTTTTATAGTGTAAGTGAAAGCTATTTTAAGACTATTTCATGTGCTACTTCAGAACAACCACATGTATGGTTGTTCTGCAAATGTCGGCAAAGGCACTAATTTGTTTCAAAATAATTTTAATGTTGCACAGTCAGGCAAGTTGTTTCAAAACCCACAGAGAGTCCTGTAACAGCCAATTAAAGATTTTTTCAGAATTCTGCCTGCAGCAAAATCATCTTTCTGGCCATTTGAATGTTATTACATCTCCTGCATCTAAGTATCTCAGAGGGAAACACTAAAAATAAAGATGATATCAGATTAGTATCAAGAATCAGCAGTGGTCTTTAAGGTCAAGAAGAGTATCATCAGAGATATGAGCAATGGGTATTTTATTTTTTCAAGGTTTGCATCTGCATGAATTACTTTATAGAGCTTTGAGCATATTTTATAATATTTTAGGCCCTCATTCAACAACAATTTACAGACATATTTCACTCTACATTTCTGAATATTCCCATAAGGCTGCTTCAGATGATTCACATCGCAAATATTTAATATATCAGAACTATTAATCTATCAGAATATATGTTTTCCCCCTTCATTTTCTATTATGCTTTTTTCAAGATAGCTCAATAGATTATTTCTTGTAAAAGCTACCATAATCAAAGTAAAGTCTTTTTTAATTGTAGCTGAATAAAGGGTCCCTAATATAGCTAATATCCAGTATTCATCACAAAACAAGTATGTGACTAAATACACTGAAAAGCAAACTGCAGCTGTAAGCTGTATGCAGAAAACTGTGGGACTTGAGCTAGTGTAAAGAAAGAGAATAGGATACAACTCCTGATGACCGTCTCCACCACTTATGGAACCCCCACCAGAAACACCACAGTGAGCTGGTAATTAAATAGGGTAAATCTCATAATAATTAAAATAAGAACCAGTGCAATATTTTGAATTTTATGATAAAATAATGTAAATAATAAAATGGGACTAATTTCCAGAAAGTGTTTTAGAGAGATTCTGTTTTAATTTGGTATACTGCAACGTCATAGTGAATACTTTACTGAATAAAAATGGAAACTTCAACCTTATACCATTTCATTCACATGGGGGTTATAAACTGTGCTGCTGTAAAAGCTGATGATTCACAATAATCCTGTGACAAGTTTCATCAGAACAATCATAAATAATCATGTGTTGTGAATAATGCAGCCACAGGTTGATTTGGTGCAAATCCATGAGTACATTTCAACATGCTTGGACAGAAAGAGTCGATGCTTTATGAATCTGTACAACACAGTGTCTTGATTTTCTGCAAGTTAATCCTATTCAGACAATACTATTCAATGTACACCCACACACAGTAATAACATCAGAACATTAAACACCAGTATAAGACTCAAAAATCCTTTTATGACACAAAACTTTGCAATTTTCAGTCTTGAAAGGAGTATTTCTTTATTACCACAGCTGAGAGCAAGCTTGCACACACTGACTGTTTTAATCAGGTCAGAGAATGGTAGTTTATGTAAAAAAATGATGGGTTTGTATGTGTGCATAAATATACACATGTGTGTTCATCTATATTTTATGCATATATTTAGAGTAAGATTAGTATCAGTACTGTACACAGTCACTGTGAACAGAGCAAAGCAATGTATAAAATTTAGGAAAAAAGTGATGTAGAGATTTTTATATGTGGAACTGTTGGCTTTTCACTGAGCCTTTTTTATGATATTTACTAGCAAGAAAAAATACTTGAGGTAAAATATATACTAAGAAAGAAGGTAAACCATGCAGAATAGAGATGAATTACAAACAAGTAATTTCTAGGAGGACAATCATACCCCTCAAACATCTGAACAATGGGTTTAAACAATCAGCTAAGGCCAAATGTCTCCAATGTTTGAAAATATAAGAAAACAGCTAAGCACTCACAGAACTAGAGTTATAGCTTAAGTTTAACTCTAGGCTTGTCATACAGTTGTAGAATCATTTAGGCAGGAAAACACTTTTGTGATCATCAAGTTAACTGTTAACCCAGTGCTGCCAAGTTCATAACTAAACCATTTCCCCAAGCACCAAAAAACCCACACCTTTGTCTGTTTTGTCTGCTTGGGTTTCTATGATCACAGTTTAGGGCTCAGTCTAGAAGAGGACACTGGTTTATCATCAAGTTTGTCTGGAAAAAAAAAAAGTTAGTTGGTAGAGACTGATGAGATAGGTCTACTGGATATGCTCAGTTAAATTCAAGTCTCAGCACGATACTAGTCCAGGATTTGAGCTCAGATTTTCAGAGGCTTTGGATGAGATTTAATTCCTGAAGTGGGGTAGGCACCAGAAGGGCTAGTGAGCTGACTTTAAGTCTAGGCCAAATACGATATGATGAGCCAGGGTTAATGTGATCAATAGCAACAGCCTCTGCATTGAGGACTGAGGAGAGCAGGAGTTACTGTACTGTGTTTAAAGCCAGCTAGGATGGGATTTGACCAAGACTATAACATTTTTAATACTGTGGGAAATTTACACTGTGTGTCTTAATCTGTTAAGGATAACATTTAATGATTGCGAGGCCTATAGACAGGTTTCTGTCAGTATTAGTCATAGTTTAAATAGGACCTTGGAGAGTTCTGAAATCAGAAATGGAATATTAAAAATGCATAAAATCAATTCTTTCCTGTTCTTGTCACAGGGATTATGAGAAAGATGAGATTAAAATCTAATGTTTATTTTCTTATTATTGTCTGTTTTTCTGTAGGGTTTTCCATTTCGGCTAGGAATGGACCAAAGATTTTCCAAGGTATAATTCTTCCCCTCTCAAACACACACAAACACAGACACACAGACACAGACACACACACACACACAATAATAATTTTAAAAGAACCTAAAACATCACATCCTAAAAGAAAAGAGAATGAGGAGGTCAGAAAGCAAATCACTTGCAAGCTGCAAACAGAACTAATTTTCAAGACTCCTAATTCAGTGTCATGGCCTTTCTGCTTCTCTTTTACCACTCCTGGAGGCAAAGGAAGAAAAATTACATAAAGGACCATAGTTACATTTTACCCCCTTGGAAAGTAGAATAATTTAGTTTGCAAATTTTAATTATGTCCCATTTTTTTTCACAGTTCTGTTCAGCACTCTCGTCTAAAAAATCTTGATTATTTTTAGTACAACATAAGTTCCATAAGCTTTCTATAACTTCTTTTCACTGTATATAACAGATCCTTTAAATGTTAGATTTATATGTCATCTGGATAAGTCTATTACCACCAATAAGGTATTAACATCCTTTGTACAATTCATTCCTAAGGCCTAATTCAGAAAAAATGAGGCCTGTTTGAGGAGCAAAGTCTGACAATAAAACTATGATGACTATTGTTGGTTGTTCTTTGATATATTACTGTTATTAAAACATAGCTGGGCAATACTTTTCAAACATAGATCTGGGGTTCAATTTCTTATAACTTTGCCAAATTTAAACCCATTATGCTGAAATTTGCTGTGGCAGAGCTGTGGCTCATGGTAGACAAGAAAATTCATCAAACGTGAGCAACTAAATGATGACAACTTGTCTCCCTACCTCTACTACTATCACTTACTCCATCATTTCAAATTTGACTAATGAATTTTCAGTATTTTTTAATTTTTCAGTCCATGCACTATTCTTTATTTAAAACATAGATACTATTCCACAGTATTAAAAGAAGATGTGAACTTGCAGCTGTCTAGGAAGTCCTAAAACAACATTCTGATGATTACCTTAAGAACAAGTTCATATGTCTGCATGGATAGAATCTGAGCAAAGACCACTGATTAATGCATAGTACCCTGAGCACAAGATAAGGGAGAAGTCCTATGGAAAAAGTAGCATGTGATCACTTTAATTATGGTGATAAGAAATTAACAGATCTTAGGTAAAGTTGCAAAGGCAGCCAGCTTTCCTCAGTGTTGAAAAGTTCACCTTTGCAAACCCTTTTGCCACAAGCTTTTCTCAGGATGAATTCCAGGACAATATATTATCCCTAAAGTATTTTAAATATAAAACTTGCAATTTGGAAAAAAAAAAAAAAAAGGATCTCTCTAAGCATCTGTTCATAAATACTTTTTGTGCTATCTCAGTTAAAAAGAGTATCCATTTCATTGATTAGTATTCTGCTCTTATGTTCTCATCTAGATTCTGCAAAAAAGCTTAATCAAACTGGATGTTCCATGAATTTAAGATCTGTTATCCACGTGCATGCTACATTGGCGCATCCCAGCTGAGTGGAAGAAAAGTAAGGAGAGTAAAATGGAGAAAGTTATTGACTTAATATCAGTCAAGTTATTTGATTTGACTTTTCTACCACCTTCGCTGTGCTCCAGAGATTCTGGGTGAAATAATATATGGTCCCCACTTGCTTTTCATCTTTCTTCCCAGAGTAGCTTCTAATGAGAGTAACAACAGGAATGAATAATAATCAGAAAGCTGCAAATTTAAGAAAAATCCCTCATGTGAAAGCTTTTCTCTCCAGCTTCAGCAGTATTTAAATAAACACCATGTATATTTGCATAAATATATATAGATATATAAATAAGACATAAAGCTCGTAGACATAAAGCTAGCTTTCTGTCTTCAAACTAAATCTCAATCAAAGAAAAAAAGAGGAGAGGGAGAGAGAGGGAATGAGCAGAATATACAAAGAAGGTTTTTTTAGTATTACTTATACCTTCTTTGGTATTACCTATACCTTCTTTGGTATATATTATATATCCAGGTACTTTTTCTGACCACCTTCTCAGTAGGATATCTGAGGGAAGAATGAGGAATTACTATTTCAATAGAACAGTCTGGAGTATCCTTTAAAATCCAAAAGTTTGATTATTCTTCACTAAATAGTTTATTCAGCAAAGATCATGGCTAGTATATATACTTAACTAAGCTAACTTATCTAAAACAACTTCTCTGCTGTTCCAGGTCAGGTGAATCAGTTGTAACAAATTTTTCTGTTCATATACTATTGACTTGCCTCAGAAATGCAACCTTAATCCCTATTTTTATCTACAAATGCTAGGTAACCTGGATATGTGCCTTAAAAGCAATAGAACATTAAAAGTGGATTTTGTGGATATATTCTGTTGCAGAATTAAATTCATTGGGGAATCCTCAAATGTAGGTGTCTAGTCTCATTTGAGACATTGTACAATATTCAGAACACATGCAGGCACCTGGTGGATTGACACAGGAATTAGGGAGCATCCATGTTCTTCAAATGCAGCAGCTGCAAAGCAAGTGACATAATCTAGGTGGGGATGCGTGAACAACTGAATTGTGAGCAGGAGCTGGTATATAAGTCATTATATTCTTAGGAAATACAGAAAGATGTCTTTGGAATATACCTGCAAAGAAAATGATAATTCATTACTATAGAAAGCATAAAGGTTACAAATTTTTTTCCTTACAGTTCTGTAAAATAGAAGCTTTCCTGTATTTCATTTTAAAGAAATATATCCTTTGAAAATTCTTAGTCCATTTTTTTAGGATACTGACATAAACAGTGCTTTGACTTGGCCCTCCCCACCTCATTCTTACACAACAGAACTGTATCCCTATACTATTACCAGGGCAACTTTCCTTGTTTCCATTGCCTGTGCATATGCCTCTTGCCCTTGAGTTTGGCCATCAGATCCTGACTCAGCTGTGCTGGTCTCTTGCCTTCCTTGCCTGGCTTCTTGTGCCTGGGCTTCACTAGCTGTTGTGTTCTATGGAAGATGTCCTAATAATCTGCCAGCTCTGTCCTGCTCCCTTGTGCTCATGGACAGTTTCCCAGGAGTGTCCTATTGACTAGCTCCTTGAAAAGCTGGATGTTTGTGTTTCTTAAGTTATGGGGCCTAACTCTACTCCTTGCTTGACCCATAAACACCACTTTTGTGTGATCACTGCAGCCCAGGCTGCCTCCAACCTTTACATTCCCAGTTGGCTCACTTATATTCATGACTATCAGGTCCAGTATCACCTTCCCTCTGGTAGGACTGTCTATTGCCTGTCTTAAGAAGTTATCATCCAGGCATTCCAGGAGTCTCTTGGGTTGTCTACAGATTTGTATTTTTGAAGATTTAGAGTTAAAGAAGCTGTTTCTTCCAAATGTGCGTCATTGTCAATATATTTAGTAATTAAAATTAAACAAGACTTAAAATACAACAGTTATAAGAGATTTCTTTTATTACACATGGACCTTCCATTACTCTGCAATTCTATCCTTGGTCTTTGTTTTGTTTTGTTTTAAATTGAATACAAATAACAATATATTTTCAACTTGAGTTTGGAGTCACTTGCCTTGAGGTAATTTGTGTCACAAATTTAACATTATTTAAATGGAGTTTGGGATTTTATTTATTGTTAAAAATTTAAATATTTAAATGCTATTCACCAAACCCTTTTACTGAAAGTTTAAATGATAAATATTTAAATCAAGTTTATTTAAACATAGGTTTGTTTTCTTAATATACGCACAAGGAAACACTGATCGTTTAAAAAGAGCTTTCAGGAGAAAGACTAACAGATTACAGATCTTCACATTGTGACTGAACACAAAGAATTTGAATCATTCTATTTGTTTCCTTTAAACATAATTTACAAGCATTAGTTTGTTCATATCTGTCCCAATATAATTACATTAAGGACATAGATTAACAAATTAGAGTAATTGAAGTTTGCAGTTTAAACTCTGATTTGTCAGATTAGTTCAAATCAAAAGGAAATTTCTGAGGAAAGCATGTTTCTGACCACTACATGATAGGAGAGGAGCTGCGGAAAAATGTGAAAGAAGGAAAAAAAAAGGGGGGAGGGCGGAAATTAAGGGGTCCAAAAAAGAGATAGGACCTTTCTCTAACAGCATAGGTCTTTCTTGTAAAGCAGTTCCCTCCAGGTGTGATGGTCCCTGCAAAGAGAAATGCTATATATGGATGAAGAACTCCAGGAGATGGAGGGGAAATCCATTCCTGTGAGTAGAATTTTTGCTGCTTTTTTCCCCTCAAACAACACAAAATCAGTGAGTCATCATTACAAAGCAGTGTTTTCTCTTGCACTGTGATAAAAAGTTGCAGAGATGCCTTGTCAGGATGCTAAGAAGTTCCCTACTGAGTTCTTCTTCTGTTGTGGTTGACTTTACTTCCTGTCATTCTACACTAGAAAGATTTCTTAAACAGACAAGAACAACACATCAATGAAATGCTGATCAGTCATGAATTTCAGAAAATATCTCCAAAGTAGTATTTGAATAGACATAAATAAGACACAGTTATGACTAAATTTCGGGCTGAGGTCTCCTCATACTCCTCAGTGCCAGTTTCAGCAGCAGAAAAATGAGATTATGCTGAATCACAGCGTAGCCACTCAGGATTTCCCAGCCATCAGATCATTCTGTCAAAGTGCAGAACAATGAGCCTTCATAACTAATCCAAGCTCACCCCACCAACTGCCAAATACACACTTTCAGCATATGATTCCATCATTTAAAAACTAGTCTAACACTATTGCTTGTAACAGCCCCCTGCAGCCTGGCACCCTCTGATATAATCCCACTACTTGTGCCCACAGAAATGAAGACTACATCATGTACTGTTTGTGTATGGGTGCTTTGATAAAAATGATAAATAGTGGGAATTTGCTCTTGTGCAAGGTTAAGGATGCCAAAGGAATTTTGATTTGAGTCTCTAGAGTAAGATATCAGAGTCCAATTGGAAGCCAATGACTTGTTCAGTGTATCTGAATGTAAGTCTGTGTACACATGGCAATTGCTTTGAGTTGAACAAAAGCAGACATGAATATTGTTATGAGAATAAGTCAGTACTATTATTCTCTGACATATAACTGTGCTTCTTTGGAAATATAAAAAAAATATAGCATTTTAATGAGACAGTAAAGAACTGAAGTGCAATTTAGAAAAACAATCAAAAGCAGAGAGACAAGAAAAAACAAGAAGGTTTGAAAAATTATACTTTGGAATGAAACAAAACTAAAAATGGAGCAAAAAATATGAAAGGAGTGCCCTCATTAGAAGGTCAGTAACACCCAAAATAAAAGTGAGATATAGAAATAGGGAGAAAATTCAGGACAAGGTAGTCTTTCAGGCAAGTAAATTTGTGTATCTTATGGCATATATAAAAACTAGTGACAGATTTGGATAACTGACAAGCCAGGACACCACTTTATCATCTTGATAGAAATACAGCCTCTGGCTAACACAGTATGATGATAAGCACTCTGAATTGCAAAGCAAGAAATGGATAAAAATTAGACCAGAATTTCTTGAACTTCTAAACATGCTTCTAGTTAAATTCAAATGGGGAAAAGAGCTGTTCTGATTTCATCTTATAGAATTTTACAAAAGTCTGGCTTTTCTTCAGGAAGAACCATATTTTTCATTTGGTCATTTATCTTGCTGACATTGTTTCTTATTCCTTGTAGATCAATCAAACATTTTTTTTAAACAGAAGAAACATAATATAATAGTATATAAAATAGTAGCACTAACATAAAATAGAAACAAAATTATTTCTTAATTAAGAAGGCACTATCCATTGTCATGACAGGTGAACTTGCTCCTGTGGATGCACAAATGCACTTATATCTGTTTTAGGGAAAGTACTTTATCAGAAAAACAGAACACATGTAAAGAAAATAAGATGACTGTGTAAAGGAATAGCTCTGTACTGCTGTGTTTTTAACCAACAAGTAAGATATATGTAACAAAGGAGAGCATTTTGATCTGTTCAGATTATTGTTCCTCTTGCTGGAGACAGTTTCTATCATAAGCAACATCTTTAGAGAGTTGATGGGATTTTTACCTCCATATAGAGTTTTCTTTTTCCCATCTATAAAAAAGCACATTAAAAATAAAATAAAACACATCAGTTCTGCAGCTGCACACTAAATAACAGGCTAAATGGCTTTAATTTAGGTGACAAATTGGTATAATAATGCAATGTCACCCTCTGAGACTGCCTCACCGAACAACTGACCCCTTGAAAAAGGAGAAGTTATAATCACTTTTTTCTTTGGAAATCTCTCAAAACTTGTGTTGAACTTTATTCCTTTTACTTCTTTGCTCTTAGCATGTCGGTAGAGTAACAATGAACCCTATATCATATCTCTCACTACTAAGAAATCTTTAACATTGTTTACATCAGTGAAAAAAAAAGTTCAATGTGTGAATTTGCAGATGCTTCGGAATCTTAAATGTTTTGTAATATGGTGATGGCAATCAGAAGTAAATGGACTCTGGTGCCCTCCATTCCAATAAATATGACCTAATTTTTACTGCTGATACTAGTTTTAATTGCAATTACTTTTTTTTTAATCAGTGAATGAGATATACATGAAGTAAAAAACAATGTAATGGATAATCAAATGAACCTGGCTTAACCCAGAGCATCTTTCCAAGAGGACTGGGCCAACCACCTCTTTTGTGGCATTTTTAGCAGGCTATTCTTGCTTTTGGCTGCAGTGTACAAGGCATAATGAGAACAAAGAGTATCCTGTAAAAATGGAAGCAAGATCCTATCTGAATTACAAGCTAGTATGCCAAATGCTAATATCAGTGGCTACTACTTTTCTTTTAAAGGAGTCAAATTTAGGCATTAGCTGGAAATAAAGGCATGCGTATTACTTTCAAAATTGGATGTCATTTAATTACATTTTATCCCACTTTCAATTCTCTGCCATTAGCTTTAGGTAAAAGGCTTTGAATTTATATTCTTACACTGCTGTTCTCTACCACCTAAATGATCATGGTTTTAAGTAAATATGGATGCACAGAAAATCGGGAAAAGCTAAAAATAATTTGTCCGGCATCTCAGTACCCCCTGACATACCCATGAAGAAATGCTCTTTAGAGATGAACATTGATGATATCACTATTTATTTTGAAAGGAATTTGACATAACATTGATGTATGTAAATGTTTTTTTTTCATGTCATTCCTTTCTAGACAGTGTTTTTATCATGAGCCCATGAGGAAGTTTCACCACCAGAGTAGACAGAGTTGCCAGGAAACCCTGAATCCCATGTAGGTGCCTCTCAGCCCTACTTAATCCACAGGGGCTTTGAGATGCCTTATGCTCCCTGAGTTGTTCAGAAATTGGTTTTAGACAGGGAATTTATTGAGATCTGCCTCATTTAGTATCTACAAAGAACTTAGTATCTTGCAAAGAACTATACGCCATACTATTCTGATTAACTTTGTGCATCACTCTGCTTTTTTTTTTTTTTTTTTTAATACATGAGGATGTGATCTGGTCCATGAAGATTAGCAAGGCTTGCAAGAATAAATCTCAGCATACCCTATTCTGTTACAAAATCTATGCACATAAACCAGTAGAGGCTGTGCCTCCACGTTTTACCCCCCACCATCTGTATCAATAGAGAATTCACCCCCAGTGTGTAAATGAAAAATGATGTTATCATTACAAAAGATAAATTTATAAGAGGTAAAGACATCTTATTTGCAGACTTTTTGAAGCCTTACTTGAGCACTATATGGTTTACAGGTTTTGGGGTTTGGGCTGGTTTGCTTTTTTTTTTTCATTTTCACTTATGACTTTGAACTAAGAAAGAAAAATCTTCTAAATAAATGAAAAGAAAAAGTGCTCAAGGTACTGTTTTTCATTGAAAAAAGTATTTTTTTTCTGTAAATCTTTGTTAGGTGTCTTCCTTGTGAAGAGTGTGTACAAGTCTGCTTTTACAATATAATGTCTTTACTTTGGTAAAATCACTAGTTTTCAAGAAAAAATTAAGGATTAGTTTACCTTTAATGTAGGCACTGGGAAAAAAATTAGATAGTGGGTAGAGATTACCACTTTTAATATGTTTTCCCTTTGGTGTCAATTATTTCAAATCCATGTTTCAGTTATTTCTGTAAAGTGTGGTAGTCATTTAGACCATGAATACCCTTAAAGAGATCAAAGACTACCAGAAGATTGATACATGCTGCAAAAATATATTCTTTTGCTTTCACTTAGTCTTCCCAGACTCTTAAAGCAAAAGTGTCAGCAGACACTTTTATGCACTTATTATGCACTACTGGCATAATAAGTGAATGCTTTTGTGTCTTTAACTCTTTGGATTTTAGATTTGAGCAGGATCACTGCAATGTAGAATAAACCACCTACAGGTAAGAAGCCTGACAATATAGATATCCATTTTATTTTTAGAAATGTAAACTTAATAATATACTGAAATTATATTTGGCTCACTGGTGGGGATAAAAGAGGTTGTTTAAGCTCTGGGCTCTGATGAGATCTGAGATTTGGTTCTGAGCCTTCAGAAAACCCAAATCCTTGGAGATTAGTCTTCTTATGACAAAAACCCTCCTGTCTTAATGCAGAATAAGCACAGCAATGGTCAAAATTCCAGCAAGTATCATTGTCATCCACATTAGCAGTTTTCAGACTCATACATTTTAATTGTGATGCTCAGCATCCTCTGATTCTGAAGTCTACTAATTATGTGTTTGAATGCTTCAAAAGCAGTAGTCGCTTTTAAAAACCTGGTTGCATTTTCTATGCATCAGCTGCATGCTGACTCCCTGCAGCTGATGCTACATGTGAGTAAAAGTTGTGTCAGTGTTGAGGACTTTACAGACCAGTGAGTAGATGAAATAGTTTAGGTACATAATATGCAGAATGATGATACATTTATAGGTTACAGAAATGTTCCAGACAGAGAAGCAAAAAAGAAACATAGAATGGTTGAAATGTCCTCATACAGGATTAAACAGCTGAGAAGAGGTTGCTTGACAGAGGAAGAAAGAGAACAAATCCAGTAAGCTTCAATATGTAGTGCACAGGGAAAAGATACTACTAACTGCTGAAAAAGTAAGAATGTTCAGATCTTAATAGATCTTTAAATCCTTGTAATCCTGTTTTCGGAGAAAATTTTAAATAGGAGTTATAAACAGCAAAAATTACTGTAAAATATTTTGTTTAATAGCTTAAAATATATTTTATAGATCAGTGGTAGGTAGGTTTAAGGTTTTCTCTTTTTTTAATCTATCACGGCAGTAGCTGAATGGAACAGATGATACTCAATCTTACCCTGAAACTGCCTATTACTTCCAAAGGGGATAATGCAATATATTCCATTTCCTTCTTTCACAAACATTTTTGATACCTGTAATTTTTACTGCAGTTACTGCAACACTGATGAATTTGTGTAGTGAGAACATCCTTCATTTCTGATACACTGGACAAGCTGCTGTGTATTGCTGGACCCAGTCTTGCAAAATCCTCTTAACCGAGCATTTATAGAAGCCTGATCATACACAGAATTGTTGTTCCACAAGAAATCCCAGCATTTTAAAACATTATCTGATTTAGGAGAGGAAGATTGTAGAATCACAGAAGATAAGGGGCTAATGTGTATACCTCAAATACTGATAGTCAAAGGGCTGTGGAGCCAACCAAGGATCATTGGTAATAACAGAAAAGGATTGTTGGTAATAACATGCCATGAGAAAGAACAAGATGTGACTGGAGAAGAGGGACACAGGGAGGTAGGGTAGCACTTTTTCGGGAAAAAACATCCTTATTCTATTTCCTGGAGATAAGCACAACAAGCTTATCTCTAGCACAAGCACAGGAATGAGGCTGAGAAGTGGGCAAGGAATGGGGTGATCAAGATCACCAGAGACTCCTGACACATTTCCAGAAAGGTCTGAAAGAACAAACTGTGCAGGATAACTAATTTGCATAGAAAGTGAGAGCAGGGAAAACCTATCTGTAAAAAGGTACCCCCAACAAGTCCATGTGCACATCCCAGGACCCTGGACATCCTATCATCTGGATCAGTGCTGAAACCAAGACTAGTAATCTTTTTCTCTCTTTCTCTCTTTCTCTCTTTCTATCTCTTCTTTAATTAATCTCTTTCTTTCTCTCTTCCTTTTCATCTTACCCCATTATCCAAAACCCACTGCTGTGTGTTTAAATAGTAGGACTAGCATACCTATTTCTATACCAAGTGTGTAATTTACTAATAAAACTTTCCGAGATTTTGCAGACCCTCTGACTTTTGTCTTTCCCTTTGACCACAAGCAGTTACAAATCTTGGGTCCATTTTCCTTAAGAGTCATTACGTCATTTAACTGTGAAATTTCCCAGAATATTCAAGAAAAAAAGACAAATAGCATTTTCATACTCCTTAGTCAGTCATATGAAAACACAGGTAGGCTCTAAGTTGACAGTGGGATATTCCACACAATAAAACATCATACTTTAGAGATACAAATTAGGAATGAGAGAATGAGATAGAGGGTGGAAGGGGTGGAGGAGGATCTTTTGCAAGGTAGTAGTTGCTTGAAGGCTGGATGGGCATCAGTCTGCTTGTGTAGGTGATAAGTAATTGCCTTTGCATCATGTACTTTTTATGCATTGGTTTTTGTTTCTTTCTACCCTTCACTTATTAAACTGTCTTTACCCATGAATTTTTTGCTTTTGCTCTCCCAGTTCTCTCTGCAAAGAGGGGAAGTGAGTGAGCAAGTGTGTGGGTGCTTATCTGCTGGTCAGTGTCAACCCACACCAAAAAGTCATTCAAAGCTAGCATGGTGAAGCCTTTTAGAGGTGTAGTTAACTGAGATTTCCATGATCTAAAGCAAAAAGCTTTAGGTTGTGTGTGGCTTGCTATATAACACCAAAGTGCCAAAGACTTCAACACACCTACTACTCAATCTGACCCAATTAGAGTGCTTTCCTGGCTGTGCCAAAATTCTTCCACAGTTGAAAGCTAATGACCAACAAAAACTAAAATAAACTTGACTTCCAGTGTCTGAGATTTATGCATAGGCAATTTAAGGAAGTATTTTCCCCAAAGTAAATTTTCCAGACACTTGTCTTTTTAAGGACCTGGAAAACAGGTGTGAATTGTCTTCCTCAACCAAGTCAGTTGGAAATATCTGAAATCTTGCTTCTACAACAATGCAGTTGTTCAGATCCTGCTTCTGTTCTTATCTTGAAGCTTTTTTGCTATCACCTTGTGAAAAGACTCTCACTAGAGAGTCTGGGTATGAGAGCTTTCCAGAAGCTGCAATAGCAACAGGATTAAGCCATGATTAACTTCTGCAGGATATGGGTCAAACGTTGGATAAGGACTAAGAAATGGACCTGTGTTTGTTCTATAAATCTAACATGCTACAACTCAGCCTTCTTATTGCCATGGACAGAATACTAATTCATATGTCTTACTCTCAGCGAGATAAAATATTTATGAATCACATGTTAGTATGAACATTCAAACACATTAATACAGATTAAAAGACTACAGCTGCAGGCAGCTACATTATCATGTACCTGTCAAGTTCTGAGCACTCTAAGATGTTTCATTAGTTATATATGTTTATATTTTGTCCTTGTACTGAATGTTCAAAGATATTTTCTCTATTTAAATCTGCACTTGAAAAATGATCTGAAAATGATCATTTGGAAAGATATTACCACCATAACCTGTTATTCCTTAGTCAAATGTATAGACTCAGGTAAATTACTTGCCTCCTTGGATTTGTCACTGTGCCTGACAGCTTGCTCATATATCCAGTTGTGATTGTGTATTGATTTAAACAATGAATAAAATATATATAAATCTAAGATAAGCATGGAAACACTTACTGTTTCAACATCCTTCCTTCTAATAAATTGTTATATATCTTATACTTGATGGAGTTGAAATTCTAATGATTAAGACAGGTTAATAGTGCAAAACATGAGTCCAAATGACATGTCTTTTCTCTGAGTACTGAACAAGATGAGATCTTGAAAAGCAGTAGAAGGCAGGGGAATTATTTGTACTAATCTTTACTGTTGGAGATTACGTTGCCTTTTCCTAAAATGAACATGTTCATTTCTTAATGCCTATGGAGAATGCAGCTCACAAATGTACTCCTCAGCATGGCTACTAGGTCTAGCTTCTGAACACCACAATAAAACACATACAAAGAAAGGAGAAGGTCAGTTGAGTGGATAGTTTATACAAACTATATAGGTGTGTTAGTGGTTTTATTTTCTTTCCTTTTTTTTTTTTTTTTAATTTTAGAGATAGATTTTTTTTGTGTGTAATACAATAAATTAAGACAATAATTATTTACATTTTCCTGACTCTGTAGATGTTCCTCAGTGCTGTCATGTCATTCCTATCTTGTTCCTATTCTCTGCAAAAACAGAGCTTACCAATTACAAGTAAGTTTGATCAAACTGAAGCTAATGAGCTTCCAACTGACTCTCACATAGCTGGGAAGACTCACTTGAAGCACTGTTTTTGTTGCAGGCAACATGGCAAAAAAAGACAAAGCTATCAAATTCATCTTCACTGTTGACATTTTACTTGTAAGATGATTTAAAATACACATTTAATATTATAAATAGGTTGCTAATCTGGAATAATTTAGACTTATATGGATATAGAAAACAGTTTGCCATCAATGACTGTGTTCCTAACACTGCTGGTCTGGCAGCTTGTGGCAGTGCATACCATTGCAATAGAGAGGCGTAATTATTTAATACATTATTCATTCTTTCTGTGAATGAAAACCAAGAACCTTATCTCTCATTCTCCAAAACACAAGGGACTTTAAAAGAAGCTTATTTAGCAAGTAATATTAACACTTTCTGTTTGCCAGTCCCTGGAAAGGAATATGTCCTGTCACTTGTACCCACAAAGCACATGTCAAGAAAAACGTTAAGAGATCACTTCAGGTACCATATTCAGTCAGCCCTTGATAGGTTTAAAATGAAAAAGAGTAGGTTGTATTAGATATTAGTAAGAAATTCTTTACTGTGAGGGTGGTGAGACACTGGAACAGACTGCCCAGAGAAGTGGCAGCCGCATCCCTGGAAGTGTTCAAGGCCAGACTGGATGGGGTTTTGAGCAACCTGGTCTAGTGGAAGGTGTCCCTGCCCATGGCAAGGGGGTTAGAACTGGATGATCTTTAAGATCCCTTCCAACCCAAACCAATCTATGATTCTGTGATTTTATGACAATAAGGCTACAAACAAAGGTGCTATTGTGGTGCTGGTTTTTTTTCCTTTTAAGAGGTTGAAATGAACCCAAGAAATTATTTATTGTAGTCACCAAACCACTGGGAGGTGACAATAAAACCTGTCTTCTGAGCAGACAATATACCATGCCTGACAGTGTGATGAAAGTTTCCTATAGTGTTGTTTCCAAGCATAGGGACCACATAATACTGTATTTGTCTCTACACAAAAACAAACAAACAAACAAAACCCCAACAAAACAAACCAAAAACAAACCACACACAAAAACCCCAAACAAAACAAACCAATCAAACAAACAACAACAAACAAAACCCTAAGAATTTCAGATTTATTTTTGCTGCTGTTGAAAATAATGAGGACAGCACTGAGTGAATGACCATATTACACATCTTCAGTATCTAACTACTATTTTTCTTTCTTTAGATGTAGCAGTGGTAAACTTTGCTTCCAAATCTGAAACATATAAAGAAACAGCGGCCCTGGAAATTCTTTCTTGAGTCCCCAGGCTACACTATCTGATACTAAAGCTGCTTGAAATTGTTTGCCAGAGATGAGAGCTGTGGTTGTGTTGATGATCCCTACCTTTGAAAGCTTTTCAAGATAACAGTCAAGTTCAACTTTTTCTAAATCTGTCTGAACTTTGGGTATAATCTCTTTAAAGCTCCAACTAAGCTCACCAAGCTTTGCTGGGTTTTCCTTCCCACAACATTTTTTTTGCTCACATTTGAAAAGCTTAAACAACCTACCAAGGAGGCTGTGAAGAACCTTTTTTACTTCAGGTTCTCCTCTGACAGAAAAAGAAGAGCCAGAGAGCTCCACAAACCATTTAAAGAAAAAAAATATGCAAGCTTGAAAAATTTTTTGAACATTACCCACTGCAAGCTTCAGGTGTGCCACCTTGGCAGATTATGCTCGGTTTTGCCATGCATAGGTCTGAATGGACTGACCCATGAGGGCATTAGTATTCCACTTAAACAAGTAAATTCAAACCTAGATCAGTGTTTTGAATTGTCTCTGTCATCTAGGTCCAGTTCTATGGGTTTAATTCACCTTCATGTTTTAAACTGTAAGCCAAAATGAAAAAAAGATTTGTCTTCTCCATACTGTCATGGTTTTAAAGCATGTTTCTATCCAGAAAAAAAAAATCCAGTACATATCTGGATACAATGTCTGAACAGTGGTAGATAGCTGCTCCCATTTGGGACACTGGTGTGTTATGCTAGCCAGTCCTGTAGGCTGTGCTTCAAACCCAGCATAGATACCCCAAGAGACTCAAAGGTTTGAATCTTAATATCAGTGTATTCTGAACCATCACTATTACTTCTCTAGTCTGAACTGAGGATGAAGTTATCAATTCAACTTGTAAAAGTGGTAAGGTTCTTACTGAAAACAGCTGAGGTTCAGAAGAGAGGTCTTACAGTTCATATTAACTTCTATGTAAGTCACTGGCCAGGAAAAATATGGAAACTTGGCTTTTCCGTGTTTTTGTCCAAGTCATAATGGCAATAAGGGTCTGATTTGTTCCCTAATTGAATTAATGCTTGGAAACTGAAAGAGAGGCCATGTGTAAATGGTAGAGGTGACTTCAAGATATGTCTTTCTGTGTAACTGGAATAGAACAAACAGGTAAAGTGAGAAAGTGGTCAAGTATTGAACATGCCTTTGGTATAGAATAAAGTTGAATTGTCATATGTGTTTTCAATATGGATACTGCAATGGGTTTTTTAAGGTTTTTTCAGTTATATTTTCCAGTATCCTTGAAGAATTGATGAAAAATGGATGAATGCATTTGGACTTTCTCAGCTACAGGCCCAGTTTTACACTGTTCAGTAGAATTGCCAGGCGTATGTCATGAATTCCATATGGAAAGCAGATTTTCAGTGTTGAAAGCATGACTGAATGTTTAAGTTGTTTCAGTCATGAAACACCTTATACATTTACCCTAGAAAAACATTGCTTCTACTTTTAAAGAACTAACTAGGGCAAAATTTGAATCCTCTTTTAATTTCCATCCCTTTAATTCTCCATACTTTTATATTTTATGACATGTGGATGAAATAGAAAAATATAAAGACAAAGACAATGACAAGAAACATGCCTTTGTATCATAAAGAATTCTTGAGCAAGGTATGCACCACACACATATTGCTAGCAGTACCCACTAATTGACTGACAAATCAGTCTTCATGCAGTCAACTCTAATTGATATGGAACTCTTTAATAGAACTATTCCATTCCAGATAATATTTGTTTCATTGAACCCAGATGATAAATGGAGTAATGGCACTTCTCTTATGCCCATCACTTTATATAAATCTCTTCTACTGAAAATCTCTGCTACTCATTGTTTACAAATCTTATAAATATATCCTCAGATAGTGTTCAAACATTTATAGCTTGTTTAATTCATAAAGAAATTACACTTTAAATATACTTTTTTTGTTGTTGTTCAGAGGTTAACCTTAACATGGCTCTAACTCACCATTTCATTCCCAGGAGGTGTCAATGCCAGAAGAATTGCACTGTTATCTAGAAGATGTATAAAATATTGCAATTGTATGCTTGTCTCCCAACTCTTAAGAAAAACTGAACAAACAAAAAGAGTCGTTCTAAGCAAATACTTCTAATGCAATGATAATAGCATTCAGATTTACTCTAGATAACATGGATCATAAAACTGTATTAAAATATTTGCTTTTTAGTAAAAGATTTTTCACTTGTAATGATACACATTCCTTATCCTTGTTTTTTTATATTAATCTTATGTATTTTTTGAAATGTAAGGAGAGTTTATGATATTCATTAGTGTTCTAGCAGTAAAACAAATGATGCTAAAAAAATGGTTTATATGAATTCAAAAAGAAAAATAAATTAAAAGTAACCTTACTTTCCTAGGACCTCCACCTTTACCTTAACAAGGTAATGTCAAAGAAAATTATTAAAATTCAACAAGGAATTTGAGGGATGTACAGAGTCAGAACAAAAAAAAAACGGAAAGGATTTCTGAAGATTTTAACCCACAGTGGATTATAATTTTGTCTGTCCTGCTGTTTTTCTTTTTAGCCATTAACTGTTCATTAAGGCCAGAGCCTGAAACAGATTGAGGTAAAATGCTAGTTCATTGCTGTGCTGAGAGATAGTCCACTGATTTATGGATATAAGCTGTGAAATTTGACTTTTGAACATGAGAGGAAGACAGCACATATCTATTTGCTTCTGAGGCCCTGTGTTCAATCAAAAAGATTGTAATTATAGTTATGCCAACAGAATTATAGTAACAAAACACTACACTAGAGACACAGCTTACCTTGGAAATGTTCTTTTGTGGATTGAGCTAACATCAATTTATTGGGAAATAAATAAACAACCATTAGGCACACAAGGATAGTATTTTGATAATAAAACCATATTTATACAAGTGTTTTTACTAATGTGACTATACCAAAATATGGCAATAGGAAAAAAAAACATATTAAGAAATTCTAATATATTAACATATATTAGAAAATCTCTGCTCTAGACCAAGCCTGATGTGACATATTTCATTTTAGACTTTGCTACAAAAGTACAAAAAATTTCAGTGAGGATAAATTGGGATGTCCAAAGAGGCTTACACTGTAACTTGGGATATAAATCATATTTACAGAAACGTGGCTGTGCTATTTCATTATATGACTTCCCTAATTATTTTTACATCTACTGGCAAAAAAAGAGTTTTTACTTTTTTATTTGTTTGTTTAATTTCATGTACCCTAAGATATTGTTTTAGTCATAAGAAAGGCAAGTGTGATAAATGTTAACATAAAAAAAGAAGACCTTAATTTTTTAAGTGTGGGGTTTTTGTATATTGGTTAGGACCTCTATACATGTTAGCGAAATTTGTTTTACAACTGCATTTTTCTTTTTTTTTTACATGAGGTAGCTTAGTTGTTGTTTCCTTATTAGCATGCTTTTGGTTTGCATTTTTTTCAAAAACAAGCAGACAATAATGATTAAGTTAGAAATACTTTCAGAAATAATGAAAAGTGAAGGAAAAGTGCAAACTGGTATATTGCTAATCTCTAAAAAATAGATTATTTTATTTAAGAAAACAAACAAACAAACGAACAAAGCATCTAGTTGCATTTCAGATTCTAAATATGCTACATGATCTGGTCTGAAGGAGACTTTGCAATCCAGAAAGGACAATTTCAGACTCATTTACTGATGCGGAAAGCCTGAGATACGTACATTTGTACATAGATGTATACCCTTTCCTAAAATTTTACTTCACCAAGACTTATAGGTGTGAGATTTTCCATGAATACCAAAGAGGAACATTAAATTAATAAAGTGGAAATGCAAATCTGATTAACAGAATTATCTTTTGTATAGCACATTTATATTTTGAAACAGCTTGCTACAAGATCAGCAACCCAGCAAAATTCAGGAATAATTGGAATCTTATGTAAATAATATCTGCTTCTAAGAAACTTGAGAAAAGCCTGCATCAGTACTATAACGCAATTTGCCTCCCACCTTCAACGTTAAACTGAGACAAATCATATGGAATCTTCCCCAGATTGTATTAGCAAGAGTAGGAAGACATCTAAAGAGAATGCATTCAAGGAAGAGAACAAGATCATACTACAAAAGATTCAACTACAAAACATCCTGAAACACGCCACACAATTTGCTCAGAGATTGTGGTTAAGAGCTGAGAACTGCTGGGTGACTGTGGTAGTAATGTGATTATTGATAAAAGTGACTTTCATGCAAAAGGAACTCCAAAAATGATACTGTATAGATTTTCAGATAGTCAAGTCTGTTTATGTTCTCCTTTGAAACATCATTTCAGAGTTCACAGTAGTGTTTAAATGTTTCCCATTCTAGGCTTTAAGTTTTCATACAGGGGCAAAAGCATATTCAGCATATTCAGTAGCATCCCAAATTATATTGCTAGTAGAAAATTCTTCAATGAAAGAAAACTGAGCTATATGTCAAAATAGATTATTGTGCTGTGGAAACCAGGAAAAAGCTACAAGTTCTGACTGGATCACATCTAGTCATGCTTAACCACAAAAATCAACAAAGAAGCACCAGGACCAAGCATGTGGAAGAAAAGAAATATCTGAACAAGGGCAAATTGAATCCAATAACAACCACTGAAGCCTGGACCAAAGGAAAAAAAGAATAATGTTAGTCTTCTCTATGGAAAATGTCATAGCCTAAATACATTAATTTTTAATGCTGCAGGAAGGGCTAATCTCTAATTAAAGCTTTACGAAAATTAGGACTGCCTAGACAGAAGAATATGGAGTATGAAAGCCTTGACAAAATAATGCAAGGTCAAAGTAAGAGAGACTAGTAGTTCTTTTAGCACAACAAAAGAGCAACTATCAAAGCAATCTCTGGAACAATTGCAGCAACTAAGTCACTACATGTCAAGAAGGATCAGCTATGCAAAGCAGAGAAAAAGAGAGGCAGTTTATGCAGAAAAGAAAACCCAAAATTTACCTATCACACTGCTGATCAGCAGCATAGCTGATATATGCTCAGTGACTGAATGGAATTCATTCCTGAAAATAAATTTTCTATTAATGCTGAATGCATGATGTGAAGGAAAAAAAAAATAAAAAGGACTTCAAAGGCAAATGCCATTCCACAGACCAAATCCATATCTTTCTGGGTATGATACTGATGAAAGCTAAATGGAAATGGGGTGAACTGATATGCCACTGTTGGTGTTAGTTCTGATGGCAATACTGTAACATTAACTGTGTTGCAGCATGGTCCAGCTTCCATGTGGTCTACAAGGGTCTTTCCTTTCACTGAAATGGGAAATGCATCACCTTCTCAACCTGAAAGGAAAGGTGAGGAGAGATGACAACTTAAATAGTGAAGGACAATCATTGCCACTACTGTCAGCCTAGACCAATACTCAGAGAAGCTGCATTGCCACAGTATCAGTCTGAGATGGAAATTGGGATTTAGCGAGTCATAGACTATAGCTATCTCCCAGCTCCTCCAAATAGAAGAACAAGCCTCAGTCTGCACCCAAACCACTGTATCCCCACTGCCATATTTTATGTCATGAAGCATACTAAAGGTAGAAGGATATTTTGTGTATTCCCCACTCCTGCACTCCCTGGTCACCAGAGTGAAGAAATCTGTCTCTGTGGAGTCATCTCTCTTCTAAATACTGTTGGCTGTGGCATGCCATGTCAAAAGGGTATCAGCACAGATCCCAGCAGGCTGAATAAGCCATGGCCTGACCACAAGTCTTACTCTTTTCTCTGTATGCATGTGATAGAGAAATAGCTCTAAGAAAAATATGACAGAAGCAAATCAGTATGAAAAAAGCAGTGGCTACCTTCTTAACCAACATGTGACCCACGTTCTTTCAAGAAAATAATGCTTCACAATAGCTATGCCTTTAATTCTTTGATGCTGCTTTCCTGCTGAAAAGCATTTCAAAGTATTTCATCTGCCTAGTGAAAAAGAGAGGCTGCTGACCTTCCCATTTACAATAGCCACTGAGAGCAGTTCACTTCACCTAAGCGTGGCCCCATACAGAATAGTCCTCTACCTCAACATATTAATTTTGTATCCTTCTTATAGAATACTACCTGTATTGAACACCTATTTCAGGATGTGCTGTGTCATTTCTTCATATTGAAGAACGACATGTATATGTTGTTGGCATAAATCATTCTCCTTGTGTCTTTGTGTCCTTTATGAAAAATCCAAATTATAAGATGCTGTCTTAATCCCTTTTTTCTTGCTGAGGCTTAGTGTGTGTTGATTATAATGAAATCCATGTTAATTGACCACTCAAAGACTGGGTCTATACTTCAGTCACAAACTTACACATCTCAGCTATTTTTAAAATAGTCAGTCTGGTGTAGTAGCAATTTAATCAAGAAAGTATGGAGCTTAGTGCAGGATAAGCATTTCTGCTCTGTACAGACAGTACAATTGTTATTCTTACAGTGAAATAACATCTAGAAGCTGTCCTTTAAGGTATGTTATTTTAGTTGGAACTCAGAGCTTTTTAAGGACACAGTAAGAATGATACAAAACAAAAAATGTGAAAAATATTTCTCAGATGATGTGTAAGCTCAGGATGTCACTAAACCTCATAAAATAAAAATTGCAAGATACCATTTTTGGAAAGCCCCATTTATGCCTAATATTTATACTATCCAGATTAGTGATAGTACAGGAACATAAAATTATAGAAGAAAGGAACAAAATTATGTCTGGAGGTTTTCTAGTCCATTCCCCCAACTTTATCTACTACAGTATTTTAGAATGGCAATATTAAAATCCTCAAGATGCTTTCTAGTGGTCCCCTCTCTTATCTAGAGGAAATGATATTCAGCACAGGATCTATTTTCTGTAGTCCAGAAGAAAAGGAAAAATAACAATTGTCAGATTCCATAAAAACTGTGTTTCAAAACATCTGTCCAGTGTAAATACATGTGAAATAACATTTGAATGATTTTCAAATATCTGAGACACAATTATTCAACATATCAAGCTTCTAAAAATACCAAAAATATTCATGCAGATTAAATCTCATTTGTTAGTACCCAGAAGGTCAAACCTAGCTTCATTTAGCCAAGTCATTGATCCATCTTTCCACTTCTTAAATAAAAAGAGTACTTTCACATTCACTGTATTTTACTGGGATCTGGTGTAGACATTAACTCAAAATAGAACTATCTCCATGACTATGCAACGTGGAGAGCTCCAAAGTATATATAAAATGGTATTGCAGTTCAAAGCATTTTAATCAACTTGCTAAAGATAGGTCTTACTGTCTCTGGACCTGGCCTAAAGATTTAATACTAGAAATGTGATTTTGCTCTGAAGAGGCTTCTGATGTCCTTTTAAAGCATATGGTCATTCCACATTAGATACTTGCTTCAATGTAATTAATTTTTTCCTTTAATTTGAATAAAGTTTATTAAAAAAAAAGATTAGAATGAATGATCACACTTTCCATAGCCATTTATTTGCCTCTAGCACCACTTTTTAGAATTTTCATAATGTAGAAAATGTGATTAGAATAACTTACTGTTCTTCGTGAATAATAAATTGTAGAATAATTTCTTATTCACACATCTCTTACAGAATAAGTTTATTTGGTTGTGTTGCTTGTCATGATATTATGAAGATATTACCACTTTTATTGGTAAAAATTAAGGGTTCCTGAAGTTTGCTTCAGTACATTTGGTCACATTTAGTACAAGTTTAGTTTAGTACACAGCTATGTTTAGCACATGTTTAATTAGCTTTGATCTGGATCCTGCTGGATTTCTGGCAATAGTTCCAATGTCTTCTTGGAGAATCTGTTATATGTCTTGTTTGTACTTCCTTAGGTTTTATGTTAATTTTCTTCATTTGCTAATATTTAGTCTTGTATAAGATGCCTGATAGCAAAGGGATACTTTATTCTCTTTTGGTGCTTAATATTAAGTCCCACATTCCTAAAATCCATTAAGAACCCAATTTTACTGCCCAAATTGCATATTCTACCAGAGAACCAGCCCTTCTCTGTTTGTAAACAGCAGGTCTAGCAGGTCCCCACCCCATGGAAACTTGCTTACCAGCTGTCTGAGGTTATCCTCCATACATTCCAGGAACCGCCTAGACAGCCTCCTGTCCACTGTGCTGTTTCCTGCAGACATCTGGCAGGTTAAGTCTCCCACAAGAACAAAGGCTGGCGATCTCCCCTAAACCACATTTTTCTTTTGTGTGAAACTCTTTTAACAGCCTTTGCCATGACAAAACTCCCCCCCAGAAATATTGTTACACTTTAAACTGTGAGTCCCAGTGCAATTACTTTGTGGTACAACGTATGACTCAGATATGCTCAGCCATCACAGTTGCAGCAGCCACCAGGGCTTGACTGTGTGTCAGGCAGGATACTGCATGAGTCCGTGTAGCCCCTCTAACACCACACTTTGGAGCTAACCTGCTCCATTATAGTCAAGCAGGTGCCAGAAAGGGACTGGATCTCTAACAATCATACCTTGGGAAAGAAATGCTATCTGTCCCTGATACACAATTTTTTAAACTAACTAAATAAATAAATAATCCAAGATAAACGTCAAGTTATATTTTGGTTGATCTCAAGAGCAGCAGCCCGCCACTGAATAAAAAGCTTCAGAACTTGGGAGTAACAGACAGATCATGGGCAGATTTGACATTAAAGTTTCATTTTACTTCTCATCCAGGGTAAAAGAGAGAATCTACCTATCAATAATATTTTTTTTCTTAATTGCTTTCTTTGTTCCTTCGGAAAATAATTATTTAGGTATTAATATTCCAAGGTTTTAAGGTCCTAAGAATATTTGAGATGAAATGGTCACAAGCAGAATCCCAAAATAGTTGTATTCACCTACAAAATTTCAATAGTTGTATACACCCTTTTTGGGTGTATACATTGGGTGTATATATTATACATATATGGTTTTGTATACAAAAGAATAGTTGTTTTCACCTTTTATCAGTTGAGATAAATGAGCTTCATTTCTCATGGAAAAAACCCAGACCTTCTGCTTCTTCACCCCATTTTCCACTTCAGGGTTTTCTTTTTATTTTGTTTTGCTGCTCACTCACTTAACAGAACAACTGCCCTTCAGTGAATACCCATATACTATCCTTTCATTAAGGAGCTTCAGTCAAAGATCAGAATGAGAAAAAACCCACATGACTATGGAATGGATTATCTGGAAATGGAAATCTTATTAGTATTTCTCCAATGACATTTGCAGATGAACTTAACTTTTTAAGTGAAAATTACACAGAAATTTAAAATGTGTTTTATTCTAATAACAATTTTTAAATGCCATCACATTTTTCCATACCTTTCCAGATGTTACACTTTTTTCAGTCAGATTTATTAGACTTTATAGTTTTTGTTTGATTCCTTTTTTAATCTCTTTATTGACTTTACATGATGATTAACTAGATTTGCTTTTAGTGTTCAATCTTGATGACTTATTCAAAATTACATTTTTGTACTGTTTTCACAAATGTTGCAAACCAGCTGGCTCCAGCCAAGTCTTTTTCAATTAGCATCAGGGTCAACCTTTCCTTCCCTCCATAACTTGATCATAGAGCTGATATAAAAGCACAGAGAGAGTGGGGAAGGAGGGACAGGAGAGGTAGCCTCTTTTACAGTGAGTAGTTTTGATCGCACAGCACTTTGACCTGTTTATATTTAACGTGATAGGAATTTTGCTACTGATTTCAGTGCCTATTGGTCCAGAGTTTATTGAAGAGACTTTTGGTGGGATTTTATTTTAAAACCCCACATTATATTATTCAGAAGGGAAATCAATCTATCAAGAAAAGTCACTTTTAGAGTAAATAAAATAGTGAGCTGTGGAAATGCACATATTTAACCTTTGAAATGTCTTTGAAAACCATTATGCTATTCTCCCCAGTATCACCTTCAAAGGGCTTACTGTAATATGAGTGTTCTGCATTTCTTTTTATTTCATTGGAAATTGAAGAAATCAGTGCCATTAAAAGGACATTTGAATTTTGATAGTAAAGGAACTATGGGATTTCTGACCATTTGATAAGAGGTTAAATATAAAATGTATACTAAGCCTCAGATTCCCACCAATCATTTACACATGCAACATGGGAATTCTTCAAGTACTTTTATCCAATATTCTAAAGGCTTGTGATTAGTTCATATAAGAAACATGAACTGTTTCTCCCTGTATATATCAATACAGAATTCAAAGGCACTTAGTCGCTAATTCTGCTGCAAAAAAACCAAAGCAAAAATGCCCTAAGTATATGGCATAACAATTGATGTGATCTAAATGTAGATGATTCTGCTTATTGTCTGCACTGTGCATAATACTACAATTATACAGCGTGTGTACGTGTTCATCCCTGCATGTTCATATGTAATTTGTCTGGGCAGTAGAGACACAAACAGCAGTTGCCACCTAGTTAGGGATCCACCACCCTGAAAGGACCAAGCACGATTGCAACATCTATTGCAAATCAAACAGCCTCGCAAAGATTAGGCCCTTGGGCTGCACTGCTTAGCAGAGCAGGTGTGGAGTCTCACCTTCAGACAGGAAATGTGAAGATGATCCTGCTCATCAAAGGATTTTTCATTTTCCCCCAAAATACTGATACAGCTTAGGTTTAGCCAAAACATGTACACCAATGAGGTTACACAGATTCTGTTAAAAAGCCTGATCTCTTGTCACTATGTGTAATCTACCATTACCTATTGGGAGGATGTAGGAAAGATAAAGCCAAACTTTTTCCAGTAATTCACAGTGAAAGGATGAGAAGTAATAGATACTTGATATAAAGAAAAAGAATTTACAATGAGGGTGGTCAAACACTGGACCAGAGAGAGGTCTATGTGCTGCAGCTTTTTGATGTAAAATAACATAATGATAAAAAGCTGAGGAAAATGATAAAGCATTTCTGAAGTCCTTACCATGGTGTGTAAGAATTGCTGCCAATGGTAATTTGGGAAGTATCTCTGTAGATGCCTCATATTTTCAAAAATAACTAGATACTTAAATTCCTCATTAAATTCCACCTTCCTTTTACTTCTAGAAGTTCCTTCCTTTCCAGGAGTTCTCTGGATAATATTCAGGATAATATGTCAAGATCGAAGTACATAACAAACAGCTTGGATTGCACAAGCATTGCCTCTCTTGTTGTCTGATGGAATAACAAGACCATGTCTCTGACAAATGAGCCATTTCCTTTTGCCCATTTGAACTGAAAAGACACTATGTTGAACTGCACACTAAATCTTCCAGTATGCATATCATACATTCAAATGAATTAACCACAAACATCTAGATAGATCTAGATTTAGGAGACAGAAAATTGGGACGGAAGCATAGTTCAGCTCAAAACTCATGGACACACTTCTTCTTTGTGACTTTCCTTCAAGGGAATTTTCAGGGCTCAGTCCTGTGGATTGCTGAGTTACCTCACCTACCACTAACATCAAAGGGATTCAAGGGCACTCAGTGCCTCACGGAACAGAGCTTCAGCCTGTTGACATGTTTAAACTCCAGACACTTATTTTTAATGAATAAAATAACATTCCCGTCTATGCTCTCCCCCTTCACTAGCACTTTTCTCCTTTCAGGTCTGATTTAGAAAAGTGCTAAGTAAAGCGAACACTTACTCCTTTCCTTTTCCATCACCAATTATCACTGACAGACACAGAGCCAAATGGCAGAGGACTTCTTTGCCACATGGGTGGTCTTCAGGCTACAGTCTCAAACAGTGCTAAATTCATCACTGTGTAACAGCAGTCACCCAAGCAAAAGCAGAGGGAGAGCAGAGTTATTTTCTAACATTTTTCTAAACCAGACTTAGAAGTATGTTTCTGTTCAGGAACTCAATTTGTGCTTTATAAAATGTGGCATCTATCTCTGCCAACAGAATAATGGCCTTAACTTACGCATACCAGTTGCCGAACTTCTATGGTGGGATGAAAGCAATATCAGAACTGAATCTCTCAACTCCCCCCTGCCCCCTAAGCTGGTTGAAATGTCATAGCAACATTCAATCCAACAGGAAAAGAAGTTTGTGAGATTTCCAGCTCAGGTCTCCTGACCGAGGAACAGCATAGATAGAGATTCTTCAAAAGACAGTATAGACCCTTTCTTTCTGTTCTACATTAATTTGTCTGAAAAGCTCTTGTTTGACAAAACAGGACAAAAAGGGATAGTTAGAGCACACCCCACCACTGCAATGAAGCCTAGCACCCCACGTGTCACTTGTAGTCCATGTGCCAAGTTGGATGAGTAAGTCAAAAGGAAACACCTAAAATGAGAGCACTGAAAGTGATCTTCATGTCACCTAATTTGAGATGAACAATGCTGAGGTCGCTGTTATAATTGTCTCTACAGTCATTAGGAAGAAAGAGGAGCTTTTAAGAGTTATTTTTCAGCTGTACTATTCAAAAGGTTTCTTTTATGTACTTTTCTCCATGGACTATGAAAGTGACTTTGACAAACAACTGATTAAGGAGTCCAAGAGTCCTCTGTTTGTTGCAGCCCTGTGTCTTCTCTCCTCTGCACACTGAACAGCAGATTCAATTGTACTCTCTATTATCCGTGTTCCAGTCAGATAGTGAGATAATTTGGGCCAAGAAATGGCTTCTATGGTAAGTCTGTGCAAAAAAAATAATGACAGTGGAGCACATATATGTATGTTCTCCTACTAATAAATACTAATGCTGAGCATTTAGGGAACAGGGCAGTGGTAAACAGTAAATAAAACCAATTTTAGTTTCTGAAATGTTCTTTATTATAAGGGAGAAAAGTTTATATTTTCAATAAAGATGTCAGCTACTTTGATGGCATTATTTTTTAATAACAGCATGTTACAGAGTACAGCATTACATTAAAAATCTACGGTCCTGTTAGAATTAGATAATTGCAAAGGCCTGAGTCAGTGAAGAAAAGAGAGTGTTCTTATATTGAAAAAGTTCCCCACCACATCACTTGTGCATTAGCAATAGGGTTCGGGGCGGGGGGGGAGGGAGGAGCTCATTGCTTGCAAAAGGCTGGAAACAGTTACATTCCCACTGCCAGAATACTTTATTAATATTCCTTGTCTTACAGCCTGGCAAGTGAAAAACCAGAGACCTGTCATCAGTTAGAATGGTGATGATGAGGCAGCCTAAAATAGGCCAATGAACAGGCTAAGTGCCCCTGTGGTTTGTCAATTACCTGAATTATTTGCAGTAGTTTTAGTGTCATCTGCAGTGAATACAAATAGAAAGCACATGATGTCTGGAATGCAGCATGTTTAAGATCAGCTTTGGTGTTAACAGAGGAGGGGAAACAACCGACATGTTTTAAGAGAAATATTGCAGAAGAGGAGCTCTCATTCACATCTCTCTCCCCACCTTTACACATGTTAAATAGATTCCATTCTGCCTGGCAGCCCTGTGCTTTTTATATAGGGTGAAACTTGGTGGAGGAAAGCGCGGCTCTGCTGACCCTGCAGTCTGTATCACAGTGTCACTGACCAAGGTCGCTGGTCCTTGTCAGAGACTCGCCCACAATGACCAGGGAAATGGGCCAGCAGGACTGAAGGTGAAGGTCGCTTCAGGTGACCTCAGCTCGCAAAGGCTTTTCTCTTCCCGAAAAAATTCTGTTGTAGGCAGAAGATGACAACAAGCAGGAGAAAAGGAGAGAGTAAGGTAATGCAGTACTCCTGAATTCAGCCAAATTATAAAGAATAATTAAAAAAAAAAGAAGAAAAAATCAAATAAAGGAGGTTGATCTTTTATTGTGTGTTTGTTGAAAAGCTTCTTAGAAACTTATGTGGTAAATTCCATGAGAAATATTTTACAGTGACTCAGAAAAGGTTATACTCTTGTAACAGTGAAATTTTATTCTTTATAGAGAAAACAGCTGGACTACCACTCATTTGGAAAATATGTAGACTGATTGCTCTTTTGTTGGTCTTCCTTTTACACGTCTCCTTTTCTTTATATCCTTGCACCCTTCTCCTTTGCTTTATATCCTTTCCTCCCACTTCTCCTTTAATGGCTTCAGGAATCATTATGTAGTTGCAATGGTTTGACACTCATAATTATGTATCTAGCCATATTGATGTTTTTTGTTATTTAAAAGAATGCACAACAAGCTATTGGCATCTCTTCCAGTTACCTGCTGTTCCTTGAAGATATTTTGAAATATGTATTTTAAGTGGCTTGATAAGTTTCTGACTTTTCAGTAAAATCACTGAACACAATAAAGATTTAGAGCCCTACAAAGGGACTTACAATTCTAGAACCTTCTCCCTTTCTCTTGGTTTTCATATAACCCTGGAGCCTACTCTACTACAAACATCTAATCCTCGTTAAGAAATTGAGAATGTAGATGCTTGGAGTCCTGTCACTTAACAAGTCTGGCCTCACCATTGCCTAAGCAGTTAGACTGGGATAGAAGAAATGGTTTCCTAATTTTCTTCTACATGCTCAGCAAATTCGTAGTATGCTCCAGTAAAATTGGCCTCCCTACAAAAAGTAGATAATTTAGGAGAATTAACACAGAAGCTCAACTCACTTACAGGAAAAGCACAAAGTTCATTAATTTCTCCAGGGCAACTATCACAAACAACAGGCTAGGAGGTCTTGATCACTGAAATGAAGCAACTGTTAGACCTAAAATGGGACCAGAGATCATTGTTTTGAAAGGAGCACTTTAAGGCAGTGCTAAAGCATCAATTGACTTTGATCAATTGCAGAGGGACCTGGATAGACTGGAGAGATGGGCTGACTCCAATGGGATGAAGTTCAACAAGGCCAAGTGCCGGGTCCTGCACTTTGGCCACAACAACCCCCTGCAGCGCTACAGGCTGGGCACAGAGTGGTTGGAGAGCAGCCAGGTGGAAAGGGACCTGGGGGTGCTGATTGACAGGAAGCTGAACATGAGCCAGCAGTGTGCCCAGGTGGCCAAGAAGGCCAATGGCATCCTGGCCTGCATCAAGAACAGTGTGGCCAGCAGGAGCAGGGAAGTGATCCTTCCCCTGTACTCTGCGTTGGTGAGGCCGCACCTTGAGTATTGTGTTCAGCTCTGGGCCCCTCAGTTCAGGAAGGATATTGAGGTGCTGGAGCGGGTCCAGAGAAGAGCAACCAGGCTGGTGAAGGGACTTGAGCACAAGTCCTATGAGGAGAGGCTGAGGGAGCTGGGATTGTTTAGTCTGGAGAAGAGAAGGCTTAGAGGTGACCTCATCACTCTCTTCAACTACCTGAAGGGAAGTTATAGCCAGGTGGGGGTTGGTCTCTTCTCCCAGGCAACCAACAACAGGACAAGGGGACATGGGCTCAAGCTCTGCCAGGGGAAGTTTAGGTTAGATGTTAGGAAGAAATTCTTTACAGAGAGGGTGATCAGGCATTGGAACGTCCTGCCCAGAGAGGTGGTGGATTCACCATCCCTGGAAGTTTTTAAAAAGAGGTTGGACATGGCCCTTAGTGCCATGATATAGTAATTAGAGTTGGATCAGGGGTTGGACTTGATGATCTTGGAGGTCTTTTCCAACCCAATCTATTCTATGATTCTATGACTTTATTTTGCCTACCAATAAGAGTGACTACATCTTCTATAAAGAAAAAAATTTTACATAATTAAGATCTTCCAAATTTCTTACAACTTTAGAATGTACAAAACATTCAAAAGAAGCCTAGACTCATTGGAAACAACTCCCTAAAAAATCTCAAAATCCTCAATTCGTGTATAGAGATAATATAGAAACGTGGAGTAGAATTTTGGTTACTTAATTACTTAATGCACATACTGTCACCATGTTCCTAACCTTAAATGGGCTGATTCACTTCACAGAATATCCAGTATTGTTACTAAATTCCACAGTGACTGTTTTATTATGCTAATTGATAATCTAGTGTGCTCCGAAGATTAAAGAAAAATGAAATTAAAGCTACAAAATCAAAGGGTAACAACTTTATAATGCCTCTTTAATTTAGTGAGATACAATTAAAGTCACACAGAGATAGAATTGGCTATGAATACCAAAATGAATGTAATTGACAGAGTAAATGTTACAGAGCAGGGCTGAATAAGAGCAAAAAGAAATGTCAATAAACTTCAGTGCCACTGAGCTGTGCCACTGGGCAGGCACACCGAACATCGCAAGTCTTAGAGTTCTTGGGGATATCCAGTCACAGAGAAAGCTATGATGAATGTTTATGAAATCACAGGTAGATAACATTGGAAGGGTCTGATTTTATAGGCATGCAAAGAGCACTCGAAATGCAGTGTGGACTGTAATTACAGTGGAAGCTTGACAAGTGCACAAGAAAAATGCTCCATTGATTGGAATAATTTGAGCTGAACATACTGCAATTTGTAAAACCTTCAGTGCTGGCAACCTACATTTAAAAAATGGTTTTATTTAGGCTGCAATCTGTGGAGAAGTTGGCTTAATATCATGTTATGTTTTTGAAGTTGGTAGAGACCTTGTAGTATAACCTTCCAATTCATACTATTGTAGGCCAGTAATTCAACAGTTCTTCTATCCTGAGCTTCTTATTAAAACACCATCTTTTCATATACTAGATCCGCTGACATCTCCTTACTGGTTGCATTCAGTCTCCAGAATCTCTGTCTCTGCTTAAGTGCATATCTTAAATTCAAATTAATTTTGTGGACTACTGGGATCAATAATGGTGTATAAGGCCTTTTCAGTGGAGAATGCCATTGCCAGTCCAACTCTGATGATAGAAATTTGAAGGTGTTACCTTCTACAGGCCTCGTGGCTATGGTGATAAATAAACCAGGCATGGTCTACACCACATGTGATATTTATATTTATCACGAAAATCATTAGCCTTTTATTACCCCTAGAAGTAACATGTATGGATCCAGAAAAAAATGCCTCTTGGGGTATCTGCAATAAGCTTATTCTATGAAGAGAAAGTAGGAGTCCAGTTCTTCTGGCTGTCAACACTACATATTTTTGAAATTATGAATTCCCAGCTAAAGAACAATTTTTAAAGTTGCCTGTATCTAGCAGCCTGGAGTTTAGATGAGTATAGTAATGAGGTTTTACACAGTCACATTTTCACAATCTTTTATTTTTCAATAAACCTTTACAACCTTTATTTTTAAATTGCATAGGAAAAAATGAATAAACCTGTACAAATTTCTACATATACTGAGCATCCAAACAACATCTACAAATGAATGAATAAATAATAGCTTCTAGAGCAGGACTTGTTCTATCAAAGAAAGATGAATCATGGTCAGTACATGTCTAAAAAGCTCAAGTGTATCTATCTACACTGTCAGCTTTTGACATTGAGTAAAATAATACTTTTTTCTCCCTGTCAGGAGAGTAGAGATTATAGTTATGTGTTCTTTAGAAAAAAAGTTCTGTTTATAAACAAATGAAGTAAACAAATTTGTTTACATTCCACCTCTGTATAATGGGGCTTTTTAATCAAAAATTGGAGAGGGGGGAGAAGCTCTTTGAAATGATTCAACAATTACATCCTGCTTCAAAGATGGGGATCCCACATTCCAAGTCCTAGTCTGAATAGGAATCTTTGACTTATTTAAATAAGCTTTGCATTTAGTGTTTTCACCACTAATAGAAATTCTTGCAAATATTTTGGTTATTGAGTTTATATTATAGGAAAATTAAAGACTCAGTGGTGATATATTCTCCAGTAAATTAAGGATTCTCAGACTGATTTTGACACTGAGATTCACCAGCAAAGAATGTCCCAACTCCCTATGACTAAACCTTCGTATTCAGCAAAATATAGGGTGTGCAAGCTATCTGCAGGATTAGTACTTGTTTTAATTTCATTCCTGAACTGTGCCTTGGAATTGTTTGGGACTGCTGTTTGGTCTGGGTTCAAAATAATGCCAGGTGCTACACTAATAATTCAAGTATAAAATCAAGTTAGACAGTTAAGACAATCAAGGCCAATCAAGCCCTCAACAAGTTTGGATTTTCTAGTGGAAACTGCTGTGTTGTAGAATTGCCTAATTTGTTTTAGCTTTCATGTGTAAATAAAAAATGTTATTTAAAATAGGTAAATCAAAGTCAAAATACAGTGAAGCTGCAAGATGAAGTCCATACCCTAGATGATGGTTTACTGCCCTCTGATGAAATCCATCCAATTCCTCTGCAATTTTCAGAAGTCAGCTTATCACTGATTACCTTTTTTCTTCCTGTTGGGAAGTCCATAGACTCTACCAGTCACTTAGAATAGGTTTACAGAAGGATGTGGGCTGAGCCCAATCAACAGCTAAGCACCAACACAGCTGATCAGTCATTCCACAGCCACACCAGAAGGACTGGGGAGAGAACTAGAAGTGAAAAAGCAAGAATAAACTCTTGGGTAAAGATAAAAACAGTTTCATGACTGAAGGGAAGAGAGGTGACAATCAGACAAGTGATGTAAAGGCAGTCCTTCTCCCAGAAGGAGACCATTCCCAGCCAGTCTCAAAGCAAGCACAATTTTGGGAAAGGCTAGCCCATCAACTTCAGTGTTGAGCACAATGTTACATGGCAGGAAATATCCCTCTGGTCAGTTTAGGCCAGCTGTGTTCCCTATCAACTTCTTATGTACTCCCAGCCTACTCACTGGCAGCCAGAGGGATAGAGAGAGAAAGCCTCGATGCTGCAAAACCACTGTTCAGCAGTAGCCAGAACACTGATGTGCTATCAGGACTGTTTTAGACACAGGTCCATAGAGGTTCCTGTGAAGAAAGTTAACTCCACCCAAGCCAGATCCAGTACAAAGTCACTACCCAAAATGAACCAGAAAGTTTTTACCTGTGAAAGAAACTCTTCCAACTGCCCAAACTCCCAGATTATGGGAAAAGCATTTAAATATGGGATTTGATTATGAAAAGAAAATATTTAGAAAGGCGATACTTCTCTTGCTGGGATCAAACTTTTCCTAAAGCATCCGAATGCAAAGATATAAGGATCAGTCATCTGAAATAATACTTTCTTATTAGTCTTCCAACTTTTGGCTCAAATCAGCATTAAAATTTCAAGATTAGCTGAAAGACTTGGGAAAGTGTGTTCCATAAATCATAGGTTTTCAGAAGTAGCCAAACGGTTATTTAAAGTATAGACAGTAAATTTGTAAGCCTAGGAATGTTAAATGATACTGATTAATTGAATGGTGTAGAATAGTATAGACATAAACAATACCTTTCTGATCTACAAAACAACCTAAAATATAGTCAATTTAAATAATCATGTGCAGACCAAATAAGGGATGCATATTTCAGCCCAGAATAATGTATCCATTAAATAATAAAATAAAACTTCACATCCTTTTGTGGGTAACATCAAAGTCAGGAACGGAAAAAACCATTCACTTTCTTAATCATGTGTACCATTTATTTACAGCAAGAAAGAATTTTGACTAAGAAAGTTTTTACTGAAAGATGTGAAGTTCTGACTCCAATATGCACAAGATCAGAACTGCCCATGGTTCAGCTTTAGATCTCTTGGCCAGAAGTGTGGTACATAGGAAATCAACAGTCACAGGGACCAAGAAATAATTTTGTCTGGGAGATAAAGAATTCAAGAGTATCTTATGCTCATCACAGCTTCTTTATTAGTCCAATATGCCGATAAAGCTCATTTTGGAGCCCTCTGTGAATTGATAACATCTTACAATATGAGGGAGAAAACTAATATATGAGTTCCTGTATTAATCTATTAATCTGTGTGTTCCTTAAATGTCTTTAAAAAACTAATGCACCAGGAAAGCAAAAGGAACATCTATCTAGACAGGGATAAAACACAGAAGAACCAAGATAAAAGCCTGTATAATAAATATGGCTAGGCCCCACATGAAATCCTGGATGAGCACTGCTAGCTCAACAATTGTCCAAGTATGGATTCCATTTCATCAGGAGGAACATTTCATATGAAGTTTTCAGTGGAGGAGATGACAAGTCCCAGGGCTTGCACCAGCTGGTCAAGGTACCGCCTTCATAAACATCATGGGAAACCCTTGAGAGAAGATCTGTTACAAGCTGGCAAGTTGAAGTCTCAGATACTTAAAGGAATCTCAAAATAGGAAAATGATAAAAAGTTTTTCCAATTATAAGAAAGCAAATTGGATGTAATAAAGCACAGGAATGCACTGAAGATTGAAATTTATTTCCCTGACACAAGAGTAAAAGGGAGAAAGAGCTATTTATCTTTCTTCTACTTCTTTTGCTGTGATATCTGAACTAAGTTTTAATGTTTTTCCTTCTTCACTTGGAAAAAGAAGTTGCAGAAAATCCCATCTTCACTGCTAAGTCTATGAAGACAAAATTATTATAGCATGAACTAGGATGCAAATTCATCTGCTGTGGGCTTCATCACAGGGTGATGACCAAACAAACATTAAAGTTTGCTCCTCCCAAACTTTATGGGGGATCTATGTTTAGAGAGGTGAGCTGCAACTATATTTTATGTGTACTAGAAAGATGTTCTTGTCAAAAATTTTCTCCAAATATTATCAGAAGGTTATTATTTCTTTCGTTTTACTACTTGGTAGATGGTGTGGGAAGGAAGAGGGTCTTCATTTGAGGGATTTAGCTGCACTGTGTCAAGGCTTCACAATAATTTAAGAAGTGCATATGGAGGATAATTCTACTGATGTAGCAATATTATCCAGCACAACCATGATATAAAAAAGCCCTTATACACCAATACCATTTTTGATATATTATTATAAAGATAGAAAGGAGTGCCTAACAGAATACTGATGTTAATTTTTTTTTTAGAAATTAAAATCTGAAAATTTCAATTTTACCCTACATGTTTGCTTCACTCTTGAGTTGAGGTCCGTTTTGGGACCCTTCAGAGATCTGAGCTAAATGATAGACATTCCTATCCTGATCTGGACTGAATCACTAGGGCCAGTATGTGCTCATACACCTCAAGGCTCAGTGGTATAGACAATGTTGTTAAGCTTTGGTACCAAAGAAGAAGCCAACTTTCCAGGATATGTAAAGCCTTTCCATGCTCTGCACCAAGTGATCTTCAGTCTTCACTGCACAAAGCTCAAGATTGCAAATCTAATGGTGAATTAGCACAGAGCAATGCAGCACTGTGAAAAGATAACTAACTTTTGTCCAGTGTCTTTCAGCAAAGATACTTCAATAGAAAGGGTTAACATGGCCCTACATATGAATGGTGTAGCAGATAGCTATCTGCAGATAGCAGATAACCCTTGTCAGATCACGTGAAAGCTTCTTCTTTCACTTCAAGTTGCATGGTGCACAGGTCACTACCTCCTGAGATGAGACGTAGAAACTCCCAGTAATGTATCTCTTCCTTCCTATAACTGACATGGATGATAATGTACATGTGTGGTGCACCTGGCAGGTAGATGGAGACACAGTAAAATGAGGGCTGCTTTTAGAAAACCCTTAAGCATATGTCTAATACAGACCTTTGTCGTTGGGACCAGTCATGTCCTGATCTGTCTCTACAATATTTACGTGCTGTAGATGCATTGCAGAGAACACAACCTCTAAAATTAAAATTTGGTATATACAGTATAGTCAGGCTGCCTTTATATACTCAAAACTGAATTGTATTGTGAATATTTTTTTAAGTTTATTCCACTGCCATTCATTATTGAACTCTGGTGGATTTTAATGACAAGTGAGAGGAAAGTCTGTAAACACATTAAATTTTGGCACACTATAATCACTTATGTATTTGATTTTTTCTTTTTTTTCTTTTTTCAGAATTTTAGATACACATTCACCCAGTGCATTATACTCATTGAATTAGCTAGAATAAAAAAAAAGTGTAATTTCATGCAAGAGTAACATTAACAGTGTACGGTCAACATTTCTGAGAATTTATGACTGAAACATTTGTTTGAGGTGCTTAAGGAGCTCTCAGTCTGACTAATAAGTCCTTAGAAAGTCATAATTTAAGCCTGACGGATTGATTACAGTAGATAATTCTTTGTTTCCCAAACATTTTGTTAAAAATTCCTTGTGCTCTTCCTACTCAGTTGTTTATGAAATACATTATATTGTTTTAATCTCTGTAACTAAACATGACTTTTATGTGTTACATTTTCACAAAATATTGTCAAGATTAAGTCTCCCATATATACTATTTCCTTTACAGTAATTTTTTACAGAAGTACAAGTACTGATTTAACTGGCCATAAAAAGGGAACTTTTATTCCCAGCATCTGGCTTATATGCTATGCTCAGAGTGGCAAAGGTTTTTGCTTGAAACAGCATTGGTTCATCTAGATCATCCCCTGCCTGTGTTACTACAGTTCATATTGCACCATTTAATTGAAAACTAAGCAGCCAAATGAATACTATTTTGCAGCATCCAGCATTTGTCCCAAAAGAACAGTGACAAAACACATTGTAGGGAGACCTACAAGCTGACAACAGATATTTAGGAAGCCACATTTCAAAGAAGAGGAAAATAAAAGGATTCCAATCCTGTTATAAACTACAAAACTCATGTTTGCTGTAAGTTTTGATGTCCACATCTCCTTCTTTCCCTGCATCTCTCTCCAACCCCTTCTCTTCCTGCATCACATATCGTTTATTTCCTCGAAGTTGTAATGCCAATTTCAATATACTGGATTGCAGGTGGGATACCTTCATTGCTACAACTGGAAGTGTGAACATCATTATGATTATGTCTAAGTGTTTTTACAAGCCCAATTTTCAATTTGGTATATTCCAAAATTTTTTAATTCATGTAGTTAACATAAAAAGGATGTAAATTTATGAATACTACCTCACATATTTCTAAAAATGTATTCTCTGATTTGCTTTCCACTTGGATAGGTATCGGTATCTTGAAATATGAAAATTATTAAATAAATTAAACTATTTCTTTATTATATTATTTTTTTAACATTTAACAAATTAACATAAATTTGTTTTTGACCATACTGCACATTCCTATCTGCAGAAAGTCAGAGAAACTCTAATTTTTAGTTCATCCATAAAAAATTACCCATATAGTTTAGTTATTTCTTCATTTCTCTTTTGATTTAAACACCACCTAAAAGAGTATCTGTCTACATCCTTGCATAGCATACACAAGCTTTAAAGCACAATAAAGCAAGGTTATGTAATCAATTCAAATAGCAGTGGCACCCTTTCTCCAAGTGTGATCACATCTCAGGCAAATCAGGAATTGGCAGACTCAACACGGATTATAATTCTACTCCACACTGTGTTCTACTCTAAATAACACTCCAGCTCCCAAAAGACAAGTTTTGCAGTAAGCTCCATAATGAATGATTGGAGACCAGAGAGAAAAAATACTTTCTCCTGAAAGGAACTTGAAATTCATCCTTTTTCATAGCCAGTAAAAAATGCATACAAGAGTCACGTTTCAAGCCCCCCTTTGGGCTAAGCATTGCAACCCTGGTGCAACAAAAAGTGCTAACATAGAAAAGCGATATAATGTGATCTTCAGTAAATCACTAGCCCACAAAACTACTTTTCTTAAGGATCTGAGCAAATAGTTTGATGCTAGAGCAGTCATTATACAATTTCACATCAGAAAAAGAAAATATGTGGCTGATACATATGTACCTATACATAAGACACAACATAAAGAATATAGACTGAGAAGAATGTTGGTATTTGCAAGGAGGTGGAACATAAATTCATGGAAAATGAAACATGAGAAATTACTCCAGTACAATAGAAATGGATAATATACATTTGATGTGGTTCCTCATTTCAGACAAGTTGTGAGTGGTAAAGTGAAGATCTACGAAAAAATCACAGTAAAACTGGACGTGTCAAGGATCAATACCTCTGAATGAAGTCCAGTGACGTAGGAATTGAATTAGAAAGGATGAAATCACAATACAGTAGTGATTCCAAGTCCACATCTGTCACTGCTAATGTCTATGCTCAACATCCTAACACATCAGAGAGCATATCTTTGAGTTACAATTCTAGATCTAGAAGAACTGGGATGAAACTGTTGTGTACTATATTTATTATCTACTTCATCATCTCTTAATATATCCATCAAGATTATGACTGGGAAAAAGTAGTGGAAATCTGCAAGGATACACAAAAAGAAAACAGAAGAAAATATTTAATTAAATGGTAAATAATGGATGAAATATATTGCCTAACAAGCATCTTGTTATTTTTATTGTCCCATACTTAGCAGAAAGTGAATTTGTTCATTCTAGATTGAATTTGGAGTCTGTATGTAACAACTTACATTAACTCTGATTAATGTTACTTGGTTTTCAGAAACTATTCTTCTCTTGTTTACACCTTTTTGAAATTGTCCCATCAACTATAAGTTAAGCAAGATAGAATATTCCAAGCCCCAAGACAAAAAACCCTCCAAGACAATTGAAAACCGATTACTAAAATTTAGGTCTAGAAATAAGGTTTTCATTTAGGAATGAAATTCATTTATTCATACAATTTGATTGCACACAGACATTTATATATTTTCCCCCTGAGTTCCATGATAAGAGTTGTTATTTGTCAATATGTTCTGAAGTGGTCACCTGTAAAGTCAGGTAAAGTATAACTTGAAGAGTACATTTGAAGTCCTAGGCCCTTGGTGAATATGATGGATATGAAAGAACATAGTTTAAAAATCTGCACATGCAGCTTTGGGAAATAAAATTCATGGTCTTAATAAATGCCCTGAGACAGGGCTTAGAAAAATATTTTGTGCTCCAAAATTAGTCATCTTCCAAAACCGTATAGAGGAATGTTTGTTCCTGCATTGATTCACATAGAACTATTAAAAAAATGTTTATTTCTAATGAAACCTTCAGTGTTAGCATATATTTTAGAGGACATGAAGTTCATTGCGCACTGCACAGTCAATATCACAGCAAATATTTCTGCTGTAGGTCTTTGATGGGAAGGAATGAAGGACACCTTCAGATATCCTGACCTCAGGGATGGACTTGCCAGCTTATCACCTTCCTTTATAACTCTTCTGTCTCGTCCATCCTCTCTACTTCAGTTCACTTGGTCTTTGAACCTTGCTCTGAAATACATCATGCCACATTTTTCAAACTGCAGTATGTGTTTAAAAAAGCACAAGCAAAGAAGCAGATGATGCCGTCTGGTATTCTGTTCCCAAGCTGTTGGATAACGGACAGTTCTCTGCTGCTTTTTCGAACTACTATGTATAAAATTGGCTTCAGTTTCTCTTCACAGCCTTCCTCTCTGCTTTCTTTCATGACTACATTTATTCTTTCCACTTCTACTGTTCTTCTACTGTTCTTGTGAAACAGCAGAATAATGCTGTCTGGACCACAAAGAAAGACAGATTTTCTCCCTGCCCCACTCATTTATATATATATATATATATATGCTTTCATGACATGTTTCAATCAAAACAGTCACTGACAGCCATTTGTCTACCTCATGAACTACCACAAGACAGTCAGGACCTTCCAAAGGAAAAATATCTTATAAGAAAATTGTCTATTTATCTACTGATAAAACCTACTTAAAGGTTTATAAGTATTGATAGATTAAATAGATGACTAAATGCTGTTATGGTCAATGGAGAGATCTCTATTCATCTACTCAATCAGAGATTCTGCTGATCTATCAGCAAAAATTCAAGTCAGTTGCTCACGTGGAGGCTTTTGCTGCTGCCTGAGATCTCATAGGTTATCCTGTTAGACATCCAGCTGTTTCTGTACTAACTGGAATATCCCCTGGAGGTAAAGTGCAGCAGCTGGCAGCTCTGACTAGAAGTCCTCCTTCTTTGTGGAGTCTCAGATGGCATAGACACAAGTGCACAGGTGAATATTCCAGGTTTCACTGAACAAATGGATAGTGACCACAAGGAAATCCAGAAAACTGTCTCACGTACAGACACTTGAATGTTGAAATTAGTGGGTTAGGTGATTAAAAGCTCATCTTCACTCAAGTAAAGTTGCTCAGAGGTGCAATGGCAGCCGAGTGAACCTGAATAACCAGTCAGAGGAACAAGCCCCTGATCTGTTGCCTTATAAGTCATCCTAGGAGGGTGTCAGCCCCAGGGGGAGGGAGTGAGACCAGAGAGCTGGATAGGTTCCCACACAGCCTTACAGACTGAGGGTAGATACTGCCTTTAGAAGCATGAGATTTCTTATGGGGTACAGGGGAAAAGCATCTTAGTATTGCACATGAATTATGGGATGTTTAAGGGAGGAACCAAATGCAGGGAAAGAATGGAATAAGGTAGACTGAGGGACAAGAGGGAGAAGATAAAGGGATAAAGTGATAAACCAGGCAAACAAGCACGTAAACACGTTGGTCAGTATTCATGTCTGGTCATACCCTGCATCTGATCTGCAGCCTGTCCTGTCTTCTGTTAAAACTGCATTTCTAACTACTTTCTTGAATGAGGGTTTCTCTATTTTGCAGTCGTGCGTGTGGATTTCTAAGTGCCAGTAATTGCTGAGGGGACCATGGGTTATAATGTGCTCAGAACATCAGAAGCTGAAGAGACCACAGTGTATGCACCTTGTGTGAGTGTATATTTTGATGTGTCATCACTATCAAGGATAAAGATGAACTAGATGTGGAGTAGGATACAAGTTTGGTAATCAGAGCAGCTGTAAATCTGAGTGAGAGATTGGAGAGACTAAAGAGCCTGAGCACTTCCTACTGAAAGGACCAGGAGGTCCAATTCAGCATCTGCAAAGGATGTAATGTCTGATAGTTGACTGGCAGGTCATAAGTCAGGACCAACCAGAAAGTCCTTTTGCATGTGTATGTCTGTACATGAAACAGGTGGGATACCAAGGGATCCACTTGCCAGCTGCTGGTTAAATTTGTAGCATAAGGCCAGGTGCTGGGAGGATCCATAGTGCATGTCTGTGTATATGTGTGTAAGCCTACATGACCACAGCTGAACTGGAGCTGGGGGTCTTGGGGATTCAGGTATCTACATGCCAGCACCTTGAATGAGAGAGCAAGGATGCAGGGCTAGCTACTGGAAAGATCTGGGTGTATAAGGTCAGCAAGTGAACGCATACTGCATGTGTATATACATGTATGCATTTCCCACAAACAGACCTTCATCTGAAACAGCAAGCCAGGGCTACAGGATCAGGCTATTTGAATTTAGATCCTCAGTCGTTGCTTGAAGAGTGATTTTATTCTTAATCTCAGTAGGTGGTGTTCAGAGCTGAAACTCACTGCAGCTTCTTCAAGTAAAAGCCATTTTCTTTCCTTAGAATTGGCAAACATACTTTCTGTTAACCAAGTGAGTTTCTGTATCATTGGAGGACTCTGAAAACATAACTTTCCCTATGTCTTTGGATTCATGGATGTTTCCTAGCATAGCTACATTCTTCTACATGAATGCTATTTCTTAGATGAAAGCTTTCAATACATCTACAACAATGACCCTTTGACCCTTGACAGGGAAAGTTCACACAGCTTCCCAACGATAGCCATATTTTTCAGGCATTCTTGGATGGCCCTTGTGACTGCAGGTAAAAGACCAGGAGTCAGGTTTTCTGTTTGTAATTCAGGTACTATCATGTTCACCTGCATGTTAATCCCACAGTTAACTTACATTTCTCAAACTTCTCCTTGAAAACTCGTATTCCTACCAACTTGCTCACATGCTACTTTTACAAAAGTTTCTTCACATAAACAGTTCTAAAAAACTTGTAGTATGAAAAGGAGACCTAGCTAGGGACCCTCTGCCCCTACTAGACACCAGTGTGGTACATTGTCCACCTTAAGCAGTCAGTTTCTAGCTTCCAAAAAAACCCTCCTTTTCTCTTAAATCCCTTGGGTTAGGGGACTTAAGCTTTCTTTACATTTAAGAGTGGTCAAAATAATAACTGAAAACTGTATCGCTTTGTAACTTTAATTATTCATATAAATCCAAGAGAAAACAGACATGTAACACTATGGAACCCTTTCTTAACACATTTGAGTCATTTAATTTTCCTGCATCCTACCTAAAACAAAGGATATAGAACTGACATTATGAGCTTTCAGAAATCTGTCCATATCTCTTATCTGGCAGTTCAAACTTCACCATTCGACACTATGGTACTAGATACCAAGAATATCATATAGGGTAGTAAAGGATATTCAACTTCCTCACAATAGAAATACACTATCTTCCATCTCTTACAGCAGATGGAAGCTTTCTTACTAGAAGATTTTGGTTGAATGATCAGCCTTTCTGATAATCTGAGGCAAGAGTTTTGAAAATAAAAGCCTAAAGTTAGCAACATAAATCTATATTTAGGTCTTTACTTGATTAAAATTTAAGCTCCTAATAATTTCTTTCAGATTGTTTCAGAATCAAAGATGGTATCAGCTGGAGAGCCATTCAAGTTGTTTCTTTGTAAGGAAAGAATTAGGAGGAGATGGGAATTAAAAAAACCAAACCACCAAAACAAAACAAACAAACAAAACCCAAAATAAAAATAAAAATAAATTAAAATGCAAACAAATTAAAAAAAAAAAAAAAAACACAGAAGAAGATCTCCTAATTTCTAAAAGTCATTGGCTAGCCTTTCTGATGTGCGACCCATTGCTGGCTGGGAAGGGAATGAGCTTGCATAATGAATAATAAACTCTGCCAAAGCTCTGATCTGTTATGTAAATAAACATATTAAGTGAATGCATTTTCCATGCAGCATAGCTTCTGCCAGGAGATTTGTTGAAAACATTGTTTTGCCATTGACAAAGGCAATGTGCTAAATTCAAGCCTGGTGTGAGTGGGCTCAAGTCTACTGGTTTTAGTGGCATTGTGCCCACTCACACCAGGTCTGTAATTGGCCTATTGTTCTTCAAAGGCTTTTATTATGCAAGATGTGCCAAAGTGCAGATAAACAAATTCTCTAACTATAGAAGAGCTTTTTCAGGGTCAACACTAATTTTCAGTTCACTTAGCAGGCATAAACTCCATCTGGGTGAGTTCACTCTGTGACTGTACCAACTCTCTAACCTACAGAATGAAAATTCTTGGGTACCCTCAACTCCCTCTCTGCAGAACTGCTAAAATGAGCTAGCCTTGAAGGCACCAGCTTCAGAAATTTTATCTCAGTATAGGATGGGAAACAGGATGGATTCAATAAAAATTGCCCTGACCTTACTGTTCTGACTTCATCCCAGGCAAAAATCTCTTTCAAGTTTCAGAAATATTTTATTTACTCTTTCTCTCCACAAATTATGTCAAATGTCAAACAAAAAAAGCTAAGCATACAAAAGAGTATAAGTTGGACTGTTGTTGTGAGGTCTTTAACCTTGGCTTGTGGTTACAAATTATGTAAATAAACATCTCAATTTTTTGTGATCTGCACACAGATTAAGTCGTACCTCAGAATGTTTTAAAGTATACCCATGCAATTTCAGAGAGAAGATGTTTCTGAACTCAAAATGTCTTTTATCTCAAATATACCAAGCACTAAGGACTGTTAACAGTCATATAAAGACATGATAACAAACATCAAATTTGGAAAGAATTACTAAGGTGAGCAATACAATATTTGCCCTGTGATAGGCCTAACAACTCAGTGGCATTCTGTGATCATTAGAGCAACCTGGGTATCTAAATTATTAAAATTAACAGTCACTAAGAGATTTAGATTCCCGTGAGAGAGAACCAAATATTAATGTGAGAATTAACAGAGCTGTATGCAGTATAAGAATAAGAAATCGGATATGATACAATTTCTTATTCAAGCTGACTTCTTTAACATTTTTGGAACATAAACACGAACCTGACTGCATAAGATCAGGTCACCTATTGCCTGGGGAAAGCAGATCAAATTTTATTGCCTTGATTTGGAAAGATTTAAATTCTGATCTGTCTTCATTCAGGCATAAGAAATCCTGAGGCAATTTTTCTCACATAAAAACTACTGACTTTGATTAACATTTTCATCATAATTTGAGTTTGCTTTTCTATTGCAGCTACCTTTTTTTTTTTACATTAGAAATACAGCTGTTATATATATGAGCAGCTTCTATGGCACAAAGCTTAAAAATCTGGTTCCTTGCTGTACCGGTACACCATAACAGCAAATAGTGCAATTAAATCAAAGCTGCAATAATCTGCAGCTCCACTGACAGATATCTGCACATAACTTCAATGTGACTTATGTGCAAAGATAATGAATTCTACAATGCAAATTTACACATGGGGTCAAATAAGGAACTTCTCTGTATTTGACAGTACATTGGATATTAGGTATTTGTCACAAAATAAATAATTCATCTCGTATAGCTACTTGCTATGTAAATGATAGTCTATATTTATTAAAGCATTTAGCACTCAGAATAAAATGGACAGCTGGGGCCAAATGAATATCTCTCAGGACACATTACCATTAGAGCTCCCCTGTGAGTTTTTAACTCTTTTCATTTCTGAGTGCTGTCATGAGGATATTAATTGAATAAGGCATGGAATTCATTCCAGTGCAGGCAGAGCCACACACACAAAAATTAGAGGAAAATAATATAAAGCAGTACATTAATTTCAGATTCTACTTTTCCCCACTTTTAATGTTTCTCAAATCCCTGGTGTAATTTAGATCTGATTCAATTTAGGAAGAAACAAAGGTTAAATATTTTCAAAATATCAAGCAGATGACAATCAAAACATAATTTAAATATATTTAACACAAGCTAGGATTTGGGTAGAATTTGAAGCCCAAAACTACCTCTAAATTCCACATGAATTTAGGACTATCATTGAACACATCCTCTCATTCCAGCCCTCTGATAGATTCTTCTCCTGTTCACTCTGACCCAAAGTGAACTTAGATTCCTTTCCTGTTTACTCAATCCAAAGTTAACTTCAAACAGAAGACTCACACACCAAAGAGTGGCCATGCAAGTGGATGGGTTAAGGGTAATCCTCCAGACCCTATGGAGAGGGTAAATTGGAGTGCATGCTCTCAGTCCTACCCAGTATCACGCAAATCTCTAAAGAAAAAAGAGACAGAGCCTGTTTTAACTTTCTGTGCTCTATTAGAAACACCATGAAAATCAAACTGTCTCTCAGATCTGTAGCTGTGAATCCAAGGAAACTCCACTAAACTCAGTACAGTTACTTGAGACTTATATCCTGGTTTAATCTCAGCATTTTCACTCCACTGGAACTACTTGTGTATACACAGGACTTACGGCATTAGGTGGTTACTTTAAACATGGTATAAACCAGACTCGACCTGATTTACTGATTTAGCTGTTACATACATTTCAATTATCTTTTCCTCAGTGGTTTTCAAGATGATTATATGATACCTCTGCCAACAACCTATCTTTCTCTAGAGCTAATTTAGTGGTTATAGATCAGATTACAGAGAAATGTGATATGATGTACAGAGAAGTCATTTAAAAAATAAAGTCATAGTATCTGTTGTGTCAGTGCATAATCTAAGCTACAGTCAAATAGATTATAAACCTGAATAGTGAAGACAGATAAAAGATTATGATGTTTTAATCATTCACAAAATGTGTCTATTCCCAAATTGATCTCCTAAACCCCAAGCCAGCATGAACTGTTACTTTTTAATACTGCATACCAGCGACTTCAGTTTATTTTATAGTGATATCGGCTATCATAAAATGAGTTCCCTGTTGAATTCAGCTTTGAATTAAGGTAATGAAATTGTAAGAGTTAGACCTATGCATATCCTGGATTTTCAGTATCCTGGTTCAACACAAAATACATTCACATCCAATTCCTTAGAACAAAAGAAAGTGGAAGATAGTATTAGCTTTGCAAAGATTTTTTTTTTGTTGTTTTTCTAAATGAGAATTTGCAGGTTATGCTATAAATACAAAGAAAAATCTTTGCCCTTCAAAGTCATGGCCATTTGAGCTTTTCAGCATAGATCAAAGACACCAAGGCAGCAATACTTTCATTGATAAATACATTTAGTATAGTGCAAATTTTGACAAAATGGAGTTTGGACCTCAGGTAGCACCCAGGGAAAATGCTGGGCAGCATAAGGCTCGGCCCAGGAATCCGGTGTTATTCAGGTCAGGCAGAAACCAAAGTAAGGTGTTTCTGGGGTGCTCTTCATTCTGCAGCCAACACAGGTGGATGCCCACAGCTACTGGATGGTTTGCTTTATTCAGGGCTGTAAAAAGCTTGCCACATTTTAAGGCAGAAAGGAAAGCTACTGGCGTCTGTGAGGGTGGAGAGCAAGAAGATTGTCTTTGGGTCTGGTTAGGGCCATCTAAACATAATTTACTTGATCATTTCAATATTATAGCCTTCCTCACTGCTTTAAAAATGTCTGTCTACAACCCGATAATGCCTCCACAGTCAGCATTGTAAAAAGAAGACCTTAAACCTTTTCTGCAATAACTCTAGTCCTGGTGGATTCAAACTCTCATTGGTTTTGCTCTCAAAGTCACATTTGTAATATGGTGACAGCTGGCTCAGTGCTTTTTCATGTCATTAAAATCCAATATCTTAAAAGAGTATGTTTTGTGAAGCCAAGAACCATTTCAAGCACTGGAAAAAAAGCAGTATACTAAAATCTCATTTGGAGGGGTTTTCTCTCTGAAGTAATATTTCTTTCACAGCAATAACGGAAGGACACCAGTATGTGGCATGAAGTGGGTATGTTGTTACCATGTGCAAGGTAGTTTGGACCTCTCTCTGGGCAAGTTGGTAAAGAAGGTAAGAATATTTTTCAGTGTGGTGAAGGTGAAGGTTTGTTTAAATTGATGGAGCACAAAGGGGATTGTGAATCCCTCTCTGAGACCACCAGCTGTGGCGTACACATGCAGTACCCGTTCCAGTGGCATGTGCATCACGTGCAATGCCTCTCCTTGCAGATGAGAGCTGGTTTTGGCTCTCTTGGTGGCATGAGAACTGAGACAGTTGTCAAGAATGCCTTGTCCACTGGGTTAGTGGGAGACTGGTCTAGTGTTGATATTTCTCTCTCTCCTGTGCTTCTTCATTAGCAGAATTCACAACCTGTTTGCAGATAGAAAGCTACATCATCTCACTCATGAGCAACTATCTCCCCTGTGTGTCTCCCTCTGAGATTGCCCTTTCTCTGTGTGCTCTTGTCATATCCTCAAGGTCAAAAAGTGTGCAAGAAACATAATGTTTTTCCAGCTGTTTTTCCCAAAAAGTTTATTCTCTGAAGATGCTATTGTTAAAGACTGCACAATAATAATAGTTACATGCAGAGGATGAGTATTTCATGCACCATACTGAGTTTTCAAATCTTTCTTTCTTTCAGCTTAGGACAAAGATATTGCTTTGAGAAGGAAAATTCTGAAATTAATAGATGGAAATGGATTTTTATCAATAAAAAATTTCCATTTTAATTAAATTATTCTTGCAATATTATTTTCAATTTTCTCAAAATACAGTGGAATAATAATACATGTAATAATAGAATAGAAACTTAAGCATGTCAAAGGAGAAAATAAGCAATCTTGTTTTAAGAAAGTCAAAAAGCAGATTTTATTTTTGCCAAAGTAAAATATCAATTGGATGTGCATACACCTACTAACCATTTCAATTTCAGAGAAACAATATTTGTAAGTGGAAATTTCTTCCGTCTTTTCTCCTGACCACTGGTAAACAAATATCACTTTCACAGCACAAGGGAAGAAAACCAAAAAGTACAAAATAAATATGTGGTTTGCATTTGTTTTACTTGTGTACATTTTATCTATTCCTAGTCCAAAGGCCACTGAATTTAATAGAGGGATTTCCTTCAACTCTATTCATACCTTTAATTTTTGAGCAAATGTTTAGACAAGCACAGAGCAGTTTCTGTGTTTCCCCGTATCACACTCCTTCCGTGAATCTGCATGATAATCCACAAGTCAGCCATTCTGAGGTCTCTGCTGATGAACAATAAGCGTATTGTGATGTGCAGAGCTTTGACAAAAATATTCCATAACCCATTTTTGCCTATGCAAGGGATTTGAGTTGCTGACCCCAAGAGCATGTAGCACTAATCTACTTGTATAATACACTCTTTGCCTTTCCTTCTCATTTTGATTACTTCTGAAGACTAGTTTGTTACTGTTCATTATTTGTAATTGTTTTATTATTTGTTATTAATTTCTTAGTTTGCTCTTGTTATTTGTCTTTCTTCTTTGCTATTGCTTTATTTGTTTGCATTCTGTTTCTGTAATATTTTTCCTTTTGCTATTATTTTTCTTCGTTAGTTGGAATGAAACTTTATCTCTGTATATCATGTAGCTTGTTTTTATTTCATTATTTCCTGTGTTTGTGTTACACAGCCACCACTGCTCAGCCTCACAAAGTCTTCTAAAGGCAACTCTTATCAATACAGCACCACTGAACCTCAAAGATAATGCTTTATTAAATGTTACACTGAAGCTGAAATCTTGCACACTAGGTAGCATAAAATCATTACCAGCTTGAATATTTTTGAGGATCAAGATGATAATGATAAGAGCAATGTCCCAACAGGGGACTTGCCACTTCTTACTTAATCCACAAGCCCCCTACAGGTGTGTTTTGGTGTCACTGAATGCCCACCCAAGGGCTGTATGAAAGCCCAAAGTTAAGACACATCAATGGTTCTGTAAGGGTCTTGTAACACAGCCTAAGCTCTATAGGTTTTTTAAGGGACTTTATGTTATTAATAAAAAGTTAATGGGAAGTAAAAATATTGCGTGAAAAATGTGTGCATAAAAGCCTTACTTTCTTTATGAATCTCTCCTGTAAAACTGCCCAGGAAGTAACATCCCATACTGTCTTTTCTTTTTAAAAAGTATATGTGAGTGATCTCTCATCTCTTCTTTATCTTTGGAATATTTAGATATGTAATATAAAAGGGATTTATAAAACAAATAGTTGTCCCCACACTCTGGATTTCTTCAGTCAGAGCAAATGCAATGCTATTCATTTCATAATCTGAACTATATTTCAGATATGAAAGGCTAAAGTAAGTTAATATTTTCCTAAGCAAAGCTATCAAGCAGACAAATACTATAAAAATGTTATATGGTCTTTTCTTCTCCTTGTGTTAGTGTAGATCTTTGATCCCCAGATCCAGTTTTAGAACCTTAAAGGACAGAAAAGATCTACCATTTCTTTAATTATATTGGGCATTTTCATGAACTGTGTAATGTCTCTACCGAGACGGTCAAGATTTTCAGGAAGATTATGTCTCCCTTTTGAATTATTAATAATGTTTTGAGGGTCTGTGTTCTACTACAAGTCTGCATTTCCCTCCAAAGCTCGTAAGGATTATTTATTGGAACAGTTGGGGGATGGTTTTTGCTATTTTGTTTTGGTTTTTTTTCCTTCCCATTTGGACCCTAACACAAACAGGCCAAGTCCAGCACTCTCTAATCAGATCAGTGTTGTGTTACGGGAACAAGGACTTAGTATGTTACATCTGCTGTTCAGGGAAGAGAGAGAGATCCCCACTGTGAATCTAATGTTTATAAAATAGTAGGGGAGTAGTAGGGGTCTTCACTGTCTGTCATTCTTACTGTGTATATGTAAATGACAAAGCCTTCAAGTGAAAGCTGTATTACATCACCCAAAGAAGCAGAGGGTGAATCCTAGCACTAACTGAATTCCCACAAATAACAGCAGAACCAGTCATCTAGCCACCCCCATTTGGAAGGTGTTACATTGCAGGGACTGAAATTGCTCAGAAGATGTACTTGTGCACAAGATAACTGCATTACACCATTCTGTAAACCAGATTTAGAATCATAAACACCTTACTTCAGATACTTGGGATGTTGTTAATTACTGTGTCTGATAGGATCAAATCTCTACATTTGAGGTATCTTTCCCCTGCAATACAAACAAACCTTAGAGTCTGCAGCAAGAAGCTTGAAGTCAGGTGTTTTACAGAACCTTTCCTCCAGCTCAGTTTGCCTAAATGAGGTAAAAGTGCTCTTTAAGATACAGGCAAATACACCAAGTACACGTTATAAAATAATGGTTCTTAATAATTTCACTGAGACTGAAGCATAGAGAACTATATTGACTACACAGACTTATGGGGAGACCTCACCAGTTTCAGATTAAATTTCTGTGACTGTTTCTCTGTGTAATTGCTTTTATTTTTCATTCTCTTTAATGTTAAATTCTGCAGGCTTTGCAAGTGGTCAAATATTACCCATCCCCGTTGGTGTAAAACCAATGCTAAAAGGGTTCTACTATGTTTTAGCTAAATAATTTAATTTTTAAAATTATACACTCACATACATCATATGATGTAGAAAATTGAGAGGGGAAGTAGTAGATACACAAACCCTTCTCTTTCCTTCCAGTAGCATGAGGTAAATTGCACGATAGATCAATTTTTATGGATGCTGTTGACTTGCAACATTTGCTGCTTTTAAAAATTAATAGCTGAAATAATGAACATCCTCAAAAACTCTCTAAACAGCCAGCTTGATTAATCCCCTGAAATGAAAAGCAGTTGACAGGTGCAATATTCTCAGCTGAACTTTTCTATAGCCTGATCAGACTGCAATCTAAACCAATTCCAGTAACATAAGTTTGCTTGCTTTGGTTTTAATTTGTGGAAAACAAACAAACTTAAGTCCCATATTGTGGTTTGCCTAGACATGCATACACAGAGATCTGTAAAATATTCCTTCCTGTAAAATTAAATGAAGTTTAATTTTTGTGCAAATATTATTGTGAAGGCATAATAGCACTTCACAGTGCAACTGGCATCACTTCACATTAATATTGCATTATTGTCAAACTGATTAGAAATTCCTAGGTATAAGGAAATGAGTACTGCCTCCTGAGCATTTTCTAGATAGAGGTCCACATGTCAAGGTGATGTAATCAGAAATACCTCCTTTGAATGAAACATAGATACACAGCTTCACATGAGTATTTCCATTTACCCCCCTTCCTAGGTCTCACTATTCACAGTCCTTTAACATAGGAGTTAATTGGGAAAAAGTGATAACCATTTCTCTTTCTTTATTCCTAGAGCTGGAATTAAATAATGCTGTTGTCTACAATAGGAAACATTTGTGATATATTTTTGGTTAGCATAAAAAAAATAAGAAATCAACAATGGGTTGGTGAAGCATTAGAGCATTTGTTAAAATTTTAAAATGTACGTAAGATTTAAAATATCTGAAATTTAATGCCATTTTATGTTCTTTACTTCCCTGCTTTTTATTGGTCTGAGATATTGGCCTGAAATAATTAAGACATATGCCTGAAGTCATGAAGGCTGCCTGAGATATTAAGATGATCCTTGTGAATCCATCCTGCAACACATAGAATGGACATACAATCTTCACATTCAGTGAATAAAGGTCATAGTTGTTCAACCATATACATACTCTGCTACCTAAAGATCTTTTAACATCAGTATTTGTGAGAAACTTCTGCATGAAAAATAAGCAAAACATATTTTCCGTCTGAATGGAATCAATTTGATGTTCTTTCTTATCTTTCATGACATAAAGGTCTCTCCCTATACACCTATGGAAGTGTTTTCCGCTTTACTGAAGAGTATTTGCTGCTGTTTAACAATTTCATTGTTACTGTGAGAGGAAACTGTGGAGGTGTGTCCTGTACAGACATTCAAGTAAATACAACTATACATGAATGTGTGAGTCAGACTGAAGGAAACCTTCGTAAAAATTTCAGTTGGCAGATGGGGACATCATCTATGTTGTTGTTGAAGACTTGCAAGAAAATAAATATTACTTTCTTGATAATCATATTAGATAACTTCTCTATCAGAGCTCTTGCAACTGTTAAGTGTCTGGGGGGTTTATAGATTAACAAGATGTCAACGCTGGTCTTTACTGTAGTCTTACAAAATAAAGGGAAACACTCAAGGGAGCCTGCTTCAACTGAATTCATTAAATTTCTCAAATGTGCAGTGGAATTACAGAGAGATATTTAATAAAACCAAGCAGTCCATCAGATATGTCAAAAATAAATTAATTTACAAGAAGTAGACGTTTTCACTACAACATGTAGACCATTTTTAGGATAAGACTTCCAAAGGCATACACAATCCATGAAAATAAGGTATCAGAGGACAAAGGAACATGTAGCAGGGAGAGACAGGCTTAGAAATATGATTTTGGAAAAAAAATCTCAAGCTCATCAGGAATAAAGAAGCAGAAAAACAAACTTTACATAACAGTGTAGACAAAGAGAGAAATGCGAAGGTTTGCTCTTAGCACAGCTCGTTGTTCAAATAAAATTACATTGTGTCCCCAGAGGACTAAGACATCTTGCTGAATGATGAGGAACTTCAAGGTCTTTAGCACATGTCAAGATATTCTTGCTAAGTGCTAAATTCTGGCTCTGTTTAGTCAAAGATGAAGACTGAGGGTTTATCAAGTTCTCAGAGACATCCTGCTTACAAACCAGCAAAAGGCTTCACAGCTTCACTGGAGAAAGGAACAGCTTATGTCATGCATGATAACTTACTGTCAGATGTGAACTAATTAGAGTAGTAGAGACTGAACCCCTAGTACCTAGCTGGTCTCATCCTCCTCTCAGGAACCTCTGCAGTCATGATTGTTCTCTTCTTCTGTACCTCCACTGTGCCTGAGTAACATAGCCAAAACTTAGTCTGATGATATGTGTGCATTGGTAAAGGCTGTGTAAACACCTTCTCCTAAGCTCACTGAAGCTGTATTAAATATGTTCATTTACTACCCAGAACTGGTCTGAGTATTTGCTTAGGTTATGAAACATTGATTTTCAGGGTCCAGGGAAAACTGAGATCTCAAAATCAGACCAAAAGGCAAAGCATTGAAAGTGGCACTGTATAAATTAAAGTACATGAGCAGCAGTGCCAGGAAAGCATGTCACTGAGCAGAATAATAGTGTATTACAAGTCAAATAACAATGCCGATAGGAAGGCAGGAGGCAAGAGTCAAATAAGAAACATCTACTTATTCACAATTCAATCTTAAACTTTTGTTCCCTGACTCAGAATAAGCACCCATAAAACATTACCTCCAGATTCATTGATAACTAAAGATGGATGGGCACTTCATCTTTTCGTGATTAATTATGGACAGATCTGAGCGCCAGGATACAGCTCTGATAAGCTGCTTGGGCCATGAGGAAAGAAAATATACCCAGAAATGCCCAGCTGTCAGCTTCACTGGAGACATTTACCTCAGGGAACCAACTTAAGGCAAAGCAACGTGAGGATGGAAGCAACACTAAGGAGGCTAAAAGACTGTCTGCTTCACATCTTAATTGTTTGAGCTATTAAACAAACACATCTGGTGTTAATGTCTCTGGAATACTGTATTTTTGTGTATCACATATGCCTCTGTGTTAATGCTTTTATGAGTTGCTTGCTTTGGGCTTGGAGAGTTAGGCTGCTAACTTCTTTGGTTTTTTTTAATCTTCTAATGAAAAACTTATTTGCACTTATCTAGTGATTTCATTTTGGTTTTTACTCTGAGCCTTTTGGGGTTTGTCAACTGCATTGTCTATCCATTCATCTTCCACCACGTCTGTTTCCCCTGTTTATTCAAGAGTAATTAGCAAAATTAAATAAAGACAAATTCCACTCTGGCAGGCATGAATTTGTTAGAGTGAGTTAAAGGAGACAAGTTTGCACAATTTCTTTATGAAGCCAAATAACTGTTCAAAGAAATGCTTCTTCTTATTTGCTCAATAATGCTTTTATAAATTTTGAGCTTTAAGAAGAATTGATTTGATAAAATGTCCTTTGAGGATTGTGACCTTGAGTTGCCTTTTGTGGAAGAATTTGCTGGTCTAACCTAAAAAAAATGCAAATGGAGACTACGGAAAATTCATATTTGTAAGGGAAGAAATTTGTGCAGACATTCAGAATAAGCATTAGTAATTTTTTTTCAAAGTGTTGGAGGCTACAAAAGGCATTTCCACTTGGCTTCCTGCAAATTTCCTATACTCCCTAACCTTTAAAGATGTAAAGTAACTTTAAAAACTACACGTACCACATAGGGGGTGAGATTGATAATTACTTAGAGGTTAAGTATACTGTAAGGTCACAATTCTATGTTGCTATTTGATAACATAAAAATGCCAAATTGCAGAAGGTATCTTGTCTAATACTTTGGTCACTTTCTGTGAAATAACCCATAAGGACCATAAGGACTGCAGGAGCCCAGTTCTCTCAAGAATGGCCTAGTTGTTTATTCCTTGTGAATAGGAAACATTTCTTGCTTTCCCATAAAAATATGATGTGTTAACCAATCCAAATTTCATCTGCTGCACAGGCTAAATACACTCCAATGATGTTTTGTTGACAATATAGCCTGCAATGTCTTCTCTGAATACAGAACATTTACCTGAATAAACGTGTCTATAAATAACATATATGAATCTTTTGTTCCACTTTACAGTGATACTGTTAAAATAGTAACTCAATATTCTTTAAAGTCAATATTATATGTTCCTGCACTTTCAATATATTTCTTGTAAATATTTTAGTGTGTTTATTTAGTTATTTTTTCCTTCTGCAAAGTCACTATAAAAGTAACTTACATAAGAAGGTTATTATAGTTTTAAAGTTTTTCGTGAGTTGTTTATTTCTAATATGTTTAAAGTATGGATTATTTATTATGGGATTAATCACTAGATTCAGACTAGCAATCTAATTTCGGGGTACTGAGTTTTCAGAGTGGAGTGATTTACCTCAACCACCATGTCAGCTTTCCTGCTCTTTATTCTACACTGGCAACATTTGCAACCTTGGAGGTTTCACTGCATTTGTATCTATGAAAATTTCATTTTCGCCTTGTTTAAATGGAAAACAAAGTTCAGCTGGCAATGAATATAATTTACACTGCCGGATTATTCTATCATATTCATTCACGCAGTGGTATTTGATAACATTTGCATTATTCGCAATGGGGTTATGTCAGTGCTAATGAAAGGCAAAAGCAAATATTTAGTCCTTTATTAGTTTGAAAGCTAACATACAGCATAAAATTTTAAGTCTAAATTTCTAGACTTATTCTATAACAAGGTAATTTTTCAGCTATCCCTTTCCCCAGGACTCCCAAGGAGAGCACCTGGTATAATTATACTTCTTGTTTACGGAAAGGAGCAAGCAAAAACTAAGATAAAATAGTTATAATAACAAAAATGAGTGGTTATTATATCATTACAGTTTTTGCCGCTACAAACACAGCAGTCTAACAGAATCTGTAATGTCATCTACCTGAATCAACTCTTCGCAGCATCTGGAGATATGTAAATACACGGAATTAGCAGCTACCTTTTTCATTTTTATCCTATAAGCACCTGCCTTAATGAACTCAGTATCTCTGATGCCCAGTTTTGAGAATTAGTTAAAAGTACACCATTTGGATTTGGATGCTCACCCCTGTATTTTAACATCATTTGCAGAATACCTCATTTTGGCAAGGCTTGCTGTAAACTTTGCATTTGCATTCTCCAAATCAGTGTAATTCTTCGTGGTTTTCCTCTAAAATCCACACAACTGGTGGAAAAGTCTTCAATGTTTATAAAACTAATGTAGCACAACCACTTATAAACTTCTCTTCTACAGTTATTTTAAAGGCTAAAAAAAAAGATAGCCAATTCTTACTTTCTACTATTTTTCATTTCTTGAAAGAATTAAGGAAGTATTGAACTGTGGAAGTGAAAATAAAGAGAGAAATTATGAATATGAATAATTCTGGCCATTTTCTCTCCCCTAACTAAAAATCAACAAATACACAGTCACACAGTAAATTCCAGTGACAGTGAGGCAGTCTTTTTGAATGAAAAACCCTTTAGCTCAGATTAATTATATGCCATAGACAACAAAAGTCATATAAAATATTGCTGATATATGGTATTCTGAGATAATTAGAAACATGTTCATGAAGTGTGCAAAATTTTTCTAATATAATGACATGTTAATTTTAGCAGTGACTGAGTTGAAAGAAAAAAATAACATAGAATAGCACATTCCAAGAATATTTTCTATCATTTCACAGCAGTACACGCATGTATGAAATGTGATCATGGGAAATACAAGAGGACTGACAAACTCAGGAAGGAAGCAACGTAGTTCATCGATTTCGTCTGCAGTAGAATCAAAATTATATTTAGCCGGTTTTCAAGAACAAGTTGTGAGAAGGATTTCTACTTTCTGCATATAATCCATCTTGGGAGATCACTTACATACAGCAACAGTCCACTCTTGTCACCACTTTCAACATATTTGAAGGTATCTTTCTTCTCTCTACAGGAGACATGATGTTTTCTTTAAACCATTTCTCAAAGAATACATTTTTAAGTCTCTGTTCATTCTGATGGTTGGGTTTTGTTTGGGTTTTGAGGGTGTTTTTAAGAGCTTCTGTTTTACTGATATTATTTTCTTAAAATATAGTATCTAAAGTAGAACAGAAAATAGAACAGACTGAATAAGCATTACACTTTAGTAAATAAATACCTACATGAATTTTATCTATTTTTTTCAACAAGGTCATAGCATCAACTGTCTATGTTTTTCATTGCAATGGACATTTTATGTACGATAATTTTGCAGTTTTGTAATAGAGATATGGCTCTTAACAGCACTACCTCATACTGGTCTTCAGGTAACTTCTTTTGATATAATTTGGGTGGTTCTGTTTTCATTAGGACCATCTCCAATTTCATTTCCATTCTTAAAAATCCCTACTTTATACAGTGTTCACTTAAATGCAATTATTTTGCATTTACAAATCTACAAAGAATCTATTCCCTGTGATCTACAAAGAAATATATTCCTTACTTTGCTAACCTAGTTGGTAAACAAAAGTATTGGATAGCATCACATTGAAATAACTTCCTACTGTTCTGTTTCAGTAACAAGTCTTTTACTAATTTCTTCTGGATTACATTTTCTTTCTTTCAATATTAGAATATTTTGACCATGTCAAAAATCTTGCTAATATACTACATATGTCTCTCTCTTATGTTTCACAGTTGCCCGCTTCAGGAGTGAATGTGGTGGGGTTTGAGCACATTTGATATTAAGTCTGCCTTCTCTGGGCTTCCATAAAATGATTGTTTAAAAATGTATCATATCTTTGTTGGTGGCAAACTTGTCTATAGCTCAACATTTTTTATTTTCTCTCTAATTTTTCTTTTTTTTTTTTTTTTAATAAAATAGTACTGTATTTGTCCTTCTCCAGTCTCGTAGGTGTCTGTTTGTCCTAGAATTCGAGAACATCATTATTAGTGGTTCAAAGACAGTTCTGACTTAGTTAATTTCATCACATCCTGACACTTGGCTACATCTAAGTTATTAAATATTCTTTAACCTGTCCTTTCTGTGTTCTGACCTATTCCCTTACCTTTTGTTAAAATTAATTGTGTTAAAAATTAGCTGCTATAATTTAAGATGCAAAAATCACCTCTGTGTTCATGCAAATACTGTATGAAAGGAAGCTAGACTTTGGGGCTTTAAGCTAATTTAATTCAACAAAAAGGTCATACTGGCAGCTGCAGCAACCAAAACCCAATCCTGATACAGATACAGGTAGTGTAAGCTTCCTTATCCACCTATTAGATCAATATACAGTGAGAGGACAAGTTAAAATGGCCATTCAGTCTAATAGGTCTGCAAGAGCTTTGATTTCTCCAGAATGCTGTTAAACTGCAGTGGATGATTTATTGCTTTTTTCACCATGGACATTCTGTCCTGAAAAACTGGTTTAAAAATTATCAATTTCTGTATTATTTGCATCCCAAAGTAGTAACAAATATTAAGTGCCACTAAGGGCTGTGTTTCAAATGGCACTTTTGATAAAAATATCATTTTAGAACAATACACTATTTGCCAGGATATGTTCATTTTCTCTATCATCTTCTTATAGGAAGCCCCAAAATAAATGCAGTCGTGTTGCTTTATCTCTCTTCTTTAATCTTTCTGTTATCATGTGACCTCTGATGTCTGACTGTAAAGTATCCTGCAGCCAGAGGAAGCCAACAGGATTTGTCCTTTTATTATAGTCTTTTATGTAAGCTATTACTTTGCTTTTAAAGGAGGAGCATCACTCCTCTAATGAGCCCAGCAGTACACAGCAACCTACTCCAAACCTATGTCGATATATATACTTGGAGGTTCTTCCATGAAATCCTGCTGTTAAAAGTTAATCTTAACTGTTAGAGACTCAATCACCATGTAATAGATAATTTTCTTTGTAGTTTACTCTGAGGAGGACCTAATGAACAACATCAGAAGTGGATGCCACTGGACAACACACACAACAATCTGTTATTTTGGGAGTAAGAAAGGACCTAATGTATCCTTTGATCTCGTTCTTCTATGGGGAGAGTCCCTGAAAAAGTTAATGGGATTCGTACTTTATCTTTGCAAGTCATCTTCAATTTATCACTATCAAATCAAATCTTTTGGGAGCAACATCATTAACCTCCACTAGGTTAGGTACATCCATCAAGTCCTCATTCTGTTTATCATTATTATCAGGGAAGTCATCACTCTTCAGACCACTGTAACTACTAACTTCCTACACATTAGGACATAAACCCTAAATTATCCATAAAAATCAGAAAAGCTGCAACATCCACAGGCATGTTTGGAGGATATAGATGAGTAGCTTATGACCTTACATTGTTTTGAAATATCATCTGTAGTAGTATATTTAGTGTGTCTGGATAAGAAATCTACGCTAGATAAATGCCAAACTTCCCTTGAATAAAAATACTAGTTTCTCTTCCGTTTTTTTTACTGTTCCCTTTAAAGAATATTTTAATGAAATTTCATGCATTTGAAAGACATTATGAGTAACTTATTCAGCAGCCATTTCATCTATTCTCTACTCAGGAGTACCAATAACTCCTTTTAATGTCAGTGAATGTTACATGAATGCATTTATAATAGAATGTACTCCCACAATATAGATTAAAGGATTTCATAGAAACTGCAGGTCTATATACTCCTTGTCTGTAATTAATATTCCTTAAGATAGAAAACAAAAAGCCTGGGTGTCAACAACTACTGGGAACAGAATAGACTCATCCAAACAAAAAATAAAAATACTATTATCTTTTGACTAAATTACTTGATCTCATTTCTCCCATATTTCAGCATTCACATTAATTTATTTTCAAACAATGAAATTCTTAAGTGTCTGCTATTTAAAGGTCAAGAGTTTCCATGTCATACAATCTGTTACACCATTGTAATTTGCTAATTTAAACATTGCAGGTATAATGGGGTAGCAGTCTAGTATTAGGTGCAAAGAATGACTATAGCCTACAGATGAGAACAAAGCACTCAACAACAGAAATGAGGCAAAGTTTAGGGTATTCATGATTTTAACCACATAGATCCAGTCATGGAATTAATTTATTTCCCTATTATAGTTTGAGACTATCTCTGTGATCATTTCCCTGGGGATGCATTATTACTGTCTGCCCCAGTAGGGAGTTTGGTGATAGCTTAAAACTCAATCCCAGGAGGGAAGGAGGAGGATTCCTCCCATACAATGTATTTTGAAAAACATAGGAGGAACAAGTTATTGAAAACCACATCAATAAAGCAGAGACTGGGAACAGGAGAAGGCAGGAACAGGAGGAGGGCATAGAGAAGATCCAAAAAGGTTTGAGGTGAGCAACACCAAGTTTTTTGAGGGGTGGACACGCAGTAAATTGAGTGACTGCTTCTCAGGAGACCAGTATGAGTTCCTCTCGTGGAGAGGTTGTTCTGATCAACCTGTGCACTTCATTAGGTTGCTATTATTTTTGCACCAGCGGCCAGTGTCAAAAGCATAACAAGATACAAATCTCTTGTAGTCGAAAATTTAATGTGTTCACAACTCCATTACACTATGTTAATAGTGGGAGAGGAAAGTAGTGTGTGGAAATGGAAACTGAAAAAAAGGATTCATCATTTATTCAGGGACTTTTTTTAAGGCTTCAACCAGTCTGCCTCATGTGAATTTGAGAGAAGACAAACTCCTAGTCTGGTTCAGAGATACCACCTTTCCCTGACTCATTCACTCACTCAATTGTCAGGACATAGCCACGTGTACTTCAGCAGAGGTATTAAAGACGGAAAGAAAATGGAGCACACGCCCTCATATCAGCACTGAGTGGTGAGGAAAGTTAGTCTCTGTGGACTTGAACGCCCTGGGGACTTCTATTTCCTAACCTGTGAGCTGGTGTTCCCCATTTCAAGATCTGGCCAATGTCAGGGTTTAGTGCACCTACCAAAGATTCAAATACACAGAGAATATAAAAACACACAATAAAACAAGTAGAAGTGCAAGGTCTTTCCTATTGCCTCCATTGACAAAATCAGCACTTACACAATGGAGAACATCACAGAAAGCCTCACCTTACTCCTTTCTTCCAGACAATGGAGATTAAAGCTCATGAGGGCCACAAGCTTCATTTACAAGGTTGCTGTCATTTCTGGATGATCTCTAAATATTAGCATGGACTTGAAAATTCTGGCTCCCAAGATCTCGCAGCTTCAGTCTCTACAGCAGCTGGTCTTCTACTTTCAAGCTAATGCTGGCAAATATGTCCACACACACAGCCAGTCTCCTCTGTTCCTTCTCCTCCCCATCCTCCACATTTGTTCCTCCCTGATCCACTCTAAATGTTCCCCTCTCCCCCTTTCCCCTACATGTTGGCCTTCCTCTGAAAACTCAATAACAAGTATTGCACATACAGCCCCCTTCTACCATCCTTAAACAAATTTCACACAGTCCTTCAAGCCCTCAAATATCACATCCATTTGCTCCATCCAGTAAGACTGAATAATCATTTTCGCCCTTGTTCTCACCAGTAACCAAGTTCTAGTTGAATATTGTCATGTTATATTGGAGTGGTTCTTTCACTGGCTTATCAGTCCATGATTTAATCCCATGTGTTATGGTTCCCACTATCTGCCATTGCTCAAGTTTGCATTTCTGAGTGTTTAATTTACTTCTTTTCCTGTCTCTTCTGTCTCTTAAACTGAAGAGCCATTAATCAGATATCTGTAATAGAACAGCTATTCTCAAATGCCTCTTACCCTCACATTAAGGTCTTCAATTAGTCTCCAGGCCAGGCTATGGCACATAAACTTGTCTGTAGATGGTTGTAGTAACACCTGCCCAGTGGGTGCCTGTGGTTGTAGTTCATTAGAGCAATCCTTAGAATGGGACTTTCATTTATTTCCATGCAGGAGACTTCACACCTGTACAAAAGAATATGATTCTAGGCTAAGACTGTAAAAGGAGATTTCTTGTGTTCTGCTAAGGTTTGCACACTAAATGACCTACAGGTGAGGACACCACTGTCAATATGGCCCACTGTGCGGCTGTTACCAGTAGACCACAACTCTCCACAGCGGAGATGCTGGTACACAGCACAGCTGTAGCTGGTTTTGCAGAGGGCATTAATGAGACGCCTGATGTTACAGCTACTGCTTCAGTAGATCCGTAGGGGTCTATATACTCAGTATATGTCTGTATAGACAACGTTGAAAAGACAGAGGAAAATTCTGTGAGAAAGATTTTTCTGTGTTCGATTCTGTGAGATTCTCAATATTATGTTAACAAAAATCATGCTCCAGAACAGTGGCTTTTAGCCCAATGCACCAACAGGATTTCTCATATTTCTATATTCCTTATTCAGCAGAAAATATAAAAGAACAAAAAGACTAATATTTCACAGATCATTTCTTTGTCTCCTTTACCTTACCAAATACAAGGTAATTAATCAGTTTTTAGTATTTTTTTTTCTTGTCCCAGCCTCTGTCCTAATATTTCAGTTATTCATAGTGCTACTGATTCTCTAGGCTACCACAGCCTGTGTTATTTTAAATATCATTCCCCTCACTTTCTCTCACTCCTTTTTAATTTTCATCTTTTCTCTCTGGAAAAGTTGATTTGTCTAAGACACTCTCTTTTGATTTTATTGAAACAACATTAAACATAAGGGAAAAATATTTTATTTAGAAATATAAGGACAAAATATTTTATTTTATTTAGAAATATTTTAAAAGGAAATATTCCCTTCCACATGCACAGTTCAATAGTCATTAACTTTGGTTGAAATATTTTTGGTTTCTTAAAAAACAACTCATAGTTGTTTACTTGAAATTTACTTTAATTCAAAATGCAATTTTAACCAAAATAAGTTTTCCTTTCCAACTTTAGTTTATTTGTTTGCTGGAGGGTTTTTGTTTGTTTGATTTTGGTGTTGGCATTTTTGTCTGTATTTTTTTTGTAAAGTGTCTATCTCCAAATAGAACAAGAAAAATAATATTTTCACTCTTATGTTTTAGGTACGAATTCTTTTATGGATAACTCAATTCTGAAAGTGTAGTATTATGCTGTTTCCTAAGGGGAAATTCTTGAAAAACATGAATTGCAGCGTGTCTGTGACTAGTTAATATTTCTCAAGAAAGCAGGTCCAAGCTTTAAAAAATTTTAACCCTTTATAACACTAGAAAAGTCAACATTTATTTTCATTATAAGATTGTATTGAGGTAAGGTTGGTAATGAGTATACATTACTGAATAAAATGCCTTTCCATGTTTTCTGGTTTGCCATAATATAATTTTATTTAAGAGTTAAATGTGAGGACAAGTAAGTTACTATCAATTCCTTGTTGTCACTTCCATTTCCATTAATGGATTATGTCATTAACTTCTTTGTATCTTATCAAGTTGCTGTGATTTGAAATGTATTATATTTCTTACAGTGATATAAGTAGCTCTTAATGAAATAAAGAATCTCTACATATTTCCACTTCAAGGAAAAAAATCTATAAGAACCTTTACAAAAAAAACAAATAAAAGAAAAGAATGTTCTCAAATACAAAATTGAAGGTCTTGTCTCATTTTCCTCTCTACAGCATGCAAAGAAGTGCAGGAAGGAAAGATGGGTTTCCAGCGAGGAGGGAACTTTCTTGTAATGCAGTAACAGAAAGAGATGATCACTTGGGGGTGAGTTAAACCTCATCTCAGGGAAAGACAGGGTAGGAAGAAAGTAACATCTCGGCTGCCATTAACATTTCTAGCACTCTCCTGGAACAAGCCGGTCCCCTCTCAGTTTGACTTTTCCTTTGCCTAGGAGAGTTCTGCCCCTTGTTCTGCCACTGAAGCAAAATCTAATTTTGTCTTCCTCACTACATAGCAAAGAAGGCCTGAGACAGCTCTGACTCCTTTAGCAGCACTTAGACAGCCCCTATTAACTTAAATTTCCAGTCGAATAGTTTCAGAAAGTTTGCTCTTGAAATTACTGTTTATGACCAACTCTTCTAGCATGATGGATTATCCACCATGAAGTCCATCATAAAGAATCTATGGTTGTTCTCAGTTAGTATGAAACGGCTTATGGCAATTATTGCTGGTTCCAGGGGCCATATAACAATAATTATTAGTCAATAATAATTATTAGTCAACAATAATCTACTGTCTTCTCATTCTGGAAAACACTGAGCACTCAAACTCTTTTAGAGAGGTATATATAGACTTACTGATGAAATATTACCAACCTAATCACTGCTATGGTCACCATCTAGTCAAAGACATCATTTCACCAAATAAAGGTACATAATGAGCATTTTTATTAAGGTCTAGGTCATGATAGTTGCTTACTCATGACCTAATGGTCTAATTCCATAGGCTGTGGGTACATGTACACTCTGTAGTGTGCTTTTGTTCATTACAAATATATGACATAGAATAATCCCAAAACACTGAAAGACTAAGTATATAAAACTGATTACTCTTTTTTATGATAGACTGGAAATAAATGTGGAACTTACATTTTGGCTCTTTTGAAGTGTCTCAGTCTTTTTTCTTATCTACTTGTATTACAGATCAACTCTGGATTCGAGATCACAAAACTGATGAGTTTTTATTAGTTAATAAAGGAACAAACAAACATTAGATGAAAACATTTGTAAGGGAAAAGAAGAATCTCTATCCAGATCAGGATTATTATCTCTAAGTGTTTTGTTCAGCCCAAACCTAAATTTAAGGAGCCCATTTCACTTCCAGTTATATTCAGAATGCAGAAAATGAGCTGTCTAGTGGCAGAGACTGTAGCAAAACATACCTTATTTTGGAAAAGCCAGTTTTTAACAGTCAGCCAGTGTTTTGAACTCATTGTGTAAAAGGCACTGAAACTACAGTCAAATTACTCGGATAAAATGACATGGTGAAATATTTAAATATGAAGAAAAGATTATCCTGCCCTTATTTCATATAATACTTGGTAGACTGCACTCAAATTAAAATGGAGTGAAATGGGCATGAAGCCATAAGAATTTGAACCACTGCCTTGCAAAAGGTATTGTATAACCATTAAGACTAACTGGTTTAAATAACCAAATTGACAAGGTAAGGTTATAGGACTGGCCTTTTTTACAAAGACTTTCTTAGAAGTGAGCAGATTGGAAGGTCAGCACTTAAACATTATAGTAATGGATACCACAAAAAAAATAAAATTTAAAAACTAAAAGTTTTTGAAATGATAAGAGATGGATTGACCTGGAACGCAGATGGTTGAAAGGGAACAGTGAGCCAGAAGAGCCCCAAGCCTGCTCTTATCACAGTAGTGTTGATGGACAAACCACATGCAGTTAGAGTTTTCAATTTCCTTTGTGTGCAGTGTTATGCTATATTAAGTGATACAGGATTTTTTTACTCTTAAATAAAGATTTATTCTTTAGATTTTGGGCTGCGGTCCTAAGAATTTGGTAAATTCAGCTCATGGGACATTGTACTGGTGTAAGTTTCCAATTATATAAATGTAATTTTCTAGATGCAGCCAGCTATGTTCATGGCATTTTATATTGAAACAATTTGCTTTTACCTTTCTCTATCCCGAAATACACACCTTTACAGTTTACAAAGCAAAAGTGGAGGGTCCCTAAATTTTAAATTTCAACATGTAGATACAAAATTGCTATACTAAACCTGAAAACATGACAACAATGAAACCAAAAAGCCCTATCAATCTTAGTATTGACATTGTTTGCCATACAAAAAACCAGAATCTCTGTTGCATTGAGTTTTCCAGGTAAAGTTACTCAGAAATAATTGTGTCTTATTTATACAGCTCTGTTTTCCTGAATGCCAGCCTAGTTCCAGCATCATTATAGGTATTTTTTAGGCATATAGATTTGGTTAACAACTCCAAAGCTTCTAAGTCCTCAAGCCAAGTCCTACTCATCAGAGTCCAAAGCTGTGATTTCTGTGTGACTCTCCACTGTTGGAGAACCCCTCTAGCTAAGCAAGTCTAGCTGCTTTTTTCATCCCTTTTGCATCACTCATGAAAAACAAAGATACCAGAACATTTGTAAATCTGATTTTTTTCCAGTTGCTGCTACCTGTCTTGGCTTCCATTTTAACCTGTGCCAGTGAATTCCATTAGCTGCACATTATGAAACTACAGGTTATATTTCAGCATTTCTCTTGCTGTTGTTCTATATCTACAGCTGGGACTACATTCGCTTTGTCAGGTTGTTGGTGAGTTTTACAATAAAGCAAACCACAGTATTGTCCCTCCTCTCTTCTTTTACTGTTGACTTTCTGTTATGGCTTTTGGTATTTTACTTCAGGTCCTAGTTTTCTATAAGGTCTTTGGCAAGTGTTTCAGCAGATGTAGCTAAAGGGTGGCATGTAATGTACGTGTCCTGTCACCGCCAATAAATTTGTATTTCTGGTGCTAAGGAAAATAAAAAATATTTAAAGAGAAGCTTTCATTCTGTGAGTGCTACATTTTCTGAACTGAAGTGAGCTTTTAAGTGAGCTAATACAGCTAAATATCCTTCTGTCACTGAAATACAAATACATTATCCATTTGATTATTGGGAATCAGTACCAAAGACTATCAGGTATTAGTAACTCTTAATCACGACTGAACCAGGGTAGATGGAGATCTCTAAATCACTGTCAAAAATTTCTCAACCATAATGTTGCCTTTGACCTAAGTACTGAAGCCTTCCAGAACATGTCCACCATCTCATTTAAAGAAGAAGGAAAAAAAAAATAACACACCCTTTTTTTTTTTTTTTTTAGCACAGAGAGTTTCTCAATAAAACCCTGATCTAATAATACCATGTAGCAGATTCCACAGCCCATAAGCGGTCCTGTTGATGAGGTCCAAATATGAGGTTTACACATGACTGCTTACACATAATCAAAAGCCAAGCTTGCCTTGGAAGGTGGGGAGGATGACATTTTGATTGTATGAGGGCTCTAATTTTTCATAAACTTGACAGATACGAGAAGAGAGATATGAAAAATGGAAGTTAGGCTGATATGGCAACATATGGAATACAGAGAGAGTTAGCAGCCTTTGGATGAGATTTCTTCCTCAAATAAAAGTAAGAGAGCTGAATAAATCAAATACACACTGTTTAAAACTAGCAGGGGCACTGTAATCTTTTCCTTCCACAGCTTACTTGTCCTTTATGTATGTGAATTAAACAACCTAAAGCGATATGAAGAAACTGTGTGAGATAACCACCAAAAAATCCCCTAATCTTTCCAGATTCAGTAAGGTAGTTTTTGATAAGGGCTCTCCAGCTAGATATGTACAAACAAGCAGCAAATATTGCCTCCAGCACTACATAATTGTTCTGACTAGCTGTATACTTACTCATTCCTCACAACTCCAGGGCCTTCTTTTATATGTGAAATTTAGTACAACAAGCATTAGTGCTGTTTAGCACTTCGGGAATCAAGGAGCAAACTTTTCTAATCAAAGAATTATGCCTCCAAACTGAGTTCAAGAGTCTATGGGAGGAGTACAAATGAATAAAAGTTTACTGATACCATGGAGAGCATTAACTACTCTGGCTGCTTGGGCATGGAAGCCAGAAGTCAGTAATTTTATACAAGTCTCAATTACCCTCTGATCCCAGATTACAGCTAGACATAGCTAAGGTAAAATATCTCATAAGAACAGTGATCTCAAAATCATTTCACCATATCAGCACAGTTGTCTCAGTTGTGTAGCCTTTCCATCCTTTTTCCTTAAAATACTTGCATGGAGAACTGCTCTAAAAAATAGACAAAATAAATAATCACATCCTCCCTAACTTTTTCACAGTCAGTATTAGCAACATTCTACAGTAATTACAAAGGTGAAAACTGGTGTATTTTCATTTTTTTTTGACAGTTCTCTACATCATAGTCCTACATGAGGTTTTGAGGTCCCAAAGTAGCACAGACCAATGTACAGCCTGGAATCTGCTCATGTGGCCTCCCCACCTCCTGTCTGAAGCAATATAGTTGCCTCTGGGCAAGGCTTACTCCTTCAAGCATGCCATCACTGTCTTTTTTTAGCTTCTGGTGTTGCACTTTGGAATATTTTATTTATTAGCACAAATGAAAATGGTTCATATCTGTTTGCACCTGAAATTTGTATCTAAATGTAAATATGTCCTTAACCTAGCTAGGATCCATAGAGATTAAAATGCAGAAGGAACTGTTTAGTCAGCTAGTCTGGTAAACCCTTGTATTTCATCCAGCTACCCTTTGCATATCTGAGGGTTAGTAGCTAATCCATACTGTCAGGAAACATAGTGCAGCTAAACTGATTATGTGCATACCTGCCTGCAGTTATATGCACTACACAGTGGAATCAGACAGAAACAGAAGAACTACATAGTGGTTTTGCAAATTCCTTTTTTTCTGATATGGGTTCACCTAAAATTGTCATATGAAAATTTCATTACAATTTTTGTTTCTCACACACTGAAAATGCAGTAGATCATATATTCTCATGGTGACAATCATCATCAAAAAACTGAGACTCAACTGATTGGCAAAACAATTACTCAGCCTCCAGAGGAAGCAGAACACAGTAGGGCACCCTAATGTTCCTATTGTTCTTAGATACATTCTTTGCTCAACCTCTTTCCATGATAAAACACAGTTTAAACCATTATGAGCATTTGAATTAGTTGTAGAGTTAATGCATTTTTGAGGTAGTAGTATTTTAATGGTAGCATCCTGTATTTTATAATGAAGAATATTTTATGATTTCTCTTTAGAGTCATATAATTCCAGAATTATTCTTTTCACTTGGCAGAAAAGCTCCAGACATGTTTTCATTTAACTGCCAATAAAAAAATTAAAAATCTATAAGGATTAAGTTTGGTTTCTTCTCTTTTACACGGAGAAATCAACCAAATAAAGGCCAGGTGCTTCTTGTGTTGACCAAGAAAAAACAGATTCTTTTTTTTGTATGTATATGTGGGACTGGGGATCCAGGGGTGAGTTTAACTGAAATGTTTAATACCATTAGTCAATATCATGCACTTTTGCCTTAGGGATCCTTGGAAAAAATTAAATCAATCAAATTAGTTCATTTAGAAAAGCACCTGCTGTGCCAAAAAATACTTTTCATCAAATATTTATTAATGCAGTACCTAATCATTGCAGTCATATTGGCATGATACATATGATAGCTCCAGAGGCTAATGCGTTGGTTACAGTTTAACATGTCAGAATTGTTCGTGGTAGAAAACACCTATGGTGGCTTCAACATAAAAGCAAAAGTCCTGGGGGGAATGCTCAGGGGATTGTTAATGGGCTATAATACTTCTGCCATCCATACGGTGTTTTTAACCCAGCCCAAATTGATAATCACGGAAAGGTGTTGCCACCTGCTGACTGCTCAATAGGGTGCATGAAAAGAACTTAATCTACCCAAAGCAGCTCCAGCTGTGTGGCCACCTCTGTAGCAACCAGGAACCAGGGCATCCACTACCACCTGCAAAGTGTCAGAAAGACCAAAATCTGCATGGCAGTCTGTGGTCACTCCAGAACAGGCAGCACAGCAGTGAGGTGTTAGAATGTCCCTACTGTGGCTGTTTAAGCAGATGACCTCCCCCTGTCAGAGCAAAATTTCCCCATCTATCTTTGTAAATGTTGATCAGCACTTCTTCCAGGAAGGAAGGAAGAAAAGAAAGAAGAGGGGAGTAAACAATAATCAGTAATGAAGACAAAGATGTCACATTTGAAGTTTGTCCAGAACACTAAATGAAGAAATGACAGGGCACAGTCCCAGGCACCAAGACTTACTTATCTGTGTCATTAAACTGCAGAACAGATTTTGCTGGTAGGAAGAAGCTTTCTCTCACTAAGCAATGTTCAGGTGTTAGTGTGATCCAAAGCCCACAGTAGTTTGGATATGAACACCTGATTTCAGGTTCTGAGAGAGTATTTATTGGTATTGACACATGAAACCTATTTCTTTGGGTGTAAGGACAAGAATATGCCATGGTACTCTCTAACCTTGTAGGACAGTAATACTCTTCTAATCTCCATAGATATTAGCAATGATATAATTAATACCTACAGCAAATAAGTGTAAACTTCTGTACATTCTTTTCTGTCCATCATGTATAATTCTATACAGACTAAAGTTTTCAAATGTGTTTAAGTGATAGTAACAGTTTTGAAGGTGTTTGCCTGGTCTTCTGGATAAGGAGTGTGTGCTGTGAAAGCTTTCAAAATATCAATGCAAGACAAGCTTTGTTTAAAAAAAAAAAAAATTACTCAGAAAGAATTGATCAAACTTCATTTGACGTTTTTCACTTTTTCTGAATGTTTATTTTGTGCATATGCTCACATAAGATAAAATTCAAAAGCATATTTATTATGAAACTCTAATTCTTCATTAATTTCCACAGAGGAATACCTGCGTATTTATCTCACACAAAGAAAAAAAAATGTATTAAATCACCTTTCAGAGGGTAGAAGGGATAAACACAGAGAGCTAAAAAAGATAAGGCAGGGTGGGAGGAATCTGGAAAAAGTCAGAGAATAACTATGTATTTATAGATACCTCAAAGGGTTGTAATGTGAGCAACAAAGTGAAACCATAATCTTAAATTACTTAATTCACTGCACAGCACTGCCCTGTCTCTAATAAATAGTACCTAAACATTCATGGAGTATAACTTTGTTATAGTTCTCTAAGTACTCTTTAAAATAAATCTAACTGAAAGAGAAATCAATTGAGGAAAAAAAAGTGTTCATTTGTGCTGATACTATTGAAAGCATTCAGCTCTGAATATCCAAATCGAATTTAACTGGAATGTTATTAATATATGTACTGGGCTAGCTAAATGGAGAGAACATGTGAAATTACCAGGCATGCACCTTTGCTCACTTCAGGAACTGGAGCTTAATCAGTGTGACTAATTAAGACACCGGTGTTTTGCACACACTATATAATGGAATTTTCCTTCCAACTGCAATTTGAAAATAAACATTATTTCCATATTAGTGATCTCATCTTTAGGTAGGAAAGAAGCATAGGAACACTGACTTGTGATGTAAGACTTAGTAGTCCCCAGAGAAATAGGTGTTATCAGACACAAATTCACCTTAAGATGGGATGACCTTTAATGCATGTTGAGTTGTTTACTATCTGTTCCCATTCCATCACAGAAGCAGAGAACTCTTAGGGCTATATTCACTCACCTAATGTAGACATCTAGAGCACAAATCAATTGCTCACTCATATCTGATATCTAGTGCAATTGCACTGCAAGTGTCCTATTTGATCCAGTCTCTGACTGTTCCTCAGGAAGGGCACAGATGTTCAACAGGTTCTATATCATATGTGACAGCCCTGCAGTGACATCCTAGATATCCAGAGACATTTTCAGATGACACTAGCAGTTGGCATGTACGCAAAGACCTACTCAATTCAGCTGATCAAATGGCTGTTTACTTTGAGGTGAGCTGAAAAGCTTTCTGGATCTACAGACTAGATCATGGACTTACTTCACTACTCTAAACTTATACTTTAATCGCCTCAAGTATTCTCATACTGACAAGGCATCTGAACTTTTTGTTCATTCTTCCTTTGCATTCATTCCAGCCTCTTAGATAAAGCAACCACTACCCTTTAACCTCCTCAGGATATGTTTACAGTGTAATATTGGGGTCTTCTAAACGTTTTGTAAGAGCAGTTGTACGTGCCCAGGCTCTAAGTAGGATTCCAGCTCCTCGGCACTGGCTGGAGGACATCTCAGGCTATCACAATTAGGGATATCAGAGGCTGCAGACAGAAATATCTCTGTGCTTAATGCTTCACATGGGCTGACTCCCCAAGCCAGTCTACAGATCTCTGAGCCACTATTCTAAACCATCTAATTCTTCTTTCAAACTGTACAGCAAACCTAAGAACCTAGCTCTGGGATTTGGATTCCTCCCTAGGACACTGGCAGTCTGAATGCCTTGTAGGTAGGTGTCTTATTTCTAGATTAGAATATATGAGGTAGCTTCCTGATTTATTTATTTTTAACTGCAGAAGAGTGTAGAAAGTAGGCATTAATTTTTCTTGCAAAAAAAATAGAACTATAAATGCAATACCAGATGTACATTTTTTCACAATTTTTCAGTCACTAAAGGATCAATTTATGCAATTTCTACAAGTTAGGCAACCCTTGATCTGTAACCAGCAAATATTACTAACTGCATGACTGATTACAACTTCATTGTCACAATATCCTTTCTATGTTTTCACCAACGTGAATAATTTTTTTCCCCTCAAGTACTAAGTGGACTTCTAAGAAATCAGGTGGGTCTAATAAAAACAGATTAGTGATGTATTGGACTGTCAAAAGTTAAATAAAGAGTGTTCGAATCTCAAGCATGATTTACTTTCTGTTGTTTAGGTTCTTCTCATAGATATTTTTACATTTTCAAGTGCAGGGACATTGTAGAACCAAACAAATTGTTTAATAAAGACATTGCTGAAAATTGCCTAAATTTTGGGGAACTCTGAAGAAGTCAGGTCTCCATAACAAGACAGATTATGCATTGCATGACAAAAAACAAATTTTATTTTTCTTCTTTTGATGTGGCTGTATATTGATCCAATGCCTCACACTTTGTTTTTTCCTGATATTCCTTCATTCAGAGAATAACTGGAAAAATGAGCAGAACTTACTATAGCCAGCATATTATTGAAGTACAAATGCTGAAGTATTATTGCTATATTTAATATTTGTTTTGTTTTGTTTTGTTTTGTTTTGTTTAAGGTAGGATGACCTGGCAGATACTATGTACACTGATTCATCTGTTCTGATCTATTTGCTGCAGCTCTCTAAGGATCATGCTCTTCTGGTACCATCAGATGGGTTTGCCATATAATCTTTGTGTCTATAATGTCACATAAAATGTAATAGCTCGTCCAGGTGACATGGTACAGCTCACATCCATACAGCTAAACTCTTCCAACTTCCCAAAAAATCTGGACATCTATATCTTGCTTATTGAGAACTCTGACCCATGGTTAATCTTAGTAGCCTATAATTTAACGGTATGGATATTTTAGTCCTAGAATACAGGTACCAGACCCTGGTACTCTATGATTTACTGGGATAGGTATATCCAGAGGACCAGTGGGAACTGGAATAAGAGATACCTTGCTGCATCAGAGTGTGAACTGTGAGCCCAATATTGCTTTTCTACTAATGACAGCAGGAGGTATTACAGAACAACCTTGACCACTTTCTATAGCCTAAATCCCTCGTCTTCTTCAGTATCCAAAATTGTTCTATTAGCTTTTATTACCATTTTTGAGCAGTTTTGAGAATGTTTGTAGACATTTTCCTTTTCAGAACACTGCTCTCCATTCTAGTTTTAGGGTTTTTTTATTAATTTCCTCATTTTTATGTTGTTCCATGTCTTAAATATTCCAGAATCTCGTCAATATTTTGTGCTAGATTTATTTTGAATACTCTCCCTAAGACAGTGTTGAACCAAATTCCTTAGAGATCACTACTACAGAGCAGCTCTTCCATTTAATCTTCTTGAATCAGATCCTGGGATTCAAGATACAGAACTGTACCTTTTTTTTGTGTCTGAATCAGGAATCTGTTTCAGAAAGCAGTAATTTATTGCATTCATCTTGTCCCAATGAGGCACTGATCCAGTCAATATGTAGGTAGTTTAAATGACCACCTATGACCACCTATGCTGAAGCTGCAGCTACTGTAACCTTATTTAACATATACTGATCACTGTCAAGCTACAGTACAAGAACAGCACTTATGTTTTTGCTGCTGGAATATGGTATTTTATCCTGCCAGTATTTTCCTATAGACCCGTAATATTTTGTGCTGTAACACCTTATATTATCTTTCTTGTACTGTGTCCATACATCTCACTCTGTCATTCCTGGAAAGTTAGCACAAAAATCTCCCACAAAGTTCCACAAGGTCCCTGAGACATTTAAATCACTACTGTCATTTGATGCCAAGCATTCATTTCCTCATCTTATTCTTAGGATTCCAGATTGGTGTAGAAGCGCTTACGAGTTTTGCCCTTCCACTGTCACTCAATACCGCATGTGCCAGTCAATTGGCACTGTAGGAGGTCTCATCTGCCTTCCATGTTTGCTATGATTGTGCTGTTTATTTCTCTCCTCGTCCTTTCAAAGACACATTGAACATTATTGTGTCCCCCCTCATCCCTGTTTTACTGAAATGAAAACAAAAAAAGCTTCACCTTGAACTGTGCATTTCTACATAGACTTTTCTACCTTGGATTTAAAGAATTTGTACTTTGGGTAGTACAGAGTACTGTAGGTTGGGTGTTGTTTTAAAATCCTTAATAAAAACTTTCAGATAAAGCACTTCAGTTCAATGTTACTTTTATGTCTTGAATTACATTTATGAAAAAAAACCCTATTTTGTTCAGCTTCAATTGAATTTGAATAGCAAGAGAACAGCAAGAGTGATTAAGACCTGAATTCTGCCACTCCTGTTGAATGAGCTTTTCTATTTATTACTCAAAATTAAAATCAGTGAGTATAATCCTATGACTCCCCATCCCCTCCCCCAAAATACACCTCAAATTCAATATTTATTTTTAATTTAATCATGCTCCAGACAGGAAAAATTAAAAGTATGAGCTGAAGGGTAAAATTTTCAGTAACAACTACACAATTCACTGAAAGACAGTATAGTTCTTCAACCAGAATCTCCCTTTTTTAAAAAACTATTTCCCAAGCCCTGCAGCATATTAAGTACTGGTCTTGGAACCTGTTAAAATTTTGAATACTGATCTCTAATAAGTGATATGTTGGGAGTTGAAACTGAGCTATTTCATGTTCAAAGACCTGAGAGAACTGACACGGATGAACATTAGTTCTTGCACACACACAAATAGTTACAATTCCTTTGTTCTCACTATTTTCCATACTGACAGACATTTAGCCCTTGGGGTCCACTATTATGTGCAGAGTGAGCGGTTTAGCTTTGTTTCCATTAGTATGAGAGACAAGAGAGTGACACTGCACAGAAAAGCAAGGCAATACTGAGGTGGATGTTCAAAATAAATCCAATTTCAAAAGCCTGTGCTGCTGAAATGGAAAAGTCTCTGTATGTGTGTGTGCGCTGGCGAGTGTCTGTTCCCTTGCAATATGAGGTAAAAGGCATTTCAAGTGCTCCCTGAATGACAATGAAGTATTGGAAAGCAATGACATTCTAATCATCGCTGCAAATGTCAGTGCAAGAAGCCCGTGGGTTGTGGGTCTCCAGTGCACAAGTTAACAGCTTTACAGTAAAATCACCAGGGATCAATTAAAAGAAAACTGTTACTAACCTTCATGCATCCTATTGCTGAAATGTCTGGGAAAAAAAGGTCTAATTATAGTCCTAACCTTTCCCAATGGGCCACGAATGAGCTTCCCAATGGGCCATGAATGAGCTTCCAAATATGGCATGGAATAAGAAGTAAAAAAAAGGCATGGTGTGCTATTTTCAAGTGTTTACAATTTCTTATGCAAGGCACTCAATAACACAGCCAGTGACCAAATAAACTGGTCTTAAATTAATGTATACACTGTAATGCTAACTATTGAGTAGTAAGAGCTTAAAAATAAAAATTAAACCAAAAATAGAGTGCAATAGGAATTTAGGTTTGCTAAGAGATGGAAATCAAAGTCAACCTGAAAAGTAAGAACAAGTATTAGATGTAAAAGCACAAATTGCATAGAACTATTGTGCTAATAACTTTTGTGGGACTTTTTGCATATTAGTTTTACTCAGTTTCATGTTTCATTTTAGCAACATTTTGAGCCAATGTGAAAAAAGGAGGAGGGAAATGATTGAAGACTATTCCAGCATATGAGGATATTACAAGATTTTTACACAAGAGCTTTCTGAAGAAGTGTGTGTGAGGGGGAGGCAGAGAGGGGAGGTAGGGTCAGAAATCCCTAATTTGCTTTCAGCTATTCACAACCTCCCAAAAAAAAAAAAAAAAAAGCAGCAGTCAGGAGAGATCACAGAAAAGGAAGGACATGCTCTTCCTTTGGCCAAGCATCTTGAAGCTGATTTTCATCCAGACTAAGCTTTTCCCATTCCACAGGGACAAATGTGGCTGGATCTCTCAGCCTTGCACAACCGTGGGCAAATGGACTGATGAAAAACAGACACAGTAATGAAATCCATAGTGACAATTAAACCACTATAAGTTGTTACCACACAAGACCTACTTTAATTGTCCTTCAGGTATGTCTCTTTCCTTGTCTTGACCAGCCTCTGGGGTATCTCTCTTTCACCCAAGCAGGAAGAAGACCTAATGGAAGGTTACAAGAGGGACACTTTTCTAATTCTCTGGTCTAGGAAGGTTGAGAATTGAGAAGAGCAACTTCCATATGTAGGTTTAAGCTCCAGCCCATCTCTATTAACTTCATGAGACAAAGTTCAGTTATGAGAGCGGAAAAAAAAAAAAAAAGAAAATAAAAAAAAGGTGAAAAAAAAAAAAGGAAAAAAGACTATATCCTCTTGGGATCTCAAAGACTTTTACCTCAGGTGATGGCACATTGACTTGTTTTTGTGAAGCTGTTAGTTTATTCTTAAACAGTATTGACAGGAAACAGCAGATGGTCAAATTGCTTGCAAATGCTTTTATATTACGGTTTATATTCACCAAGACACTTCCACACTGACATGAGCAATGTCATTTTCTAGTAATGTTTAGAATTAGTCCCTTGGGTCACCAATTCCCAGGCATTACCAGATGATAACTCTGAAACTGTGATTACTTAAATACTTTTTCAAATCCTGGAGTACTCTTATAAGGATACAATTTGCAACCATGGGAGCCTTGTTACAGTGTTGCTATCCATACAAATATCACTAGGGTTGTGTTTTTTGCCTCCGTCATATACTCCCTGGTAAAAGAGCTGATAACTGGAATGGAAAAAATTGTTTTAGGCTGAAGCATATTTTATAAGATCTTCATGAAATGTGGTTTCTTGTTTCCCTTTAAAAGAAAAAGTCATTATTAAAAGAAAACAGGTATATTTAAACTAAAGCACATCAATCTGAATTTCTTATCAATTGTTTTAGAATATTTTGACCTTGCGAAACAGAAGAACACAACTTTTGACACTACACAAGGATGAAAATATATATATAAGCGAATTAGATACTCAAGAGCCACTAACATTCAATTGTCTCCCTCTCCTCCATAAAACTTCACTGCTGTTAATACCACAGATTCTATAGATTCACGCTGAGTATTTTATTTGTAAATCGGAAACTCTTTTCACTCATCTTCCTATATAATTCTTAACTAAATCTAAATATTATCCTATTCATACTTGTATGAAAATATGAACTTCAGTAAGTCCTAAATATGCAAGTCAACATGAAATAAAACACCACAAGTATATATTCATTTGAAAGATATTGCCTTAAACTTTTTACATTAATAATAGCATTTTCCAATATTAATTCTGCAGGTTTTTTGACTTGACATCTATTTTTTGATCTTGACATCTATTAAGTAAATTTTGGGAAATCCTAATTACTTCAGTGTTTTAGACTTACATGCACAGAGTAATACATTTACTCAATCAAGGCCCAAATCAGAATGTTTCGCATCAACAAAAGGAAGAGAAATGTGCAACAACAAAAGGAATCATACATTAAGTAGGTGCTTGTAACCAGTAACAACATGAATAGTGATATCAGAATATTTGATAGGACATAAAGAACACCAAAAAGTCGAAGTCTGAACATGGACAATATCTATAAACAAAAATTGAAACCATTAAAAATTTTACAATACACCTTTATAAAACAACAATGAAAAAATATAAGTCAGAAAGAATGGCATCACTGAAAGAGGTAAAGTATTTCTAGCTTCCTACTATAAAATTCTGATGTATTGCCAACAGCTATTTCAGTAAACTAGCTGATATATCGAATGTTAACCAGGAGTAGCCATTCAACACATCTTCTGTAGAAACACTGATGCTGATACATCTGCAAAGGCTCTAGTTTCAAATGTTAATAATGTTCTGAAAGTTTATCAGCTTAATTCCAAATAAATGAAATTTTGTCACAACACCTCATTTTACCAAAGCTGAAACACTATGTCGGACATATCTTTTTCCACAACCATCTCACTAAGATTTTTTTTTTTAGTTTTTGATATCTACATTTTATTTAGTCTGAATGTTGGTTTGGTTTGGGTTTCTTTTGGTTGACTGGTTGTTTTTTGGGTTTGGAGGGGGGCTTTTGCATGCCCTAGGATATCTTGACATCTCCTTCAAACTCCAGAAAACAGCAGCAATATGGAAGTGTCTGGCTCCCATTTTCAAATTTATATTTGAAAGGTGGGTTTGAGAAGGCTTTCTCACAAACTCTGTCTGAATTAAAAATATGTAGATACCACAAAATAACATTGTTTCTATAAATTGCAGCCCATAGCTCTTAAAGCTGACAGTTTAAACAAGATATGCTCATTTTAATGATGGTCTAAAGGATGCTTAATACAACTTTACAGCTCTCTTCTGCTCTACAGCATTTTTCATCTCCTCCAGGGAGCTGAAGCCCTTTACACTTTTTTCTTTTTTGGCCATGTCTTCCATGGCAGGTGTAAGAATAAGATGCCTGATCTGTGCTTCATTTCTGCATCAGCCTCCATACCACGGTATACAACATAAACAAACCACAACCTACGGGGAAGGATTTAGCTAAATATCATTAAACGTAGAAGAAATTTCACCCAAACTCACTCCTGATGCAGGACGTCCTTGACTGTATTTATCTGTTCCGGAAATGAGCAGTACAGAAAATAATTCATTAAAAAGTGATAAACCAGATTATCCTTCAGCAGCTGATAAATGCTATGACTCCCAGCTGATTGTGGAATATCTATAATGGAGTGTGGGGGTGTGGGCTGTGAATATCTTAGTTATTCATTCTAAGGTTTATAAAATGCCTACAGCCACAATAGTGAGTGAGGCTTTATATACAAAAATTAAAGGCATAAATTTCATACACAGCCCACAGTGGGATGTGCTACGTAAAATGACTACTGCTGCTGCTGCTGCTGCTAGAAATTCATTGACAATCCAAGCAGGGGTGTAATGTAAGATGGACAGGGACCAATTGAGTGAAAAACAGAATCAAGTGTCTAAATTTCCTCTCAAAAGGAATTATCCATGGTAGCATAGTTTTGATTCTGCACCAGGCTCAGGAGCTGGTTGAGCTGAAGTCCTGGTTTCGAATGATAGAGTTAGATTAGGGTGACTAAATGTTGCTCAAGATGGTTTTTTGCATGGGATGTTTACACTAATTATACTCCACAACTGATCAATTGCTGTATCACTTGAAACACTATTCTGTTTTCTCAACAGTTTCTACCATCAAAGAATAGAGCAGACATACATGGAAGCCCTCGGGCAATGGGGAGTCAGGAAGGAAAATGGGACAGCCAGGAGTACAAAATGTTACAAGTAACAAGAACATCCACAAAAAAGAGAACCTTGTAAAATGTGTGGGAGAAGTGAGACAGGACACAACATGAAACTGAGTGTCAAATAAATATAGAAGAGAGACAGATGGGCAATGGGTGGCATAAACATACTGATTGCTGAGCAAACTTGGGAGATGGAGAGTAGAAAACAAATGTAGTGGAAGAAGAGGATGGAAATGGAGAGACACTAAAATCAGATATCCTGTGGGTATAAGGCATGAAGTGGGAGAAGTAGGTATCTGAAAGAGGAATTTCCTCCTACTTTTGACAGTGAAGGAAGTTTTCAGGAGAGACCTCTAGAAAATGCCAGACTCTATATATATAAAATATATATAATATATATATATAAAAAAATATATATATATAATATCCCATAGGTGTCTCATGAACAACACGCAGGACATTTCATCTGTTTGGATTTTATTTTAAATTCTTATCCTGGTACTTTGAGGACTATAAAGTCAACTTCAGCCAACTAATAACCTCATTTGAGAAACTGAACCCCCTTATGGACAGTGGAAAACTACAGAGACAACAAAGAAATCTGGCACAGTGCTGCAAACAATTTAACTGTTCTTAGATAAAATCTGAACATTTTCATGGAAATGTAATAACTAACTCCTGCACATTACTTATTTAGGAGACTTACCTTACCATAAACCTTTACAAGATCTACCCAAAGTCTCTTGGGTTCAAACTAAGCTATAAGGTCTTAATGCTAAAAAGTAAAAGGAGACAAAAGTGGCAGCCTTAGGCATGAGCTCTTTGCAAAAACTCAGGCCTTGATAGGAGTAATATGTCTACTGTATTCCTACCTGCTTGTCACCTGAGTCAAACTGAGCAATTTGCATTACCCCTCCAAAACTAGAAAGTAACATTTAAAGCTAAAGAATTCACATCCTTCTTTAGAGAAAATAAATGATTTAACAACTATCCAAACTTAAATGTGGTATAAAATGCATTGCCTGTGAAGCAAGGAATCAACGGAACCATATTTCCAACTGAGCTCTGTCATACATTTCATGTGTCATCTATTCCTTATTTCAATACCACATCCTATGTTAACAACCTTAGTGCGTTATTTCCAGATCATTCTCATATCAACAGACAGTATCCTCTGTTATTTCCCATGCCCCACTTCCAGAACTCCTTTCCCTGTTTCCTCCCATGTGCACTACCTGTGTTTTGTCTTCTATGTGAACAAGAGAAAACATCCACTACGGCTAACGAGGTGCTACGAGTATTCCCAGTGATCATCTAATGTATACATATTGACTGACAAGGGATTTGCTGAGGTACAATGGACAATAGTTGAATTCACCCTATCTTTCCCACAGAGAGGTATATTAAAAGAACATAACATTTTTTCAGGTACTTAACACAGGATTCAGTGTCATAAAAAGATATCAAATTTTAGATACTCACATTTAGGTATCTAAAGTAACATTATATCTCTCAGTTCCAATTTTAGTCAATGGAGATCTTGTCTATCTAGTCAGCTGAGCCTAGAGAGTGATTCAGCTGATTAATCTCTGGGTACATTGACCTTCTCCCTGGACTTCATTAACTGAACTGCCTCAGAACACGTTTCTGTGGTCAGGTGTCCACCACTATTTGAGAAGCACATGGTCACCATGTGGATTAGGCAAACTGGACACAGGACCTATGAGAGACTGTTCTATAGTGGCAGGAAGAAATCATGCTGGATATATAAGTTTATAACAAATAGCATTGGACAGTTGTGTAAGCAATTGAATTGAGACTAGGTCTCCACTAACTGCATCAGGAAATTAGACAACTACTCTCTGCAGATACCAACTATCCTAAGACACCTACATTTACATACTTAACCTCTAACTGAATGTCATCTTTAATGTCCTTGAAAATCTGCCAGGTTTGGCTAAAATTGGTGAAAGGGAGAAAAAGTCCCTGTGGAAAATGTCTGATGACATAAACCAGTCTAAAGCTTTGGTTTCCAAAGCCTGCAAAACAATCTGCATAGAAAGCACTCAAAATCAGAAAATGTCAGAATTCGAGTTGCCTTAATCTGTCTCCCTTGTGTGAATGCATCATGCTATGTTTTTTAATTAGACAGTCACATTTTTTTCCCCAGAGGTCCTCTAATTCATTCAGTGTGCAAAAGAAACACTGCTCAGTTAATGAGCAGCAGTTCAGTACTTTGTTTTGTCCTTATTCTTCACTGTGCAGCTCTAGGCCTTATTTATTCCACACAATTATAGCACTGCTCAAAAGACAGAGTTATTAATTTCCTCATGGGCTTCTCTGAGTAACTCATCTCTATCATGCATTCATTTTCACAGCACCCTTTTGAAACATTTCCTCCATTCACAGCTGAGATGCTATGTGTGGAGAGATTAAAGTCCACAGTATCCATAGATTTGAAGTGGCCAATTTAAGTCACTGATGAAATTATTTTTTTTTTCAAGGACTTTATACTGCTTCACATTTATAAACTCTGCACACAGCACTGTTACTATCATTCTTGCACCAAGTGCTAATCATTCTTGCAAATCAGATGGCAGGAGCTAGCTAGGTACTTGCAAAACAAACAAACAAACAAATCTGTAAACCATCATAAAAAAATTGGCTTATGTGTCTTGGTTAGCATTACAGGCTTCTTGACAAATCTGTCTCAATTTTCCATTGATTTTCTTCACCTATGTGCTTAGTCTCTGTCCCAGCTTCCTCATTGAGTTAATCATAGTTTTACTCCTGAGTTTTCATTCAAATTTAGTCTTCTAATCTGCATTTAGTCTCTTAAAGGAAACACACTGAATCAGAATTCACTAGACTTCTAAAAGACTTGGTAAAGCTCAATTTTACCTTGCTCAATGCCTAAAAAAAAAGGTGATTGAATGGCAGAACTGGGACGCAGAGCCAGAAAAGTTCTCAGAGATAAAGGGTTTCTAGTGCAGTTTCTGGGATGCTGAAGGGGGCAGAGTGTGTGTGTGTGTGTGTGTGCACACATGTATAGAGATGAAGGACTACTGGGTTTTCCCTCATCTTTAACACTTCACCCCTATGAGGTGCCATAGGAATTTGGCAAAGCAAAGAAGATGACGATGACTGCTTTGCTGTCTCCAGCTGTCTAATTCCCTGAACAAATGTGTATATTGTCTATGCATGTAGACAGTCTCGAGTACCCCTAACCAACCCTTCCTTTCTTCAGCTCTCCCACTTCTTTTTGTCTTTTCCAACCTCCTCACTTACAGAAGGATAGCTTTATTGCTGTCACCACGGTAACCAAACACAAGACCTGGCTCTGTTCAGCACAGTCTACATCTATCATGTGCCTCCCATGACATTTCAACTGAGTGATATTTAAACGATGCTAAGAAATCAAGAACCATTTGGTGTCATTCCCATGAAGCTGGTGTAAGAGGATATTGATTTTGCAATTTGATACTGATAACCCTCAGCACTTTCCATCCCTACCAGCCATGGCTATCTTCCCTGCATCTCAAACAGCTGCCTCTTGTTTCAGGCTCCTTCACAAAGAGCTGTCTGTTTCCTTTGGCACCACCCTTTCTCCAGATTTGGCAACATCCCTAAGTATGGAGTTTAATATAGTGAACATAGCAATGATCCATATCAAATAGCAGATCTCTTAGGCCTCCTTCAGAAAAACAGAGATATCCTCAAAAAATACAAATCCTGACATACTATGGAGTATCTCTAGGGACAATTACGAACTGTGGAGCAATCGAAAAATTTTCTTCAAGGGGAAAAAATAAAGGAAAGTTCTCCTTTTAAAGAGACAATGCTGACAGGATTACAAACATAGTACTTTAGTAATGTAGAAAATATTGTAAATGCATAATATGAAATCAGATAATATTAGAAGCGAAAGTGATTAACAGTTTCCAAGACACTATGCTTAAAGACTAAAGCCTGGTAGATAAAGTCTCAGAAATAAAACCCTTTAAAATGACAGGATGTTGAAAGGAAACTAAAACCAGCAGCTTCACAAAGCAAATATAAATAATGAATGCAGATTAATGAACATACTAAAAAAATAATGAGCAAAGGTAAAAGAAGACATCAGTTATATCAAAGACAATGAGAAAGAATTAATTTAAATGTTTAGAGGCTTATGCAATCAGTACAAAAGGATCCAGCATGAGAGTTAAACAAAAGCTCTGGAAGAATAAATAACTATTGACACAGGAGTTACCAGGCTCATTTCATCCTGCTGGTGTTCAACTGTGTTAATACCTTTTGAGAGCAGATTCCTTGTCAGTTTTTCCTGGAAAAACGAGAAAAACTTGATTGGATAAATAACTGAAAGATAATGTCTATGATTAAAAAAAAAAAGTGGGGGAGAGGAGGGGGAAAAGGGAAGGGAAGGCAAAAGGTTGTGAAGGAGAAAAGGAAAAAGGGGAACGAAGGAAAGAGAATTGAACTATCAAAATGTATTTTACAAAGAAAAACATTGTAACAACAAAAGCAACAAATGACGTCCAGTCCAGTATTGATTTAAATCAGCAGAAAAACTTCCATAGTTTGTCATAGACTTTGGATCAGGCCTGAGGAGAACCACCTAAAGAGCTACAACACACTAGAAATAAAGGTCATGAGGAAGGGAATGGGAAAGCAACTGAACTACTCTTGATGGAACAGGACATCTAAAGCATTCCTTAGTTGGGAGTCCATTATTTATTTAAAGTATTGAGATTCCATAAATGAAATATTTGCAGACAAGGAATCAAATTCTCTGGGCTTTGTGACCAGTCTCCCAGATCTGAACCACCACAGGGCTATTTTCTCTCTCAGCTGTGCAAAGGGTTAACATGATGCAGACTTCTAGTTCTGATTACACCAACTCAGTCTTTTGTGAGATGCAGGAATAATTTTCTAATTGGCCTGCACCAACTTTTCAAAACAGGCAGAAGTCAATGAATTACCCATTACAACTGGATAAAGGAATCTTAATGCCTCCCACAAATTGCCTTATACAAACTGAAAAATACTGACACTGAAACTGAATTGTTTGGTTGGCTACCAAGCATCCTCACTGTTGATAACAGCAAAGACATGGTTACCTTCTCTATGTTTTATTTTGTCTGCGCTTTGAAAGCATTTTGACCTTGATTGATCCTCTGGTCCTATTGGAAAAAGGTACTCATGTTTGATCATTAATCTCATAATGCAAATTTTCAAACAGCACTGAAATCTTTTGTTAATTTGCATAATGTTTTTAGTGTGCTGGTCAAAGAAGATAACTTTAGAGGATGTATTTAAAAATGTCACCACTTTACCCAGCTGCCATAAATTGCATCAGCTTAGCAAGGAAGTCAGGGAGAAGCTGGCCCTTCTGCTTGTTCTGGAACATAATTATTGTGCCATTGTTGGCACACATGGTAGGGCAAAACTGTTAAGTAGAAGTAGATCAGTTGGGATAAATTGCAAGCTTGTCTTTAAAAGTGTCAAAAATCTGTTGGACAAAAAAACAAATCAAATAACTTTGTTTTGCAATAAAAAATGTGTTCCACTGAGAAATCCAGTGGAATCCAGAATGGATATAATAATGTAAAATAATGATATTTCATACCTCATATGAATTCTGTTGTGCTTGAAGGTATTCAACACCTCCAAGGTTGTCATACTCTATAGTGTTTCTGGATCAAAATATCATAATCTCATATATCTGACTAAAATACTAGTCCTTTATCACAATGCTTTATGGTCTCTGGAATTAGAAAAGCATTAATTAGCCAAGTATGACCTGACGCCCTGCCTTGGCAACAAAGGTGAAAATGCCCTGAGTTCTGACATAGATTTTTGGATATTTCATTTCCTTTTGTTTCCTCATGTTCACGTTTTCATGATTTAAGGAAAATAACATTTAATCAACTATCCCTCCCTGGTACGTTAACTCTGAACCAATCAACTATGAAGCACGATATTTTCCAAAGCTCTTGCAAGTATGCTTATTATCCTGCTGAGGAAGAACCTCTGTCCTCAGGATACCATGAAGCTTTAGCCTTTTCACTGATTTTAAAAGGAAAAGGACATGGGACTGTCATAGATTCAGTCATACCATCTGAATGTACCTGATCTTGTCTTGAATTTAAGTACTCAAGGGCCAGTTTAGCACTTGGATTCAAAACCACTCAAAAATCTCACAGGTACAACTCAATGAGCCATGTTAAATTACAGAAACTGAATTAGTTCAAAGATTCTATTAGGTTCTGCCTTCATGACTGAGCTGTTGAAAAACAGGAGGAGGAGGGTGGTTGGATGGCTAACTATCATCTTTGCCTTTGAAAAACTGCTGATATTTAAATCATTCTCTGTCCCATTCTTATTTCCTTTTCTATTTTTTCCTTTCCATCACTGATTCACTGATTCTTTCCAGCCTGTGAGGACCTGCCCTTGCTCTGAGAAGGGGCAGGAGAGAATCAGCAGCAGTCTCTGTGTCTGCCACAGGTCAGGGAGGAGAGTAGAAAGGAGCTCCTACTGTCCTGCTACTCAGCCCAGTGAAATGTTCCCAGGTCTGTAATATTATCAAGCAAGCTGGAAATTTTAAAACGTCAGGCAAGTTAGTGCAAGGAGCTCCTGGGAGCAAAAATAAGATAAATGGTGGCTTTCTGTCTACATTTTCTTGCTTCACAGCAACTAACAAACTAAGCATTAGTTTTCTTAAGGGGCATTGTTCATATCTCACTTTAAAATCATGTCTAAAAGTTCCTGTAAAATTCTTAGTCTTTCAGCAGTTCCCTCTCAGGATACCATATTACTGATGGATTTTGGCAGTGACAAATGACAAAGCAAGCCTGTCTCTGAAATCATTCTCATTTGCATTCTTTCCAACTCCTTATCTCTCCCATTGGAATAAAAAATTAAAATTAAAAGATAATATTTCTGAGAATAATATCTAAGTAACATAAACTGCAGCAGCATTAGCACAACATTAAATTCAGTACAAAGTACTTTCTGATTCCTCTGGACAGACAGATATCTGGTTTACACATAGCTGAAAGTGTTTTTGATTAAAACTGTTTCTTTCTCTGAAGAAAAGATTTTTTTAAGACAAATATTGTTGCCTAAAAATATGAAAACATCTGATGATGTTTTCATTTAATTTTTTGGCTTTGACTGGTTAAGTGTTTTGAGATAAATGTAAAAGCTATAGTATTTTATGTTAAAAAAATGTATGAAAAATTACAGTACTGATTTAATTAAACTCTTAAACATGTTTCAGTCAAACTCTTCAGAAGAACATACAAGTATTCTAAACAGTTTGTTTGATTTACCCAGCTGAGGCCTGGTTTTTTTTATTTACCCACATAAGAGGTAAGATAGCAAGAAATTCCTCTTTTGAGCTTTGACTTAGAAACAGGTATGAAAAGCATTTCCTTCATTCTTGTATATTTAATTACATACAAAATACTAGCAAGGATATTTATGCAGCAGAAATTGTATATTTCTTGAACATTTTGCAAGAACAAAGCATTTTTTTATTTCACTTCATTCAATTCTTTTCTTGAATTCAAAAGGTTTTTCTGAATAGCTTCTACCTTACTATTGTCCTTAACAAACTCTTTTCAGGTTCTTCTATCTACCCTTTTTCAATGGGCTGTCTGTGATTCTTCACCTACAATCGGTGCCCTGTTAATGCTTACATGGTCATGCCCATGCCTGTATCTGTGAACTGAAACGAGCCATAAGTGACACCATGCATGGCAGATTGTTTAGGAAAGATTAAGCAAAACCCTGCTTTAACAAAGAAGAACTGAGTGGTGCTGTTGACACACCCAAAGGATGGGATGCCATCTAGAGGGATCTTGTCAAGCTTGAGGAGCGGACCCATGGGAATCTCATGCAGTTTAACAATACCAAGTGCAAGATGCTGCACCTGGGTTGGGGCAATCCCTGGTACCAATACAGGCTGGAGGATGAACAGATTGTGAGCAGCCCTGCTGAGAAGGACTGGAGAAAAGAAAGCTTCAGGGTGACCTAATTGCAACCATCCAGTACCTGAAGGGAGCCTACAAGAAAGATGCAGAGGGATTTTTTACAGGGGCATGTAGTGACAGGTCAAGGGGGAATGGCTTCAACCTGAGAGTAGGTTTAGATTAGATTAGATACTAGGAAGAAATTCTTTACTATGCAGCATTGGCACAGATTGTCCAGAAAAGTTGTGGATGTTCCATCACTCAAAGTGTTCAAGGCCAGATTGGATGGGTCTCTGAGCAACCTGGTCTAGTGAAAGGTGTCCCTGTCCACAGTAGGGAGGTTTGAAGTAGATGAACTTTGAGGTCCCTTCCACCCCAAGCCATTTTATGATGGTTTTTCCAGTGTGTGTGCACAGTGATCCATAAAGAATGCAAGAATAAGAACGAAGATGGTCTTTCCGAAAATGAAACTCAAATAAAATATGATAAGCTTTGGGCAGGGCCTCATGGCATGTGCTGCTCTGGGAGCAGCACAAGAAGTTTAAGATTAATATGTGTGGATAGGAAATGTTTTCTAAGGCAAGGTGTATAGTTACTGCAGAAGCCTTGAAAAAAACAAATACAGTTCTAGGAACATAGAGAGTTAGAGAGCTGTAGCTACAGTAATTAAGAGAAGGCCTTTGCTAGTGAAAACGAAGAGAAAACAGAATAGTTCAAGGTCATTCTGTGAGAAAAAATGACAGCACTGACCAACAGCATTGAAGAACAGGAAATGGGAAAAAAAAAAAGAAGGGTAAAAAAAAAAAGGGTTGGTTATACAGAGAAGTATGGAAAGTTGACAAGAAAGCTGTGAAATATAAATGTTCATGGAGGGAACTGGATATGGAGTATGAAGAGAGTCAAAAGCCACCAGTAGTAGCTGAATCTATGTTATTTTGTTAGGTATGAAACAGGAAGGTTTAAAGAACTGCAGTGAAATATGGGAAGGGAGAAGATGTAATTACTAGCACTGGTTGCACAAAAGATCTCAGATACCAGAGTGCTGAAGCTGAAGTGAAATATATTCTAGACTGGAAATCACTGTCAGTGACAGCGGACTGCAGAAAGGAAGAGGGTGAAGAAGACATATAAGTTGGCCGAGGCAACGTTAAGTGGTGATTTTGTCAAGGACAGATCAGGGACACAGCAGAGGAGTTGTTAACAATAAAGGGTGAAGAAAAGATAAAGAAACTGCTGAATATAGGGAGCCTGTATTCTCTGGGTAAGGTCATTTTAGCCAGAAATAATTTGCTCTTTTCTTTTTTTTTTCTTAAAGTGATTTTCTGCATTCAAAAATTCTCACATTTTCTTTATTAAAGGTAGTTTAAGTAGAAAAGTATCCTTTAAACAACTATGTGTGAAAGAATAGAAAAAGGCTTTTATATGTTTTATAATGTTCCATAGCAACTGACTTTTATTTATTCTGAACAACAAAAACCCATATATAGTTGAGACACCATCAAGAAAGAATGTTTGATTTCAAATATTTTTAAAACAGTGTAACTTAAGGGTCAGGGAAATGCATTATGCAGAGGAATATGTAGATGAAAAAGAAAACAAGACATCATCCTATCAACAGTAAGCTATATTAAACTGTCAAAAAGTCTTCTAGAGGAAGTACAGAAGCCCCACCCCTTGAGGCTTTAAAATCAGGCATAATAAAACAGTAGAAAACTACAGATTGTGATATAATCTTGCAGTGCTAGTAGGATAATCTAATTGAGCTCTTCCAGCTATAATTTTTACAATTCAAAATCCATGGCTTGTGTGTTTTGCTGCCTCAGCTCACTGTGGGAATACAGTGATTGTGGGTTTGAAAGAGTGGTCAGCAGGAAAAGAGAAAAAGAGTTAATGAAAGCCAAAGTAAAAAAAAGTGCCTCCCACTAGAGAGGTAACCAGCAGTGCTAACAAATATCTCAGCTAGTCTGATTTCCCATGAGGCTATCTCTGATAGCTAGACCCAGGCAGCCAAACCTGAATGGAAGGCAATAATAATTAGATTCTGATGAGTAAAGAACTCACAGGAGGACCAACTTTACAGGAGATAATGAAAGGAGAAGGAAATACCCACGTTTTCCAAAATATCTAAAAAGTAATTTTATTATGGAATAGTCTTTTAAGTAATTAGAGGTTCCTTACTAACCTATAGATATGCATTTATGTAAGGAAAGAGGACACAGAGAAAATGGTTGGCACCGTAACAAAATTGATCACAGCTGGGGTGTGCTATGTGTGCATTTCCAGTACAGTAAGATTCAGGGTCACCCACAGCTATTATTCAAAGTCAGTATCAGACCATTTAATTTTCTGCTTCAGTTCCTTTCCTGTTCCTCTCTCCAACCTGAGCGTTATGACCATTCAGCATCTTCTCCTCTGGTATTCTTCCTCCCCATTTGCTTGTGCTCTCAATGGTGTTTTAGGAGAATAAAGTTGCCCAGATAATATCCATCTTCTTGAACTAATCTGAATGTGGAGCAAGTACTAATAGCTCTATAAGCATTTTCTGACCATGATCTCCATGAACAAGACTTGAACCACAGACGTGAATGTATTCACTGCTCAAAGCTGCTGAACACTGAACAGGATTAATATTTGTGCTGCTCATGTGGTGTCTCTTTATTTTGGAACTGACTCACCAAATGAACCTTCAGAAAAACACCTAACACTCATTTCAAGTGAGGAAAAATATCAAGTTAATGTTATCTTCCAGAGACTGTACTTTTTCTGGAAAGATGCTCATCCACTGAAACAAAATAGTTCACTTATTTAGGAACTCACATTTTCAGTCCATGCAGTTTCTTTCTCTACTTCTTTATGTCACCGAACTTTTATTTAACAATCACCAAAAAAAGTTGCATTTTATTCATACATACCCTGAAAACTACTCTCTCATATTTCAGTTCCTGAATGTGAGTTTGTCTCAGGCTCTGCCTATGAATCCACAGGTATGGGTGTCATACTAATCAGTGTTATTCCAGTAATACACTATTATAGTGCTGTGCTGCTACTGCCAGAAGCAACAACTGGCTGATCACTCCTTTGTCCCAGGAATGGTGGTATTTTCCCTCCAAGAAGCAGAGCTCATAGATTTGAATAGTGAAGGCAATTCACAATATTAAGAGGATGATAAAACTGCTGCTCCAATATGAGGAAGAAATTCTACATTAAAATACGACCTTCATCAAGAGAATATCCTCTGGTTTATCAAGTAAAAGCAATTTGTGCGGTTTCTTAGCACTGTACTACATGAGTTCAGCATCAGGACAACTGATAAATTAGCTGCATGCATGATATTTGCAGTGACACATTTCCAGAATTTGCAATTCTGGAAAATAAGGTTCCACACCAGTACTTAACGTGGCATTTCTGTTTACTGGTGATGGAATATAGCTCATGTAACAGAAATTATAACATGTTATAATGTGTCAACATGCTGACTCCAATCATTAAAACAAATTGATATTTATTGCAAGTTCACACAAATAGGGTGGAATTAACTTCTTTGGCATCTGAATCACAGTCATTTTATAACCTTCTACACCACTGACCACATTCCTGACTGCTCATGCTCTTCCCTTCTTTCAAAGTACCCATAAGCAGAGCTGTTGCCTATTGTTCAAGTACAGAGAATCCAATATTTCGACAGATGAGCTAGCCACCTGCTCTTAATGTTATATTCCCACTGTAGAGGACACTATCTTAGGGAGGCAGTAGTCCTGCATCCTGGAGACATGTCCTGCCCAATGCAGCTGTGTTCTGAGCAGCATGGCCTCAATGCTCATAACTGCTGCCTGTTCAAGGACAGACGTGTTGGTCACATAATCCATCCAGTGGACGTTTAGGATTGTACGGACGCAGCGCTGATGGAAGCGTTCTAAGAGACACAAGTGGTGGCGGTAAATGACCCACGATTCAGACCCATATAAAAGAGTAGACAGTACAATGGCTCTGTAAATGCTGATCTTTGTACTTTTCTTCAGGTGTTTGTTTCTCCAAACTCTTTTATGGAGTTTACCAAAAGCTCTGTACACTTTTGCTAACCTGTTGTCTATTTCTTCATCAATCTTACCATCTGAGGAGATGATGCTTCCCAGGTAATTAAATTGCTGGACTGATTTGAGCTCTGTTTCACCAATGGTGATATGGGGATGATGGGAGACTTTCTGAAGTGCAGGCTGATATAAAACTTCTGTCTTCTTCAAGTTGACTTCTAGCCCAAAAAGCTCAGCAGCCTCTGCAAAGCAGGATGTTAAATGCTGTAGAGCTACCTCTGTGTGGGTGACAAGGGCGACATCATCAGTGTAAAGCAGCTCACGGACAAGATTATTTAAGGTCTTAGTGTGGGCCTTCAGTCGCCTTAGGTTGAAAAGGCTTCCATCAGTACAATATCAGATGTAGATACCATTTTCTTCATCGAGGTCTGCAGTGGCCCTTTGGAGCATCACACTGAAAAAGACTGTGCTCTGTGGTGAACTTTCCACTGCCTGCAGCAAGAGAGGAGCCCTGAAGAGAGATACAAGGACTCCTTGAAACAATCCCTCAACCTTGACCATATTGATCACCACCATTGGTCTACCCTGGCCTCCAGTTGGGAGGCCTGGAGACACACCATCTGTAACGCTGCTGCTGCTTTTGAGAACACACGCAGGATCACTCTCGAGGAGAAAAGACAACGCAGAAAGAATCGCACCTTGTCAATATCACCTAGGGAGTTTTTTCACGGTGCCTTTTTCAATTGGACTTGTCTATCTCGCATTGGCCTTTTTAGCCATCAGCACACTTGTAGCAAGAGTGAGTATAGCCCTTCTCAAATCTTCATTTGCGAAGCCTAGCCATGAAATGAAAGAGGATACTAAATCAATTAGTACTTCTGATTATCCCCTGAAAACTGAATTGGGCTGGTACCCTGTGTTTAAGGGGTTGGTTCTGAAGTCTTTCCATGTGATCCCCCAGAATAACTTTTCTGCTTTGTTAGAAGTTTATCTTCCTTCCCCCTATGAACTTTGCTGCTCATCTTAATCTGTATATGATTTGATTAAGACTTCCAGTTCTTATTGTAATTCATATACTAAGTCAATCTTTGCACTGATCAGTCCACAGTTAAGTTGTTTTGTTGTATGTTTCTTTATTTTGAAGTTGAACCCTATGCAAAAGCTTCTGTGATTTACAGAATACAGCATCAGGGCTTACAAATCTGATTTCACTTGTGAGTTATTTTATTTCCACACAAGCAGTGAGGTAACAAAATGTCAGACATCATTCACACCTGTAGGATAAAAAAACTGTTTATAGCCTTAGACAACCTCATACTCAAATCCATATAATTTATGATGCATTTACAATGCTGTAAAGGCCATATTTGTTCTTCATATGTCATAATTCTCATTTCTTGGCTCTCAGGACTGTGAAGGGATTTATTGTGTCATCTCGAGTGTACTTACCTAGGAAGAATGAACAGTTCAGGCCACTAGATTTACCATTTACATCTGTCCTGTGTGGAGCTGCTATACAAACTACAATATCACACTGAGATTGATAGGATACTACAACAAGCTGCTGTTTCTACATGGTAAAAGCAACATCAGTGCCTTTACTATAGATTTAACTTAGAAACATAAAACTTGATTTAAATCTTGGAGTGGCCAGGTGTAGATCAAAACAAATACAGAAATGAGAGCTTCATTCAGAAATATTAATTGAGCCTGTTTCCTGGTAGTAGAGAACGTATTTTGATTCATGTTGTTTTTTCATAAGGTTGGATGTTCATGTTTTCCCATTGAGATTTAATTCCCATTGACAAATTTTTATCGTAAAATCTCTGCATTCTTATTGAATACTAGTTTTTTAATGATATAGGGCTATTTTAAGGCTCTTAACAAGGTTACTCATGAAAAAAACCAGGACTTTGGAAATATACTTGAGCAGAATTAGTTGTGTCATTGTGCAAGTGCATGAAGCAGGATATAAAGGCTTGAAACGAGAAAACTGTTTAAAGCAGTTTGAGAGTGATAATAATTTTTTTGGATATAATTTGTAAGACAGGATTGGATTCAGGCCATCACAAAGTAGGAATCCAGAAGTTAAGGATGAAATTCAGTTGCAAAAGGATGGACAACTAAAGGTCTTAGAATATCTTGCCTGATCTCCAGTTGTGAATGTCTCATGTATCCTGGGGTATTTCAGGTGTCAGTAGTTCCATATCTTTGGGTAGCTAAACAACACCTTTAAGTCTATAGCCTAAGAAAGTCCTCTAGGTTCTCTCTGTCATCAGTGATGAAAGAAAAAAGTGTCAGAGGAGTTATTTATTCCAAAAATCTCTCAAGTCTATAATATTTAATGTCTTCTGAAGATCCCCGTTCATGTATCAGAAGGAACTTAAACAACAAACTAAATTAGATACCTAACAAAAGATAGCTAGGATGAGACTTGGTCTGAGGTTAAGACACCTGGTACTCATTTCTTCATGACTATACACTGGAGAGAAAGACTCAGGAATCATCCTTACCTGCTAAAAGGATCCTTTGCAGCCACGTTGCATTCACAGTTGTATAGAGGAGACTGCCAGAATAAGACTGTACTTTTCCAAAGAGGAACACTCACAAACCACACAAGATTGATTTAAAAGTTTAGCCTGATGTTTAGTCATGTATACACATGAATGAGTATGTTATTCTCTTCAAAAAGGATTTACAGATTTTCTCAGAAATCTCATCAGATTCTAAGGGCATTTTTTTCTCTCTGGTTTAGATATTTCCTAGATAGTTATACTGTGAGTCTGTTGCTTTGAACCCCTGCCAGTTGTCACTACTTACAAAGCTTAGCCATTCAGAGTTTCTTTCAATGAGGGTAATATTTCAGTAGCCTTTATCTCAAATAGCTGTAATGTCAAAACTAGGCAATATTACGTGTGAGAGATTTGGGTCTTGGATATTTGGTCCCCATTTATAAGAGACAACTGGAAGGAAGGCACAAATCAAATGGCAGCAAATTTAACTCTTGACTGCAGAGTGCTACATGATGAGACCAGAGCATTAGGACTACTGGAATTTTCACTTTAATGAGACAAAAAATGTTCTGATTTTGCCTCTACAAGGCAACAGGGAGAAGAGTTTACAGGTGGTGATGAACTTTTAAATGCATAATGTACTAGAAATATCACAATTAATTCAATAAATGTTTTTTATTAAGTGCTTTCTGAAGAAACTGCTAAATGAAATGGGCCCCAAAAGTGCAGTAGAATTAGTAATGTCATTTATATCAGAAAGGAGGAATGTAAATCTTGTAGTAGTTTACAGATGTTCTCATTTAATATCTCTAATCCAAAAGATCTGACAAGATGAGGCCACCCCAGTGTTCTAGGAAGGCAAAGCCCCTAGGGTTTCTACACTTCACAACAAGTAGGAAATCCTTATTAATCCCTTTAGCATTTGTTGTAATGACATTAATCGTGATGAACTGTTCCAGTATTAATTCGGATGTCATGTATAATTCCACAAGAATCCCACTGAAATTTGAATAGAGCAAACCTCACCTAATCAGAGTAGGAAACATAAAATATTTCAGTCTTCCAATTTTACTGAAAATAACTAATCAGAGCTCCTTCTAAAGCATAGCCAAGTTAAGTGAATCTGTTAGCCCTTGGAATAGCCTTGATTATATTCAGTTTATTTGTGGACCATATTTTGCCTTACAATTCAGCTTCTGTCAGTGGATTCTATGAAATAAAGTGTCTGTGCAGTTAATCACTAGTCCAGATTTGTTATTTTGTATACCAGACTTTCTGTCATTATGCATTATGTTTACTGCAAGTGTAATATGTCTAATGTGTGTTCAAAAACAATTCCACAAAGCCTATTTACACTACTGAATCTCTGCATAGGCATACTTCATGTGTGCTTTTGAGGAGAACTCTGCAGAACCTTTGGGATAGATCCCATCTTATTTTCTGGTTGTTTGTGGGTATTTTTCCAAAACTTCTAAAGAAACCTTTCCATGTATACCTTATACAGAAATATTATACACCTTTGGAGTACTCATAGCAAAGAGTTCCAAAGTTTGATTTTGAACTATACATGTTCCCATCAGAGCACTTCATAATGATAAGATGTTCAGTCTATACCTTCTTGGTTAGCATTTGAACTACCAGTGGTGGAGGTGGGAGAAGTAGGTGACCATCCCTTTGTTTCTGTTTAATAAAGAGATGGCAGCTTTGCCAAAGAAAAAGAACCATGGCAGCCAACCAAGAGCAATGAGTCCACTGCTGTAGAACAGGAATTTGTCAGAGAGGAAGAAACAAGGAAAGATTTGTTCTTCCTTAATTTAACACTCAAGGCGCAATATAGCTTTTACAGAATGATCTTAAACTGCTGGTCTCTAATCAAAGCATTGTCATTTGCTTCAGTAGACGCCGAGTAGACCAGAGCTCTTTCTTGTAGGACAAAATTACTAAAATGTAATTTTTTTTGTAACATAAGAGCATGTGTTTTGGTATTTGAAAATAACACTTAATGGGTCCTGAACATTTTAGTACGACATTTAACATAATAAAATTGCTTTTTATTGATATAATAAGAAAAGAATGTTAGGCTAATGATTAGGTTCAATGGGTTTTCCACTCTACTGTAAACTTGTAAGCTTGGGCAAACAATTTATAACTACATGCTTGGAGATATTTAATGCATTAGAGGGCAGAGCAGAAGGGTTTATCACTTGGGGACGTGACTGTTGGAGTCAAGAGGATCCCCACACATAACCCCTGCAGAATAGCTCTTTGGAAACTAAATAAATGAGGTTGCAACGAAAACCAGGAACAAAATACATGAAAAAGATGTGGGAATTACGTGTTTAAGTAGGGGCCTGATCATCTCTGGCAAGAAAGTAACCTGTACTTCAGTGAATTCTGATATAATCCTCATACTGGCGTTAGGAGAAAAGGTCTTCATTTCTCAAAAAACGAGGAGAGACAGACATACACCATAATACTCAGGGAAGCATTCTCACTTGGGAGAGAAAAATTAAGGCACTAATCTGGGGCATAGAGAGCTCAGATTTATGTTCCTGTTCTGCTTGTTTCAGCACAAGAAAAGGCTGATCTTCCTTGAGTGAGGAAAGTGACCACACACCAACGTAGTGCACTGCCTCCTGTGAATTACTACCAGGCTATCCAGCAAGAACTACTCTGTTTTGCATTCAAAATTAAATAGTCTTTGAGTCAGTGAAAAAGATTGATTACAAAAGGCTTTGTTTATTATAACATGCAGAATGAAGGAAAATGAACTACATGTCTTTGCTGCTTGGTTATTTATTCAAAGTGTATAACCTGCTACAGAGGAAGCTAGAGAGAACCACACACACATTCCATAATTACTGAGTAGGCTCAACGTTTGTGGTCTGAGAAACTCACTTTCTTCCCTTAAACCATGCTCAGAAAATTAGTCTAGCTTCTTGAAATCAGGTAAGCAGTTACCTCCTGTTTAGATGAGGTATGCAGATATATTTCATGTGTTTCAAGGTTTCAGATTTGCTGAATTTGTTAATCTGAAGGTCCACCAAAAGGACCCATTTTTGAGACACTGATGACTGCTCTTACCTCTGCATTATTAAAGGTTTTATTAAAGTTATGTGATAATCTAATTTCCTTGGTTTGTTTTATTTTTTACAGATTAAAGGATTATTGTACCGACTTCCAAGAACTCTGTCTCTTTCCTAAACACTTTGGTGGAGGTATGGTTCTGTTTTCAAAACTGTATAGCTTATAGTAAGCCTGGAGAAAATGAGCAAGCAAACAAATAAAAAACCAAAAGAAATTAAACAACCCTCCTCCCCCCCCAAATATACAGAAAAAAACTTTCAATAAAGTAGTCATGTCAGAGGAAAACAATCAATTGGTATTATGAAGAGTGACAGAATATTTCAGCCCAAAGAGTCGCCACAACTATGACATGAAATAATGAATGCAACCATCTTAAATTTGTATCATCGGTCCTACTTTGCACTCATACATCTAGTATTATGGTTTCTCAAGTAAACTAGTGGATTTTAGAGCATTAGGTATATAACAAGTATAAGTATATGGGGACTTTTATATAGGTACTCACATGGATGTAGACCAGGACCTCATGACTGAGAGGTTAAGAGCTTATTGCAAGTGACAGTATCACTCAAAGAGCACATTCACACAGACCTCCCAGGCTCTGGGCATGCTGCTGAATTCTCTTCTGTCCCTCCAAAAAAATTTCTTGCTTGGGCTTTGTCTCATGCCTACACATCTGTCCTAACCTCCTCCCTTATATAACTTTCACATTTTACCTTTCTTTTCTCCTTTTGTCTATCAAACTCTAAGCTTCATGATATGGAAAGTTCCAGACAAAACACCTAATACAACACAGTCTTTGGGCAACTTAACATATAAGATGTTAAAGTGCTTCAAATCTCATGTGTAAAATACATCCTTTCAAAGTTTCGGATATTTTAAGAAAAATTGCAGAGAGGCTAGTGTGATTTCAGTCTGTTTCTGATTTATTAGGAAGTATTTTCCCGACACCTTTTTTCCATAGTTGGGCAGTCTGGTACAGAAGTCCTGAGAACTGCTGGCAGGTATAAATTTGGGCTTCTAATGCCATATCATCACTGATATCTTGTGCTACTTCAGATTGTCATCCAAACAATCACCTGAGTTTTCAGATGCCCCCTGCTCATTACTTGCCTCCTGATTTAAAAAACTGTCGTTCTCCCACAGTTCATTCTGTCTTCTTAATGTTAATGGAAATAGTAGCAATGTAGTATGAATCACTTCACAATAATCAGATGAAAAACTCTTAAAAACCTACTCATTTACACGAAGAGCCTTTACATTGCTGTGGAAGTATGAGGGAGATTTAATGTGGGTGTGAATGACATTTTTACTTAACTGCAAATCCCTTTTTCACTAACAGTGTCTTGGATAAATGAAAAATATTTGTACATGTAGAATGACACCTTTTTTTATTAGTACACAGTGTCCTTTATATAATTGCATTATTTCTATTAATAGCCCTTCCCAGTTCATTTCTTTTCCATGAAGAAAGCCTGCAATATTCATGGATCATAGGCACAATGACATCTTCAACAAAATTATTAAAGAGATCATATTGCTCAGGATGAATCTTTTGTCTTCCCTCTCTCACCATAAAACACATTGAGAAGGAGTAATTTCCACTTAGGTTTCACAACTGCAAAGCTAGTTGACTGGATTAGCCTTTCTTCCTCACCAGCCTACAGAAAGGATACAGGTAATTCTGAAAGGAGATTCTGACTGTGTTAAGATAGTTGGGATAAATTGCTTCCTAGAAATTTCTAGGCTAGGCAACTAGATAAAACTGCTGTTTATATGTAACGGCAAAGGTTATTATCTGCAGCTCATACAGTATGGACAAAAAGTTACTTTTTGAGGCAGACAGTGACAAAGTTCTTTTCTATACTTGTACAGATTTAATGAACTAGCTTCAGGAAAAAAAATTACATTTTTCTCTTAAAAACTTTGAGAAATACTGGTCTTTACTTTACAAGCAAACTTTGACACAGAACCTTGACTGGATAGGAAAATAGTTAAGTTACGGACAGCAAAGACAGGTACCTGTGAGTGAAACTAATTGTAAACCTTAGCAAGAAAGGCTTCACTTTGAACATTGGGAGAGTACAAGTTTACAAATCTTTTGATTAGAAGGAAAGGAATTACAATTAAAAAAAATTAGCATCTTCCTCATTCCATGAAATGGAAGAGATGAAAAAAATTAAAACAGGAAAATATAAAATCTTTAAATACCACAAAGAATTCTATCAGAGAATTTTCTTACATAGATTATAGAATGACAGATATAAATGGAAATTGAAGAACAACAAATCAGAACAAACCATTTTTCATGCAGAAAATGTATGAAGAAAGATTGCTGCTGCAAGTATGACTTAAGTAAAGAAGCAAATTCTATTCTAAGTCTGGAACAGTGATACGTTTGTATAATTTTGATATGCTACATACTCAGAAAACAGGCTGAGCATCTAAATGAAAAAGATATCTCTCCAAAAAGTTTAGTATCTGGCAAACAAATCTAGGAATTTCATCATCTTCCAGGAGTCTAGAACATTTTTTGAAAATAATGGTGTTTGCAAGTTTTTATACTTTATAGAAGCTTTACAGATTCTTTATCTGAATCTAAGCTTTCAGAAAGTTATTTTCCACTCTGTTGGTTACAGACAGTTCAACAGACAAAAATAGAAAAAAATTATAAATACATCAGAAAGAACTTTTATAAAATAGCAGTTCCTCATGACTGCTTTGCCAGTGTTATTCATTATAAATATACCTGCACGGTATTTTGTTATTTCATATTTAACAGTTTCACAAAAGCAATCATAGGAACTCAGAAATATAATGCATCAGAGCTAGAGATGCTCTGAAGCTGGAATTCCCTGTAATAAGAGTTTCTGAGATTCTACTAGAACTTGAGAAAATCTGCTTTATAATCATTTCTATCATTTCCTGTGAAACACGATCTAAGCACATATTGCATTTCTCACTGAGTCAGTATACTATTTGGTACTCTATTGATAGGCAATAGTCTAACTCAAGATAGTTTCAAAGTAGTGGACCATGTCCTATAGATGTCATTTTGCAGTCCTTCAGTACCTTAAGCCTGTCACTTTAACCATTTCTTTCTTTTAAAATAAAGCAATATAATGGAACAGAATGGGTAACTGTAACTTTTACATAATTTACAAGATGGATGAAGCAGAACATTGCAAAGTATATGTATTTTCTCTTTGCTGCAGTAGATATATACCTTCTCACAGGGAAAATATTTTTAAATGAAGTTCTGTGCACTCTGTCCTCTACAATGCACACCTAAAATAGAAGTGCTTAATAGTTTATGTTACAATCCACAAAGCAATTTATTTTGCATATGAAATGTTATGTGCAATCATCCAAAGACTGTGCTTTTAATTAATTCATTTTTTTTTATCATGATCTTAGCAAAATCAGGTGAAAGGTAAAGGAAGGAGAGGGGAATATTGTCTTTGTTAATTTTATACAATTAGAAGCATGGGAAATGATGAACCTGTATTCTGTAAGCAGTCAGTGGGGAGTGATAGGAGCCCTGATGTTATGCAGAGTTGGACAGTTAGACTGTTCATGCCCTATAGACTCTCAATGTCCTTTGCAAATCTGTAAGGAGCAGTTGTTTCCAAGTTTGTAAAATATTAAATGGAAGTGCTTATTCAGCCTTTCTTTGCATATGCACTTTGGCGAAACACCAAGATTATATTTCAACTATAGAGTATTTCCACAGACACAGTAAATAAAAAAATAATTTAGTAATTTTCTTTAAAACTCTCTAGACCTTTTTGATTGAGATAGACAACATAATGGCTGAGTGAGCTTTAATTTGTACTCTCTTAGCATCCCAAGTGCTTGTTTCACATTGTTATGTAGAATGCTTGGCATTCTGTGGGAAGTGTGATTTCTTGCTTGTTTCATTTTTTGTTGTGTTTTTTTCTTTTTCCCCACAATCAACCACTGGGAAATTACTGTCAGTCTTAAGATGAATTGCTAATGGCTAGGAAAATAAAATTTCTTTCTTGGTCTCTTTTTCATGTCTGTCTCTTTTAGGGGATGGATGAATCCTCATACTCATAACATAAGATACACATGCCGTAACAAACATGGTGAGCAGATACTGTATAGATGATTTTCTCCCTCTTATGACATGTAGCAGCATCATCTAGTGGGGAATGACTGAATGTATTTCAGGAATGGTGTGGAGTAGAATAAGAATTTTGAAAGCAAAATAAACATTTGAGGAAAGAAGAGTACGTGGAAGAAAGATCTGGCAGCACAAATGAGAAGTGGAGAGGTGACTTAAATAAAATGAAGGGAGGAGAAAGATAAAAGAAAGAATGGAAATGAAAAACCAGGCCAGAAAATTAAGACAGACTGTCAAAGAAATGAACTATGGGAAATTCTAAGAGGATATGGAGGTTTATTTGTTTCCACTTCCAGATTTTTTTTTTTTTAGTATCAAGAGACATAAAATACCTCCTTAGTAATAATTTCTAGGGTTCTCTGTTCACTGGGGATGAGATAGAGACAAGTTATTGCATCCAAACAAAAGCCTAGGTTACAAAAATGTTCAGTGTAATTCATCTGACCTACCTGAACAGATCAGTATATCTGATACTGTCGCATCTTAACCCAGTGGGATTTTCAAATTTGCTTCAGGCTTTGGAAATCTCATCAAGCTTTCATTATATCTTTAAGTCCCTAAGTATTACAGAAAAAATAAACACTACTTCTCCCTCTGACAGCTCTATGCTACCAAAATTGTTCTTCTTTTGATGTAACTGTTGCTTAGTCTGTTCTATTTTCAAACAAGAGTTGAGACCACCAATGCTTCTCACAGACATCAGGTCACTGTATAGCCTCTTGAGACCAACCCATTCTATTTACCAGTCATTGACACTATGACTTAACAAATAAGGTGCTCCAGTTCTATCACAATATTCTGTTTTTGAAAGCACAGAGAACTGTCTTAATTCTAAATTCCTTACACCAGAATTCAGCTAGTAGAATCCATCTGGGGACTCTGTTGAAAAGTGACTGATTTCTCCAACCTCAGGACCCAAAGCAGATGACCTTTGGATGTTTAAATCCACTCAGTGGGATTATTATAACAAACCCTGGCTTTGACTTGTTCAAAGTTCAGTGGATTGCAAAAAATAATTAGCTTCAGGAGTTATTACATATAATACATATAGCCAAGTCGCTAATATTATACTAATATATCAAATATATCTATGTTCAAATATAAAGACACACTAGACAAACACACAGACACATGCAAACACACACACATATCTATATAAAAATCACAAAAATATCTTCTGAAAATAACATACACGCTACATATAGCCTTTACCATTTTATCTTTGTTTGGGGTGAATTGTTGTTTAGAAAGCTGATTTATGGCATAAAATTGCTCTTATTCCTGAATACATGGCCTGTTAAATGGCTTCTGGATGAGTGAGAGGCATATGTCAAAAAGAAAAGCTTGTGATTAATTTTTCTTACCCGTATGTTGTTGCCAGGTTCATACCAGGTGAAATCTGTTTTAAATAGTTTGCCTTAAGCACTGGCATATGAGCTAGCATGAAAGATTACCATCCGAAAGGCAAATTCATTTATTACTAACCCTGGTAGTATTTGTCACTTTATTCACTTGGGTAGCAAATATGTCACCCAGACTTTCATGGGGAATAAAATCATTGTGCAACCTGACAATAACAAGAATATTTTTAGCAACTCTGACAGGTATCAGGTATTTCTGTGTCTACACATTCTTAGTCACAATTTCCTTAACAGGTATTTTGTAAATAATCCCTTGATACAACTCCATCAGGCCTTCTTTCTTCTTGATGGACAAACAGTTCTACACAGTGAGAGCTGCACACCTCTCTACTGTTCCTGTTATGTCACTATAGCACTATAGCAAATCACTGCAGCAAATTGTTATAATAACTTGCCATAAAGAAGAGCACTCTACAGTAACCTACTCGTACAGTGATAAACTCTACTGTGTGGTTCCTTCTATATATGAAAGAAAGTGTTGAAACTTCTTGGTCAAATGTAAGTGATGGAAAAGGGTTCTCTGTCGTCATGATGACAGAGCACCTATACATTCCATAACTGACTAAATTTTGGGTTAAAGTAATACAAGTGAAGGGAAAATCTGCAAGTGATATTCACATCTGGGGTTTTTTTTTTTCCCCAGAGTACTACTTTGAATTTTTCAGGGTTAGTAGTGCAAATAACTGAATTTTCAGTTCTTAAGTGATAAAAAAACAAAAGCAACTGCTTTTAACATTTTAAAAACTGGACTAGGCAAAGCCAGAAATATTAGGCAAAAAATGAAAACTTTTTTTCATGAAAAATATCTGAAAATTTATTTACATTTAAACGTTTTTTCAGATGCACCTTTCATAAAGGAAATTTCTCAGGTGGTTTGTTTTTTTTTTAATATCTGGAGTTTTCCAGAATTCATTCCTTCTTATAAACACTGATTGTATTGACTTCTATATTGGCCATTACCTTCAGGTGACCTAAGGTGGCATGTAGCATTTGCTTCTCCTATCCACCTGCTAGAGCATCCTCAAGTTTTGGCAGGGACTCCAAAGAGGGATACCTGTACCGCATCTTGTGTTTTGGGATATGTATGCCACAGAGATGGCATGCACAGCAGCTTCCACCAATTCCTGTGGCAATGTCACCTGACAAGTGCTGAGCAGGCAGAACAGGCATACATCTTAGCACAGCTTCCACATGTCCCTAATTGAGGGTGAAAAGTCGGGAGTTCAAGCTGCCTATAAAGCCAACGTGTAACTCTAGGCCTTTTGAGAACTAAGGGTTTCAGGACACTCTTGGGATCTCAGAAACCCAAAATGTGATAGATTAGAGAGCAGAGAAGCTTGAAACAGTCCCAAGCAAATACATAAGTATTAATGAAGACCTAAACTAAGAGAGACAGAAAGGCATATGCCAATCATAGACTGCAGGCAGGGCTGCTTTTTCGAGAAAGGAAGGGGGCAAAGATCTTAGGAACCTCCAAGCAGGGTCTTATTGAGTAAGTGTCTTGGTGTCCTCAGGACAAAGAAGAACTGAACTAATGTTAAAGGTCTCTAATTTTAGTAATATCCTAAGGCTAAAAGTGTCAATGTCAGCTAATGATCCAAAAACATTGACATGGATATGTGAGTGTTACCTTTCACAGAAGATCAGAGCAATTAGTACAGTGCCTACATCAAATTCAGAAGAGTGGAAAATCAAAGTTGCCTCTGCTCTTCAGGAAATTTTAAAACTGCACTAAATATCTCTTCTCTGTGACCTTATATCAGATGGGACACTACAACCTTTGAGGTCTGAGACCCTGGGTGTCAATTGATGCACATAGATTTGCATCCCTTACGAAGCTAAGCTTTTTTTGGAAGAAAATACAGTGCTTCTGTTCCCTTCTATCCACAAACTACATAGCACTTTGAATAAATTAATGAACTATGAAACACCACAAAACTCATACAAGATAGAGACACACTATCTATTTTCTCTCTTCCCAGAACTGGGAAGTTTGTTGCTATTACAAGTGTGTGGAAAAGGCACTCTGCAAAGGGGATTGCAGATTTCCTTGAGTTAGCTGGCCTCGCTAAAGCAGCACAGAGTTCAGGGCAGGCTAACATGTAATATTTAGCCCAGCTTTGCAGGAGATTTTGCAGCCCACAGTAAGTTCCAGGCTGCTGCCAATACACTACTACTGGTAAAATGAGAAAGTTATGCTGACATGGTGTGTGCCTACACCTTGATCTGTGCTGCAGGTGTATCGCTGGGCTTCTGGACTCAAAACCTGGTGTCAGTAATGTCAATAGGCTTTTTTACTTCAGAGTTCATATTTGATGTGGCTATAGATTTCACGGTCAGAATCCAAATCCAACTGCTTCAAGGAGACCTAAGGTGGTTCTTAGCTTTTGAAGTGTATAAGTTCTTCTTCAGAACCTCAGCCAGTCACTTCAGTCAGTAAGACATCTCCAGAGAGCATCTTCTCTTATCCATCTCCTAGACTGAAAGTAATTGGCCTCTTCATATTCTTGTTTATTGGACAAAAAGAAAGGGAATCCTAAGGTTATCAGTTTAGGCTTACAAAACCATTTAAATAGTCAAACTGGGTGAAATTAATTCTGACCCACATGTATAGGTGCTTGAGAAGGATTTAAGGCACATATATCTGGCACAAGTAGATTGCTCAAAAACAATGCCTCACACATCTCAGACAGGAGCATTTTTTGGACAAGAATGAGAGACACCCGAAGAGACAGCAATGTCTGAAGAAAGCCAGTCTATTCAGCCTGCACTGACGAAAACAGGTGGTCTAATGTTACCTGGAAGCTCCTCATTAACCTCAGCAGGTTTCACAAATTGTGCTGGCCAAGGCAAGTCTCTCCAAAAGCCACCTTTTCAGTGCATAGAAAGCTGTGTAAAAAGGCACTTAGGCACTTATCTCTTCCTACATCTTACAGCACACTGTGGTCTCAATGGGAACCTACACATCAGCAAACTAAGTTTTTCAATTCATGAAGTTTCTATTGCAAAATTAGCTTTTGGCACTTAAACCACTTTTGAACACGGATATTAACTCATCAGTAACACTGATCATTTAGAAATCCAGATGTTTTGAAGGGCTGTACTTAGAATGAAAAGGAAGTAAATATGGTAGACTAGATATTGTGAGGCATTCAGTGCCTTCTGTATTTATAAGTATTATAAGCTGTATACTATCCATAAAAGCTGATGAGGCACATACACACAAGGAATACCTATGCTTGCAAGATGAAGGTGGCATTTTCTAAGCTAAGTTACTGTAATAAGTTAGTGTTTTCAGAATTTACAAAATTAATTCAAAATGGAGAAGGGGTATCTCCTCTCAATATATTGACCTTATTCAAGGAAAGAGTAGGTTTATTCACTGTGTTTGTGACTACACTGTGGTAATCAGGTATAATGCCATCAGAAAATTAGATCTTGACATTCCCCTTCAAAATCGACCCAATATTTTCTCTGATGGAATTGTAACTAAGTGCTCAGTACATTGCTGAATCATGCCCAGCCTGGGATTTAATTTTTAGTAGCCTATGAATAACTGTTTTTAATACCCTCCTGTCCCATATGATATCCCACTTGGGGTTTTTGGACACAGGATTTTTTTTCTGGTATACTGACAAAATCTGACCAGCAACTGAGCCATTTTTTAGTGAATGCCAGTGTTTGCCTCAGTTCCATTTGGCCGAGGTCAGAGTAAAAGTGCTTTTCTATCTACAACTGCTCTTAAACTACAGGCACAGGCTTGATTTAATTTGCTACCAGTGCTGTTTCATAGCTCCATAAATGTTAAAATCTGACCATATTTTTCATTGTAAACAGAGGCAGTAAACTGACATGCAAACACACAACTTTGAATGAACTTTTTGCAACATTTAGTTGCCTTTTCAAACTCTGAAGATATATTATCCTTTTGGAAAATATTGAGATTAACAGCACTGGACGTAGCATGCAGCCTTTAGAAAGAAAACCAAATAAGCAAGAATCTCAAAATGGAATTAACATACAAATAATTCCTAATGCATTTTTAAGTGATTAAGAGTACCTAGAGTATTTCTTAAACAAAATAAAAATTTAAAACAAACAAACAAACAATTGTGGAGTGACCTTTACACAAAGCAACCATGTCTTTGGGCAACAAAGGTTAGGGTATCCTTATCTGAGGATGTTCTGCTAAAGTACCAAATAGCATATGCATTTTCTGAAATTCGTATCCTGTTATTGTGTGGTGGTATTCACTCATTCTTAAAGTATCCATGCAAATATCCACTGCACCTCTGAATATCAAAAATGTGTGCATGGGTGTGGTTACTCTGAGAATCATGGGCAAAAAGCAATATGCCTATTCATGTTCACTAATTAATTTACAGTGGACCAAGTATTCGACTCCACAAATTACACCCCAAAATGTGATTTAATGAAAGCCTGCTTTTCTATGTGTTTAACATGGTATTTGGAAACTACAGGAGGTATATTAAAGTAATCTGTCTGGTAAAAAAGATATGGATATGACTACTAAAATTTTTTATGTCTTTATTTCAACATCCATGTAATGAAGAATAAGTTATTCGCTTTCTCTGGTAAGAAAGCAGATGAATGGTTGTTTTTTATAGAAGATCTGATATATTAACCTTAAAATTTAATTCTGCTTTAATTCTTTTGAATACCATGCCTATGTATTTAACAGGTCTTTCTGGGATTGCTAAAAATTATTCCAGGTCATTCTTGCCTTTTACAGGGACCACTTTCTTGCTGATTTAGTAGGGAACAGACATGTGACATAGTGGGAAAACAAAAACAAATAAACAAACAACAAAAAAAATCTCAAACCTCTAACAACATAATTCAGTGTTTTATTGAGAAAATAATACCAGGAGGTTATGGCACCCTATTCCACTATTACAGAGGCGTAATACAAAAACACAAGAACACAGTGTTCATGCAAAGATCAGAAAAAGCAATTGGAAAAGGGAACAGTGACAAAAACAGCAGCAGCAGCCAAATAAACCAGAAATGCCAGTCAAATGAGGTGCAGTCAGGTGCAATGATTGCACTTTGCAAGTGTAACAAGACACAACCTACTTTTTTTTTCCCTAAGTGGTTCAAGAGAGGCAATATATTTTTTTTATTCTCTCTCCCATCATCTCTTGAAGTCAGAAGAGCCCTGACCTAAAATACAGATTAAAATGTTTTCAGACCAAATCACCCATTCCATCTAAGCACGTTTCACGACTCCTTAACTTGCTAGTACATTTCTGGAGTGACTTGGAACATCCTTTCATGTATCAATCTCCTTAAAGTAGTCCTTAGGGTTTAAAAGTGGCACCTAGGGCCAGCTACAATGTGTTCAAGCAAGACTTGGTTAAAAAGAGTTTATTCAGAAAGTAAGAGAAAGCAGCAATTGAACTGTAATGTACCGAACAGCAGGCAGACTGCCAAATGTCACTATATACCAAGGTCCTCCCCTCCTTCCCAGATAAGCACAGACAAACATAGTTAGACAGGCCATAGTGAACGGTTGAAAAATACACTAAAAATATTAATGTTCTATTCTTCTCACTGGCAATACATTTGCCCCAAAGTAGGAACAGGGGGCTAAAGTTCACCTTACAAATTACAAGGAAGAAAGTGGTTGTTTTGTTGTAAGTTTGAACAGGTTAGCCTGAACCTAGGTGAGACAGAAGGCAGTTTTCACCTCTCAAAGAAAATCAATTGCATTTGCCAAGGCACAGCAGATCACAAATAGGACTTTGACTGTCATGCTGTAAGACCTTCCCCCAGAAAAGGAGAGAATCATGTTGTGTAAGGAAATCTGCAAAGAACAGAGACCAAAGATATCGGCTTTCAAGCACATCTTTGGCTAAAAAAAAAAAAAAAGAAAAAGAACATTTGCAAGATTAATATTGTGCTAAATGATGTAGCATAGAATGGTTCTAGAAACTAGGCTGAAAAATCCCAGGCTTGTGCAGTTTAGGGACTACAGAAGATTCCTACCATATCTGGTAGTACAAACCAGCAACTCCTGGGGTTTCTTTAGTTCAAAAGATTTATTTTTTCCCATCATTCAGGTAGGAAAAAAGGGGGGAATAAATTGAGTAGAAAACACCTAGGAAAAACATTTCTGCCTGAAGAAACATAGAGCTGCTGTATCAGGTTAATTGTACCCTTCACAATGTAGGGAAGAGGAATTTGTCAGGAAAAAAGTTTGTACAGAAGCCTCTGAACTATTCAGAGACTGTAGCTATTGTTAGCTGTGTAATGAACCCCCAGCAGGGCTGTTGCAACTGACTTAAAGGAAAGAAGTTGATGGCTGGTGGACTAGTCTTCATCAAAGCTGAAAATGTGGAAGGTGATGAAATAACTTAATGGGATCCTCTTTTTTTCCCCTGTAAATATTGACATCTTCTATATCAAGAATGGGCATTGAAGATGGAAAGTTTCACTGTATTATAAACAATACATTGGAATTTCTTGCACCCAATTTTACCTGTATATTTCTACTCATTTATTTGAAACTCCACAACCAAGAGGAAGGTGTCCCTTTCCTGAAGAAAGACACTTAATAAATTAAATAAAAACTTAATAAAACTTTCCCCTATTCTTCAATAAAACCAGCTTACTGTAGGAAGGCACGTATTGCCCACTGCATACAAGAAAAGATATAGTTGACTTAATCCATTGAGCTCTGTATCTCTTTAGTGCTTTGTGTAGAACTATGCCCTCATTGTATATTGAAATATTCAGTTAATGGAATCCATCACTTTACTATTAATCTAATCTAAGAAGTGAGCTTGGGCTCACTATGGATATGTTTTCCCTGAAATGTTAGGAACTGTTGATTGGTGATATTAGTCCGGTATCTGTTTACTTCACACCAAACCTCCAATCCAATGTTTTGTTCAATAGAAACAAATTGGAGCCTTTGAGATGGGGATGCTTCAGCTAAGAAATTACAAACCTGTGACTTAAAACATCTGCAGTGCCAAGGGACAACCCAGAATCAATAGTAAATCTCTGATCAACAGTGAGGATCTGAAGGTCACCCAAAGGCAGAGAGAACCAAGACTCCATGGCTGAAGAGCAATGCTGTGGAAAGGGCCTGGGGGTGCCCTGGCAGCCAGGAGGGCCAACCATGTCCTGGGGGGCATCAGGCAAAGCATCACCAGCCAGTCAAGGCAGGGGATTGTCCCGCTCTGCTCTGTACTGGTGAGGCCTCACCTTGAATATTGTGTGCAGTTTTGGGCACCACAATATTGAAAAGACATTAAGTTGTTGCAGAGCATCCAAAGAAGGGCCATGAGGATGGTGAAGGGTGAGGAAGCCATATGATGAGCGGCTGATGTCACTTGATTGGTTCAACCTGGAGAAGAGGAGGCTCGGGGGAGACCTCATTCAGCACTCTCACAAAGAGAAGCAGAGTGGCAGGTACTGATCTCTTCACTCTTGTGACCAGTGACAGGACTTGAGGAAAAATGGCATGAAGCTGAGTCAGGGGAGGTTTGGGTTAGATATCAGGTTTTCACCCAGAGGGTGGTTGGGCGCTGTAACAGGGTCCCTAGGAAAATAGTCACAGCACCAAGCCTAACAGAGCTCAAGAAGTGTTCGTATAATACTCTTAGGCACATGGTGTGACTCTTGGGGTGTCCTGCACTGGGTCAGGCATTAGATTTGATGATCCTGACGAGTCCCTTCCAACTCAGAACATCCTGTGATTCCATGATTCTAAGTCCTAACAAAAATTGAAACCACTTTGGTACAGGGCATGAAAAGGGTTCAAGATATGAGTGAGCATGAAAAGAGGTCAGAATACAGAAAAAAAAAGTCCACCAGATCAAGTAGACACAATTAAGTAAATAAATTTAAAAAAAAAAATAAAACCAACAAAAACACACACCAAAAAAACAGAAGAATAAAACCACGGATGACTGTGGGAAACCTGTTGATTACACTGCTGATGCTATGAGTAAGAAGCAGTGAAGGACAGGGTGATGGGTGATGAAAGATGGGGAGAGAAAAGATGGGAACACAACAGGAAGGTTTCCTGACTTAATGTTTGAGGAAATCTTTAGACCTAGAAATGGAAACAAAGCAGGAGCATTGCTCATTAAGGGGGAATATGAAATATAAACTCTGTCTAACCCAGGTACCCATAATTAACAAGCTGCTCTTTTTGTTAGCATCATGAAAATGTGACATAGACAAAGTTTTTAACAGGACCTTTTAACATTAAACTTCATCCATACACCACAGTTATTTTTGCACAGCTAAGCAGTTACACTTGTTTTCCCTTTTTTTTCCCCTTTTTTTTTTCTGTGCTGCCTCCAAGCTGCATTTTTTCTCATAAACATCTCATAACCTGTTTATGCAGTGAAGCCTATAGAGCTTGGTATTCACTCTATAACAAAGCAAGGGCATCAGCACTGTCACATACAATACAGTTCAACAGCATCTTCAGCTTCTGCTTACTCCTCATGTCTTTCTGTTGCATCTCTGACACCTGCTATGTAAGTCACGCAGTCAGTTCTTTAAAACAAGTACTTCACTTACAGAGGTAAAAAAGTGAAAAAGTCCTATATGGAAAACAAGTGCATTAGCCCCAGAGCCATTATAGCCAAACAAGTAACAGTGCAGAAGAAGTACCTTAAGTCAGTAATTGTCTTTGGACCTTTAGTTAGTGCAGGAGACCACCCAGTGGAAGTCAAACCTTGCTGTGGAGGAAAGCAAACAGGTATGGCTGCTGTTCATGGATAGAAAGATACAGGGTCAACAGAGAGCTTACAGAGCTTAGTTGTCACCCGTTTACTGGGTCTGTCGGACAAAGAAAACATTCCTAAGGAATAGCTTTACTCTTGATGAATTAAGATTTCAGGTTTGTTCTCATTTAGTGGTAATCTACACCATTAGTAGTGTGGGGTGTACCTTTGTTAAGAAGGCTTTCTCTGTGAGTTTGTGGCAGTCAGTGTTTCCTTTTTGTCCCTATCAAGTTATAATTTCCATTTCTTCAAGCTTACCCAAACCTGCAATTAAGCTAGCACATATGATTTGCATTTATAGCATATCTGAACTCAATAAAAGGTCATGCAGGCCAGTTTTAAAAGTAGTGTCAAATATATGCTAATCAATAAAGTTTGAGAATGATGATTCATTTTTCAGTTGTTCCTTTTGGCTTTCTTTTCCCTTCAGTCCCACAGCCTGAAAGATAGCCTCTAACCCAGAAATGAACATTTTGCAACATGTAACACAGTCATCATGATGTTTATGCTAATAGCAATGGTATGAGGTGCCAGAAAGAAGTATGAGGAGACATGAAGAGATAAGAAAAGGACAAAGACTCACTCTGTTTCACTTCATTCTAGAAATTCTTTGTTGTCTGCTTTTGAGATTTCTCTCAAGGCGAATATGTACCAGTGAATGAGAAAGCAATTATTACTATTAAATATTAATAAATAATAATATCAGTATAGAGACTATGAAAAATAACTATCTTTTAGTTCTCTACAAAGAAACTGTAGAAATAGAACAAGGTAAGTCCCTCACTTGTTTCAGTGTGAGCAACTTGCCAGACAACATATCCGTGATTAAAACTTATCTTTTTTAGTGCACCATGTTAGTGCAATACTTTATCAGAGAGGATGAAAAAGGTCTACTTTTGATATATTTAGTTAAAGGCCATATTCAGTGTACCTCTCCCTCTAGTGATAACTTCTGTCTAATACATATACCTTATTTTTATTATCTTCTTCTATTGCTGGGATAAACACCAGCTTGTCCACTGACTAAAACTGACCATGTGAACTCTCACTCTCTGTATATCTCAATTAATTTTGCTGTTGGTAAAATGTACTTTAATCCTTATCTTTCTGCAGGCAGCAGTTCCTCATTTTTCTCCATGTATCTTGGTGGCTCTTCTGTGATTGTTTTTTCATTGGAAGAAAAAAATTTATTGATTTCTGGAGGAGAGGATACAACAGTTTTTGTATGCATTAGGGGCACCTATACAGACACATACAACTCCTCCTTTTATAATACCCAATTTACCTCTTTTAAAATCTCAGATGGCAGAAAAAATCACGAGCCATTATTTTTATTTCTGAGTATTTCAGAGGCACTCACTCACTCACTGCAATGTTGAGAACTACTTAAGTACCTCAGCATGGAGATGATCCCATCAGCCTCTCCAACAATTCAAGCCTCTCCCTCACTGATGAATAATAACCCCAGTTAAGTACAGTACATGAAAATGAGATTTATTCCTTCCTCTATATTCATGATTAAAGTCATAGGATATTTTTTTCTAAGACTCTTAGTTGTATCCTTTTGCCTGCAAGCCACATCTCTGAGGCAATTACTTATCAACATATAAGTCTAAATCCTAAGTATACCTTCTATTCATACCCTCTGTGACCCTCCAATAGCCTGCAGACTGATGCTGTGCATTAAGAAACTCCAAGTCTGAACAGAGGAAATAAGTAAGTTCCTCTATTCTTTATCTTCTGTACAACAGTGTTTTTGTCTCTGTCAAAAGGTCTCTCTAACATCCCAAAGCTGCATGCCTCATCCATTTCAAAAGGATTCATTTTTCTTTAAGAAGATTGATTAAATACCTAGGTGACTTTAAGTTTTTTTTGGTTGGTTGGTTGGTTTGGTTTTGGGGGGAGATTTTCTTAATAAAATGCTTATGTACAGATTTTTAATTCTTTTTTTTCCTGGAAATGACATTACCCAGGACCACAAAGTATATAGAAGAAAGAAAGCTACAAACCCAAAAGGTTTCAAAGACATAACCTAGCATCCCACCTAAGTGAGAAAATATCCTGAAAGAACTGCTGGTGTTCCCATGGTTATATAAAAACTGAAGATGTTTAAGAAAGAAGACAAATTCCTAAATACTGCAGAAAGTACTCATCTTCTCTAGATCCTCTCTTATCTCCTGTACAATAGCCACTGAAAGCTTGGGACAGGATCCAAAGGGCGGTGTTACCCTGAAGGAGATGGGACAGCAGCATTTTTACAAAAATAATTGTTTTATTGAGTCAAAAATTGCTAACTCTCACATGAATTAAAAAAAAAAAAAGTGTTCCTAATCATGTTTTAGACAAAATATTCAGAAGAGTAATGAATATGCACAACATCTCAGAGGAAATGGCTGAGCTAGCAAACACTATCTACACTGCTTCACAGTAAATGGGTTCCAGAGAATGTTGTGCTTTTTGCATTCATTCAGTGACAGATCAGTCTAGAGAATGGTAGCATCTGGATGAGGGCAGATGGCTAAACTGTCAAATAATGACATTTTACAAAATTTCAGCAGTCTAAGCGCAATATGGTTCCAATCCCAAAGGCAGACAGGTAAACAATAGTGCAGAAGTTATAGCACTAACACATAAGATTATTGATTATAATTATTCTAGGGGAAAGAATTTTTCTCCGAAGATTAGTATGACAGGAAGATTGAGAGCTCTCTCAAAAAGAATTAGGTGATATCTCCCTGGTTTTGTTCAGGCATCTATTTTGCTACATTTTCATCTCAAATGAGTTTATTGTGGTGTCCTAAAAAAAATAAACCTCAGAGTAAAGATGTTCAAATCCACCATTTTTCTGCAATTCATCTTTCACTGCAAAATTTTTTATTGGGTTTCAGAAATTCACCACTGAACCAGGGATAGCTGCAAAGAGAAACCCTAGACCTTACAACCAGAATGAACTTGGAAGCCAAAAAATCTTATCATCTGTATGGTTCAGAGGAGAAAATACATTCACAAAGACACCAAAAATTAGTAGTTGATTCTATGGAGAGAAACTTAAAGGTTGTTCCACTCAGTTTAACTTACACAGAGGCAAAATTTTGAGTTTCGAATAGTCACTCCTAAAGCTATGTAAAATCAAACTTTTTTTTTGGTAACTAGCGTGTGCTTTGGAAATGAAATCACAAAATAGACAAGTTGTGAGAGGATACTTCCACTTTATGTAAGAATTTCTGTTCCTTTTGCACAGCTGTCGCAGCAAGGTACCTTAGCAACAAAAAGTGAACAATAAACTACAGTTCATAGTGTCATTCTTGAAGAGAAAGTGAGGAGTCCTAGCTGAATTTTTTATATCTGTCAACACTGACACCATCAGCTATGTAGTGATAGTGAAGCTTTACAGAAGTGACTGAGGGATTCTTCTTTCTCTTTGATCCCCTTTCCTGGTGTTAATGTGCACTTATTCCCCAGCCCATTATATATGGGTATGCACAGATTTGCAGATGGCCAGGCTGTTACCTGCCCTGTTAAACATATGGCTACCTTGCTCATACAAGCACTTCCCCAAAGAATGGGTAGACAGGCCTGAGAAAGGCAGATAGTTGGGCAGACAGACAGGCCTATCAAAAGACAAAGGGGTAGAGGGGAAGAAAAAAACAGATCTTCTTCTAGAAATATTGACTCTCATACATAAAATTCTGTAGCTTACAGTGCTTGACAGGTATGTTAAAATTACATGAATGGTGTGAATTAAATGATGTTCAATCTAAATAAAACCAAAGTAATACTGATTGGCAAGATAAAGACTTTAAAAGAGCAAGGAGTAAGGAAGCCTGTTTTTTGGGTTTTTTTTGTTTTTCTTTCTAATTGTATCTTATTGCTTGTATGGGTCTTAATGTGCATTTCTTATTAGATTCACTTTTTTTTTTCTGAGTTCATACTTGGCAACAGTAACTCAGAAGCTATTGCTATTCCTCTCAGATACTTCTTTTACCGTTTTTACTGACACAGTGATAATACTGAGGATATCTTTAGGAAAGATCGTTCCACTTGGATATATCACAGCAATATCCATAGCTTTGCCATCTGCAAAACATAAATGTCTAACCTTGGTGTATGTTGACCACTATAGCTGAATGATGTCAATGTATGTGCTATTAATTACGTAATAGTTTACAGCCAGAGTATTAATTGTGAATTAATTGACATTAAACAGTGCAGACTCTTCTTTCCCCTCCCTAGCTGTGTTCTCACTCTTGACACACAGGATACAACTTCCAACGTTAGAGCCACAATTTTCTCAAGAACACCTTATTCCTTTGGAATTTCATTTCCTCAGTAGAATCGTTATTGTCTAAAATGGAACTTGAACTTTCAGATTTTCTCTGACAGCAAGGATAACCAGAAGGCAGATTGTTAGGTGATATAACTCTACCTCAGCTGTGTATGATTGAGTGAATTCCAGATATTTTTTTTTTTTTTTAGTAAGAGAAAATTGAGTTTATTTTTCAGGTACACAAATTCAGATTTAGCTATCTATAAATGATTGATTTATCTGTTTCTTCAAAATAATAAGGATAAGATTCTATAACACATATCCAGCATTTATCCACATATGACTTTGCTCATATTAAAAAGGAGTCATTTGGTGTGGATAGTATTTATGGCACAGGCATGAGGTTCTTAACTATGACTGTAAGGACAGCATAATCTGCCTTGTACAGTCTCATGGATTTTGAGAAGAGTTGTACTGGCTACTCATTGAAAAGCCATTGAATACTGCTGATAGCCATGTTGACAGTGTGTTTGTTCTCATGTAGAATTTTATTATAAATTACAGAATCTTCTGTTCTCCTGTGCTCAGCGTTAGAATTTCAAAACCATCATCCTAAGCCTAAATGCAGAAGTAACACTGATCATGGTTCAAATGCTCTGTGTATAATCACACTCATAAGGTAATGTTACAGCTTGTTTCACATTTTACTGACCTTCTTATTCTAAAATATCTATATTTTGTTTATTTCTAAATTAATTTACAGCCTCCACTTGGGGAAGGTAAATAAGCAATTTCTTTCATACAGACTAGAAGAAAATAAGACTGAAAAAGAAACCAAAGAGTGATTTAAAACATCTCCTTGTCAAAAAGAGAGTAAACTATAGCTGAAGGACTCCACACAAACATTTATCTAACCTTGTGTTAAAACCTCGCATGATAGAAATTCCACAACCTGCCTTAGGTAATATATTTCTACATCCAACTACCCTTGCTGCGTTTACCTGTCCTAAATGTCACTAGCTGCAATTTAAGCCCTCGTGGACCTCTTACTTCCGTTAGAAGTGGGATTCAGCTATCTCTATAGATAGACCTAAAACTAAACTTCTTGAATCAGCTTCAAAATCCCTTGCAGACTACAAAAAAATTTAAAATAAAAATGTATGCATGCAATGGATAAAGGTACTGCTTTTCATGGTTTCACAGAGCAAACCTGGGACAAACACCATGGCAGGAAACAGCAGAGTAACGTATTTTCTATGTTACTTTTCCTTAAAATAGGAAAAGATTAAGCTGCTCGCGTATAAATATTTAAGTAAATAAACTGTCATCAACTCAGCAATCAAACTGAGAAAATGTGAAGGTGGGATGAATCCAAAACTACATTGCCATAAGCTAATTCATATTCATAATCTGAAACTTTTCATATTCAAAGGGATTCAGAATATATAAATGTCCCAGGAAAAAAAATAAAAGAGAAATATATGCTCAATAAGGATACCAGTCTGTAACATCACAGCAACTAACTGCCTAATGGAAGCATGTATTTTGGGGGATTTCAATGAAGGAGGTAAGTTAGTTATACATGGTACTGAATAATGATATGCCCATATTTTGATGAAAAAAATCATAACCTCATAAGATCTCGTTTCTATGTCTCATCCACACAACACAAGGGACCAAATCAAGTTGCTGTTGCACATTGAAATTTGAAAATTCTCCTAGCAAAGGAGTACTAGCTCTGTGTGTGAACTTATGGCTTCTCCCTTCAAGTGTAACAGATTGCAAGAGAGAGTTGACATATTAAAATGTTACTAGAGACTTGTTTAAGCTTCCAAATTTCACTTGAGGTGTCTAGTTCAGAGTAAGTGGAATTGCATGCTGTGTTTCAGTGATCAAACTGTATAGGTTTCCATTGTCTGTAAAGATGGTTCAGGTATCTGTGAGCACATACAGACCCCTGTGTATAAATCCCTGACTACTGCACTTTAATCTGGAGCTGAAAGTCTCCACAAGTATGGGATCAAGTTGTCTAGGAAGTGTCATGAAGTGCCTTTTCACATATCATGGTGTACCTCACCCAGCTTCCAGATGCTACTCCAAAGATCAAGAGTACTTTCTAGTTAATTTCTGCCATCTCCATAACATATATTAGCTCATTTGAAATTACATTAGAAACTTGTATTTAGATTACTAAACATTTCTAGAGATATCCAAAGATTAGTTGTCTAAGACAAAGCTAGACCCTCTTGATTCCTTGTATATTCATTGAGGAAGAACAGGTAACCAACTAGAGCAATTAATTTAATTTATGAAACAAGATAGAAAATGCCTACTGGACATGCTTATTTTTCTTCAACAACTATAAAGGGAATGAAGATCGTCTCGCTTAGGATAAAGAAAATTCATTTTTAAATATCTAAACTATGACACAAAGAGTTATCACAAAGAATCCTGTAATCAATTCATGTCTTGGTGGAATTCAGTTACTTATTCATAGGTACCTAGAGTCTTGCTAGAGAACCTGGGGTGTCATACCTTGTTTCTAGGGCACAATCCTCCTGTTTCATAAGCCTCCCACCTATGCATATGTCTCAGGTATTGCAAGAGACATAGGCAAGAGACACCAGTGTTTAGGCACCTGAAACCTGCCTTATTGGTTTATGGATATGGATGCAGGGATAGAGGTAGAGACGCATGAACAGAGATGGCAAAAATCTGTCATGTTCATTTGAGCACCAAGAGGTTCTAATTATCCTGACCAAACAGTAACCCTTTTTCCTCTGTAACCATGCCCTAGTTGAGCTTTTTTGTACTCCAGTTTGCTGGCCCACACCTGCTGTACGGTGGAAAGGGAAGCCAAGGTGACTCCTGAAATCTGGAAAGAGTACCAGCACCGCTGATGAGCTTGATTTTTCATTGTGCTCAGTGCTGAGAACTTGATCCCCCCTTCTATGCCTTGTCAGCAATGCTGGGGTACACTGTGCCCCCTACAAACTGCATCACATCTGTGTGCATGTCCTTACAGATATTCACATCGTGCTTCAGAATGGAGATGAAGATATTTTTGTGGATAACATAGGGAGTAAGAGGAGAAGAAAGCTTATAGAGAAAGATTACAGAAAAGAAGCTTAGAGACTGGCCAGGGCAATTAGAGCCTGATGGTATACTCAGGGCTCTGAGAAAGTCAGGGTGTATTAGTTTGTTAGGAATATCACAGAGAGAGAGCTAATCAAAATATGCAGGCTAATTATGGCTACAGTTCATCCTCACTTCCTTTTTTACCCTGCAGCTTGTCAAGAAAAAGATGTCAATTAATTGAATTAATGTCCAGTTAATATGGAAGCAGTAAAACAAAAATAAAAGAAAAACTTTTTAATATATTTCAGAATCATCTACTGAAGTTTACTGACACAGAAAGTCATCAACAAATACAGTGGTTGGAGTCTTCAAAGGGCTGAGTAATTCTACCAGCAGTTAAAGCCCTTATTGTTATAAAAAGCTAAGGACAGGTAAACTCAGCAGTGTCATTTGATTGCAGAAATATATTACCTAAGGCAGGCTGTGGAATTTCTATCATGCAAGGATATAACAAAAGGTTAGACAAATGTTTGTGTGGAGTATTTCAGTCATAGCTTACTCCCTTTTTTGCAAGGAGATACATCTGGATCTCATGCCTTGGGGCACAGGACCTGATCAAATGTCATAAGGATGGGCTTCTTCCCAAAATATATGTCACTGTGGGGTCAGCAGAGTACATTGTAGTGAATTTTACTTGCCCCGTTCATTTAATGGACAGTTGCCAGAGGCGTGAGGCTTGTTTGGAAGGAACAGTGGTCTGTAAAAGAGTTCTAAGGAATATATTATTGAGAAAAAGTCCATTCAAAATGTCAAGTAAAGAGTTATTTGTTTATCGAGTATATCATACATGATAAAACAAATAGAATTTATGTTCATTATCAGAAAACCCTAACAGCAAATCTAATTCTTTCACTTGACTTATTGAATGAGTAACAACAAAGCCTGGGTCACCAAAGATGTCTGAACTGTTAGGGGAGGAACAAGAAGTTACTGATTTAGCCTGAACACTGTGCAGAACCTTTATGAAGATCTAAATTAAGGACTATGCTTCATTAATAAACATTATTTACTCTGATTCTGTATCTTTGCAAGAATGAGAAGCAAGGGAATTTATGCATTTGAGTAATATGTTAATAGAATTTAAAGGGGAGCAAAAATGTTAAATATTTTTTGTGGGTGGGAACGGCTTAATGTTACTTGGTTTAGTGCTTAGAGTAACTGTATACTGCTTATTAAAAAAAAAAAAAACTTTTAAAAGAGAATAAAAAAGCTGACAGGAAAAAAAAAAGATGAACAAAGGAGAATTTAAGAGACAACCTATATAAAAAAAACAGTCTAAATGAGGAAAATGGGGGAGGGGTGAAGAATTAGCATAAAATTTGGAAAATTAAATTTAAAATCACCACAGTCAAGAAAAAACTGCAGGTAGAGGCATAAAACTAATAATAAATATTTTCTTTAAACATTTTTAAAACAGAAATCTTGTCAGTAAGATGACAGACGGGGTCAAGGTGCAAAAAGAGTCCCCAAGGAAGGCAAAGATGTAGCAGAAATACTGAAGAAATTTCTAGCACTTGTCTTTATACTGAAGGAGTAACCTATATTTTGGGGGAATACTATATTAATCTGAAATGTCAATAGGAAAAGTTTTAGAAGAGAGTAATAAAATAAACAGTAACAATTCTCTCAGACCCAGCACTATTAACTCAAGGTCTAAAAGAATACCATATTAGTGGATTATAAACTCTGCTTTACAAGTTAAAATTAAAACTGACTTGCTACCAAAGGAATAAAAAATGCCATACAGATGAATGTGAGAATCTTCATACCAGTCTGAATTCTTTAGTTAGCAAATTTGTTGAAATTGATGGGAAGAATAAAAGGAGCAGTCATATGGATAAACGTTATATAATTGTGAACTGGGAGCACAGCTCCTGAAGCAGCGAAGCCATGCCTCACAAATTGTTAAAAAATGTGAACAATCACATGGAGAAGGATGTCCCAATACTTTAGAACTGTATTGCCAGAGATCCAAACCTAAGTCAGATAAACCACAGGGAGTCCAGCAGTTCATCTCTTCATCAACTAATAAACCAGTTTGTTTTTCCAAAAGTCAAACTGGTTTTTTGCTTCTGTCATGAACAAAGGCAGGCTGCTCAGCAGTGTGTGCAAAGACCCACCACACAGCCCCAAAGCCTCCATGGACCAGATCTAGAAGGGGTTTCAGAAATTCAATTTATCTGGTGAATAAACAGCTCCGAGTAAGTGGAAAAATACCTGTTCCATCCAAAAAAACCAAACAAAAACAACAACAATTAAAAAAACCACACACACACACACACACAAAAAAAACCCCCAAAACCAAAACAACAACAACAAAAAACCCCACAAAACAGAACACAAAAAAAAGCACTAGACTTTCATTATCTTTGTTTGCTGTCCTCTACAGTGTTTGGTAAACCTCTGTCTATTAAACTGGTAAAGCAAAGAAAAATTGTGATAATACACCAGTGGTCAACAAGCCATCCTTTAAAGAAAAACACTGCTGATAAGATAAACAACTTGTGATGTACTTAATTACAATATTTCATACTCATTTAGCCATCTTCACATCACAGCACTAACAAAGTGGATTTCAAACACAAAAAAAGACTCCTTCCCACAAGCCCAGAGGGCTAATTATAAAATAGCAACCTACTTTTTTTTGGTAGTGAGCATATTTTTTTTTCACTAGAATTTATTGAGCTCATTACCAAGCTGCTTATGAAGTGATTTGAAATGAGGCAACATTAAAGCATTCTGAAAATCCCTTGTACTTAGTCATCTTGACACTTTGTTTGAACTTGAAGCATTAATATGAAATAACTGCAGCAGTCCCATATTTCTGATTCTATTGTTTGACAGCGCATTTAAGAGCTAAAAGATGATATGATCAAGGATTTTTAATCAGCACAGTAATTTGTAGGAGTGTCTCAAGTATTCATAACTTTGAAAAGACCAAAGGGATATGCCTGCAAGAAACAAGACAGGTACAGTGCATGTCAGCCTAGAATAACACAGCAATGTGAAACCAGGAGTATAAGCACTGCTGGAACTGAGGGGTTTTTTTATTGCTTTTTACAGGTAAGACTGAAAATTGAAAGATACACATCAAAGCCACTAAAGAGCTCCACACGTTGTACCTTATTAGCCTGGTTTTACCTTCTGTAATCACATTATATAATATGCATCACCAGATTAACCTGCTTGGGGTCAGCAGAGGGGCCACCATAAATATATTTGAAGTGAAGCCTGTGAAGGTTTACAAAGTGGTAAAAAAAAAGTTATAAAGAGGAGTAGTAAAATCCATGGAAAACTATAGCATATTAAAGGTAAATCTGTGAATAGCTTTGCCTTTCATTGTTACACACACACACCCTCATGCATTAGTATTTGAACTAATAATTAGAGCCAATGGAAATGCTTCTGTCAAAAGAAAGAGTTTAAGATCATCCTTCACTCTAACTGCATTCTAATGTTCTGCCTACCTTATTACAAAGCCTTTAAAGGAAAGGGGAAATCATTTGTAAAAGAACAAATGGGCACTAGTATCACAAACACTGAATGTATCAAAGTGTGGTTTCTTCGCCCAAAAGGCCAAGCATTCCAAAATGTGGTTTACAGCAAAGAGGGAGCAGATTTCAGCCAAATCTGTTCATCAAGGGTGCAAGAAGCTCCCTCCTCCCTCCAGTGCTTTTGGGTGTCAGAGAGAGAGCGATTCAAACCCTTTGTGAGGTGCACTTTGAAATGAGATCTCAGCAGAACATCTTGGAACCTGTAGTCCTCAGCAGCCCTCTTAGTATGCTTGACAGCTTCTTATGCACGGCCTTAAACTAATAAGGAAACACTGAGATAGATGTGTTGGGCTGTAATCTGGAAAGAATTCAATAGCTAAGCGAGATCTAGCCCAGTCATCACTTATGGGACACCCCTCCCCAAAGGAATTCACATGCAGTTTACACAAATGGTGTAAGGACCCTGTTTTCCAAACCTGCACGGTTCTGTTAATAGAAGTTAACGCTTGCGGAAAAAAGTATAGTCTCTAAAAACCAATACACTGAAGCCAAAAAAAAAAAAAAAAAAAAAAGACAAAAAAAGCAAAGAGGAAAGGAATAGGAAACAAATAAGCATCTCCCTAGCTGTTTAGCTGCTACAGGGCTTCCACAGTTAATATGGAAGGTGACTTGAGAAGGAATTTCAAGAATAAACAAGTGTTGCTTTTTCCAGCATAATTCCAAGTTTTGAAGATGTTTCCACCAACTGGAATGTCATGCTATCATGTAGATCAACGTACAATGGTGTTTGTGTCTTAATGAGCATTTTGATGAAACTCTGAAACATCAGTGGGATGTCAGAGTACGGGTCGCATTTTTAAATTTGTTTCCTACTTTCTTGAGAGACGAGATAAGAGATCTCCATGTTGTGTTAAAGAAAAAAGTGTATAGAAAAGGAAATATAGAGAGACCAGAAGATTTCAAGAAAATGTGTATTTTGTATTGCACGTTAACTCTTTGTTAGCATGCATAGAATATAGATGATAAATGCATACCTTTTCACTACTATTCCTTTAATTTGCATCCATGTGAACTTCCATATGAACATGATTAAAAACTGAGGGCATCTTTAGTTCAGCAGTTGGACTGAGAATAGTTTTACCAGGTTTCTTCTCATGTCAGTTATAAAATGGTGGTACAGTATCAGAAGACCTACACTGTTGTCAAATACACCCTTCTGTAGTATGGAAAAACAAAGATCTTCTTAAATATTTTGTTGTCAGTTCATCTTCTTTTGTTCTTCTAAACAGTATTTAAAGAGACAGATTTTTATTTCGCAATTCAGGAAAAACATTACCTTAACTTAAAGGCCTATTATATTCCCTTTGCCCTCAAAGCAAATATCTTCTTGTTTAGTAGTCAATATGACTCACTTTTGTATTTGTTTTCTGCTTTTAAAGAAGAAAATATAAAAATGAATAAAGTTACCTATTATACATCTATTCACTTGTAGGAAGGTTCAAATACTTTTTGCAACTTGCACAACACAAAGAAATATTTTTATCTTATGGCATAATTCTAATTGGTTATTTTCATTTTGAAAGTTACGGTGGGTTTTATTTGTTGTCCTTTGTGTGTTCCGCACTTCAACATCATATTTAGGACATATTTAGCTCTTTGATTCCACTTCTTAAGGGGAGAGCTAGAGCAGTTCTCATCACTTACATATCCCAGGCAGGAATATGAATTAAATAAGAAGTCATCTTCTAGATAAGAGGTGTTGTGTCCCCTGATATTACAAGGGAAGTTTCTGTTTCAAACTTTTCAAATATTGTGTTTCAGTTATCTACAACACTGCTATTGCAGAAAATCCTTTTCTTTTTTTTCCAAATGAGATGTTGTCCAAGTCTAACTCAGTTTGGCAAACTTTATGCTTCGATTATTGTTTATTTGACACAGTAAAAGCTTAAATTTCTCTTTGATCTGGCTACTAAGTTTAACTTGCTGAATTGGTTGAAAACGTAACACTGGAGTTTATATGGAGGTGAAGTGACAGTGAGTTTCCTGTGAGCATTACAAGCAAATTCTCCGGAGTGCAAAGTACCAGCAGAAATAGAGCTATAGACAGCATGGACTAAGACCTGATCTCCAGTGTTCCTCTGACAGACATGTCAAATGGGGATAAAAGCACATCCCCAGCTGCTGCCAGTCAAGATGAGGAGCTGCTAGAGGGAAGCTGCATCTGAAAAGTTCATGATCTCCAAAAAAATGTAGGGGTTTTGGCAGTTGGAAAGATTGAAAACGTGACCAACCGGAGAGAGAGGAGGGAGGTCAAAGTTTCACTATGGCTGCAGATGGAAGTATGATTCCAAATAGCTAATGTTTCAGAATATATAATAATAACCTATCTTTTCATTTTTCAGATCAATGAGACCTAGCATTTTTGCCCCAGCCTCATGATCATCTGTTTTCACTTCTGACTTTTATGAACTATGGCTCAGACATTTTAATGAAATTTAGTCATGGCTGTGCTCAGCCTTTGACAACTGACTGACCGGGGAGCCAAGACTCTTTTTTTAAGAGAGTCATCTCAAGCTGAAGCCAACAGTAAAACTGGATCTCCTGCGTCATGAGTAAATGCTCCAGATGCATAGATCCCACATAAAAGTGGGCCAACAGCACCACCAGCAGCCTGCGAGGTTTGGGCAGAAGTGAATGCTGTTAGCCTGCATTCTAGAATGTTGTTAGGCTGCCCAGCAGACAGCTTCAAAGGGAGCCCTAGAGCATGCCTTTTCTGACGGCTGTTATCCAAAGATATGCGCCCAAATGCACTGCTTAGTTAAACAGTAGTACACCCCTCCATGCACAGCCCTCCAGGACTTCTGTCATTTAATGTAGTTTTCAGCTCAATTGTCACTGCCTATAGCTTTGCAAATGCATGAGTAGATTGAAGGGAGTTTTCATGCAGCATTTTTTCTGTCTTAGGTGCCCATCTTCAACATTCACGTAAATGCACTTTTTAGGATATTAGCCAAGGTGCTTTGGAAAGTCCCTAAATGAATGTGTGTTCCCAAATATAATTTTAAATCTTAATCACAGTTCAGGTAGCAGTCTGAGATCTTTAAGATCCCTCATTGATCATTTATCCCTCATTTACTCATTTATCTTGAAGAATCTGGATCTTAAAACACTTTTTTTTTTTAAATTGGAAGGATTTTACCAACAGCATTTGCTATGCTGGCCAAATGGGAAGAGATGAATTTATTAGTGAAAAAGTTTAAGCATTCATGGAGGGTAAAAGACACTACAGTGGCACAACAGCTTTTAATTTTTCCTTGTTTGAGATTCTGAATCTGTATTGATACTATCCTCTTTCTTGCATATCTTCAGCTGTGAAGAATCACAGAATATTCTGAGTTGGAAAGGAACCACAAGGATCATCAAGTATCTCATAACTGAACGGCCCATATAGGGATTGAAGCCCCAACCTTCTCATTATTAGCGCCAAGGTCTAACCAAATGAGCTAATCTCAGGGTCCCACACAACTATCTATTCCAACATAAGATATTTATGGTGGTGATGCCAAGTCCTTGTCAAGAAGTCATTGGCATTGAAACATCTACTGGAACAACTTTTAATCATTAACAATCTCAGCCTAGGCATCTGAGCATAACAGTGACTATGACCACAGCAAGCTGTGTGGCAGCCATCCCTGGAACCAGGATGCCAAGGCATTTAATTTCATAACCAGTAAAGCTAGATAGGAGAATTTTGAAGGAGCAATGAAAGGCACCACAAGTCTGGTTCATTTAAAATCATCTGATCTTCTTTTTAGTTAAACATTATATGAAACCTTTTTCAGCTCAGAAAAAAAGGCAAGAAAATAACTCTCCAGCTGGTTTTTGCTGATAACTAGAAGCACTAGGAGAGAGCTGTAACTGCTTTCTCCAGGAATTCCTGACTACTAGCCAAAGCAGCACTCTATATTATATGACTGTAATAAGACTCCTCTTAATAATATTGTAATTCATGCATGAAGACACTCTCACATATGTTTCATAGCTAACCTTGCTTAAAATGCATATCTGTTCTGCAGCTCTTACAGATATCTGATATGAATCTAGAGAAGTACATAATCTTCAGTTTAAGCCATCTAAAGGGCAGATATTCAAAACTGATGAAAACAAATAAAATTATGTCTTTCTCAATCCCACTTAATACAACAGACTGTAAGTATTAGAATGGGGCTAAAAGACTGAAGTTTTTGTCTAAAAGTGGCTCCACAAACTCCTGTACAGAAATAATCCTTGAAAGCAGAAGGTTTACACATAGGTTCAGTTGTGTCATATTCACCAAGATGACCGTGTTTTGGGACCATTGCCTACTACTGCCTCTTTCTACTAAGGGAAAAAGACTTTTCAATATAATGTACTGGTAAGACAAAGATGAATAGAATAGAATAGAATAGAATAGAATAGAATAGAATAGAATAGAATAGAATAGAATAGAATAGAATAGGTATTTTCAGTTAGAACCTTAAAAAAGGTTCTACCTCTGTAGAGAGAAATGAGGTCACCCCCTCAAATTCCTTCACTCCAAAGTAGCCAAGCCCTAAGTCCTCAGATGCTCCTTACAGGACGCCAGCCCTTTCACCAGTTTTGTTGCCCTCCTCTGGACATATTCAAGGACCTTCACATCCTTCTTAAATTTTGGGGCCCAGAACTGCACACAGTGCTCAAGGTGAGGCTCCATCAATGCTGAACAGAGCAGGATAATCACCTCTTTTGACCATGTGGTGGTGGTGTGTTTGATGCATCCCAGGACAGGGATCACCCTCTGGGCTGCCAGGGCTCACTGCTCACTCACATTGAGCCTGCTGTCAGCCAGCACCCCTAGATCCCTTTCTACAAGGCTGCTGTCCTGCCACTCCTCTCCCAGTCTATACTTGAGACAAGTGTTTGCAGTATCCAGCATTTGGACCTGTTAAATTTCATCCCATTAATCATAGCCCAGTGCCCCAATCTCTCTGCAAGGCCTCTTGTCCTTCAAAAGCAGCATCTCCCAGTTTGTATCATCAGCAAACTTGCTAACGCTGCATTCAACTCCTGCATTCAGGTGGTTGATAAATATATTGAACAGAACCAGCCCTAGAGTTGAACCCCAACGAAAACCACCAGTGACTGGTCACTGGCAACCAAACGTAGCCCCATTTACTGTAGTAAAAAACTCTTTGATCTCTGCCCTTCAGCCAATGCCACACTGTCAACTCACAGTCAAGATGGTGAGAAAACCCCTAGACATTTACTGACAAAGTATTCACTAGCAACCACTAGATTGGATCTCATACTTACCTCAACTTCATAATTCTAAAAATCACATCAAAGTTCTTACAAAAGCCACAGTCATTCTAAGTAATGAAGTTGTTTTTTTTGTGTGCTGTGTAATGGCTCATAACTTCTGCACTTTGTAATCACTGTAATGAGTACAACTGTGACTGTAGGTCACGTAACACCTGCTCATAAGAAGACAACTGTGTCTTAACCGCCCAGCATTTCTCTGATACTTTACAACTCAGCTAGTATGTTGTCCTTGTATCTTTTTGAACCAATTTTTATTTCAAAGCCATTTCTCCAACTGTTTAATTAGAAACAAGGTAGAGTTAATTAATTAGCTAGTTAGAGATGAGCCATCAGGGGAAGCTGGATTGAAAAAGCTCTAATTCTACTTCACTTTCAAAAGAACAAAATCTGCTTCCCAAAAAATCTTTCAAATATCTTTTTCATTCCTTTAGAAGTGTCTGTGTGCACTGATGAAGTAAAGGATCTACCAACTTTTCCATTATAGACCCATTTTGGAGTTCCTGTACCATCTGAGCAGCTGAAACAATCCATGTCAATTTGAAAAGCCTACAAGGCCTCAGCTCAAAGGAACTTTTTTTTTCTTCAGAGAACACAGAGCAGATAGGGGGCTTTTCCTTTGTTTTTCTTACCATTCTGTAACTCAAAAACACTCTTATATTGTTCTTTTCAAAGATTACATTTTACCATCCCATAAACATAAAGTAATTTAGCATTTTGTGACCCATTTTCAAAAAAAAAAGAGAAAAGAAAATGTAATGGCTGTGCAGCTGGTGACACACCTTGAAATTCAATAATTCTTTGTGAGCAGTAACTGTTCCTTTGCATATTTGATTGCACTGAAGAGCCAGAGGGATCTGTGAAGCACACACTGCATATAGCACAGCAGTGGGCTACAGTAAGGCAGTTTTCCTGAGATAATATTTTTCACACAGAGACTGAGACAAATTAATACTGTAAGTACACTAAACTGTTCATAATGATGTAGCTTCTACAACTGATGCTGGAGTTTTTTGAAAACTAGCAAATAAAATGAAAATATTTTTGGGAGGAAGCACTTGGGTAATGGAAAAATGATCCATGGAGTGTAAGTGATTCTGCTTAAAACAGTCTGAACTTCCCTCTACTAGTTTATGGTTCCAGTTCTGACAAGCCTGAAATCATATTTGTTATTCTCTACAACTACATACTCCTTAAATACTCTGTTATGTCCCAGTGACTTTTCTTCTGGTTTAAAAATTCTGTTGCATTTCAGTCTTCTCTACTTTTTATTCTCTTATCTATATTCATGACCTTCCTTACATCTGGATAGTTCCGTACAGTTCACCAAAAGAGGAAGAAACGGGTCACATAGTCATTTTAGGAGTTGAATTCCAAGCATGTGTTTTCTGAAACAATTTTGTTTTGTGTCAGTGTCAAATCTAGGCTTTTAGAAAAAGGTAAGTGTGTAATTTTTCAGTTATCTCATGTGAAGATCCATTCTATTTCCTCCTTTTCCTATAAAAGCAGACACAAAGTTGGTTGACATCTCAAAATGAGAAGAGGGAGCAGGGTGTATCAGCATATCCCAGGAAACAGTTTTTAATAGTATTTCTGTCTTACTATCACCTTGCATGTGCTCCAGGGCAGATCATTTGCTCACTCAACAGTTTGGGTTTCTCTCTGTAGAAATAGGACAATGTTCTCATTCCTGAGAAATGACTTCAAGAGCTCCAGGGCAATATTCTGTGTTATTATCAAATGTTGCTATTTCTACTCAACTGGGTATATTTTTAAAGTGTTTTCTTGAAGTGTTTGCACATGATAAGGAAGTGTTAAGAATGGAAAACATTTGACTGCAGATGTGCTACTTCAGTGTTGCTTTTTCTGGATGCATTCCTGTTTCCTGTCCAGTGTTTCATACAAAGGGATGAAATGTAGCCTTAGAAATGCTGTCATGGGAAAGAGGAATCATCCAGTTCATACAATCAATCAGAGTCACGAGGTGTCATACAGTAAGAGGATTTCAGAGTTTGATCTCAGTAAGAATAGTTTACATCCATTTATTTCACCAGAATCACACCAGGATTATACTTAAGAAAAGTAGAATTTGATGATAGAATTTGACCTCTCCATAGGCAAAAAACCCAGCAGGTTAGATCAATAAAAGCATTTTTTAGATGTATGACCTCTCATAAGAATGGATATATGCCTTCATGAGTGTGATATTTGCAGGTCTGACTCTATTCCCTCTCCCAATGGTCAGACATAGATAAGCCTGCATGCATTTGGTTGCGTTCTTCCACCTTGCTCATATAAAATCCTCTGTAAGGATCAAGCACATTTGCAATTCACCTGTAGAGGATTATAGAATCATTTAGGTTGTAAAAGACCCTTAAGTTCATCAAACACTTCCAAGTCCACCACTGAACCATGTCCCTAAGCGTCACATCTACACATCTCTTAAATACCTCTAGGGATGATGATTCCACCAATTCCCTGGACAGCTTGTTCCAAAGCTTGATAACTTTTGGTGAAGAGATTTTTCCTTTCATGTAGTTGTAGAGAGCAATAAGGTCCCCTTTCAGCCTCCTTTTCTCCAAACTAACCAATGCCAGCTTCCACAACCACTCCTCATCAGACTTGACTGAACACAGGATTTGCGATGCAGCCTCACCAGTGCCAAGTACAGGGTGACGATCACTGCCCTAGCCCTGCAGGACACATTATTGCTGATAGACCAGGATACCTTCTTGGCCACCTGGGCATATTGTTGGCTTATGTTCAGCTGATTGTCGATCAATAATCCCAGGTCCTTTTCTACCAGGTAGCTTTCCAGCTGCTCTGCCCTAAGCCTGTTCCATTGCCTGGGGTTGTCATGACCCAGGTGTAGGACCCAGCACTTCGCAATGCTGAACCTCATACAATTGGCCTCAGCCCATCAATCCAGCCTGATCCCCTGGTTGTCCTGTATGTGCTGTGTGATGGCACTTGAGATGATCTGCCATGACTTTCCCTGGCACCAAGGTCAGGCTGGCAGGCCTGCAGTTCTCCAGATCCTCCTCTCAGTCCTTCTTACAAATGGATGTCACATTTGCCAACCTCCAGCCCATTGGGACCTCCCTGGTGAGACAGGACTTTTTGCAAATGACTAAAAGTGGCTTGGTGAACACCTCGTTAACTCCATCAGTAACCTTTCCTTTTTGAGTGGAGAAGCCCTAATTCCTACATAACCATTCTCAGGCACTTCCATGGCCCCTAACACATTATTAACCCTCATGTCTTTGCTGCCACATGGATCTCCATTCCCTACCTCCACTGAGATGGCAGAAGAAAGGAACTGAATCCCTTCTTGCAGCAGAAAAGAAGGTTAGACAGGTAGGAAAGTTATGCACTTGTATCACTGCAACTGACTATTCCAAGGTATTTCCAATCCTTTTAGCTTACCTGCTACAAGCTGTTTCTGTTATGGCAAAGTGGTAGACAGTAGACAACATACCATTATCTTAGCCACCATGGTTTGAAACAACTCAAATTTAGGCATAAACACTGTTCTTTACTATTTCTATGACATGGGTGGAATCCTGGGCAGAAGAGGGAAAGTTTGCTATAGGGATGGAAATATTATACCCTTCATAAGCAAGCAAAACCCTTATGTCATGCATGCAAAAGCTCAGACACCCAATGTCCTAAGAAAAGAAGACAAAGAAAGATAACACCACAACTCTGTGTTTGCCTACTCATACTGGATGACTGGCACTCACTTGTAAAGCAGGAGTGGAGTACAGTCAGGACTAACAGAGAGCCTGTTAATCATGATGTTAATAATGTTGAGAAGCCTTTTCAGAGAATCAGTATAAACAAGAAGACTACGTTAATTAGCAAGTAGATTAACCCCAAACAGACATCTCTCAGATCCATTTTTGCTGTAAATCAGTCTTTTTTCTATTATCTGTCAAGTGCATGTACTTAGTGTTACAGTGGAAATCCATAGTTTAGCTTCACTCTCCACCCACCACCTCAGAGCCTGTGTAAGATATGTGCATACTGTGATAAAACTGTGTGGCTGTTCATTCCCCATTTGAATCAGAGTAATGTCTTTGACAGCTGATACTAAAGAAAAGTATTAAATCATAATTTCTATTCTGTCAATATTATTTTTTTGTCCTGGAAATTGGACAGTTTTCCTATGAGGTTTTTAGATCACGTACAGTAAATTTTAGCTGGTCTAAAGGGGGAAAAATCCTGAAGGCTACTTCAGCTAGTTTCCTACACTAGTTCATGAAGGCACTTGGGAGCACCTCAACAAGTAGATCCTCCTGGCATTTGAGGGCTGTGGTAAATGAGAAATTTACATGTTACAACTTCATAAATTCTGTCAAAACAACTCAATATCAGTAAGTGCATGCACTCTCAGTCTGCTAGAAATGCCTGTTGGAATTTGTCTTACCAGAAACCTCCTTGTAAAAGACAGTTATTTTCAAGCTTCTCTCCAAGGCAGAAAAACATACAGCCCACTAGGGTCCTCTGCTTTCATGCTAGGTTTTTGGTTTTGGTTTTTTTTTCCCACAAGAACATCATTTGAAACAAAACATTTTCTCTTCTCCATTATTCCCACCAAACTAAATGCAGAACAACTCACTGTCAGTTAAAACTGTATTTAATTCATAGTCCTGTGCCTAAAGTACCATAGCCAGCCAGGAAGAGGTTCTCAGCTCTTCACACAAGCTGCCCGTGGGACCCCTCCCAGACTACAGTTGTGTGATTATACCCTTCCCAGAAACATGAGCCCTAGGGAAGTAAGAACAGAACTTTTGGTTCATTACAGAATAAAAAAATATAGCCACTGAAGTTTTACCATTGGAAATGAAGAGCTGATGCTGGATGCAGCAGAGGGTTGGAAAGTCATCACAGATAAAAAAGTAAAATATGGTAATTTCCATGTTTCGTCTCTTGAGAGCTTGTCAAAATAAATATATTCAGAGACCACATGCAGATGGTCTCATCATTTTAGGCATTGTGCACAACCATACGAAAAAGGGATTAGCACAACAGAAATAAACAGGCCTTTTCTTAGTTCTTTCAAAGACATAGTGGAAGGGAGGAGAAGAATCTCTCTCCTAATTGGAAGAAAAACAAATGGAAAAAAATTACTGGACTAGAAAAAAATAAAAGAACCAAAAGCAGAAAGCACACTCAAACTTTCTACTGAACTTTTTTAAAGCAATCACAATACAGGGATTGTAGTAGATATTTTCAGATATAAGTCCAATTTTTCTTCACTCAAGGAAGAAAAGCTTTTTTCTATGCCCATTCCAGCATCAACACCAAGACATCAGTTACATTTTCAAGCAATCATTTCTTTTTCATTCTTAGATAAAGAGCTTTCTTACTACTATGTTTGGCTGATGTTCACATGTTATTTTGATGAAAGAGCATAATTTCCAAGGATATGTAAGGTACTGCCCCCATTTTACAACCTGTAATAAACACAATATCTAAGTACCTTGTATCTTGACACTATCAGCACTACATACTGCTATACTGTATCCCAGACTAACTCTTAAAAACTATGTTCATACTTTAGAAGTAGTTCCTTTTGCTCTTTGTTCCTTTGCTTAGTGAAAAGAATTTGTGAGAAATTAGAGCAGGGGTAACCAAATACTGATTCCTGACCTTCATGACATGTCTAAGTAAAGAACATAGGTGTCCTTTGCCCAGCAGTAAAAGAACGGGTGCCAGTGCAATGCAACTTCACCATGTCTGGGTCACTGGGTCTGTGTGGCTGCACATCCAGAGCCATCCTCCCTTTCCTATAATGGAGTAACAAGAGTCCCCTAGGAACTACTGTATTTCCTGCTTGTGAACTATGGTAGAGATACTGAATTCCTTGGCTTTTTAAATTATGCAGTATCCATATAGTACTTTCAGTGATATGAATTTCTTGGGTAAGGGCTCATGGGAGTCATAAAAAGGGACAACACCAAAAAACTTCCTGTATGCATTACTTTAAAATAGCCTATAAGAGAGAATATTTGTATGATGTTACACCTGAGATTTTCAAAATCACCTAGGTGCCTCCATACCCCTGGTTTATGTTCAGAAACCTTTCAGAAGTTTACACTCTTCTGAGAGTAGCAGAGAGAGCCTTCTATAACATTGTTGTGGTTTTGCTCTGGGTCAATTTGCTTTTACACCCTCCACACAATTATTATAAGTTGAGAGAAGGTTTATGCAGACAAAAGAGACTGGATTTGGGAAAAATAATATTAACATTTATTACTAATAAGTTAAAACTAAAGAACTATATTTACAACAATTCTACTTAAATAAAAGTACTATGTATTTACAGAAATACTTCTCCCCCCTTTATATCAGTCCAAGGAGGAGAAACAGTCTCTTTCTCCATTCTCAGAGCTCCAGGTCTCTTCAATAACTCTGCAGCACTCTCTTCGCAGCTGGAACTCTTTCTCTTTCTCTCTTACTCTGTGTTGGCCTCCAGGGCTTGGCCTACCCCCCTCCTGGGCTAAGACCGGAGGCTGGGGGGTTACCCAGGCCCTGAAGGTTTCCTCTTCCATGGACTTGCAAGGGGACACTTGCCTACCATGGATCTTCACCACAGGATCAGAGGGGATAATGGCTTTTGAGTCCACCCCTGTTTTCCTGTGAGGTCCCTCCCTACAGGAGAACAGTCCTTGAATAGACCTCTCTGACATGGGTCTAGCATGGATCCCTCACTTGGATCCCAAGCTTACCCGAGCCGTTCTCACTCCAGTGTAAGTCTATCTCTCAGGATCATAAATCTTCAGCAGCAGCATGGATCCCACACATGGATCCCAACATTCCTACCCGAGCTGTTTTTGTTCCAGCGTAGGTCCTCTCAGGGTTACAAATCTTCAGCAGGACTCTGCCTCATTTCAGTCCTTCTCATGAAGTCTCGGCTTCCTTGTACATCTACAAGCTCCTTTGTGAGCCACATGGGGGTCTCCTCACCCCAACAAACTTCTATAGGTGGCAGGGATTTATTTTTCAGTCTTTTCCCTGCTGAAGAGAGAGAGTGAAAGAGGGGAGAAACAACACCCCCCTTCAAACTTCTCTCTCCTCTGGCTGCCAACTTCGACCTTGGACACTTCGTTATCTCTCTGCTGGAATTTCTTCTGCAGCGGTTTTTGTCCAAGCAGTCAGTCCTCTAAGTTTTTTTTCTTCACTCTTTTACATGAGAGAAGGGGGGCTTCAGTGCTACACCTGGCCCCGGTTCAGGGCCGAGGGAGGAGGGGCCTTGGCCCACTTGGGGCCTGCCTCCTCTCCTACATGGCTACCAATTTCAACTGCTACTAATTTCAACTGCACCACCAACCTTCTCTTCTGTTTTCTTAAATATGTAATTAGCAAAGGCATTACCAAAGTTTTGATTGGCTTCTTGTCTGGAAATCCACCTGGACAAAACCATCCTCAGCCCCAGGGACTGGCTGGTAGGCAAAACCACAACAAACATCTATGTAAATTCAGACACTAACATCAAATTTTACTTAATTGATTAATAAATTGATTAATTTAATCTCTTTTCTAAGGAGTTTTTAAGATCCATGACATTTTTTCATAGCACAGTTGATAATTACTAAACAAGGTCCTGTAATTATAAAATTAAGATTATTTTTATTTTCAGGAAGTCTTATTGAAATAAATAGAATATCTCTGAAATTCATGCTTCACCATTTATTGTAATTTTGCTTATACATAAAAGCTAAAAAACAACTGGTTATCTTGTAGATCACAGGTCACTAAATTTAAACCAGCTACCCTTGCTTTTGCCCTTACTGACTTGTGTTTGACTGAAAGACTCTTTCTGGAAAGACATTAATTCCTGAGACAAGGTCATGGAGAACCTAATATTTCCTTCACCAGTATGTTGTATTGTTCAATATCAATGTTATGAATACTCTTAAATTTTTTCTTTTTGCGTATTTGGTTTCAGCTTTCATATATTAAGTCTTGTCCTATAGTACACCCTTTTGATGTCAGGTTTTTGGGTTGTTTGATGGTTTTTTCATGTTTATTTTGTTGGGGTTTTTTGTTTGTTGGTTTGGTTTGGTTTGTTTTTTCATATATTTCTAAGTCATCAGTAAACACTCTAAGTTGACTCTCTGACACCTTTTTATTAAGTCAAACTGATTGAAGTCTTCAGGCCTTTCCTTGCAGACCACTTTTGTATTTTTTCCCTTCACACTCCTCAGTTTCCAGCTTCCACTGGAGCATCTGGAGACCAGAACGCTAATACACACATTAATCCATACACTGGAATACAGCCAAATGTTTTAACTCTATTTATTGCTTAACCTGTTTTCACATGCAGAATCTCCTAAGGCCTTTTTTGTCATAATATTAAGATGACCCCAGGAAAAGATTTTTCAGAAATGGGTTTCTTAAATTAAATATTTAAACCCATACCCACCAGTTTAGTCTGGTTTTAACTGAGACCATTTCAACATGATCTGTGCTCAAGAATTCTATATTTAATATGTACTTACATGTTTTGTTTTTTTTTTTATTTTTCAGAGTCTACCCTTTGATCAACTCCTGCATGGTAGAACAATCTCTTTTACAGCAGTGATTTCAGAGGAGCTGTTGCTTCATGCAAAATGAAACTTAAATACACCCAAACATTCTTGAGCATATGTTAATGATGCTTGATTTATTATTAATGCAGACTCCAGAGACAGAAGCAGAATCAGTGCATTAACCCTAGTCTGTTGATAAAAATGGACCAAAGGCAGGCAGTCTCTTCTGTGATGTGGCCCTGTAAGTTTCTCAGGGTCTTGGATCTCTTGAAAAACTCAGTGCTAAGCAGAGCTTAGTAATGGGATATATGCAATGGGATGGGAAATGATCCTGGGATCTAATTAGCGGGTTTAATAAGCTTATATTCAAAGCTTTGTCTGTCTCTGCTGTAGTTTACAAGTTTTGCTGTGTGAGAAGGTCTCCATTTCTCAAAGAAACCTAAACAAACTCTGAACAAACTCTCTTCCTTTGCTGCAAGGAAAACCCACATGCCCCCAGCCCCCAAGAGACACCTCAGAGGAGATGGTTAAAGACATCGGCCTCTCTAGGCTTGCAGGACAGAGAGCTGGGGCTGCCTGTGTTGAGAAGCACAATAGCCACATCAACCTACACATTCAAAATAGAAACTCCTGTAGAATTTGTAGCTGAATGCCTTATCTCCCGAAAGAGGACCAAGGAACCAAATTCAGAGACAGTAGAGCTTGCACAGAGGCCATCCAAGTAATTCACTGTAAAGTTCTAACACAAAACTGGTGGTAGAGGAGTCTAGGGAACCCCTTCACGCTCCTGGCGTTGAGTTCATAAGGCATCTCTCAACAGAGACAAGAGAGAGACATTTTTAATAAGTAGGGTAGATGAGAGAAAAACATCCTAAAAATCCTCTCACATTTGCCCTTCAGAAGAACAAAAAGCCTAAAGGCTGAAACTCATTAAAACTAAACCAGAATGGAAACATTTTATGGCAATAGTCTGACCTGATCCCCCTTCATAAAATGCGGCAACAATGCCATGAAACAATGGCTGTTTCCCTCCTGCTCCTTCTGCTAGTGTTTTTCCAGGTTCCAGGGTCAGTGTGCCATGAAATCCCCTGTCATACCAACAGTCACAATGCCATGAAGGGGTCAAAATGCTCTCTCACAGTTACCTTTTAGCTTCAAGTGTATTCGTCTTATGGTTTGAACAGACCTTACTAGATCAATAGGACTAAGCTTTTCCTCATGGGGAGATATGTGTGCCTTTATCTGTGGCTGAAAGCTTTTTGAGTATTTCTAGGCCTATTTAGCTCTTCAGTTGGACACAAAGTACCATGTCAAAAAGAGGACAAACATCTGAAAGCAAACTATACTTTCATCAGAGACTTTCTGCTCTAAACTTCAATTTTAGTGACAGACTTGTGGCTCCATAACTGTATACAAATAAGGAAAAACTTTTGACCTCTCTCCTTCCTCATAACTGTATTAAAAGGGAAAAGCTTTTACTTTTTTTCTCCCATGAGGAAGATTTCCTTCCCTTTGAAGATACTCCATCAAGATAAAATTTTCTTACATCAACATACTTTCACACAAACATGCTTCGTTTTGTTTTCATGTTAATCTAAAGGGAATAAGAATGGAGCACTCAGAAGCTGATTTTAATAAATTAATAATAATGACATTATCCTGTTTAAGTTTCTACATGTGCTACTTGGTATAGAATAACCTCAAGCTACAAGAGTCTTCAATGAAACCCTTCAAAAATGAACATAGATTTGAACTTAACAATGAGAAACTTTATATTTACACCATGGTAGATGAAAGAGATGTTATCTGTAACATGAAAGCTTTAAAAACATTAAGACAAAGGTAAACAAAGAGAAGTGCAAGCAAGTGTTCAGCAACTACATTGGAATTTGCAGTAAGGTATCGGTAGTCAAAGAAACATCCGTTCAGGCTGGTTGAGGACTGAGACACTGACTATTCCATCTGCATTTGAAAATGGTTTTGGCAATGAGATCCCAGGGTTCCTGTTCTGGTGAATTTTTCCTATGTGAAACCTAAGAGCAGAGATTTCTCTTTTTTCAAGTCAGAGAATGAGGAAAGAATACACTTGATGAGTCAAATTCCATTTTCTCCCATCATCTACTTCTGTGTAGAAAATTTAAGATGATAACATGAATGAAAAATGGATCTCATAGGACCTAAGGGTTAGTAAAATTATGAATATGGGAGAAATTCCCTTGTCCTTAAAAATGAGAAGTGACATCTCAAAATATGTGATGCCCGGGTAGCATTAGCTAAGATTCCAGGGATAGAAAGGAAATTTGTCTGTAAAGGCAAAACTACACCAAAATCGCATGATGTCTAGGATTTAACCCATAGCCTGGCCAGGGCTTCTAGCATCCCTGAGGTTGGATTACAATGTCTATTTCCTTTTTTATTCCTTCAAACCATCCTTTTCCTAAAACAGACAATTTCAGAGTTCTTACAAGGTGAGATATTTGTGTGTGTTTGGCTTAATTAGAAAATCTCCACGTTCAAGTTAGAATAGAGCAAGATCTCAGATGTTTTTTAACCCTTGAACACTGTAGAAAGGGTAATTTGCTTATTGAGTTCTATGGGTGCTTTCTGCAGTAAGTCAAGTTGTATCAGCCTTAATAGGCCTTTGAGTTGGAGACTATTTTCCACAGCTGCAAAAAAAAAGCTAAAATTAAACCTCACAAGGGCAATTTACTCAGCAAAGGGGAAGTCTTTTACTGCTCAAGAGTGACACCCCTTGATATTCAGCAGAATATTACTGATAACTTTCAAAGATAATTTAATACCATTTGCAGGACAGAGAACTGCAGGCAGTGCAGTGTCTCCCAAAGGAAATGTTTTTCTTTCTTGGTTTGTTTACAAAAAAGCAGCTCAGCATCCAACCTATTGTTCCAATATGAGAAGCTCAGGAAATGAAAAAGTTTACAGGGGAGAGGCTCAGAAGGTTGAATCTGTATCCCCAGAAAATGCCTTTACTGTGAAAGTGGAAAGTTTTTAAATTGTTGCAAAAGGAAGAGCATTGAAAAAGACATTTTATCAGCTTTGAGTTTTTCTTCTGAAATGTTAATATTTTTAAAATGACTGTTGAAATCAATACCTCTCCTGAAAATTTTTTATTCATTCAAACCCTACTTTTTTTCAGAATTTTTTATCAAACTTTTCATATGCTCTTTTTCTACAAAGAGCTATACCCAAATGTCAACAAAGACTCTGACTACTTGCATATTCAGTCAAATAGAATTTGTAATAGCCACAATTCATTTTATTAACCCTTCGAAGTGCTACTATACTGCAAATGATAATTCAGATTTAAAAATGCTGAAGAACTGAAAGTACTAAAAGTAAACCAAGTCTTTAATAAGTATCCTGCCAACAGGATATGGAATATGGTCTACCTTTCTGGTAGCTGGGTTGGCTAGCTCTGAGACTGTATTTGGGACCTAGCCACGAAAAGTTTAAATAATCATCCTTTCTGGGCCAAATGCTGAGTGTTAAAACAAGAAATTTTGGCTCACATTTATCTCTATAACAGATGTTGATTGGCCAGATGAAATTTGTTCATGCATTTTATGAGTAAGTGTACCCTTTTGCCAATTCAACAGAAGCGCTTGTGAGAAATCCAAATACACACATTTCTGCTGGAGCTCTAGCTTTATTCTGCTCATGGTACAAGTTCATTAGTGAAATAGCTGTAGATCAACTAAAAATATCTTGGCATTTAGGTATCCTGCACTGGTACCAATTAGCATTACAGAAGAACAAGATCTATGAAGAAAGTCTCTGGGGACTACAGCATAGATAGCAAATGTGTGAACAAAGAGTTAATTCCTAGCTAATAAATTCTCAAGACACTGAAACGACTTAATGTGAAGGAGATTAAAAATTTAGTGCCAATAATAAACAGATTGTAAATTGGAAGGTTTATTTCAAAACCAGGAAAAACTGCACAGAGAAAGGTGCACAGTAAAAGTGTTAACCTAGAGGGAAGAAAATTTGAAAGCTGTAGGGAAGATTAAGGAGCAGCAATGGTTTTAAGGGCACACTTTTATGTCTGTCATTATGTTTTAAGTGGAGCCTTAAACACTGCCAACAAGTAAAATGTTGATACCTCATTGTTTGTAAGAAATCAGCTGTTACTTTTGTCTAGTAGTAGAGTAATGCTTGGTACTAAAAATCTGGGATGCACACTGTGCCTGCACACCATAACAAAACCCTGCTGTCCAAGCTTTGCCTTGGAAGTAAACAAATGTGAAAAAGCACATCAGACACGGAGAAAACACAACCCCAGAGATGAGATGCATAACTGAAAATGGTCCTTATTTCTGGGCAGTGAAACTTGCCATTTTAATGATGACAGGGTTGTCTGTTGAAATATCTTGAGAAAAGCTATTTGAAAAATCTTTTGGCCTCAACCTCTCTCTCTATATATACATGGGGACATTGAAATAGAGCCAGGAATATTTTAAAGCTGATTTTTGGAATCACATTTTAGCACCTTACCTATTTGCAGGGTCCTTTATAGTGAATTAGGAGAATAAAAATATTTGATTTTGGGATTGAGTGCTTTATCTGGAAGTGGATATATTCCATTCCTCTGCAGCTGAGATGGGAACACCTTCATATAATGAACACTGTAAATGAGCAAAGACCCAGACATTGGTCTTTCAGTGTTTTTTGTTGGGTTTTCTTTTTTGAGAAGAGACACTTCCCTGTTCTCAGGCCATAAAGCTAGACTTAATTTTTTGAGCAGACGTCATCCTGTGAACACACACACACATGAAAATTCACATCCACACAGGAGAGACACATGCACAAAGGAAAGAAAAATAAATTGCCCCAGCAAATATAGCACAACATGACACCTAGAATCAAATAGACACACAAACAGAGACTAAATAATCCAGTACCAGTGGAAACTCAAGGCACCTAAAAGCCAAGAATGTGTCTACAGTAAGACGTATTTTCCCTCCTTTTTTGGCATCTGCTGACCTACACATCTGATAACAATAGATTACTCTTCTTACCTATGTGTCTACTTCTTTTAAATTAGTCATAAAGGCTCAAACTCTTGGCTATAAGACAATTTACCAACACTCCATTAATCGAAATATCTCTTTAAACTTGTGTGCAAGCACAGTGATATAGCAGTCTAGTTTTCTGATGGATTTTATCTTCCCTAACTTTAGACAGCTAAATAAAAATTAGGCATCTAGTCTAAGCTAGCCATCTTGGCTATGGTTATAATCAAGAGGGACAAACAACCAGGTAGAAAGAAGGGCACCTCTAGAGAGTCTTTACCCAGCATCTCTTTTTACTATGAGCCCTCAGATAAGACAGCTCTGAATATCTCTACCATCTCCCTCTTTCAACTATCACTGAAGCCTAAATAACTGAACCACATCTCTCTCATTTAGGTAGTTACAGTTAACTAAGATAAATTTCCAGCCTATGAGTTACACTTCCACCATTACTTTTTGGCACCTTGTATAATCAGATTTTTGTTCTTTGCTGAAAGCACAAATACACCATTATTTAATTGCATACATGGAAGAGCCAAATATGGGCTTTAACCAGCTGGTATATCTCTCCCTTGCTCCTTCTGAACAAAATATGTGGGAGCAGGTAAGATAAAATGAAGAATGAGCTTTCCTGGTTTGTGTGGTTTCTACTGCTCTGGATTTACCATAAGAATGATACCACTCATACTCTCCCTTCAAAACAAATATGCTTTTAAACAAAATACAGTAAAGTCATCACCTCATTTGGAAACTTGAAAAGTGCATTTTTGTCCTAGAAATGTGTAATTATCAAACATACAGGTTAAAAAAAAAATAAATTAAAGAAATTCACCTTTTTCTTGATTTTAGACAGACCTTGAAGTTATATAAAAACAATTGCCCTGTTTCTGATGAACAAGATATAAAATAGTAACATTAATGCATTTTCTTGAAATCTTTAAAGTTTTTCAAATTGCCCATGGAGGTTTGTGAACCAAGGTCACTCTGTGTCTTTCCATTCTTTTAATTATCTAGTTCCAGCCTGATACACTAGCCTTGCTAATTGGACACAGAGAAATCCCTTATCAGTGAAGTTAGAGAAGGACCTATGAAAAGAGTGTGGGAGACTGCTGTAAATCAGAGGAACTGAACAGAAGGAAAGCCAATCAACTGTACCCCTCCGAGCTGTGAGTTTATAGGAAAAGCTCAGCCTCGTTGGATGGAGGAATAAGTGGCCAGCAGGTACTTACACATGTCATTGACCTCTCCCTGACAGATATTGTTGTAAGGGGAGTCAAATGCAGATTCACACCTGCCCTTAGTTTCTTGGGAAAGGGAAGGTTTTAAGCAGGAGCTTAAAATGTGTGCTTTGGGGTGTGTAGGTGCTGAATATAGTGTTATTCACGTCTATTCTCATATTCCCAAGAAGCTTATCCATACTCTCAAACCCCAGTGAGGGAATTAATTGTCCTGTTGTTTAGCATTTTCATGCATATTTGACAGGTGTGATGCACACAGAGAAGTCTGAAGCTCTGTCAATCTCTATTTAGTAGCATAAAAAATGTGCGTATCTGTACTATCCTTGACTTTGATTTCTCTCCCTTCTCCTTTCCTGGCACTTTTTTACATTCTCCGACGTTGGCACTGATTTTTCTCCTCTAAATCATGGCTTGTCATTTGAACAACGGCTTCCTTACATCTCATATCTTCCACTTTGACTTTGAATGGTCATTTAAAGCAGTTCACCTTCCTCTCTTCTTACCCATTTTTTTGTATGAAACCCCTTTGTTCATGTATTGTATCTGGCTGAGGTTGAGCTCATTTTCCCATAGCAGCCCTCACAGTGCTGTGCTTTTCATTGGTAGCTAGAAAGGTGCTGATAACACCCCAGTGGTTTGGGCACTGCTGAGCAACACTGGCACAGTACCAGCACTGTCTCTCAACATTCCCCTCCCTCCACCACCATCGAGGGGTGAGCGGCAGGGGAAGTGGGTGAGATCCTGCGAGGGGACACAAGTAGGCCAAATGACTCGAACTAACCAAAGGAATATTCCATACCATATGATGTCAGCTCAGACATAAAAGCTAAGGAAAGGGCGGTGGAGGGTGCATTTGTTGTTTACAATGTTTGCCTTCCAGAACAACTGCTAGGTGTGCTGAAGCCCTGCTTCCCGGGAAGAAGCTAAACACCGCTTGCTAGTGGGAAGTAGAGAATAAACTTTAGTTTTTTCCTCTTTGCTTGTGCAGGCACAAACTTTCATTTTTGCTTTATCAAACTGCCTTATCTCAACCTATGAGTCATTTTCCCTCTTATCCTCTCTCCCCTGTCTACCTGGAGAGGGGAGTGATATAATGGCTTGGTGGTCACCTGGTACCCAGCCAAGGTCAACCCACTAGAGTTCATCACCTCTCTCATTACTCCTGTGTCTTAAGGAGTCTTTACAGTTTATATGCAGGTATCTATGTCCTGGTTTTCTGCCTTTATATGTTTTTCCTCAGTGTTCAAATGTAAGACATCCACAGAGATATACATAGCTACCTTTGATTTTCACAAGCTGTATTTAATCCACAGCCATAAGATGTTTTCACCTAAATAAACCATATGATCAGCACCCCAATATATTGTCCTTAAAGTAGAAGGAGCTTATACACAAGTTATTTCAGAAATACTGAACTCTTTATTTGCCAGAAGATATTGCCAAAGCAATGGGTTACTGTTATAACCCATTATAACATTATCCAGAACTCAGAAGTTATACAGAGAAAGAATCAATCAGGCTTCAAGAGAAAACACAGGGATGTTGTAGGAAAAAAGACAAGAAGGCAGTATCTTATCAATAGAGAAATGTAATTGCTGTTTCATATGTATGAAAGTTACTTGGTTCTGTTTGTTTGTGAGACATGAAGCTGAAAATTCTGATCATTTTAACTGCTAAAATTTCCATGGCATCTTGCCCAAAAGGCATAACACTGCTTTAGCTTGTTGTCAAAGTGCAGATCACATACCATTCACTTGCAATTCCTTGAACACTTTAGCTTAGCTGATCTTCTTCTGTATCACACTACTGTGTGACTTCATAGTGCACTCTAGAGTTTACATCCAATTAACCCTAGCGTCTCTCACATCTAATGTTTTGAAGAAAAAAAACCCTTAAATTCTGCACGCTTGGGACTGTCAGGAAGATCCCACATATATTGTCCATTTAGGCATATAACTTTACTTAGCTGTTAAAATGTTACTGTATGTAAAAGTGTAAAAGAGTCGTTTTATTATTACTGTCTGCAAGATCTCCAAGTTCAGAAACAACCCCTCATGTAAAATTCTTCTCATGGTAGTAATATATATTTGAAAAATGATTGGAGGTAAAAAGTATTGGGCTCCATGCTGGACACAGGCACCCAAATGGTTATACCATTTAAACGTGTTGCCTGGCACACTGTTGACTCAAGTCAGCAAGCACTGTACACATAGCTAAAGGAATAATTTCAGCATTGGGGATCACATCCAATGGGCAGGTTTTATGCAACTATTTGTTTTGTAGAGTAAGACAGTGCCTTTGTACAAAAAGCTCTGTGCAACTGTCCTTTGCCTAAGAGAAGAGTCCCTGCACATTTAGCATCATCTTATGGTAAACCAAATAGGAGCTGAAGAGATCAGAGCTGACTCTGTCCACTTTCTTCAGGATTTCATGTATTTCTACATTTTAAAAATTTAAAATCCTGCAACACCATAAATTCAATCCTACCATAATTAAATTACAGCAACATTCAAAACTATGAGACTAATTTAGCTTTAGAAGAGACAGCTTTTTTTCCCCAGAGGCATAGTGCTATTTCATTTTTTTTTTCCAGTCCTACCTGCTTTCTTTTAAGAAGCACTTAATAGAATGAATATTTTTCTGAAAACTTTTCCAGAAGGATATTCTTCCTTGTACATTTCATTCACACTGCTTCCCAGACCTGTCGATATCTCTTTTTTGTTCTTTTTTCCTTCAGCAAAGAGGAATCAAACAACATTAGACAGAATATTTTAAGATGGTCAACTCTGGAACAGAACAATCATGACAAACTGCCTTTTACAGAAAGCATTACCATCTCCCACTCTTATCTCGTCTCCATCAAAAGGTGCCCCTCAATGAATTGGAAATTCCTCCAAGCAGAAATGCATCTCTAAACAGCAAAAGCGATATTTTACCCATGCATTTTTTGCTGACTACATGCATAAAAGTTGAAGCTCTGAATATAGTTGCTGGTTTTGTCAGTATAGAAATGTCACTAAACATCATATCCCCTAACCAGTATAGCCATAATGCCAAAAATGCTAACACAGATGTGATTTTAGTTTCCACTGTAGTGATAGTAAAATGGCAGAGTCCTGAGAGATTTGAAGTTTACAACAGGTCCGTGGCAAATAGGTATCACAAGAAAGATTAATGTCATCAAATGCAGATGAACAGTGTACATGCCTAAAGGTAAGAGAATGGAGTCCTTCCTTTTGTGGCTTAGATTTTTACTTGAGTTTTATTCCATAGAAAACAAGATGCTTTAGCAGATACTCTAGTACTTGCCTAGATATTTTACTGTCTTTCCCATTTTCTTTATCATCACCTTCAATAAAAACCTTTTAAAGCTGAAATGTAAGATTTACTGTCTCATCCATCCTCTATACATTCAGTTCTAGCTAGTGTAAAATATTTGGTGAAACTTTAGAAGTGAAAGGAAAAACCATCATATATTAGCAGACAAAATTTGAGATGGTTGTTAAACTATGTTTGATGGAAAGTAGTGATGAGTGAACCTTAAAAAGCTTGTTCTAATTAAAATAAAAATATAACATGAATGCTTATCTGAATGCTTTCACTTTTTTTCTTCTAGGAATCAGGTTTAGACATCCCTTGATCTCCTTTAACACTGTTTGACCAAAACTTAGGAACATTAAAAACTACCTCTTTCATGCGTATTTCAGTGCTTCTAATCTCTGCAAAGAGGGTGAAAATACTTGGCAGGTTTATTTTTAGTTTTGGGCAAAGGTTGAGAACACTCTCTTAAAAGCAGAAATTTAGACTCAATGGCTGAACAGTGACAATATCTTTCAGGCTGAGCCTCTCAGTTCCCAAGAGGAGAAAATATCCCCCCCTCTATTACAGTAGCCAAGAAGAATGAACAGAAGTGCCAGCAGTAAATAGAGACGCAGAGACGTCTGGTTTCTTTTCTGCCTCAGAAGCTATCAGGAAAATTTAATCAGGCTTTTCTTTTTCAGTCAATCCTCAGATTATTTTAATACTTTCACATTCTGTATTGAAATTCTGTCATCCTTGTCAGTATTTTTTCCTGATGGCTGCATGCAGTCATTGCTAAACAATTTGTTAAAGTGCTATATTTTTAGAGAGGTCTGTTCACTTACCATCTCATGGTAATACCATTTTGCAGGGGTCATAAGGAAAGAACATATTCATGATGAGAAAATCAAATGAATGGCAAGACATAAGCATGTTCCTATCTCATCCACTTTACCTCCCTATCCTCTTCTAGGTAGAGAAAAAATAACTCATGCCAGATTTCTACAGTATACCTAGCCTCGTGTTTTCTTCCCTACACTAAATTATGTAGTGCTTCTGCAGAAGGTGTGTACAAGAGCTGAATGTAAATCAGAAAAGTTATGATCATGGAACTAAAAGGCAATCATTCCTTGCTAAAACCCGGTTGGTATAAGGCATTCCGGTGTGCCCACCTTAAGATTATGGAGCTACTGTAGTACTTCAGGTATCTATGCATGACAGAAACGAACTTAAAATGCATCCCAGCTTTCATATGAAGTAACTGGCACAGACCTAAGTGAATAGGGAGGGAGAAGGGGTGATTTTACTGCTATAAAGATGCTTTCTACATTGAAATTAATCATAAAAATCAACTCTTGGGTTTTCTGTGCAGCTGTTAAACAGAGCAACATAACAATCTGTATGCTCTACTCTAGTTTGGTAGGGGGATGGAGAGAGAAATCCCCTTTTTGTCTGAATTAGAACATAAATAACAGCAAGAAAAGAGAAACATACTACATAAAGTTTTGACAGCCTTGAGTGATCACTCACTTTAGATCATACCTTCTATCTCATGAACCTCTTTCATTGCTCCCTTGTTTATCATGCGCTAGTTAAAAACAAAACAAAATCACTTGTTGAACTAATTGCCAGGTTTTAAATACAGCAATAGCTTTTACTGCCAGTCTTTACTATCACTTAGATGGTACACAATTCTTGTATTACAGCCTTTTACACGAAATAAAACAAAGGAAAACTCAGAAATTCCTTTAGGCTTCTCTCTCCCCATCATCATGATACTATTAGAGCTATTTTTAAATTAATGTTAAAAGAGATAGTATATATGTAATTTACATTTTAAACAATGCTTCCATGACCTTTCAATCTATAGATATTTACAGACCCTGGAAGGAATACTGTTAAAAAAAATTGTGTTTAGCTGACTGATATTTTTTCATTGCACTCACTAGAGTGAGTGCATCACATTACAACTCACTAGAATGGGTTTCCCATTGGGACATAGGCAGAGAAGAGTGTAACTAAAGTTTAAATCACAGCCTCAGCTAATAATTTTAATACTATTTTACACCTATGGTAAGAAAAATCGAACACAGACCCACACAAGTGCCACATAAGTTACTAATGAGTCAGTTACTGGTCTTTTGACTGCATTCTGCTGCTTTGACTAAATGGCTATTGTAAAAAAGCACTCTGCCTCCTTTCTCACATTACTTGTAAACAAAAACTGTTTCCTCCAACTCATGGGAGAGTTGTGAAATGGAGTGAGCGTATTGTCCTGACTTTTGGTGAAAACTAACCCCTTCTCCTTGTCCTGGGCTATTTCTTTTTCTATTTGCAGGCACGTGGAACCACCTTTTCAACTCCAGTTTCTAACAGACCTGAAATTTGTAAGAGCAAATTACCATCAAGCATTCTCAATGCAAATCTTGTAACTTTAGAAGAGCAAAGAGGCCTCTGTCAGCCCAGTGGTTCCGAGTGTGCCCTGTAAGGTAGAAGGCAATGGCTCTGGCAAGGGAAGGAATATTTATCAATACTGTGTATTGATGATGAACGACACCTGAAGGGTCATTCTCCACTCCAGTTTTCTTTAGGAGGTAAAGCATCATATTCCCACATGCAAACCCAGACACATTCCAGTGCGCTTGGGATGTCAGTTCGTATTTACAGCTTTCACATTTAGCACCCAAGTTAAGAAGGCTAAGTCTAGATTTATCCTTCTAACTTCTGTAAGTAGCCCGATACCTGAATCAGAAGACTACTAGCACCAATAAAACTGAAAGAAGAGACAGCCATCTCCAAGACAAGTCCCACCCACTTATAGTGTTTTTCACTCTCTTTTTGTATTTATATTTGTAAGGTTTAGTGTCCACCATAACTATGGCCTGTATTGCTAAAATTAGTGGAATTACATAGATTTGATACAGTAACAGAATAGCTGAGTGTTGTCTAAAATGAAATATTTTAATCTATGTGTTTTGAAGACATGACATTACTTACGAAACTGCCAGTGGATGGAGTCAAATGTTCTCAAGTGGGGATTTTTGCAGGAAAGCAATTGTTCTCCTAGTCACGCTCCCTCCAGGGATGTGTGTGTATGAGACTGATCCAGTGATTTCTGATACATCACAGCAGGAGCAGTGATCCATATAACCAATTATTCCTGTACCTTTACTGACATGGTGAATCATGTAAGTTTTTTCTTCAGATGATAATTTCATTGCTATTTTAGTTTGTGCATTTATTTCTTTATTGTTTCTCTTAGTTGAACCTTGTGTGCCATGAATTCATTAATGTTAGGTAATGAGGTGGAGATTCAGGCTTATAAAGAGGAATTAACACAGACTAAATTGCAACTATATTATAGTACCACCATCTGCTTTACTCTTACAGAAAATTTACACATTCTCATTTCAATTAAGTGTGATGGTCAAAATAATTGTAAAATCTTTCACTCTCTCACAGTCATTACAATAAATAAACACAGCATTGGGGACTTAATAATACTTAGTGTAAAACATGTACTTCTATTCAAGCTTTATAACCTTATCTTTATCACCTTTTTGTATAAATACCATGGTATAAATTAAAGAAATGGAACAGTTTCACTTTATCAGTTAGGATTAAGGTAATATATATTAGTACACAAATGGCCCACATGGTGTTGGTTTAAGCAGGACTGACAACTCTTATTTTTTTCACTTATCAGAATCTTCAAGGCAATGTAATTTTTTTTTCAAACTTAGTCTGAAAACTCAAAACTGCATGTGTGTTTATGAGCAAAAACTGGGGGCTAGGGCCCAAGAAGGCTTTTTCTTTCAACTACTTCAAAATTCTCCCATTTGAGTTTGGTTGTTTACATTTGCTCAAATTTGGTCGTATTTTCAATGGCCAAAAATTGGGAAGCCAGATATCTTGCAAAACTCCCTAAAGGAAATGTGATATTTTGATCTTTTAAATGCTTTTCTGTTGATATAACATTTGTATTTGACAGCTGCTTATTGTTTTGTTTTGGGCTGGGTTTTTTTTAACTTTCAACAAATCATCTCCTTTTAAAAAATAATAATAACTCAGAAAACAGTTCACTGACAAGGCTTATTTGAGGCTCAGAACTGCACTATCCATCCTTAGTAGTTACTTATTTTTCAACCTGTCTTCACAAATAAAAACAATAAGCTTGCACTGCTTCTAGTTTCACTTTCAATATACTACATTTTCTGTTTCTTCCTTGCAATTCTCAGAAGCATTTCCAAACATTTTGCTTATTTGGTTTTATAGCTTTCTTAGGTAGAGCTTGCACTGTGGTCAAAAGTGTGTTGCCAGCAAGCCTGCCAATTTCTACAGCCACTGTATTAGACCTATATGCTATCTGTGTATTTTATTTTTGCCAGCAATTCTAAAACATTTACAGGGCTGCTTTAAAAGATGTAAACCTTTCCATTATGGCAATCTATTCCGATACCATAAAGTACCATTATAGTGGAGATGCAAATGAAATATCAGTAACTTAAAGCTAAAATTATTTGGTTTAATCTTCCAAACCAGACTGTATTTGTAATATTACGTACTTTGGAGTCTACAAAAAAAAGGAAGAAGGTAAGAAACATCACACAAGCCTTGGTCGTTTAATCCAGATATAACCAGGAGTGAAGGGATCAACATTTTAATTCTGACTACTGATCACGTTCAAATGCCCGAATGCAGCTGCTGAACTATCAGCAACACAAACTGAATCCTGACAAGTTGTGCCCCAAAATATGAGTGGCATCCCTGAGGCAATGCCCCTGAGGAATACTTTTTTCCCTGCCTCAGAGACATCAGGGCACTACTTATTCACATTGACAGACAATTCTAAGATTTCTAAATGAAAAAGCTAAACACCTGATAACTATGGATCACCTTGCAAACCATCACCAGCTACATTTTGGAGATCTGAGCCAAAAATAAGACTTCATTCTACCTCAAACTAACATAACTTCAAATCTCAGTCCTTTTTGTAGCTATCAGGAAAAGCTTTTATTAATTATAATGAGTTTCAGATTAAACATTTGAAGACTTTCAGGAGATATATTTGCTGAGTTTGATTGTAGATGAATGATAGGCAGCAATAGTTAATCAGGAGTATTTCCTACACTTGCTCCAGAGTACTTCTCTATAGTACTTTTAACCCTTGTGATGACAAATAATCCACAGACCATCCTCACCTTTCCAGATTACTGTGCATTTCTTCATGAAATATAGATTCAGTAATCAATCAATAAGACAGTGATGATAAGCACTAACAGACTACAGCTTTGCTGATTCGTGCACTCTCTAGCAGATGATCCCTCTAGAACTAGTTTGAAAATTCTGTTTCTATTGAATAAATGATGCAATGAGCCTGCATCTTTAGAAGATTTGAACTAGAATTTCAGGGTCTATGTAATAAAAGACCCAACTCCCCTTCTTGAAGACACTATTTATAAATAAATAACAGAAAAAACAGCTCTTAATCTTACTTTGAAGACTTTACATCAGGCTCTAGAGAGAAACCAGGCAGCTTTCCAAAAGAATTTTTACAGTCAGCACACTGAAAGCAGTCTATCAGTAACAAATGGGGAAAAAGCAAATTCAGCTGAATTAAAACTGCTCTAGAAAAAAAAAAAGGAAGAGAAGACAACAACTACAATTAAGAAAAAAAGTGTATATGGTCACATTGTTCTACCGCTAAAAAGTGCTGATCAGGCACAAGGAATTAGTTAAAACAATTTAAAAATAAAAAAGGAAATCCCACTGTAAATAAATTTTATAAGCTATGTGCACCTGGGCTACTGGGAGAGCAGTCAATAAGAATAGTTAACATATAAGAGAGGTACATGCATCAGCAGTTTTACAAATTAAGACATTGTTGGAGACTACACAAGAGAGCAGAATGGTAAGGAAATAGTTTTACCAAAAGACTGGCGGAAAACCAACTTACCTGAGATCAGTGAGAGCTTTAAGAGGAACAAGGAAGGTATGGAGGTGCCCTGTGAAATGACACTATTCTGGAATCCCCAAGGAGCTTTTTTAGAGGGCAATCCACTTCTGAAATACATACTTTCTTTGATAAATCACACTTCACTTAGATGAAGTATCTCAAGAATTGTTCTCCTGATGAGAAAAGGTTACAGGCTTCACATCACAAGTAGAAGAAACCGCAGACTTTATACAACTCCAGATTTTCACTTTTTCTTTTATAAAGTGAGACTACTTTTGAGTATTCACTCTCCTTGTTATATATTCTCATTCTTTTCTCCTTAGAATCAGTGCTGCCACATGCAATCACACAGAAATTAAGGCTAGCAGATGAAACAACAAAGGAAATCAAATGCAGAATCTGGTTTCCAGCAGGACAGTTTCTATTCTGAAAACAGGCAGATTTTTAGCTTATTTGACTAAAAGCAACTCAGAAATCTCCTAAAAAGCTCTATACACTTACACGCACTCTATTTCTGCCATCACTGTAACCAAGATAGGAAAATATGTTGGCAATCACCAATGTTTTCCTTTAGCCTGTCAGCTGTGTTTTTCTCTCTCATAAAACCCAAGGAATTACATACACAGGGCTCTAATCCTGCTTTGAGATGCTATAGGGCAGACCTGGCCAAAGAGAAGAGCCCTACCTCTGGAGATACATAGATTCAGTGATCTAACAAGGTGTTTCACATTCAGGTTTTGTGACTGAGTTCATGGTAGACATAACTCCTATCTATGTGCAAATGCTCCCCATTCCTCACGAAATAATTGGTGAACATTCACGGGGCTTCTGTGGAAGGAAGAACAATCTCGCACCACAGCCACTACTCATAAAAGGACTGGGAGAATTCATCCTACTGAACTTTGAGTACCTCGTCACTTTCACCTGGTTTCCCTTCCTTTTCAGCTGTTGGTCTTAATTTATTGCATACAAATTAGCTTATAGGTTAAATTTTATTTTCTAATCCTCTCAATCTTTTTGAAAGGATGTGAGAGGTGTAGAAGAAGCATCCATACATTTAATTAATGCAACTGCTACACACAGAAAGATATGAAATATTTAAAGCACTCAGCTTTCACCTAACTTTAGGTTTATTTGATTGACATAATCACTAAAAATCACACTGGTTTCAGTGAGTTTGGGGCAATGCCAAGTCCTCTTGAAGGTCCTGTTTTCCTAAAATTTAAATTATACTGTAAATATGATCATCTTTATCTTTCACAGAGGAGAGAGTCTTTATCACCTTTATCACCTAAAAGTACATGCGAGAGTTTTGGTTTTGTTTTTGTTTTTGTTTTAAATCACAGTACTGCCTCTGCAAGAAATCTGCATTAGTAGAGAGAGTCACTTTTCTTATTTACATCTATAAATTGTAAAATGTAAAATCAAAATCAAACACTTGGCCATTTGTAACCCCATGGTCTTAACCTTCTATGGGCTTCTGTGACGTTGCAAACACAGTATCCCAAAACTCTGCAACAGAAAAGCAGTCCTATTATATATATGGTTGTGAATCTGCTTCTGTATTGTTTCTGTTATTGTGGCAGTGCCAACAGGAAAAAACTGATCTTTAAAAACTTTTCTGATCTTTAAATAACAGGAACAATAGAAATGCACAATTATTCAATATCATCCAGAATTCATTTACCTAAAGTATACTTTTCGGATGCTGTTCTTTAATCAACCATCTCTAACTAAAAAAATTAAACCTATAAAAAAGAGGGTCACTTTTTTTTTTTTTTTTTAATACAAAGTTTTCATAACTTCATGTTAAGTCTAATCTGTTGATGGCTATTAGAATGGCAGCAACTGAATACCATTCACAGCTGCTACTAGAAGGGTTGGAAAATATCAAATAAGATATAATACCCACATTTATTTGAGGCATTTTTCCAAGAAAAATAAAGCTCCCACTACTAGAGAAAAAATACTTGATAATAAAAAAAAAGTAAAAGGACTGACCTATACCTAGCAGAGAAAAATAACATTTGCTAATGCCTACTAGAATAGATATCCCTGTTCCACAGAACTGAAAATTGAAAGAATCAGAGAATAAATTCTTGTTTGGTGGGTCCACAGATGGGAGCAGATGGAGGACCAAAATCCCTGTATATCACACAGCCCATTCTTTGTTATTTGTAAAAGGGACACATACTGGAGCCAGAAGCTTTTTTCAAAATGTTTAAAGCAATAAAGTTGATGGTATTAAACCTCCTTGAAGAGATCAGATTCTTATAGATACATTATTTTGTTACAGGGAATAGAAAAGAATCTCTTGTGGTCCTTTTTCATGTATTTGTCTCCAAGGGCAAAAGGAAAACTTGCTATAATATGTGAGAATTTAACTGCCAGAATCACCCCAGAAGGTTTCAAAGCATGCCTTTACCTTCACATCCGCCTCTAGTACACAGTTACAGCACCTTTCCCTAAAAAAAGGGTATCTGTGGCTTTATCAATTCAATAGGTAAAAAAAAATTCAACCCAAGTGCTTCTTCCTCATCCTGATCAAGTGTAATTGAAATCCTGAATCAACTACTGAACTGGTTGATTCCTCATCTGAATGCCTACATGCAATTCCCTTCACCATGACCTACCACAAAGCAGCAGCTTCTACCCTCTCACATCTAGAAGCATAAGCAAGTGCTTACACATCTGAGTTCTTTCCAGAAATCTCTCAGATCAGCCTTTCATTATGAACCTTACTGCAGTGACTACATTTGCTTAAATCTATGGCAACCTGGAAAGGATGGGGCAAAAGAAGGTGTCTACATAGTCCACGGACACACAAAAGTGTGTCAAAATTTAAGCCTGCTTTCTGGGCCACACACATGGAGGAAAAAACCCTGTTGAATGTGGGGGAAGTAGAAAAAGATCCAAAGAATCAGGGTGCTAAGGCACATTCTCCCATGATCAGCATCAAATGCAGGACAGAAAAAGGGACATGGTCTTCCATTCCAGCCCTCAGACTTTCAGAAGGAAATTTTTGAGAATCAGGATCTGATGTCCTACAAGACCTGAACAAGACTTGTGAGGTTACCTAAATATAAGTACTGAAAAGCATGACTAATTTATAGGTAAATTTTAATTTTTCGAAAAAATATTGCAGAATAGTTTTGCATGTCCTTCCAATTTTTGTATATTTGCTGGGCAAAGTTGATTGAAAAAAGGATACTCTGCTTTCGGATATTTTTTGCAAAGAATTTCCTTTGGGCGTTTCTGGTAAAAAGTTACTTGATTTTTTTTCTTCAGTTCTAATGTATAGTTGCTGTTAGAATTCTGATATGACCCTTAGAACTCTGATATGGGCAGCTTTTAACTAAATCTTAAAAAAAATACAGTACTGTTTCCCTTGTCAGGGTAACAAGAGATTTTTTTTTTTAAGGTCCATCCCTACTACTGAGTCTGAGGATCTGATGATTGGATATAATTTTTACAGGAAACCACAAATAATTGAGTGCACAATGCAGGGTGGGACTTGGCCATGGGCAGCTTAGATCATTTCAGTGATGCACTACTTCACTTCATAAGTAATACAAATAAAAAGCACTTCTCAGACAGCAAAATGCATTTGCATATTCACACAAAGAGCAGGTGACAGAGTCTGGGCTGCGTTCCTACAGAACAAGAACAGCTTCTTTGTCCTCTTTCTACTTGTACATGTTATAGAACTTGAACAGTTCTATGAGTTCCATGTAGGCTTTCTCACTTGATACTTCAGAACCAAAGGTAAGGTAAGTACAAAGTATTGAGATGTAAGTCCACAAGCTCCTTTGTTAAATTTTCTTCCACTAAAACTGATAAATTAACCAATTAAAAATAATGCTTTTTCCTCTAAAGGAATTTTGTAGTAAAGCAATGGAGAATAGCATGGAGTAATGTATATTGAATTCAAAGTCAAAATTGTAACAAGTACAGATTAGAGCTGGGGAAAAACTCAAGTCTAGTAATTTTCTACCAGAAACATCCAAATGAAATTCCTTTGCAAGAATATCCAAAACCAGTGTTTTCCTTTTTTCAATCAACTCTGACCAAAAAGCATACAAAAATTGGAAGGACATGGAAAACTACTATAAAGTATCTTTTAAAATTAAAATTAGCCTATAAAATACTCATACCTTTCATTATTTATATTTAAGCAGTCTCCCAAGACTCTCAAGACAATAAAATTGTATTAATTTTAATGGCATAAACAGGCTTATAGACAGAAAAGGGTTTGTGTTGTCTTGTCATAGTATTAAGCAACTGGAAAAGGCTGGAGATTTCTCTAGAGAGATCTAACCTGTTTAGTCATGCGTCAATCATCGTCATGAAAAATATTTGACTTTATATTAAACATAAAGGCAGGGAATAAAGAAAAACCATTTAAAATTATGACAGGAGAGTGCTGTCAGGAAGGCATCTCACTAATCAGAGACGTGGAGGAGGGCCATGTGTTAAGTGCCATAAACCCCTGCATTACCCCTGTCCATTGCTGCAGAGCCAACAGCAGTGGACACCAGCGGAGACATCGACCAGCATAATGGCAATAGCTCTGGCACTGCCCAGGAGCAGTGAGGTCATTTCATCTGTGACAGCCAAGGTGTCTTCATGGGCACATTGATTTCTCCTCCCCAGGAAAGAGTGGATGCACGTGTGATTAAAACTGGCCATGTTCCCTTCTGTAGTCGTGAGAATGACTGGCCTGGAGCAGCTAAACCTCAGAAACACATTGTGCTTGTCCTCATCACTCTCTGGGAATGCCAGTGTGTAGCTACCATTTAGCCTATGCTGACCTTGAACTGTGACCAGGTGTTTTCTAGGAGAGTACCAGCTGACCAGGACAAAACTGTGACCAGAATGTGCAAGAAATTTAACAGTTTGGAAAACTATGTGATAGTCTTTGGGTCTGCACCATGATCCCATTTAGTTAGCTAGTATAAACATAGCTGTGGTGCTGAAAGAATATATAGTTCTGAAAGTAGGGTTCCTGGAGACCCTTCTTGATAACCATCTTTCCCAGATACCTCCCAAGAGTCAGCAGCTTATGGGGATTGATATGAATTAGTTGAACTGGTACCAGGCAGCACTGTCATCTTTCCTGAGTTTGTTGGTTAAGCAGTGTACAGACATCAAACCTCAGTGGATAGCAAAGGGATCATGGAGTCTCCTGGGAAACCTGCTAGTGGGAGGCCTGGTTGTCCCAAACCTGACTATTAGTGCATTGACTAGTGGACCACAGGCAAGCAGTCCACAAGTCAGGCAAACTGTCCCAAACATCTGTAGGTAAACCTTTCCTGCTTTATCCCTCCTTCTACCACATGCTCCTGCCCCTGTGCCTGCTCTGACTCTCAGCCACATCATGGGCACTAAAGCCATGAAAGTATACCTGCCAAGACTGCAAAGTGTTTATCTACCCTTCAGTTCTTTGAATCAAATTGATGTCAGGGAAGGTGTGAAGGAGGGGTAATGAGAACAGAAACAGGAAGAGGGAAGAACAAGCAAGTGTGGAAAGGCAAAACATTCCCTACTGAGATTTGCTTGAATTGCTCTAGACAAGCTTTCTTACAGGCTGTACCATCTTCCTGTGGCTCACTATATACCATGTACCTTCTATTTTTCAAGTACAATAAAGCCTCAACCTAATGTAAACGTTTCCAAAATAAAAGGAACTGTATCATAACAAGCTGTTATGACCACTGATAAGTGTCCTTGGTAAGGCTTTTATTAAAGAAAGGCATGAAAATATAAATTCTAATGCTTCTTTTCTCTACTGGTACATTAGAAATGAGCAGGAAAACTTCAGAAGGGGTTAACTTTGTCACTGAAAGTACATCTACTGCAATACAAACCTGGATAAATTAGTGAGGACAACAGATTCCTCTGAGCTTGATAAGCTGATAACAGAAGACATCAGAGGTCTCACGTTTCAGGGGATGCTCAGTCCCAAGCTGAATTATGGTTATTTTTTCCACAGTAGCCAGGGTCCTACAAGTTTGACTTCATGTGACAGCTCAAGCAAATATTCTTAACACAGGACAGGCATTTGTTTCAGGTAGAAACATCAAAAAAAAAAAAAAAAAAAAAAAGACACACAGAGTCTTGAAAACACTGGGACAACAGGGGTTTTTAAGAAACACCAAATTAATTACAGTGCAATGCCAAGTTTAAAGGCAGTTGCTTAATACAGTCCAACAGATAGAAATCATAGCAAGCTCTAGGCATTAAACCATGTATGTTCAACCATACAGTAATTTCAGCTGTGAACAACAGCCAAAATGTTCAGGTTCAGAATATTTAGAGTCTCTGGAGAATAAATAAAGTAGCTCAGGTTCTCACTCAGAAGAATGTGAAAAACAAATGTCCTTACTGGAGAGAGCTGTCACACTCTTAGGCATTCCAATATTGTAACCAAGCAAGGAAATCTTCATATGGAGAAAGGCAGACGAGTAATAAACTCAGACAGACATAGCAACAAGCTGTTCAGAAATCATTCAGAGCCAGGGAGTTGGACAAAAGCCTCACTGATGCCATACCATTTAGGCAAAAATAAGGAAATTAGAGTTTAATTTAGCAGTACTTTTAGTTAATACTTTATAAATGCTGTTCTTCACTACGGTGTTTTATATGCCACAGAAAATTGTTTATGCTAATGCATATTAAACTGTTATCTATTGCAAAATAGATTACAAAAAACCCTAAAATGTTATGTTAAAAAATATACTTGTTTCTCTATATGTACCCTTTGGGCTAATTGTGTCTTCTAGCAAGAGTATCTCAAAGCAGCAAGAATAAGCATTCAGGATAATAGTTTCCTTTATGGATCTTCTTCTCTTAGCAGTGCAGCAGATGAAGTAACAAGGAATCTGCCCAGCAGGTGAATTTCTATTAAAGGCTTTCTGCCTTTTGGCAGTGGCTCACAGCATTGACATTCTCTCACAAAACACTTTGTATCAAGGAATCAGCATTTTTCTAGTGACAAGTCATTTAATAAGAAAATTCCTAACATGGGCCAAGTACAATGCCTAAACAACCATGATGTAGTTAGGAAGGTTTAAGAGGTGTGCCAGAATGTAAGTTTATTGCCGTCTCTAAAAATATCTGCAGCACACACAGATGATGGTGGCTCACTGGAGAAAACAAGAGGTTATTGTCTTTGCAGCCTCAAAATTTAGTTCTCCCCCTCAACCCCTCATGAGGCAGAATGTTTTCTGCATGTTCCACAATCACTCTTCTAAAATGGGAACCCCATACTTTCTGAGCTAAACAGCTACAGCCCTGCTGACACCAACACCTGCTTTAGCCAGCCATTAGTCAGAGCACTCTCAAACCTGCCCTGTAAAGGCACGATCACAGCAAAACACAGTTTCACACCAGTGGACACATCTTTGTGATGTTCATAAAGAATCCATTTGTTAGACATCCACCCCAACCTGCTCTCATATTCCTCAGTGCTTAGCAAATAAAGCATCCTGCAACGTAAAGTACACTCCAGGTTGATGCTCAACATATTTACCCCATGCGGTGAAAAGACTTCTCATCAGACTATCAAGTGAATTCTTCTTAGGACACCATCCTAAATTTCCATTAAGCTAAAGGAAATAAAATATTCTATAATGTATATTTCCAAATATATAATCATTTGTCCTCTTAGTGCTCAGGAATGTTTACAAACTGGATACAATGAGAATGCTGTGCAGGCTGGATAGTAAAGCAGCTTTGGTTAAAAGGTCCATTTCAGGGTTTAGGGCAATAATGGTCTAGTTTATAGAAGTGAGGAAGCAGAGGCCACAGAAAGGTAAGGGTTGAAAATGAGGCATAATAAAAACTACAATTTCACTCAGTTGTTCTACTGAAATGAACAATCTCATCCCCTCCTACTTTCCCCTGCTCCCTAGAAGATCCTTGCAGTTTAGGATGTCAGGCACTTGAATATAGAAAATTTTCCCTTCTATGGGCAAGTATGCAAACTACTCAGGTAAACCGTCACCATAAACAAACTGTCCTAAATACTTCAGGAAAAATAAAATACAACAAGGTTTTAGAGAGAGAGGACTTCAGTTCATAAAGGGAAGATGGATTTTTTTATTAAGGTAATAACAGAAATCTGGGAGTTTCTGTTCCAGCTCTGTCACAGGCCTTTTTGTGACCCTGACCTGTGGTCTGAATGCATTTCTCTTGGAGTCAACAGGAGTTTTGTCATTGTCTTACAGGAATCAACATGATTTAAGAAATTTCACTAGTGCTTGTTGACCTTCATATCCATCATGGAACAGCATGATGCAGATGCAGGCTTTGCTTGTGGCATTCAGCTGGTGCAGTGTAGCCCCTTCCCATGCAGAGATCCCAGTTGGCGATGAAAACAGCATTCCCCACTCCCATGCTGTGCCCATGCTAGTAATCTCTCCTCACCCTATCCATAGAAGAGATGTTTTGACTCTATAACAAAGAGACTAAGTGAAAGACAGACACTTGACAACTGGACCCAGCAACTAGTCATTCCACTGGACTCACCTAGTGCGATAAGCTACATTGCAAACTCCCACATAATCTAAAACATCATTGCAGGAGTTTATCTCATTTTTTTTTTCCTTCTGTAGGAACTGTCAACCATTTTTACTCTGGGTGTGGGGACACTGAAATCACCAATATTCTACCTAACCTACTGAATTTAAGTTACTACACACTTGACCTGATTGATCTTAGAGCTGAGCAGCTTTCCCAACCTCACAACTGCCTCCCTTTGCTTTGCTTTAGAAGGGATACCTTCCAAAGAAATTCTCTTCATTGAAGAAACACATTTTTTATATATTTCTAGTACAACCAAGGACACGGGTTTGAGCTATCTCCATAATTTTCACAATTCACCTGTCCACTGGATTTCACCAATTAGAAACAGAAAAGCAAGGTTCCCATAAGGTAATAGGTAGCATGCAAATTACCATAATAAATAGAGATGCCTGGGTGAAATCTCCATTCTCATGTAACGAGTCTTCCAACTGAGTTAATAAATAATCTTTCTTAATTTCAATCAAACATATTTTTATTTTAAGAAAACCATGAAGCAGTAAAGCATTATAATCTTATAGCCAAATGCTAAGCCATATAACTTTCCCACTCAAGTACTTTTTATCCAAGTCTGTTTTAACAGAAGGAGAATAAAAAACTATGGGACCTGCAGTATTATTCAGGTTAATGTCTCTGACTTTCCAAATTATCTATGTTAAGTTCTTTCTCAGTCTCCTAAACCATAAAATGGGTGCCATTATATTGCTCTACTCTCTCAAGTGCTTCAAATTTTGTGGAATTTCGTTTGCAGTCACAGCTGGGAAATGACACTGGAATTTGCAGAAAATTTGTATCAGAAGACATAATATGCAGCATGGGGACCTCTGGTTTTGAGTAAGATGTGCAGCAAGTCTGAAGAATATATTGTACAATGCATCAAATGCATCTGAGCATTCATTAGACCATATCACTGTGTATTTATCTACTTAATTTATTCTGTTCAAATGACACTTCCAGCTTCAACAGTATTTACCCTGTTGTATGATAATAGTGCCCTAGGTCATGGAAGCTTGACTGGAAACCAAAACTTTTAATAAAAACATATTATGTTTATGAATATTTTCCAGGATTCATACTTGCTCTTGCTCCAGCAATAATGCTATTTTCTGTTCTGCAGGCCAAATGCTAGGAAGCTTTTTCCCAGTCTTGTTTTTAATAAAAAAATCTCTTTTTCTGTGAGAGTTGTGTTGGGTTCATGACCCTCTTGGCTTGTAGGAAGGGACTGTCCTGTCATCAGCTCTTTGCTCCCACTCTGCAAGCGTGATGTGTGTGAGAGTATGCTTCACTCCCCTCCTGCCTGGGAACCAGAACATGGGGCCTCAAATGTCTCTCCAACTTGGCAGGGACCTATCGATGTTCCTCCTGCCCCTTTCTTTCCCTCTCAAGAAGGCCCAACACACTTAAGTGCAAGAAGACAGAGACTTCTTGCACTTTGTCTAGGAGGGAGGGAAGACTAGAACTTCAGGAGCACATAAAGACCTAGGGGACTTAAAACATGGGAAGTGCTGGTTCCCAAGGTCCCTCTGACTAATGGGACTGCCTGACCCTTCTGTGGGAAGGCAAAATGTCCCATTAGATCAAGGGTACGACAGTGACGTGAGAGAGGGCAGGGCCTTCTGCTTGCCTGCATCCTCATGGTGGAAACGCTCCTCTTGCTTCATTCCTTCTGCAAACCTGCTCATGAACACCACAGGTTCAGTGACACTTGGATCCTGTGAATTACTCAGTTGCTCCCCACGAAAGACGTCTTTGATGACTGCCAGAAAATACAACGAGTAATGTCTTCTTGAGTTAGGAGTCCTTCCCCACCTCCCACCTACAGCAGCAAGTGCCACAGTCAGGGAGTCATTTGTTGCTGTCACACTGTGTTCCAGCATTATTGCGACATTAGGCTTGAACTACGGAGCTGCAAAAGGATGGTGGGTTTTAAAAAGCATGAAGATAATTTCACACTGCCGTACATTTACATGCTTCCTGAGACTCTAGGTAAATAACTTTAGGGGCGCTACATCATTCTAATCAAATGTTTAGGTAGGAAACTGTGAATTTATTTCATTTTTAAAATAGAAACCAGTTTCCTTATCCTGCTGCACCACATTTTTGTTTGTTTCACAACTGCAATTCTGAAGCGCTTTGTGCCAAACAGTAAAGATACTAGAAAATATTTTCTAAGCAATTTTCAAAAGCTTTTTAAAAGAACACAGCACTTCCCAATTGTAGAGAAGGCATCTCTAAAGGCAGCAAGAATCTCTGCAAAATGAAGACTTGAAGTAAATCTATACTTCTTAAAAAAGCTTAATAAAAAAAAATTATTTTTCTGTCCCAGAGAAAACAGTTTTTAAATGGGGCTTTGCTGTTTTGGTTTTGGTTTTTTTGGTTTTTTTCCTGTAGTTTCCACATTATTTTGTTGAGGAATCTGGAAATAACATTTTCAACGACAACAAAAAAATTAAATTATAGATTTACTACTGTGATTTGGAACATCTTGCATTTCATGAACATATTTTACTTAAAATACAGGCATTATTCATTAAAGAACATTTACCAAGGAAAAATTTGGATCTGACTGTTTCTAGGCTTAAATTCTCCTCTGGAATTTTGACTGCCATTTGAAAAGTGTTTCCATACTTCTACTTATGTACAGTCACAAGTATTTCTAACAGAAAAATTCACTAAAAAGACATTCTGCAGATAGAAAATCTATCATAATTTACAGAAAAGTATTACAGCCTGACTTTGCAATTTATCTATCAGATTTTTTTCAAGAGAAACTCACAACTAAATTACCTATGGCTCAGAGAATAAAATCACCTAGCTAGGTAATGGATTAGTGATAACAGATAATTGATCTGGCTAAACAAGGGATTCTAGATAATGTTATTGGTGATATTCAAAAATAATCCACAACAAAATAAAACACTGACATTTTAATGATGGGTACTTAGCACGCAGATCAAAGCTAATCAAATTTATTTTTACAAATTAATTATCTGAAAAGTTTAGCAGTAAATTATCCATAGATGTGCTGTGATATTTCTGTACTGTTTAATGAATGTATGACTACATTTTAGCCTCAGGTTTATTCACAAACCAGTGAACGAGCACTCATGATTTGTGACTGCCCCTGTGAAATACACAGGACAATTTCTATTCCAGAACTGGGTGACCTGCACTCTGTAAAAAAAAGGAAGAATCCCATTTTCCTACTCTGACATGATTTGCAAAATTTTAACCTATGTTCAGTGAACATTGCAGCACCAAAATAGAAAAAAATATTTTAAAATATTATCCTCAGAGAATATTTTGTACAAACATTTCTGTAACAGGTGACTTAATCTTCCCGATACTCCTATTTTGAAATATACTCATTAATAAAATCTCACACCTCAAAGTTGTACAGACACATCAATAAGATGCCAAAGGGCAGTAAGCTTTATCGACAGGAATATTTACGAACATTATTTGGCTACAGTTACCCCCAGCTGAGCCATACACACACTGTAGCTGCTACACACACACCAAACTGCATCAAAACCCTTTTAGAGGCAACTTCAGGAGATAGGAGAAGCAAGGAGAAAGGTGTGTATTGTATTACATTATACATACAGATTTTATAAAAAAAAGACCACAAAAACACTTCAAGATGACTTTCATATTCTCTGGAAAGAAAATTCTCTCTCCAGACTGCAAGTTCAGCATTTTGATGCTCCAAGGTGGTGGAAACTTAGGCAGGCCTGCAGGGAAATTCCTGGCACAAGCTTACAGTGGCAGAGAATTGTTTTTCTCACAAGAAGCAAGAAGTGATGAAGGATGTTCTTAGGCCAAGAATTAGTTTTGATTTCCTCACTGCTATCATATATTTAAATTAAAATAAAATACTCCAAGGTCTAAGAAAAAGGAAGAGGCAAAAAACTCCTATAATAAAACACGATATAAGAACTACATCTGTGTTTAACACTTGCCTATCATATGATTTCATATGCCAAAACTAGCATCTACTTGTGTAAACAAATAGACTCATAGAATCATTAAGATTGAAAAGATCTTTAAGGTCATTGAGTCCAACCATTTACCTGGCACTATCAAGTCCATCTCTAAGCCTTGTCTCTAAGGGCCACCATAGTACTAAAATGCAGTCTCTCCCCACAGCTGAAGAAGATCTTGATCTTTGAGCCCTTCCCTCCAAACTATTCAAACTTTATTTGAACCTAAGTGAAAAGATGGTAAAAGATTAACTATGATTCCAGCAGTTTGGATGACTTCAATATATATCTCCTTTACATCTGTAATAAACAACAGGATTTTCAAGCACCCTCCATGCCTGCACAAAACCAGCAGCTGTTTGGGCAACGGAGAAGACAGAGGAGAATGGAAGTCTGCAAAAAATTTCCTTCCTTTATGACCTCAAGGTGCTGCCTAAAGTTCAGCTATTCCTGTACAGTAGGGCAGAACTGCTGGGCATTTTGGCTATTTAGCATTTCCATGGGCTGAAACAATATCCAGAGGCCACTTCCCAGTAAAAGTGGGTGTTGATGTGAAGGGATCATCACAGGGTTACAGAAAAATTCAGGTTGGAAGGGATTGCAGGAAGTTCTAGCCCAGGTCAAAGCTGGATACACTGATCTCCATAGGTCATAAACCAGTTCACAGATTTTTACATATTTACATATTTTTACACCCCTATGTACTACTATCCCTAAGAAATTGGCTGGTAGATTGTTCCCACCGTATCAGACTCAGATTTGACCACGATGATCTATGACTTCGTGGACACCAGAACAGGTCAAAAATATCTGACCAAGGACAATGCTTCCTTCAAAACTCATCCCAGCTATACAGCCCTGTTCATTCTCTTTGTTTAACAGAGAAGACAGATACTAGCTACCTTGAGAGCCTTCCTTCTCCTCTGTGCCTAGAATTTTGTTGTAGTGTTTAACGAATGAGACTACTTACAAATGAAGGGAGATAGCACAGTTGGGTGCCAGTAGTTCTGCACCTAGATGAGAAGAATTATTGTCTCCTAAGACAAAACCAAGACACTACCCTTCAGTGAATTCTTTATGCAAATAATCATATCCAGTCATGTATACTCAAGCAGAAAATAGGACAGAGAAAGTGAAAGCAAAATCAAACTATAAAACTGTACACAGATCATTCTGTGTCACCTGCTGCCAGGAAAATAAGTAAGAAATTGGAAAATGTCATTAATTCAACTTACAATATTGAAGAGGAGTTATATAAACAAAGAACACAGGAACATACATAACACCACAGCATAATTTTTATATTTTATTTCAAGAATAAAATCATACCTGACAATTCACACCTGGCCTGTTGCCATTCTCTTCCTGAATGCTCAACATCTTCTGAATTATGGACTGTTTCTCACTAGATAATTGTATTTATCTTTTCCCTTTGAAACCCTGTCACACTGCTTTAAAACTGAGAACTAGTGGAAAATATCAACACACTCACTTATAAAAGGCTCATGGTCTTCCATCTCAGGTAAAGGTATCAAATTAGGCATTCATGGGTTTCAAACAATATAAGCAAATATGATTTTGCTTTCTAGTTAGATATAGTTTCTGCTGCTCCCTCTGCTTCCTGCAATAAACTGTGATATTTTTCTCAGGTGAACCAAATATTGTCTGGCTGTCTCTGTCATTTTTATCCTTTTTGAAGAGACCTTCCCACCTGATTAAAACTTCACAGAAAATTGAAGGGGGAGGTTACAGATAGCACCTGCAGTATACAAGCCCCCAAAATACAGAGTGGAAGTGGGGAACAGGAAGGCAGAAACACAAGGATAAAAGAGGTGGGGTTTTTTTCAGTTTTCTGTAAATATATAGCAAATCTTTGAGGGCAGCCCAACCAATTGACAGAGCATCCCAGGGACTTCACCTACAAATGATCTCTGTTTTACATTTCTTATGTAGGGGATATGTTAGGTTATGCATACTCTCAAATTTTGTACAGAGTTGATCAGGGTCATAAAAGAGAAAAATAACACTAGCTACCCCAACTCACAACACTAGCTTATGATTTAGGACAAGGGGAGTGATTTTTTTTCTCCATTGCAAACTTGACTGTACAATCTTCAGCAAGTTGCCTCACCTTCCTGTGCTTCCATTTCTCATCTGAAAAGTCAGGACAATAGCATTTTCCAGGTATACTGTGAGGAAAAAATACATTAAAGACTGGGAGATTGCCCCGGCAGTACAGTGGTAGGAACATAAAGGAGCCAAAATACAGTTTCGCTATTGAAGGTTGTCATTAAAATACTGAGTAGTACTCCTTATTGGAGCTGGTTGGAACACTTCCCATCAAATACATACTGATTTCATCATTCAGCTTTCATCAGAGCCAAAAGCTTTTTAAAAAATCTCAGTTTTGACAATGTTTTTGAAGGAAAGGTTTCTTTGATGCAGGTTGGACACCTCAGTTATTTCCAGAGACAGGGGTCATGCTTTTCAAAGCATCTAAGAGGTTTATCTTTGACCCTATGAAGAAGAAAAGGTTGAAACCTAAAAGGGTACTACGCTACACAATCATCATTGTCCAGCCAGTCCTGTCACTTCTGACTCAGAACACACTGGAGGGAAGAACTCCTGTGCTAAGCAAAGAAAGTGCCTCTTCCAGAAAGGCCATGGAAATGAAATTGTTGGGCAGGGTTTTCAGCAGCTGCCAGCTAATCCATTCAGAGTCAGCCAAAGTGCTTGGTCTGACCTACCAACTTTGGCATAAGAATGAGCTGCACCCCAGTTATTCACACCTGATTATTCAAACCTGCATTTTCAGGCCCATGCAGTTGCCTTCCATCTGCATTTTTCTGGGGTTTTTTTCTCCAATTCTACATCAAGGATATACAATTCCACTTATATAATATCGGGGCAGTTTGACCCAGGGGTAATCTGCAACTTTTTTCTCAGTTCCTGTGTGCACGCTTTGAAGCATACCCCTCACGCCCAGTGGTTCCACAGGGCAAATAATACCAGTACTTTTACATATTTTTTTATTTTCGTTTTTTAGGAACTAGCAGTAATTTTAGTGTAACCTGATTTAAAGCATATATATACTGGTACCAGCCACATTAGGGAGCATATGGATGGATGTGATGGTTTCATTGTCTAGCTTAATGTGTAACAGGGATCACCGTAAAATTAAAAAACAAACAAACTAAAGAAGCAAAAAAAGACAAAAACATCTCATGACCTTCCTGCACCACCTGCTTCAAATGCCTTCAGGTTTCTGTCTAGCTGCCTCCTGCTTGGATTCACAAAGCAAAAGCCCCTCTGTGCAGGCACGGAGGAAGGAGTGCAAGTGCAGAACCGAAGGGCTCAGGCTCCACCTAGTGGGAACAAGCTCCTTTCCCTTGCAAACACCACTCCCGGGTGGGCAGACTGTGCTCTCACCCACGGCTGAGGGCTGGCAATCACCCCCAGAAAGGACGGCTGAAAGCAGAGATCCTTATTTAGAAGCTGTGTTCCTCACAGGCCGATCCAGTGATACAGTCCCTGTGCTCAGCATCCCGGTGATGCTCAGCATCCCATGCTTGCCCTGCATCCCGTCACACTGCACCTCCTAGCCAGCCACCTCGGGCCAATGGGCTGGAGGTGAAGGGCACAGTTTGATCTAAACTGTTTACTGGGATCTGCGCACTCCCCCAGAAGACCAAAATTACTTTTTTTTCTTCCAGAGCATTTCAGGGCAGAGTGATGCCTTACAAGCAAAAGTGGACTTTCCCTCCAATGTTTAATCTCTGCCTCCTATCTCCCTGAGGCAGCAACTCAAAGAAAATGACCCTCAAAGGGTATGATTTTCTGCTTCACACAAAGCTTGTTATCCTGGGGCTGCTTTTTCTGTTTCCTCTCTTCTATTCTCTTTTTCTGTTTCCTCTCTTCTATTCTCTTTCTCCCCTCCCCTCTCCAGAACAAAAAAGATCATACATCTCATCAGGATCTGTCTTCACAGGGGATTCTTTTTTTTTTCCTCCTTTTGACAACTTTCTTTTCATAAGGAGAAAAAGTATATTTTTTTTTAATATAATTGTATTCTCCTTTGAGTACTTTGATGTAGTAACGACTGTCATGAAGTAGATATGCTGCTTGCTGTTTTATGAAAAAGACATTTAATCTGAAGTACCAATCATGTAGTCTCGTGACTTGTCCCATCTGTTACAAGCTTCCTATTTTGGGTGGGAGGGGTGTCATTTCTGGACATTTATTTTGTGGGCAAAGTTACAGATTAATTATATCTAGTGGAAAAAATCTGTGTCTAGCATGTTAAAAATAGCTCTTCCTGAATTCATTTTTCTTTTTAAGGAATTTTAAAGTCCTTCATTTTTGTCTCTGTAGAAAGTAATTTTTTGTAATTATGATCTAAGGATAAAAGAGAGTCAAAGATTCAGGGAGATCTAACATCTTCTATTAGACAGAAATAGACAGAAAGAAGAGCCAAGGCTTCAGGCTCACACACCTAACACTTGAAGGATACCTTTTACCCAGAGTCTTTTTGTGCAGTGAAAAGAATATGGATGGTCTTTAACTCCCATTGTATCTCCAAACAACTGATATCATTGCAAGGAGTGCCATCATACATTTTGTGTCTTTCCAGCTAACATTAAACAGGAATAAAAAATCCAAATCTGAATAAGAAATACAAAATCTGAACCTTGCAGATTTGTTTTCCACAGACCATTAAATTAGATTCCATTTTAAAAATATAAGTTATGCAGTGAAATTAAAATAAAGCAGGCTTCATACCCACATCCTTCCAAAATTAAAGAATATGTTTGATGTTGTAGATGCTTAACAGTTCAGCCGAGTCTGTCAATAGCTTCTTTGCTATCTCCCTGCACTGGTTGTATCCCTTATCTGTACAAGTGCATTTGAGCCTCTCTTGTAACCAAGAATAAATGCCCTCAGCCTCCAGTTGAATAAAATTTGTGTAGAAATCCAGCAAAAGGGACCTGAAAAGGCAGGTAGCTCCAGGAGATGTTTGGGCCTGGACACAAGGCTGTGCCGTAGATGCTGTTGCAGGCTTGCACACGAACAGCTTTTTAGCTGCACAGATCCAGCATAGGAGAGCTGCTTTGCCTCTGCAACAGGGGGACACAGGATCAGGTAACCTAACTGCTGACCTGCAGGCATGTATGAACCACCAGCAGCGACACTATATGTGATGCTGCTTGCTGTGAACTGTCTCACAGAAGCACTCCAAGACATTTACTGCTTTCTTTTCTTGTCTTTGCAAGACTTATGTTTTCTGTGTTGTTTTGTTAGTGGTATTCCCTTCTGTTCATACTGCTGTGTTTGCTGCTGCTTGACTATTTGCATGCTGTGCCTGCTTTTGCTGAGTAATTGGGAGATACTTGCTGCTGTGGAACATCTTTGCTGCTGCCTTGGGTAACCTGGTTTTCATCCTCTTCATGCTTAAATATAAAAAGTTTGGGCTTCAGTTTAAGGATTTTTGAGGCTTTAAAACTTCTGCTTCTCTCTACCCTGCTATTGGTTCCCATCACATTTACCTACTGCCCAACTGGAGCATGATCAGGACCCATTGTTAGCAAGGAGAAAATAAAATTTTAAAGTTGCATCTCAGCAGGGTAAATGGAAAGATGATCTTTGCATGGGAGAGAAAGCAAGCAGCTGTAAGGTAGAATTGTGTCCATCAAAGGAAAGTTTTGGTCAGGGAGCTAGTAAGTCTTTTGAGACACAGCTTGCCCAGGACTTGGAAAATCAACCTTTCCTTCTGTGCTAGTTCACAGAATTTGAAGGCAGTAGTGAGAGAGGCCACCCACAAATGATGGGATTTCTCTGCCTTGAGGGGAGACAATGAGCTTGTTTCAAGGGTTTATCAGACTTCATCTCTGCCGCTCCTTCTTCCTCAGGGTGAGGACTCACATTCTTGTCCTGCTCTGGTGCGGGACCCCTCCCACAAGAGAGTCTTCCACCAACTTCCCAATCATGAGTCCTTCCCATGGGGCTGCAGTTCCTTATGAACTGCTCCAGCATGGGTCCTTTTCATGGGGTGTAGTTCTTCAGGAACAGATTGCTACAGCGTGGGTTCCCCACGTGATCACAAGTCCTGTCTGCAAACCTGCTCCAGCGTGGACTTCTCTCTCCACAGGGTCACACATTCTGCCAGAAACCTGCTCCAGCATGGGTTTCCCACCAGGTCACAGCCAACCCACACACCTGCTACAGTGTGGAGTTCTCCACAGGCTTCAGGCAGGTATCTGCCCTACTGTGGATCTCCATGGGCTGGAGGGGGGAAGCTTGCTCACCATGGTCTTCATCAGGGGCTGCAGGGGAATCTCAGCTCCAGCACCTGGAACACCTCCTCCCTCTCCTTCTTCACTGACCTTGGTGTGTGCAGAGCTTTTTCTCACACTGTTTTCACTTCTCTCTCCTGTTACAAGTTGTTGTGCAGTTTTTCTGCCCTCCCTTTTCTTAGCTGTTATCACAGAGGTGCTACCACCATCACTGATGGACTCAGCCTTGGCCAGCAGTAGGTTCATCTTGGAGCCCATTGGCATTGGCTCTGTTGGACATAGTGGAAGCTTCTGGCAACTTCTCACAGAAGCCACACCTGTAGCTCCCCCGCTACCAGAATCTTCCCAAGCAAGTCCAATACAAGTAAATAATGTTCTCTTTCAGCTATTGTATTTATTTAAGTTTTGAAAACATTGTAGATTTTCTGTGCTCATTTTCTTTATTTTTTTTAAAGGCCATTTCTCATTAAAAGAATGAAAGGTTGAAAAAATGTCATCAGCTATTTCAAATACATAAAGTTCCACACCTGCATAAATGTCTGGAAGACCTAAGAAATTGCCTGTGGGTGGTTTTATTCTGTGTGTTGGTTTGACTCTCCTAATAAAATAAATTTTCAATAAATATAAAGGTAGATGCAGAACATTATTACTGAACCTGTGCATGCAGATGTTACAGCTGAGGCATATTAAACAGGCTATACCATCTGATGAACTGGCTTGTGCATGTAGAGGCAGGAATCAGGTGAGTTAATGAAAAACTGCTATAAGTAGGCAACCTTTTCCAGGGTGCATGACATACTGGAATTTTGTTACAATGGGTGAAGTCAAAAAAAGGTATTTCTGTCAATTCCTAAAATATGCATTCTTTTAATATATGACACTTCATATTGAAAGATGCAAAGCTGTTTCAAAAAGAAACAGTTCACCAAATGCTGTCAGTGGGTACTTCTGACTTTTAAGGCCATTTCCATCTACGTAAAAAAACTCTAAAATTTTTAAAACTTTTTCCTTATAAATCAATGAGAACTGAGAACCTCAAAATGTTAAGAGTTTTTCTCCTTATTTTTATCCAATAGCCACTGGTCTTCATATGGACAAAAACCAAGTCAGCAGCATTTGGAGAGTGTAAGAGGACTACTCTCACCAAGGGCCCCTGCCTCCAGTCTCCTAAGCCTTCTTTCCTCCTTCTCCTTACACTGACTCTGCTTCTGGTTTTCTGGTGTCCCACACCAAATTATCTGAAGACTTATTCCCAAGGCACCAATCTGTTAAATGATATGGGTTTATGAACTGTCCATATGAAAACATAGGTAGTTCCCCCTGGTTTTCCAGTATCACGGGCTGCAGGCTTCTCTGTGAAACATTCTGCAACAGACATTTCCATTACATCATGTATGGAACAACTTTAATATTGATCTAACATTTTATACAAGGAAATAGTATAATACTGCCTTATAAAAATGACTTTCAAATGCTAAATGTCAGCATTTTTAAGGAACGTGAGAACAGCTGTATCTGGTCAGAGACAAGGTCAGACTAATTTAACATTCTGTCTCCAAGAGTACCCAATTCCCTAAGTGCTTTGTAAAAAGTGTAAGACGAGGGCAAGCACATAGAGATGCTCGCCTAGGTTACTGTCCCAGCCTCCAGTAATCTGCAACTCAGGAGCTTTTGGCATCAAGCTTAATGAAAAATACCAGGAAAGCAATAACATGTCAAAGTAAGGCACGAGCCTAGTTGCTTTATATATTCACACACATAAATTGAAAACACGTAAAGGTCTCTCAGTTTGATCCTAGACCCTTAAAGCAGAAACTTCTTCAAACTTTTTGTTAGTCTTACTAACATGTAAACCTCTTACTAACCAGTCCAAGAAAATAACCCTCTTCATCTTCCTCATCACCGATAAAATTAAACATTGTGTGGTCCAGGATAAGTGGTTAAACAGAAAGGAGAAACAATATAAAATGAAACTTTGCTGCTAATATTCTGAGACTTTATACTTAAAACACTTGTGTTTCAGGAAGGGACAGTGTACCTTTCAGATCTTGCGCCAAAATTGTTAAAAATTGCTGCTCAAGGTTAGGCATCTAGGACTAGGTGCATAAAAGAATTGGTGCATTGCAACAGCCATTGGTACTTTGCTATCAGAAGCCTCAGTCGTTAAGTCTGGGCAATTCTATACAATTCATGGCAGGGGAGACAACCAGTCAGAAATCAGATTTACAGGAAAAAGAAGGAATTTAAACCTTTGTGCTCCAAACTGTCATCCTTAAAACCCTCACTCAGCTGCAACCTAAATCTGGATATACGTAAAATCTATTCCTGACTTCATTTTTTGCCTTAATGTACTCCAGGTCCCTGGAGTGGTTCTGCATTTGTGTGTTGTGCATTGCCAAGCACGCCTGGTTTTGGTACTCGTGGTTATCTGGGGACTTATGACTAAGCCCCTATAAAATGAAGAAAAAAGGTATCTTCCTGTGGGAGCTCTTATAAACAGTGAGCTGGGAGGTGGTCACACAGCACCTCTGGAAACTCTAGCTTCTTATAGGTCAGGCTATATGAGGAAAATGCTCATCTGGACAGGACCTCTGATCCAACCACTGCCCCAAACACGTTTCTCAGATGACAGTATCTGCAGGCAAGAGCCTCTTTCTAAAAATATTGGAAATGCTTCTGCCAGAAAGCAGCTGTTCCTCTTTTCTTGGGCCTATACCCCCACGGACCGTCTATCAGAAACAGTCACTAAACTATTTCATTCAAATCTCAGTCAGAGTTGGTCATTTCTTTTCACCCAAAAGCCTGGCAGGATGCCCTTGAGGAGAGGTGGCAGATTTCAGTTCTTTGTCCTTTCTCACACTGAAGGGATTTGAATTTATGTATAACATTCCCACTGCAGGGACCCAGGTACCAGGCAAAAAGATATTTTGGAAAAAAATTTCCTTCCTTTGAAGTGTTCAGCTTTGTATAAAGCACTTCAATGGCTATTGAAACCTAGTTTGCTACCACCTCTGGCATTAGTCATTTCATGATTTCAAGGATGTCCTTTGGTAGCAGTGGCAGTCTGCGTAGGTTAAAGTCTGTTTATGACTACTGACCATTCACAGGTAAAGAAGTTGGTCCTCTCTGTGTGGGTCTTTTCCATTCATTTCATATGCTTTTGTTCCTTTGCCTAGCTCTGAAAAGCAAAATCATGCTGGGAAAAGCGTGATTGAGGTTTGTCTAAGTGTTTGGATTGCTTCTTCCATTCTGCAAGCATAGCTTCAAAAAAATAAAAGATTTCCACCACAAGATTTGTGTGAAACAATATCAACAGCAGCCAAGAGATGACTGAGTACAAGCCCAGCTTATTCTTTTACTAATTTGTTTCATTATACAAGAAAGGGATTGTTTTTTCTATTTCATGGCTTATGATTTTCAAGAGATTGAGAAATGCATCTTCTTTCAGTTTTGCAAGGTCTTTTGAAATCCATAGATAGGTATTGCTATGGGAGCATGACATATTAATATGCCACAGTTCAGGCTGATGTGTATGAACATATTTTATTGTAAAAAGGGGAGCTGGAGGAAAATTAGACAATAAGCTTGAACTGATATGGAAATATTAGTATTAAGTAATATTGCAAAATATTTTGCATACAAGTATAAACAAAAATAGTAGTTGTATTGCCATGAAGCACAAATATTTATTGCTAGCAGGGAAAATATAAACAGTTCTTGAGGTGGTGAAATAATTGTCTGTTACATTTATAAACACACTTTCCCCAAAAGGGAGTTTTACAAATGTCAACCCCAAAGCCAAACTATGCACATTATTCTAACGTGCCTTTTTGTTCTGTTTTATTTTGTTTCTTTCTTTTTCTTTTCTTTTTTTTTTTTTTTTTTTAATAATTTTCTACCTGGTCACTTTTCTTCTCATTTATGCTTTGCAATTCAGAGCCTTTTCTTTTCCCTCCATTACTCCTTGTAAGAGTGCCTTGCTTCCTTGCATTTCCTTCAATTTAGCCTTCTTTTTTTTCCATGACATCACTTTCAGACATGGAAGACTCAGCTCTTCAACTTCTTCTCAAACACTGAAGGAAACTTAAAAACACTGCCACATTATAGAAAGCAGGGATGATTTGGAGGTTAAAACACTTAGAGAGATGCTTTTGATCTACCAATTCAGGCATGACTGCAGGAATTGGACAGCTTATGTCCACCTGACCCTACCTCCCTCACTCCCCAGTGGTGATGATTCTCTCTCATTTCTTTTCAGGACTGTTCAGACAGTCCAGAACAGATTTTCAGTGTCTAATTCCCAAGTACCTGTTTCCTTGAATAGCAGGTAGGCTGTTTATCAGGGAGTGCATTGAGGTCGGACTAGGTGACCTTTAAAGGCCTCCTTCAACACAAACTATTTCATAATTCTATGATTCTAAGTGAGGTACTTTTAAAAAGAGTCAATTAGCCTATGTACTTATTGAACTCAACATACTACCATGTGTCACAGCCGGTAGAAATTGGCAAGATTATAAATAACAGTTAATATTTGCTACCTTTAGATATTTGAACTCCAGATTGCAGCAAGATACCTTTGCCCATCTAACATTTGGACATAGCTAACAGTGGTATTCAATAAATATTTTATCTTACCTTTGAGTAATACATACCTAAGGGTATATATTTTTGTTGTATTTCTTTCAAGATATTTGTTTTAAATACAACTTGAAGTGATGACACCAATACTGGTACTGATTTCCCAAAAAGGTATCGTAGTCTGGAATTTTTGAGGTCAACCAAAGAGCCAGCATGTGCAAGTCAGCATCCTAGGTTTTCACCAAAGGATGGAGCAGAAAGCCTCCTCTGATTTTCATGTGCACACACATGCACAGATGCACACCCATGCACAGAGATGCATTCACATCCAGCTTTATCTGGATTCATTTGCTTAACTGGCCTCATAACTTACCTATATTGCAGTGCCACATACCACAACACATAGTAAGTCTGTTTATGGGTCCACTCATTTTTTTAGAGCACTTACATGGAAGGCACAGACTCTAGATCAAGTCCTTCTTCCACTTAAATTCATCTCCCTCTAGTTTAAGAATCCTTAAATTGACTGTGTTTTCTTCTGGTTAAAAATTGAGGGGAAAATACTATAATTACTTGGTCTTGAGACCTGATATTAATTAGTCACATTTGTTATGAAAACACAGGAAACAGGTTTACCACATTAGACAAGAGACTCACACAAAGGTGGAGTTGATATTTATGTAGTAAATTGCAGATCCATGTGATAAATTACATTTATCATGCACCTTTGACTGCCTCACCTGTGTTCTGCCTACTAATCTGTCTCTGTCAGAATTCATTCCCGCACTCTTAACCTTTGGACAGTTCTCAAGTGTCTTCTATTTTTTAGCACCCTGCTGCAAAAAAACACACACACACACAAAACAAAACAAAACACACAAACAAACAACACAACCACACTAGGAAAGTTTCTTTGTTTTCCACAAAAATGCAAAAATTCCTCTCCAAATTACACTGAGATAAGGAGGAAGATGGGCAATACTCAGCTCTGAAGCAGAGATATTTGAGGTTCTCCTTATTCTCAAGAATGCAGGAGCATTTTACTACCAAAGGAAAAGAACTGGTAAGCTTTCTCCTTCTGAACTAGTAAATGTTTCTAGCTTGGATATGCTGGTATATACTAGACCTCAAGAGTGGAACACAGTGATTTTATAGACAAGTTGCTTAAGATCATTTAGAGGTTCAATACTGTATCAGTAATCATTCTGAGGCTTATGTAGTTGTCTCATAACAGCAAGTTAATTTAGCTTTAATATAGAAGGAAGTGCAATAACAGTATCAATTAAAGTAATCATAAAACCTCATGAACCATTTCTGAAATACTTTTTATGTTAAATTTGTAACATAGCTTAACAGCATACGTGTTATGAAGTTTTTATTGGAACTCATTTGGGATGATCTCTATGATAAACTCTGGGAACACACCACAACTCATACATACCATACCATACTGAAGTCCAGACCCATGCCACTTGGCTGAAAGTGTTGCTTTTATTTAGAGGTGGGGAAAGTTCATCTATTTTCATCTGCTAAGAATCTACCTCCAAAATACTAAAAACATACCCACTTTTTTTTTTAACTTTGCTTTTTTTCCTTCTATTTCATTTTCTAAAAATATTTTAATGTGTATGTGACTGAGAAAGAGATGAAAGGGACACATTAATGAAAGCATTCAGAGTTTGTACTATCTATCTATTTAAGTGCATACTTCCAAAAGGGACTTTCATGAATGGACTGCCAATTGGTTTTATTCTTATATGTGTTAGTAAAATCACAGTTTAACAGAGTTTGTATACTTTATAAAAATTAATTTTGTGATGAATCTTTAATTTCAGTCTTTTACAAATATATACGTATTTGCTTACTTATGCACAGACATGGACAGACACACACATTTCTTCACAGCACCCAAATACAGACCTCCAGTGCAGAAAAATTTAAACCTAATGACTTAAAATTGACCTTGTTACAACCAACTATACACAGAGCTTTCCAATTGAGAAAATTTCAGTTACAAGTCACTGAACTCGAGCTGCCTATATTATAGCGCATATTTTTTGAGATTTAAATTACCTAGTTCTGTGGATTATGGTTTAAATTGTAATAAAAATTAATTAATCTTAAATTAATTAAAAATCAAATAAAAATTATTCAATGGACAGTTTTAGCAAGTGTCATCATATGACAAAACTATTCCCAAGAAATATTTTGCTTCACAGAATGCTCAGTTCACTATGAATGTTCAGATATTTGTATTGGCTGGTTAAGTGTATCAAGTAATATTATGTTGGTTTTGGACTGCACAATTTATTCTATTTTTTTAGCTAATCATCAGACTACATAAAGTAACTGTAAAATGTAGAAACCAGAACAAAATACAACACCAGCCTCAAAAAGATACTTGATTATTAGGCAATTTTGCTTATCTTGAGTTTTTCACACTGGTCTTTCTCATTTGGTGAATATTTGCAGAAAGCAAACTTAAGCATTATATCAACATGTTTGAAGTAAATTTATTTAAAAATTTGAATGAAGATATGTAGTGTTTGCCTAGAGCTAAAAGTAATAGAGTTATGAACACATCATAAATACTATGCAAAGCTTTGAATTCCTTTGCTGAGACACATTATGAAAGGTCATGCTATCAAGCAATACATGAAACACAACTGTAGGATCATCTCTTATCTAAAAGTTCAGAACAGTGTTAGAAATTACAAATTTTGAAGTGATTCCAACACGAGCACAACCATGCTTTGGAGATTATTTGAGTGTCATCAAATACAAAGCTGAAGCAAAATTATTTTTCTGCATTTCTTATGTATTTATAAATTTTTCATGCTTCTGATAAAATTCATGTTGCAAAATGTGATATGATCTTCATGTATACTTCTAAAGGTGGATATGCTGTATAGTTATACACATGTATGGATGTTTTTCTTCAAACCATTCTTAGTTAACAAGGATTTTGTCACATACATAGACTGCACACGCATAAACCAATACACTTATGCCCTCAGGAAAGAGGAAAACATTTATTTGTGTTCTTTTAAAGGAACTTTCACACTCTAGGGCTTTTTATGGGCCATTCTAGTATTTTCTTTTGAAATAAAGCAAATAGGAAAATACTGAGGGAAATGATAATCATCATTTTAAGACTTTTTTAAGGCTCAACCAGCACATAACAATTGAGAGCAAAGGGAAAAACTGCTAGTCTTTCTCAAGTGTTATCTGAATACATGGTTATCATTCTGTTTTAACCATGCAACGTCAGATCCTTCCACATATGTTGAAAGCACCATCAAAATATAGGTTGGTTAAAATTCTCAAGATCAGAGTGACCAGACACACATCCATTATGGTGTTTTGTGTCAGGAAAGACTTAAAAAACGTTGCGGGTTTTTTTCTGAGCAAGACCCTTTTGCCCTTTGCGAGTAGCAGACCTATGAGAAGGGAAACAGCTAGATTGTTCTCTAACTGAAGCAAAGGTTCAATTTAGCTGGTTTTTTATTGCCAAGAGAGACCAAAGTATATCAGTTTTCATGTAGGAAATGAAAAAGAATAGAACTAGATTACTTTCCTTTTTTTTTTTTTTTTTTTTTTTTTTGTGTAGATCTGGGGTCAACAGCGAACAGCTCTTGGGTCAATCTCCCCACCTTACATTCTCTGTGTATTGGGATTTTTCCCCCTTGTATGTAAGGCTGGTTGCCCATGGTACCTCTTTGCATGGCCTTCTTTAAGGTTAAGGAGGTGATGTATCAAATTGGCAGGCTTTTGCAGTGCTGGCAAACCACAGCCATAGGGCAGTCAAAAACTCTCCAACTGGTGTATGCAGTGTTAACATCGGGAGTAATTTGTTTTCAGCGTTTTTTGCATTGATAAGAGTCAAGAGAAAAAAAGAGGTATGTTTAGTTGTGTGGAAGATAACAAACATGCAGTGCCACATTCCCTCTGTGTGCTCTTTGTTATCAGCAAGACTAGAGGCATTATGTACTGTACAATGAAAGATAACCATAGAGTGAGAGATAGCTGGTTTTGTAGCTCTATTGATTAAACAGGACAGCAGGTTAATCAGAAAAAATGTTACAGGGATGGGAGTCGAGCCACTTGGAAAATGTGAAAGACGAAGGCTACACTTGAAATGTTAATTATTTAATAACATTTTAGGGCAGAAAGCTGTTTCCTTAATAATTTTTTATTAAAAAAAAAAAAAAAAAAAACCACAAAATCACCTATGCACAGAGAACTACCAATTTGCAAAGGTAATAGCACTACATTTATCTGAGACAGTTACAAGACAAGACACAATAAAGGTTTGAAGCCTTCCTAAATAAAATTCACAGGTCTAGAGTTTTGCTATGAACCATGACTGACATGGGGATAACTCATCAAGCAAATGGGTATACCAACTACCTCAAGGTTCTGAGAGGGTTTTTTGAGGATAGGAATAGTTAAAGACTACAGAAACCAGTTACATCAAAAAATAAATAAACAAAAAACCCTGTACAAACAACAAAAAAACCTGAAGCAAACCAAACATAAAACCGCCCAAACAAACAAAGAAAAAAATCCCAACCTTAAAACATCATTAAGGCTTTTGCAGTTTTTTTCAGACTTTTGTTTATTGCTTTGCTCAGCTCCAAGCATTTAGACTAATATTTTTCACAGCATATATCTGTGTCAAGATGAATTTGCTTGTAGGTAACACATTTATATAATTTGTCTTCCAAGCTCTTGCTCAGTCTGGGGCTAGAAAGGGACAGATCCAGACTGGAATACGATGGATGTGCTAGGCGTATGGCCACAGCACATAGGTGCAGAAATTCAGGACAGCTCTGCAGGAGCAGCCTAGAATTATGAGAATACAGGGGTACTGTCAAGTCATTATTTTCCCTCCTGACTTTTGGCTTTGAGGTCTGTGCTGTATCTCCTAAAGGCACAACATAAACTCTCACCTGACGTGCTTAGCAATGGAGTGGAGGATTTCACTGAAAAAGCCTCTTCCATGCTACTAATATCTCTGTTCTAGTTTTATAAAAGCATCCATGTTCCTTTGGGGCTTCATTCATAATCCTCCTTGGTGGGTTGTAATCTACTGTATCTCTGATTCATCTCTCCTTGCTAGGAGCTTCCTCTGCTATCTGCTGTCTTGCAATGCAGCAATTTACTATTGACAATGTTACAGCCAGTAGTTGGATATGATGACTCAGTATAGCAATTTCAGCTCTTTCTTGCCAATATACGTTACCGAGGGTTCATAGGCACGTCTGTCCAGACTTCATATTTGCCCCAGAAACGTTGGGAGGGGAAAGGAGAGGGAAAAGGTCACAGAAGGCATTTCTGCGTTGATGAATATGTCATCCATAGTTCTCTGGGATGACACATTTTAGATGCTTATTTGAACTTAAATACATTGCTTTACCCTTTCTTTACCCATTCCCATATAGAACGATGCCATTTAGAAGCAACTAACAGAACACTTCATACTACACTTTTGACAAATTGAATTTAATAAACAGTAACAGCTTAATACAGTTTTAACAAATCTGCTCATTCCTCCACAAGTTCACTCCTCCACTCCTGCCTTTGCCAGGCTCCTGGAGCCTACAGCAGCCCCTTGGCAATACTCAGCATTTAGACTTCGAGCTGTCCTTTGTCTTAGAGGAACAAAAATACTCCCAGGTAGATTCTGGGTTTAACCTGAACTCGGAAGTGAGTCACGATAAAGTAAAGGTCACAGAGATGATCTGCAGCTTGATCCTGCAACCACTTAAATCAGTGCCTAAATCTTGTTCCTTGAAGAAGAAGCAGGAAGCTTTATTATTCAGTTGCTTATATAGTGTGAGTGCCTTTTATGTTTCTTTACAAAGAAACAGCCCCAAGATCTTTGTCCAAAACACCTCTAATTTATTAGAGCCAGTAATATTGGGAAGGTTTTAGATGACTCCTGGATCTTTCAGTAAATTATTTTATTACAGATTAGTTTGATTTTCATGCATTTTAAAGTGAAAATATAAAACTCAGGAGTTTTTCTCCAGTCCTTATTTAATTCATTAATATTTTATTTAATTAATATATTAATAATTTAATTACTAGATTAGCCACTTCATCTTCTTTTTCAGAACTCATTGATTCAAAGGTAATTTTTAATTAAAGAAGCCAGTTATACAGGTTGAGATACACTGAGATACCTGTATTTAAATTACTGGGTGTTCAAACAGATTTGGTTCCATGAGTATAAACTCCATGACAGTATGCCTTACTCAGGCCTGATGACCAGTCAGTGCCCACTGAATCTGTTCCCCATGAACACAGGGGCTGTGGTGAAAGAAATTTCATTTGTAGTAAGTACTCAAAGCTGCTAATATTTTAGTCTAAGTGAATATCTGCAACAAGAAGCATCTTTACTCAGAGTCAACAATTTTCTTTATCATGTGCCCCTGTATTGCTTTTCTCATTACGCATAACATCAGAATATCCTAAGGATGACAGGCTGCATTATGCAATACTTTTCTCAGTTGATCAATGTTACTACCCCATGTTTTGCTAGGTACATGTGTGGTCATAGCTATTCAAAGCCCTTCCAGACTATAAGATCAACAAAACAACCTTACAAAAAAGTCTCCTGTGCAGTTAATTTCAGATTACTCCCTTTTCATCCCTATTCTAAAGCCCTGAACACTTGCTTCAGGCATGGGTATTTTCACTCATGGATCTACAAGATTTTGCACCTATCACCGAGACCTGAAGTCCCACTGTCAGCCAGAAAGAAAGTGACCAACCCGAAATCAATTGGTCCCAAATTTAATTAAACTTCTCCCTTCAACTCTAGAGGAAACTGATTTCCCTCATTATTGCTTATGTGGATAATACGTGAAATTAATTCTCCTTCACTAAGTTATCACTGCATTGAGCAGACAAACACACATATAATGTTATTAAAAGTAATGAAATAGGTCCATCAGCAGTTAACGTTAATGTTTTGTGTCATTGCAATCTTGTGTGCAGTTTAGGACAGAATTATTCAGCTTTGCAGCGTTAAGATACAGAAGGTCAACAGCTCAAGGATTTGCAAAGGTTTTGGCATAAGGCACTAGTTACACATGGCTTTCTGTAAATGAAAAAGAGAGGCAAAAAATGGATTCACCTTGCTTTCCCTCTCATCTTCCACAGAACAGCAGAGAAGCGTAGAGGTAGAGAAGGAAATAGGGTTTCCTCTCTGCTGGAGATGAGAGACAGACTTCTGCAGTAGGCCTGCAGGCCAGTAATACTGTATTGTCATTGATTTTGCTAGTAAGGAGTCACAGGTTTTCAGTGAGATTGAAAAGCCTCAAGAGCAAGGTTTGTCAGTAGTGATTTGCTTGAACCTTTATTTAACAACCATCAGCTCTGTTTTAACAAAGCACGTGTTAGCTGTAAGAGTAGTTTGTCTAGTAACCAGTACTAACAAGTACTAACAAGTACTATCAAGTAGCTATGCCATGGTGAATTAGGTATTTATGACTCTAATATAGCAGTGTACTGAAGAGAAGAAGCCTGGTACAACAGCAGGCATCTTGAGAAGTGGGGACACAGGATGTGATATAGAGGAGTAGGCAGGGGATCGTAAGAGATGAGAAACTGGAGACCCCAAGAGAGTAAATAGCTCACACCACACTGTTTAAGAAATGTAGATATGGAACTGGACAAAATGAGTTTTAGGAGTATCAAAGAATAGGAATTTAACATGCATAGGATGCATAAATTCAGATGCACTGTCCTGCTGTAGATCAAGAAAAAGCAAGATATAGCAGCCTGTTAGAAAACATATAAAACAGCCTCTAGCTAAGCAAAAAAAAAGAAAGGAAGGAAGGAAAGGAAGGAAAGGAAGGAAGGGAAGGAAGGGGCAAAAGCCTTTAATATCAACACTGTGGTCATGCCAGAACAGGATTCAAGATGCTATTGGCTTGTACCCTGATGTACAAACACCAGGGTGGTCAGCAGAAGAATTACGGAAGGTAGCAAATGAAGGTAGCAAATAGCACTGGGAAAGAGGGAAGCATGTGTTGTCACACGACAAGGACTACCTGACAGCACCTGACAAAATGTCTGGATTGTATGTGAACAGATTTAACTCATTAGGTGATTCTGGTACTGGAAGTGTAAAAATGTAGGATCACAGGTTATTATCAAAGCTGAAATCTAAATCCTTGTAACATGTTTGGTTGGGCCAAAGGCTAAAAAGTTACAGCAGCCAAGGTAAGGACCATTAATTTAGTCTTAAACCAAGAGAAAGTCAAAGAGTTTGGCTTGCAGCTACATGATCAACAAAGCTATTCACAGCTTATGCTGACCATCTACCATAGGAAGAATAAACATTTAGGAGTAGTGCCATGGAGGTAACATATCCTCAGGAAACTTGTGGAAGCCAGGCCACCAGTCAAGGCTGGGAAACAGTCACCAGATGTAGAAGAGTGTCCAGCATGCTCAAGTCCACGGTGCAGGCTGAGACTAGACCAGAGCGGCAGGAACTTTGGTTGTGTGTCTGCAAAGTGGATGTATGATAAAATAGAGATCTTGGAATAGAAACCACTAGCCACCTACTACGCCCGTCCCACTTGGTAAGTAAATTTTAGATTTTATAAAGTCAGCGAGTGGCGTGGTTTAAGCCTTAAGGCTGTTAAGGGAACTTAACAGTCTGACCATTCACAAGACTCTCTGGCAGTCACACCCACAAGGCCAAAGACCTGAACTATTGGAACTGAAGCCGCTCTTAGAGGGCAGCTCCAGTGACAGACGGGTGTCCCACTTGACTCCCTACACACCCCACACTCACACGCAGCACAGACCAGGTTTCCTTACCAGTTAAACCGCAGGTTTCCCAAAGCAGAGTCGCATATGTCTAGTTCTAAAAACCAATTTGTTCACGGTGCAGTAACACAAAAACAGGTCCAGCTGGTGCTACCGAGGAGCCCCGCGACAAGAGAACCCCTGGGCTTTTACCCACTCACAGTCCAAGTGCTTGCGAGAGTCGGTCTTCCTCCTGAGTCCTCCGCTCCTGTTGAGTCTCCCAGTGTCCATCCACCTGGCTGGCGGCACTGGTCTCCGTGCCATTTCCTATTCAAAAAGCAGGCAGTGCCCGGCTCCTGCTGCGTTTCTCAGTGTCGACTAATCTGGCTGGCAACACCCGCCTTCATGCTCTTTGTTAACCAAAGGGCTGGCAGTTCACAGCCTCTTCTCTCGGGCTCCCACACAGAGCTCAATCTGCATCTCAATCTGCAGTTTACAAACCGACCTACCTGCACCAGATGTCTTCCTCAACAAGGCCACCTTCGGTTCCCCATGACACTGTGTATAGCAATTTTAGCTGTCACTATTGAGACTTTTCCTGTGCAGTAGTATTTTTTATTTCATTTTATTTTTTATTTTATTTTATTTTTCTTTGTTTCTCTACAATAATCAGCTCTGAAATAACAATAACTCTTTGATTGCTATGATAAAATTTTATTCTTCCTAATCATAAATTCAGAATTTACATATGAGATGTGCTTTCATTTTGACCATAATAAAATTTTTAGTACAAAACACTACTCCTGTCTGACCTTTGATTCTACACACTGACCTAACAGCCACAGGAAAAGACATCAGGTTTATCTAAGATAAAAAATTAAATAACTTAGCAGCATATGATTGAATGGAAAAAAATGGTTCAAAGCTGTCCTCTTATTCATCATCTCTATTTAATGTGTTAGTTACTTTATTTCCTCTTAATAAGACCTCAGGTAAATAAAGAAAAAGCCCACGGATTCCAACGCAGATTGTTTTCATGAGACAAATTTGAAGGATAACATTTCAAAGAAAGTAACAATTCTGCTGAGATGTGAGCAAGATTTTTTAATCTCACAGGATGGTTTTTTTTCTGATGCCAATAACGTGATAGTCCTTTTTCCTGTCCATTCAATTATGTGGTCAGTTGGTGAACTGTGCTAATACTCTCAGGCCTCTGTTGTGTACAGTTGGCAGATAGATAAATTTATCTGCAAAGACCTTTGTGCAGTGACAGTGAGAGAACTCAACAGTCAAACTTAGAAGCCTAAAAGAGCAGCATGTAAATTCATACTCGAGTTTCTCAGCCTTCTTGCCTTGATATTTTAACCTGAAGAGTCAAAGGTCATTGTAATAGCCTAGACAAGGAGCCGGGGAGGTGTGAATCCACTTTGATCACCTCGATAAAGAGGGAAAAAAGTCTTAACTGCTGATCAGCTGGAGACATGATAGGCATGATCAGATGCCTTTTGGATATCTGACTGTGAGAGCTGGAAGACGCCCTTCCATTCCTTGGTCTGCAGACCATTTTGGACAATTCAAAGCAGATGTTCCCAGTTACAACAAAACTAATACAAAAAAGATTTCCTCCTCCTGTGAAAGGGATATCTGCTGTTTCCCTTTCTACCTTGCCTCTTACCTCACTGTTTTTGTAAGCTGTTTACAGCAGTACTCCTATCATTTCTGCTTTATGTGCCTAACTTAGGTTAATAGAAAAGGGTAAATAATTCCAGAGGATAATCCATAGTATAAGTCATAGCATTTAAAAAATCACAGTGTTTCCTGGTGATTTGCAAAGCTATATCCCAGTTCTGAGATGTAAAATTCTTCTCTATATATCAGAAGCAGTCTGCAAGTGTGGTTTTTAGTTCTGGAACGTGAAGCATGGCAGCTACCTACTACTTCTTAAATTACTAAACTGAGAAAAATAAGATGAATGCTAAACCCATGACAAGGTAAATATGTTCATGACTGGACAGACAGAATGAGTTGAGCAATGACTTGGGGAAGTTAATCAGGGCAAAACTATTTACTACCTGCCTAAATTTCCCCTGTTCTTTCAATTAAATATTATCTTTAACTTCCTCCTGTTAAAACAATATTGTGTAGTATTACTGTCCCAGAAAGAGTTGCTATTATTCCAAGCGAAACCGTATTTCACAGCAAGACCAATAATCTTTGTAGAGTCTCTGAGAAGTTCTTAGTATCCTTCTGGGTACATGTCTCTATAAAAATGCCAAGTATATTTTATATATATATATATATAGTATGCAATGCTGCCATTCTACTATTCATAAAAAGGAAAAAGAAAGTGGGTCAGTATGTGATGAACACAGGACACTGGGAATGTTCCCAAATGCAGCTTCTGCTTAACCCAAGTGAAGCCACACTGAGTATTCCAATTGAGGCGCTCCTTCTTGTCTTTAAGGATGTCAGACAGCATCAACTAAGAGATGCAGAGCACCAAAACTTTGATTTTGATTCATGTACTGAATGGAAATGTAAATAGATTTCCCAATGATCTTACTCTAAGACACTAGAATTTTTCTAGAGAAAATCTATGGTAATATGAATATGGACATCTCTTCTTCTTAAGATGTCTGTAGGCACTACGTACATCCATATACCATAATGCGTATAAGGCTTCTAATGGATTGTTGGGTTTATTTGCTTTGATTTTTTTTTTTAAACTGTCTATAATAGTAATAATGACCTCAGTGCTGAGCATTTCCTGAGGACTAATGACCAGCTGGGATTAATGACCTGAAATGTAGCCACAGGCCATCAGCTCATCCCAGCCAGCCATTAATCCTATGGAACTATCAGTGCCTTTACTGTTATTGCTTAATTTAGTCTCCCTAATTTTAGTGTAGCTCTAAAAACCCTGCTGCAGCCACTGAGCACCTCTGTATTTTATTAGCCCTGCATTTCTGCTGCTGAACACGGGTTGCTTTCCTAGCTGCTGATCAACTCTAAACACTGAATAGACTTTATTAAAAGTTGGTTATCAAGCTCCTGAGCATCTCCAGACATCTAAATATTTTATGTGTGTTTGCTTTGAGTGGCCCTGAGCAATTAATACATTGTTTCATTAGGAGGGTTTTTTACTAACAGCTAAGTGACTCTAAACACTTAATATATTTCACAAGAAGTTTGTGTTCCAGCCATTGAGCAGCTTTAAACACTAAATTGGCGTCATACATTTAAAAAAGAAATCACTCACTGTATACGTTTCTCACAAGTAATTTCCTGTCTCTACCCTTCTAAACATTATTCTTTTATTTTATGGGGGTCTTTTTCAGCTGATGCATTCCTGTTTAACTTGCTGGACCTCCAGTACTTTACATTCAAAAGCTTGGAGCTTCACTTGACTTGGCTTTGCTTCCTTTCCATCATGTAATACAAAGAAAAGAAAAGAAAAGAAGACCCGTGGGAGGCAACATGGACCCCAGATTCCTTTCAGCAGCAAATTAAGGGATTAGAAAATATTTGTGTTGTTCTGATAATTCAGAATTTAGACTTAAAAATGATCTGTGATTATTTTTGAATATACAGCCACCAGCAGCATGACAATCAAAATGACAGTGATTCAGTAGGTGCTCTTAATCATAGTTACAGATCTTCAGCCAAATGCTGTCAACACTGAGACTGGCCAACATCTGCTCCTCAGGCATTTCAGCAGACAGATCTTCACGCTGCTCTGTTGGGCCTGTGTGCCACGGCTTTGGTAGTGGGGGTGCTGCAGGGGTGGCTTCAGTGAACAGCTGAGAGAAGCCTCACGTCCGAAAGAACCAATGCCAGCTGGCTCCGAGATGGACTTGCCACTGGCCGAGGCTGAGCCCATCAACAATGGTGGTAGGATCTCTGGGATAACAGTGATAAGAAGGGAGGAGTTATTGCACAGCAGTCAGAGAAGAGAATAATAATATGTGAGAGGAATAACTCTGCAGACACCAAGGTCAGTTGGAGAAAGAAGGGGAGGAGGTGCTCCAGGTGCTGGAGCTGAGATTCCCCTGCAACCCCTGATGAAGACCGTGGTGAGCAGACTTTTCCCCTGCAGCCCATGGAGATCCACAGTGGGGCAGAGATCCACCTGCAGCTGGTGGAGGACCCCACACTGTAGCAGGGGGATGGCCAAAGGAGGCTGTGACTCTCTGCGAAGTCTTCACTGGAGCAGATTCATGTAAGGACCTGCAGAACCATGGAAAGAGACACCCACACTGGCACAAGTTTGCTGACAGGACTTGTGACCCCAGGGTACCCATGATGGAACAGCCTGTTCCTGAACGATTGCACCATGCGGGAAGGACTCACATTGGAGAAGTTGAAAGAGGACTGTGTCCTGTGGGAGGGACTCCACATTGGAGTAGAGAAGATGTCAGGAAACCACCCCCTTCGGAGGAGGGAATGGCAAAGTGTGATCAACTGACTGGTGATCTGAACTGAACTCCCATTCCTCATCCCCGCCTCCTTCCACCCTCGCCTCCCCCTACTCCCCAGTTTGCTGGGGCAGAGAAGGTGGAGCAATTATCAGTGAAGCTGAGTCTGGGGAGAAGGGAAGGTTGGGGGAAGGTGTTTTAAAGATGCGGGTTTATTCCTCATTACCCTACTCTAATCTAAATGGTAATAAATTAAACTAATTTTGTCCAAGTCACGTCTGTTTTACCCATTACAGTAACTGCTGAGTGATCTCTCCCTGTCCTTATCTTGACCCATGAATCTTTCATTGTATTTTCTCTCCCATGTCCAGGTGAGGAGAGGAGTGATAGAGAAGCATTCGTTGGCATGGTTTCAGGAAAAAATTACCAAGGAAAATTAAAAAAACCCCATATATTAAAGGAAAGATAATCCTATGCAAATCAGATTTCCATCTTTCTAAAATAACTTGAAAAACCTGTCCTAAGACAATGTGGGCACGGATTCAGAAGACTGGAACATTGATATAACAAAGTAAACACCTGCTTTGCAATTATTATCTCATAAGTAATATTTTTACAACTCAGCCTGATTGCATGCACTACCTCTCTTCTAACATAGCGTGGAAACACTCTGACCATATTAGTTGGATTAACGGAATTCAAAATTAAGGTTATACTTAGAAACTATTGGTCCAAGTTGATGGTCATGGTGTAGAAGTGTATCCAACATAAATTTTGACACACTTTGCCAGGATAGACCAGGTGTGTTTTGATTTGTTTACATCTCATCAGGCATTCCTGATATTCAGCAATTCTGTGTTGCTTCTGCAGGAAAAGTGGCAAGGCAATTTTTACATTGAAATGGCATCCAGTGAACTATGCTTCAAAACCTGGCAATAAGATATTGCCTTATAATATTTGGATTGCTAGTTATACGCCAGCTTCAGCATCTGTTTTTGTGCTGATACACCTGGGCATGAGTTAAGGAATGAGCTAGTATGAGTGGAATAAGTGGAGATTATGGTATATGAGTGGAGATTATTACTTAGGTAACTCCAGTGCTTTCAGTGCTGTGCATAAAAAACCTCAGACTGATATAATCTGTGTATCTCAGTTTGTATACATGTGTGGGGGGGGGGGGTATGCATACAAGAACAAGCATTAATGTTTACTTACCTTCAATCACTATTGCTTTCCTGAAGTTCTGTCAAAATTACCTGGTTCCCAGGAATCAGCTCTGGGACCACAGACTGTTACCTTTGGACCAACTCTGTTTTGGGCTGTTCCTCATGGGAGGTTTGTGTCTGGTTCTTTTCCTTCCAGGCACCGAAAACCCATATATTTAAAAGCTTGATCATTACTTTTCTTTGGCATGCATATTTTATTTTGCATACACATGTGGTTTTCATGTAGTTAATATTTTAGGTATAGAAAGCCTAAAATAAACACAACAAAAATCAAAATCCAAGTTAAGACCTTTAAAAATAAAAGGTATAATGGAAAGATAAACTGACCCTCAATTCTGTAAATACAGAAGCATAAGTGTGTTGACTTTGGGTTGGGTTCAGTTCAGAGAGGATGAATGCAATATTTATTTCAGCATGAACTGCAAGCATTGGAGTTACTGCCAGTTATGAGTGAAGTCAGTCCTATAATAATCAAAATCATAATGGAAGAATATCCTGTCATAAGGGCAATACATTATTCTTCTATTAAAAAGAAAAATACATTATTCTTTTATTGAAAAGGAAAACTACCTCTTTTATCTTACTATGATTAATGCTTCTAATTTTTATGTGTTTAACTCTTCCAATGTTATAATTCTTGGACCTTTACAACAAAGACATATCTGTTGTAAAAAAATAATGAAAAACAGAATGTGAAGTTCTATATTCAAAAAGAGTATTGCATTGTTTAAGTTATTTTTTCGGCAATATCCGATAAACTATCTTTTACTAATACCATCTTATGTGTTGGTTTTTAGCAGAGGTTTCTATATATAGTTCTGAAGTAGGTCAAAAGTCCCTTTGGATGTGTGCATCCTAACAAATCAACAATAAAATTCCCACTGTGTTGCAGTTTCTGGGGAAAGCTATACGTTTTACAAGTTCCATGTGTCTGATGGCATTATGTGTACTTAAGAATATGACAGTTGCACTGATAAAATATATAAATAGCTCAGATTTGCCTGTCTCCTCTAGTAATTAAATTTCATAGGACTGCACTGAATAAAGAACATATACCTCATTTGGCACAACCCAGACAATCAAAGACAAACTTCTCATCAAAAATCCTTGATTTAAAAAGCAGTCCCAGGCTAAAAACCATTCACCATCCATACACTGACATCTCTGTATGATGACTTTATTTGCAATATTTGTTATTTAATAAAGATGGGGGGAGAGGAGGGCTGTGAGCTTTTTCTGAAAAGCTCATCATCAGAAAGCTCAGATTCAAGTACCACTATCTGGATAGTAAATATAGCAAAGATTTTCCCACTGATTTTCAACAAGTTGCTCTACTACAAACAGTTCTGTTGTATGTAATTTACATGGCCCAAAAGAATATGAAATAGAATGTTTGTGAATATCACCTGAAGTTAAAGATTTCAAAGAACCTTTTTTTCCCTATAATATTATTCTTTCTATGAAGAGATGTTTAACAGACAAGATCTGTCTTTTCACTTTCTCCCTTCATCAGTATATTTCTCAAAGCTTGCATTTTTTTCTTTTCCATTATATTTTATAGTTATCATTTACTTTAGTTCTTTTCTGTAGCTATCCTAAAATTCTTCCATCTAAAAATTTGGATTACAAGGTTTCTGCTTTTTAAGACTTTCTAAGTGTCATAGTTCGTATTTTTAGCAAGGAATTTTTCTTTCCTTTCCTCCTGCCGTGTGTGTGTGCTCTGTATATTATCCATTAGTTGAACAAAAGAATTAGCCCGAGCCCCTAATGGCCGAGATTTGTTTCCTTGACAATGAAGGGGGGAGTTGGCTGGTGTGTGACTGGAAGGGGGTGGAGGCTGGGTGGAGAGGGGAGTCTCTCTCTCTGCCGGGGTGAGAGGCTGCTGCGGGCTGCAGACACTGCCGGGTTCCTTTGTCTCTTTCCTGTCGGAGGGGAGTTCTGGCTGTTGCTCTTGGTTCAGCTGTGGCTGGCTGCAAGCCCTGCTTACAACAGACCCTAATCAGCTGAAGTTTGTGAGTTTTCTTCCATTGGGAGAACTTTCTGTTTTATTGCTGTTATTTTCTTTCCCCTTCTTCCCCCCTCCCCCCCCCCCCACCTGGCGGCAGCCAAGGATCTCACAGCGCCGCCTGGTGACGGGCACTGGACATTACAAGTTCTACTCCTTCAGTGATCCAACAGCGCCACCTGGTGACTACAATAGTACACTACAAGTTTTTTTTTACACCTTCAGTGACCCAACAGCGCCACCTGGTGAATGGTACAGGACATTACAAATTTTGCATCTCCAGTGACCCGACGGCGCCCCCTGCTGACTGTGGTTGGAACTGCACCAAAGGGTGCAAGAAATTGAACTATTTTCCTTTTGCCGGTTTATCGGTTTTGTTCTTGAAGGGAATTATTGGTGGGTATAGGAGTATTACTTAGTTATTTTACTTGGGTTTTTTTCGTGTTCCTGTTAATACACACATACCTTTTAATAAAGGACTGTTATTTTCCCTTTTCCATAATTTGTTTTCCTTCAATCAAAGCCTCTTAATTTTGGATTTATAATTGCTTGGAAAGAGAAGTTTGGGTCTTTTCCTCCTAATCCATCCTCAGCAAAAGACCCTTGTCTCATTTAAACTGGGACACTAAGATAACAGAGGTCTCAGTCAGCCATTCATTTCTTAAAATCCTAGATGAACCTCTTGCAAATATATTGCCTCTGGAACACATTTTCCTGTTGGGCTCTGCATAGGCTACTCTTTGTTCAAATTGGACACACATAAGTCTTGTCTTAGATAACAAATGGATATTACTCCAGTACTGTCTTCATGTTTTCCCAATACTAAATATAACAATATTACTCCATGGTGTAATGTGACTGTTGGTATCTGTGTTGGAAATATCCCAGACTAGAAGACAGTTGGAAAGAAGACAACCTGGCAACCAGAAGCAGGACAAGATCACACAGAAGACATAAGTGATCTCATGTTTTACAGGGTGGTACCAACTCTTAATTTCTGTGTTGTTTGCAGTACTCAATGGCATGAGTAAGTACAAAATCAATTGAATGGAGACATTCTCTTAGAACTACTCCTCTTAAAGAGAAGAAAATGTTTAATGGCTTTGTAATACCTCTCTGTAAGGCACATCCCAGGATATTGAAGGTACTCCTAAGACACTGAGGTACCTCCTGTGCTCTAGTTAACCTTGGTGTACTAGAGGTGATTGACTGTTTTCATGCCCCCCGTTTCGCAGTTATTGCCATGGTTAGGTACAATCAATCTTTTTTCACTCTTTCAATAGTTCAAGCAAGGCTTGGGAAATACTGGGGTGAAAATTCAGACTTGTTAATGCAAAATGTTTCCCAGGAAACCATGACTCCTTTTCATCTCCTTATCTAGAAAATTCTTTATTCCTTCAGAGTACCAGTGTGGCATGTAGTGACTCCCTCTCATAATCCCTGTCCCAAACCACTGGAGAAACCACACTAGAGTAGCATTTTGACATCAAGAGTTAACAGCTGGCCTTTTCTTAGAGATGCTTTCAGACTGGCTGTTCTATAACTGATTTTTCTTTCTCCTCTGTCCCATTCCTTTGTGAGATGAAGGAGAAAGCTGTTTTTAATAATTAAAAATCCAGACTTAATTTTTAATTTTTTTTTAGGAAAGTAAAGGATTGACCAATGAGCACAGCAGTTTATTTACTTCAGCCCTCCCCTATTGATGCGCCTGTTGCTTCGTGACTCATGCCAGAGACTATGGTGCAGACGGCACCACCTCTAAATAAGGACCAAATTTCTGCACTCTGATCTTGCTGTATACCAGTTTTCTGCAGAATAGAAGATGACTAGAATTTGAGATGGGGCTCTAAGTAGCACATCTGGTTTGATTTGCATCTGGAGGGAACAACACAGTTCAGCAAAAAAAGAATTAAAGCTCTTATGATATAATTAAACACGTCTGTGAGAAGAGATGTATTGAATAATATGAAAGTGTCAATAATATTGGGCTAGGAGGACTCTCAGGAAATGAGGCAGCTAGTCAAGACAGCCTTGAAGTCTGAAGAAGAAAGATCTGTATGTACAGAACAAAGATTTCTTATATACACTTTAATTGAATCACAGAAGTGAATGTATGTGCCAAACAAAATGAGAAACCCGGCCTTTGAAGAGTCAATGTAAAGATGTACAAACAATAGCCACCAAAACAAACCAAAATTTTGCACAAATTGAATACAGAAAGTATGAAGACCAAGAAATTATGTAAGAAAATGTTGTGCTTATCTGGTACGCAAATTTCTGCATAAGAAACTTGTATGAGATCCCTTGGAATGCTGTTGAGTGGCAGTTAATATAAAAGTGCCAACCTTACCTTTCCTATAATCGCCTTTCTTGTCGTAGGTAATACATTGAGATTCTGCTATAAAGTCAAAACCAGAGGTGCTAGAATTCTGTTATGATGATAGGCCAAGGATACAGGGGAAGATATTAGAATGCATTTACAGAAGTTACTTCTCTTAAAACTGAAAAATTAAGATTCTGAACATGAAAATAACTAAAGGCAAACATCCTATGAAGAGATACTGAAAAGGTTATGGCCTTTACATTATCACAAACATATTCTGGCACAAATCCTTTCAAAATATATGTGAGAGAGCAGCTGAACAAAATGAAACAAACAAGAATGAGCAAATGTGCAAAGGACTTTTACCATTGTAATCCCTTGATATTAACAACTAAAGATCCTTCTATGCAGTTTTCTGGAGAACAATATGTTTATTCTTTCTATCCCTCTGCATCAAATGGAAACTCTTTAATTCTATCTGAAGCTTTTAGCATGTAGGCTTATGTAACCAATCCAAAATAACTGTCTGAATCACACTTTGTACTGTATTTTTTCATTATGCTTTACCAATACTTCTTTAATAGAATCCCATGAATATTTTTTTGTTTGTTTTATTTTAAATAGCAGGATACTGGATTAAGTGCATCTGCACATTGACAGAACGATCCAAAACAGACTATCCAGGCAAGTCTGCAAATTCACAGTTGTAGGGTGGTAACCAAATTATGTTTGTATTTGTAGCTTCTCTTTGGTCTCTAATTGGACTCACATTTGGCTCTCACTACACTCTTTCTCATGAGAATTTAGACATCACAGTTTGATTTGTTCACTGTTTGAGGAAAAGAAGGCAGAGTATGGCTGGGAACGATGTTGCAGCAGCATTGACTAGGATCTCTCAATGCTTTAATGTGATGCCCAGAAGAACTTGCTTCTGGGAACATCAGGCAATGAAATAAAAAACATGAGTGATTAAAGCACATTTCCTTTTTGGAAAGTTATTGTATAAACATGGAAGTGCTTTATCCAACAGATGTGTAAACTTTGTGTCTTTTGAGTCATCATATCTGCTTATCTGAAGAGTATGATTTATTATATTTTATTCCCTTGAAACATCACAATCTGGGGTATATATACAAAGTTAGAAATAAGCTAATCCTGACTTGCATATGATGAAAATTATTTTTAACTGAGAAACAATTCTGAAATATTCAGTACATACACATATTATATCCTAAGCATGTAAGCAGTCCCAGGGAAATCATTCTATAAGTATACATTAAGCAGTGACTAGGGAAACATTCAAGTTTCATAAAAGAGGTTACTGGTCTCTGTTGAAGTAGATAAAGTAATAGCTTTGGAATGCAGAGCTTTTATTCTTCATAATGTTAGTATTTAAAAGAACAGTCTAACATGAGAAACATTTATACCAAAATTAGAAGAAGAGACAACTTCTTAAGAAAATAAAATTAATAAATCTGAATAGAAAGAAATAGGGAGACGATAACTATTAAAATTTGCAATACTGTTTTAGACTACAAGCACATTTGGAGGTGACCAGATTTCCATCAAGGCTATTTTTCTGTTCACTAACATCAGCATTTTTGACCTTCTCACTATTACATATATTGATGGACCGAGTATTTTACATCCTCCTCACAAAGTACCAAAATTAGAAATGGAGGAGATTGAAAACGGCTAACACACCAAATTGAAAACATTGAATAGGTCAAAGTCATAGACTTTGCTACAATCCTTTCTGGAATATATGCAGAGGCAGTGCAGTCTGTGTTTTATTTTCATGCTAATCACTGTAAAAATTCTGCAAAATGTCAGCCTATGAACACATTCCCACAGCAAAATCATTCTGTGAAGAAAGAAATGTAGTAAAAATGCAATCCATACTTACAGAATTTACAGTACACTTAAAATTGAGTAATTTTTTAGTCTATCTATACACAAAATGACAGGAATGAGCTATATGAACCAAAATAGAACGGCATTTTCCTGTGCAATACCTTCCAAAGACCTGTCAAAGCCTTCGGACAGAAGCCTCTTATTGGGAATACTGAATCCTTGGCTACTCATCCTAATTAAAATATAATTAGGTAAGTGTAATTAGGTAATAATACCACTCAAAACACTTAGCCTGTTTTCCACAACTGAATCCACAGTTGAGCTCACCATGGCATAAAATCCTGAACTCAGATCTCCTGACACTAATTGCCTCTTCACCCCAATTTAATCTGACATGTAGGCAGAAGCCTAGAACTACAAGGAATGTTTATGGCATGAACTATGAAAGAGATCTGGGAAGTAAACCCATGACCAGTGTGGTAGATATGCAACAAAGGCAATGTAAATACTGGCTGCTACAAGTAGTACCTACTTAATAGAAACAAATCTGGTAATTTCAAGGAGAGATGAAATAACTCATTTAGCCCTTGAGTCTTCCTCTCACATAGTTTTAGCCATCTGAAAGACAGATACGTGTTTTAAGGTAGTCTTTTTCGCTGCCTCTGTAGTCAATAAAAAAATGGAAGAGATTAAACAACTATTCATCTCACACCAGGGTAAAATTTAAAACAAATGAAAGGAACTCTTTTCTGTGATTGCCTCTTCCTCAGCCTGTACTACAAAGAAGAGTTGGTGAAATGAATTTTGACTAGATGTTGAGCTTCTAATATCAGTATAATGAGATGGAACCTGCCTCTGATGCAGAAAATGTCTCCACCTACTACCTCACCATCAGCTTTTCATATCTAAGGCAATAACTGAAAAATGTTGGATAACCTAAATCGAACATCATGTGATATCTGTCATCTCATTAGAGCTTCATATTCCTTGAAGAGACCATAGAAGTCCCATTCCACAACTGCAGAACTACTCCACCCTTCACAGGCCAGTCACAGGCACATCAGGTGCAGTGTGATATATCTGAAGCAAACCACAGGGCTAAATGAGCACGTGTGTGTGTGTGTGTATGTATGCATGCACACACACGTATCAATGTCTGCTTGCACACATCAGCAGAAAAAGTGTTCAAGCCCCTTGTGCTGGTCCAAGCCCACGGCATACCAGGTAAGCAGCTCCAGCTAACACTGCTACCAACCACAAACTGGTGCAGACAGAAGGAACTACCATGAGCTCAAAAAATTTCTTCAGAGCAACGTGCTGCCTTTCCTGTTTTCTTGGTCTGTACAACTTTGAATGTTATGAATGCTTAGAGAACAGAGCCTTAATGATAAACAGCCATTCCAGCTTAATATATGCAAAACTAAGGTGCTAGAGCCATTCAGACAGGCTACAAAAATCTGCTTGGACAAATGAACTCATCTCCCAGCCAGAACAAATGAAGTCTCTTTTATATTGTGTCATCAGGCTTCTGTGAAGCCTTCAGAGCCCACTGAATTTATTAGTAGTTGCCAGTTATTAATGTGTGGTTGGCAATGCAGGATCATGGTTTCCTTTTCCTGACTGCAAGTGCTTTTTGCTACCCCTTTATCATCTCACAGACTTCAGCCTGCTTCTGTGGACCATTCAGAGGTTTGGCTCTTATTACTGGCATTTAAAAGGGATCAGCATCTGCATCGTGATCATCAACAACAAACTGATTTCTAAGAGAAAATGCATATTAAAAAAAAAAAAAACAAAACAAAACAAAACAGGACAATTCATTCTTGTCTCAGAAAAAGCATTTTGCTCAAGATGTTGCAAAATTTTTGTCAATTACAAAATGGCCTATTAGAGGAGAGCAGGCAAATGCAAACACGGTTTTGCTTCTGTTTCTGCTTTCATATGGATAATGCACAAAGGTCAAGAGCTGCAAGTGAAAATGTTCGGGTACCAAGAGAAGATATGGTTTCATGATAACTTCTGAAGAATCAAACAATAAATACATGTATCTTTGTACTTTTTGCCTTCTCCAGGAAGTTGAACAATATATTCACCTTAGCTGACCTTAGTTTTTATCATTCCTTGAGAATACAGTCTTATGTAAAAAGACATTGATATCAAGCACGTTGCTAACTAATTAAATTTAGAAATCATTAGAAATGCTTGACATTAAAAGATTTAAATTCATTTTTTTAATCCTAATGAGAACATTTTTTAATCAGTATTGTGTGTACTTCTCTTGAGGATCTGCTGAGGATAGAGAGCATTAAAAAAATAATTGGCTTTAAACCCAGGTAGATTAATGTTTTGTCATGATTTACACTGTCTGTTTTGTATTCAGCTCTAAAGTTGTTTTCCCCTCTCTGAATCATGTATTGATGATTCAAATGTAAGGTTCTAACTGTTATAATAATGAGAGCAATTTAAGTAAATCACCACATTAATGCCTTTTTTTTTTAATAACCACTTTATCTCATGCCTAAACACTATTTTAGTTAAAATGACAACATTTTAAAGAAAAACAATATCCTAAAGCATATTCTGAAAGAACAGACAAACATGTTGTTCTTTGGTCAATGGAAAAGTGGATTAAAATTATGAAAATCTTTTGCACTTTGCAGTATGGTATTTTAATATTTTCTCTGAATGCAAATCTTTATGTTTTTAAATATTTCAGAAAATCATCACCAAGCAAATTTTAAATTGCCATCAATTTAACTTTCATTTAAGTAAGAAGTAAATAAAAAAAAATACCAAATCTTTTACTAGTTAAAAAAAAAATAAAGCCAATTTTCCATTGGTCATACCTAAGAGCCTCTTAGGTCTCCCTCTTTGAAGAAACACATTAAAGAGGGTCAGAGGTTTCACAAATAAATTGGTTGGCAAGCAATATCAGTGGTGCCCTAGACTGACCTGGTATATAATTGTTTGCATATCACTGCAGTAAAAGCAACAACGTGTTTAATCTCTCTGTGTTTATTTTGATCTATATATGGACCTTAAAGGTCAATGTGATTTACTCACATTCACTGTTGGTTATTAAAAATGCTGAATAAAGTGATGGGAAGGTGTTAGAAGGTATTTGCAATTAGGAAAGAAAATGACAGTCTGCATGGAACTGCTTACTCACAATTTTATCACAAGCATGTTTGGGTTTTTTTCTACTCTATTTTCACAAAGCTTTATAACTCACAGTTTGAGAGAAACATATCAAAGGATTTTTTGCCTTCAGTAAATGGGTGTCAGGGCTAATCTTTCCTCCCTGGATCTTACATGATCATGGCTTTTGCAAAATTATGGGAATAGAGAACACAAGGAATAAAATATTTTGCACTGTCCTGGTTTTGGTTTGGTTTGGTTTTGTACCTCTGGGCATTTAAATGACATTGTTAAAATTAGTAGACTCTTCCCAAAACTGAGGAGGAATATCAGAGTACTCCCTGAACATGAGCCCACTGAAGTCAGTAGAAAAATTTCTTACTTCAAGAGATTTTGATTTTCTTTGTACAGTGAAATTTTTTCTGAGTCTCACAAAAGCTCACATATTCAATCAGAGAGAAATTGCTCAGCTGTCATATTTAAAGTTGATTTTACTTTGCTATTCTGTCTTAGTTATTTTACTCTGTTAGGAATTTCTGAGTGAAATTAAAATAAGAAATGGGGAACAGAAGAGAGAAGTCAGAGCAGAAAGCACAAAGAAAACAAGAACATGAAGACAGAAGAAAAACACAGAAAGGAGCCAAAGATAAAGACCAAAAGGAGCAAATGAATGTAGGAGGAAGACAAGTCTTCAATTCAATGTACCATATAAGCGAGTTTGTAGCTTTAAACACATGAATAGAGGTACAGAAATCAAAGTCCTGTTCATACCTTTAAACTAGCTACATCCCAACTGATGAACCAGTCGCTCTGAGAGCAACAGGCAAAGGCAAGGATCAATATGGAAAAACATTTTTCCAGATCAGAACCTTTGACCAAGTCCAATTGCAGCACCCCATTTGCAGATAAAATTATTAAATGGAAAAGGTTGCAGCTTTATAAAATCGATTAATGCCTGATTACAGCAAAACAGTGCTTAGAGGATGTAGCAAACATTTCTTGTTCTAAATCCAGAAGCTTCCCAAGAGCAATGGCAATAGTCATTACTTTTAGAGATTAGACTGAATCATTGATATTCATGTAAGTAATACATAAGTGGTCAAAAAATTTTAGCCAAATTGTGACAGAACTGAGAACTCTATGAAAACATCACTTTTGCTGAGTTTTCTTAAATTTTCTGCCAAGACTACCTAATCAAGGTCTTTCACTTGGAGCTTTGTGATTCAGCATCCCAACCAGTTGATTTACTGAAGCAGGTCAGAATGCTTCCTGGTGGAAAATTTGGATATGAAATCCCTGTTTCACGCTGCTCCACAAACATAACATTTTGCACCCAGAAGCGCAGTGTCATACCCCTCAGCACTGACAGGAAGACCTGGAACAATACCCTTATCCCTAGGCTTACATTTTATTTAGTACTAAGTATAGTCAAGGTAGAAGTTATTCTTTATAATTCCCTTGCTAATCTCCTGTGTACAAATGTTCTGGTAAGCTCCTCAGAAAGTTCCTGCTGCCTGCCTCCTCAGTATAGCACCTAGATAGCAAAACACTTATGTTCAGCTTTAAGCAATACCACGAGGGCTAAAGTATATGCTGAGGTGCTATGCAGAATCAGGACTTGAAACTGGAGTTTTTCATGTAGTCAAGAGATTTTCTGCCCTCCATCCACACTGTTGAATGCCCAGTTCTGTAAAACAGCTAAGCTGATTTCACCACACAGTCAAGTTGTAATTTTTCTGTTTGTTACCTTACAGGGGGAATTTGTCTAGCAAGTGCACTTGATCATCTCTCTTTGATATATCCCTTATTTTGCTAAATGCCATGAACTGCCATGCAGCCACTCTAAGCTGTATCTCTGCAGGGTGCAACAACATTGTAAAACACAAGTTGCCATTTTTCATTTGTTCCTCTAAGGGACAAGCTCCTTTTGGCCACTAGTAAAGCTTTTGAAATTACTTGTTTTGCAGCAGCCCATTTAAACCATGTACCCAGGTCACAGACTTACTACATTCAGATGCAGCCCTCCTAGCTAGAACATGAGCCTCACAGGGAGCTAGCTAGAAAATTCCTTGCTACCATCAAAGTAAGCAATTCCTGCCTTTCATCATCATTTCCCCATAGGGAGAAACAGCCCAGACAATCTGATGAATGGTTAGGTACCACAGGTCTAATGGCCAGGAGCACACACAGGACTTATTTAGCTGCAGTCACAGACCTGAAGAAGAGACCAGGGGAGGAATGGAGCAAAAGCACTGCCCTTTGCATGTCACATTTCTGTACTCTGATGTTTCTTTCAGTCCACATTATCAAATACACTTAAATGTTAGCAAGTGGATCTTTACATACAAGAAGGATAACTGCTGATTTATCTATGAGCCTCTTGAAAATATTTACTTACTATCAGGCCAATAACATATCAGAGAGCAATTATTCATGAAAATGCGTATTTGATTTTGACTAAAAACTGTGTTTGCTGTGTCCAGTTTATTTCCTTACTTGCCATGCCAAGAGGAAATAAATGGACCCAAATAATAATACAAAACTGAAGTTACACCAAGTCAGTTTCAATCAATTAATATTCATCTTTTTACTTCAGGCACCTTGCAGCAGTTTGAACCCAAACTTTTCTCAGAAAACAAAAAGAACAAATATTTTTAAGCAGGCATTTATCTTTTACTAAGACATTCCTTATCCTAAGAAAATGCACCTAATATGCTTTTAAAAATGCACTTTATTCATTTTAAGGGAACTATATAATCCAATTTATGTTCTTCTAGCAAAGCTTAATTTGATTTTTTAGATGTGTCTGTGTAACTAAATGTTTTCTTTGCCTTGATTTCAGAGTTCTCCCTTTTATAAATATTAGGTATATAATTCCTAACTGGATATTCCTGTTTACAGAAAAATGCCACTAAACTACTCCTGTCCATCTTTAAAGTTTTAGTAAAAGTTGATACAACTGTAGTATAAGGTGATTAATAGAGGGCAAATAAAGGAGTAATGAATCAAACCACATAAGAAAGCAAATGTAAAAAATGATGCAGAAAATGACAAGAAAAGTCTAATTTCCTTGTGCTTCAGCATCAATGAAAACAGACCACAGAAAAAGGCCAAAAACTTCATGAATGTGCTCCAATTAATCTGTATGCGTACAGCAATGCTCTTCAGTTTGGTTCATTTAAATCTGAAATTCCCTTCCCTGTTGATGTCAGCTAGTTAGCCAAGATGGTGCATTACCGTTATGATCACTGCAGCGCATATAATTTAGATTTATCTCTTTAGGGACTCAGCTCCACCCCCTGCTAGCTAATATGCTCACCATGTTTAATGATGCAAAAAATTTCCCTGAGTACAGGTTATTTATCTTTATCAGGGGCTGCTTTTGGCTGGCTGTCAGTTATCAGCCAGAATATTTGTTCCTAAGTGGTTTGTACTCATCCATATTCCAGGGCAATTCTGAGGCCCATATTATCACTGATGTTTGCAATAAAAGTGTTTCAGTTCTTCAGATACACCTTAGTAATACTGATTTATGAGTCTGGACTGGCTATATTTCTGATGCAGTGATATGAACCCTGAAATATCTATAACTGTCATGGAAATGAAATATCTATCCAAAATCTCAGAAACAAAACCCACTTGTAGGGGTCTTGAAGAAATATGAGGAATGAAGATATTTCTTTGAATATATTTTGAGAGGAATGAGTCCGAGGTGTGTTTTTTTAAACTGAAGATCTGTAGAAAATAAAATAAAATTAAGAACAGATCAATGAAAAGCAGACAGATGAAAGTGGGAAGAAAAGGACCAGTGAAAAGGAGACAAATCTGGACAGAAAGGTAGGGAGACATTAAAAAAAAAAAAAAAAAAAAAAAAAAAAAGGGAAGGAATTTTGGCTGCATAAGATGAATGAACACTTTCAGCCTCTGAGATTGAAAATGATAGTTGTAAAAGCAGAAAACTAAAGTTTTTTTCCACTAGAAAGTTCTTGCCTGCACAGCAACATGAACTAGCACCCAGCCTAAAAGTGAGAGGCAGATATCCTGAGTTAAGAAAGAGTTCAAAACACTGAGTGTAGTTCTGCAGCACAGACATAAGCATTATGCTACAGATCAAAGAGGAGACCAGAGAGTCTGGCAAGTAAGAAAGACTAAAGATATGAAGTAAGTAAATTTCAATTTTTTATAGTTTTGACTAACATGACAATAAGGGCAGCAACTGCATGTCAGACTTGATGTATGAAGTATAATAGGTTGGATTTGCTTTTTCGTGGCATGCAAACATCTGTGGCACAGAGATTCCCAAGCTTGCAGAAACCAAGCCTGTTCCAAAACTGGAAGCAAGAAAGCCAGACGCGCTCTCCCCAGGGTGGCATGCTGAGATAACACAGTTTCACTGCTTCCCAGACCTGAGCTAATGCCTGAGCTATGCTGGAGAGCCACACCAATTTGTTCAGTGCAAGTTTAGGTGGCTCTAACAAAAGACATACTTCAGAGAGTAAGAAAAGTCGATTCCCCAGTTTAGATCCCTCACCTGTGTCTATAAGGATACAATAACACTCAGCACTGTTATTCTTTTCTTACTATCTATGCATCCACTTGGTAGAGTTATAGAATCATAAAATCATAGAATGGTTTAGATTGGAAGGGACCTTTAAGATCATCTAGTTCCAACTCCACTGCCAACCCCTCCAAACTTCTACATAGACCATGTTGCTCAAAGCGAGTCACACTTTTAGAGTTGTCATCCATCATTCAAAAAAAAACTGGTGTTGAAGCTGGCACACAAAAGGTTGCCTTGGACTCACGAACATGTATAAGTGTTGACTGAACAATTTTTATTCTGAAGCATCCATCTAGCAGACAGTTGTTCTCTAGGGCCAGCACATGCGTGCCACATCATGCACACACAGGATTGTTAACCGCTCACTACAGTGATTATACTTTGTCTAGGTTTAGTCACATGATGGCCACTCTTCTGGCTGCAGTTCCACCAGTGAAGAAAACTGTTGTTCAGGAACTCATGAAATAGAGCCATTACAGAAATTACAGCATTTCAGATTTGCTGGTTGATTTGCTCATGTATTTGTCTCTCTTCCCCCTTGTTCTTCACATTTCTCTGTGGCTGAGTGGCTCAGGCCTATGTTAAGGTAAGGATTTGTGTTCAAAACCTTTTTTTTGCCATGCTGAAGGAAGGAGGTGCCTGCTTTTTGAGAAGACTATTAACACTAATTCATCTTTGCTTAATATATTACAGTGTTAAACAGGTAGGAATGCTGTAAATAAAGTGGATAACCAGAGAGATTCACTCCGAAGAATAAACCCCTTTATTAATTTCTGAAGAGATAAAATGCCTGGCCTATTTTTAAGAATACATCAGGTTTGGATAAATTTCCTGAATCTTCATGGTGAAAATGAAAATGTACTTTGTATACATGTAAAAGCATTGCAGTGGACTTTGTTTTAAACTACTTCCAACATTGAAGCTGTTACAGGTTAAATTATTTATGACTTTTTAACCATGGAAGAAAAAAAATTCTCCAACCTTGTGTAAAATACGATTAATTTCCTTCAAAAGCCACTTAAGCATTTTCAGCCTGTGTCACGTACGAATGTTAGTATCACAACCAGAAAACAGGGTGTAGAATGGAAACACAGCACGCATACTTGAATTCCACTTTTGTTGGTTTAAGATGATATATTTGTTTGATTTCTACCATGACATGCTCTTCCTGTTCTGAAGTTTTCCAGAAGCCTGGATTAATGACAAAATGATCTCCTGTATAAACTTCCACAATGATAATAACATGTGCTGGCATAGACAGAATACTGTTATGGTGCCGCTGAGATTCTCTCAGAGCAAAAAAATAAAGTCACTGCAAAAAAACACTTAATTTGTGTGTTATTTCCAGTAATACTGATGTAAAGATGCAGAGACTTAAATAACTGACCATTTAATGTTAATAGGATGACATTTAATATTCATGTGCTATGATAAGTATTTGCAATACTCACTCTGTGTTGCTAGATAAATTCCCTACTAGACCTATCCTTGATAATGTGCATATTGTTTCTGAATGCACTTTCTGAATTATTTAGAAAAGACACGTTTTTCTACTGAAACATAAAATGAAAATGAACTGCAGATTTTCTGCAAGTTCTTATTACCATTAGGTTTAGACCACATTATGACCAAATTATGGTGAAAACCCTTGAATAAAGTAATTTCACAGGAAGCTGTTAACCTCTTAAAGCACCAAGAAATACAGATCAGACTGAAATGAGTTTTAGTTGTATGCTACTTGATTCAACTATTTAGATAATGTACTTTCATTTAGATCAGCAGCTAAACGTGTGAAGGATAATAGCCTTTCTTGTACAGGTATAATGAGACAGTGCAGTGGCACAGAATAGCAGCAAAGAAGAAGGGAAAAAAGCAGTTCTGATGCCTGAAGTTCTCTTGTGACAGACAGTTTTTGGAAAGAATATAACTATGGAAGCAACAAGCATTTATGTCAGACGCTTTCATACAGCTGGAAAACATGAATCTGTCACCTGATGAAAACTGATTTTGAGCCATCAAGCTCAGAAGTGGAAATTCTGCTGCTATTGACAGAAAAAACTCCACAGTATAGAGGAAGGTTTTATGCACATGCTCTCACTTTTCTTAAGCAGAAAATAAGCAAATTTCCAAGTTCAAGTTTCTTTCCTCCTTCATCCTATTGTACATAAAATCAGTTCAAAAACTTTAAAGGTAAAATGAGACAATGTAATCTTACTCTTCACTCTAAAGTTCTTCTAATATATCTCTAGGATAGCCAAGAGAGACTGTTTTCAGAAAAATTCAGTTCAAACTGGTAACTTATTTTCAGATGGTAAAATATCTGCTTTAAATACATTAATGTATATAATGATACTGGTAATAGGATTTTATTTTCTTTGTGTATTTACTTTGCAGCTTAAGCATGCATTTTTATACTGCCCTAACTCACTTCAGTTATATTGGAGTTGACCTCAAAACAACGTAGAAATACTTCTGGATTTCTTGAGTTTTATCTTTTGTATTGAAATATGTAGACATGGCATACTATTCCAGAAATATAATTAATCTTAGTCCTAGGACAAAGAAAAAAATCCTAGGAAATTTAAAGGGAATTTAAGCCTGTACTTAAAATAACTCCATACAGAAGAAAACTGATGAATGGAAGTCCTTAACATGTGGTGATATTATCAGTTTTCTTACTACATGACTGTTATTAGTAGAGCAAAAATGCAGCATTTCTAATTTTCAAGGTATTTCACTATTTCAAAATTTTTCTTCAAGGAAAGTAAAATGAAAATTGTTATTTTTAGAATTACATACCAGGCAGGCTGTAGTCATTTATTTTCCTTAAAAGGATTTATTATTTTGTTCCGTTACTCACTTTTTTCATCCTATACCAATGGCAGTAAATCATTACATATCATTCAAGACAGGGCACAATGCGATGCAGAGTATGTTAACTGTGTACCCCTCCTGATTGGCCAGGTTACATGAGATATGTGTGCAAATTTAGAATTCCACAATAGGGTCTACACGTGAGCTTTCACATAAGTATTTTCCTTTCTGTAAAGAAAAAGAGCAGTTACAATGCACAACTGATTTAACCTAATTTATATGCTTATTTACTTAGTAATGTCATAGGTCAAACCCTAGGAATGTCTGTTTCTTTCCACTAACAAGCATGAGTGGCTTCATACTGCTCTTGGTTTTGTGTCATAGGACACTTCATATAATTTCTACCTTGAACTCACTTTTTTATTCTCTATTATTAAAGTACTTGCAAAATCATTGCAAGAACAGTAACCATGCAAATATTTCATGTAGCATGCCTTTTATTTAGTTATTTTTTTTCTGTCTCCAATTTGTGTTTCAATTGAAAAATCTACTGCTCAGCACCTTGAGCAAAAAGAGGAAGACCAGCTTTTATATACTAACTAAAGGTCTGGCTACTTTAAGTAGCCTACGAAAATTATTCCAAGGATATTAAGGACACCAGGTTTTTTTTATTATTTGTTGCTGTTGCCATCATTATTACAGGAAGCCAAGATGAGACCTGAACCCTCCTTGGACTCAGCACTGCAGAATAAAGGGCAGACTGAAAGACAGAGCTGGTAGCTCTGCTGAATAGAGCAGATAGGAAACCCAAATGTTTCAGTCTCTAAGACAGAAGGTACATCTTTTTCTCTTGCATAAAGGATTTGAATGAACTTCTATCTACTGTGTTTCATATGTATTTTAGCTGTTGGGGAGGGCTATTATTCTTTTTCTTTCAATGTAAGCATGACCAGAAAAGATAAAAAGGGAAGATACAGCAAAACTCTCTAGTGAATTGGAAAGATATATTGCAAGCTACTATTAACACCGTGCTTTTCTTTTAGGAAGAAAACACTGAGCAGAAAGGCTTTATGAGATTTTTTTTGCAAAATACTCTTGCAAGCTTTGAGATACAGAATACCATAACAATGTATAAGAGGTGACAATACAGTACAAGAGATTGTCTTGATAGCTTACATAAAATTGAAAGCTCATGCTCTTAGGTATAGAAAACTGATGACAGAATTATTTCTGTGTAGTGATAAATAGAAATATAAATAAAACTACCTGGCTGGTATTCCAAGGCTTAGAATAGGAAATAGAGGACCTTCACTTAATATATCTGAAATTTTGAAACCACTGACAGGCTATCTATCTATCTGTCTATCTATCTATCTATCATCTATCAATCAAGATTCATTGAAGGATATGTAATGGGACAAAATGGAGCCGATGAAAGTTGGTGGTTTTTTCTTTTGTTTTGCCTTGACTTTTAGCAGTTAGGTGATATATTTACATTAACTAAACATTAACTATTTGATGGATTTAAAGTGTGCATTTTCATTAAGTGCCCTATGTTACTAGGATTGCTTGTGTGGATTTCTGTATTTGTAATATCCACTGTACTTTACAAACCATAATTCATTGGTCTGATTATTTCACGGGAGTTTCTTTGTCGAGTTTCTTGCTGCTTTTTACTCAATCCTACAAAGAAATCCTACAAACACTAAGAAATTCCCTGTCTTACAGGGGGGGTTGGTTTCTTTGGTGTCTTCTCTTTTGAAAGAATATATGATTTCAGTGCTTTGCAGGATGAGGGATCAAAGCCTAAAGTATCTCAGATTACATATCCAGGGACACATCCATCCAAAAGTGAGATTCATCCCATGGAAAATCTCAATAATTTTTTTGTCATTCTGAAATAAAATAAAGAATAAAAACTTATTCACAATCCAAGAGCATACTAGAAGTCAAAGAATGGTCTAAACAAGTTTAGGCTTATATAAAAAGCCAGTGTCTGATACACATGAACTTTAAATTTCCATGAGACACTATGGCAGCTCAGCTAGGTAAAGGCTGTTACTTCCAACCAAAAAAACCTGGATTTTTAATTTTCTTTGAGGAAGATTAGAGTGTAGCAATTTTTCTGTTAACTTTTTTAATATAAATTTGTATTTTCAAATGCCACTGATGCTTTAAGAATGGAATCATCCATAAAAGCTATAATCCATACTGGATAGAGACTACAATAATGAGAAAGGAAGTAGAAAGACACACAAAGGAAACAGATACTTCAGGGGTTTTCAATATAAAAACATAATTCTATTCAAATTCTGTTGAGGTAACTGAGAATCATTCCCATACCCTCAGAGATCTTTGGTTCACACTATATTGATGCTTACTGTATCATAGTAATCTCTTTTGTTTCCTATTCATTTAGAAGACTTTGTATTTCATTAATCCTTCACATTCGAGGTGCAGATTTCGAGGTCTTCTTTAACTCTAAAATCTGACTTGAAGTATGAGGCTGGATGGTAATAGAGTAAAGAAGGAGTACTTCTTCTGGATATAAACAGGAGTTTAAGTTCTGCTGGAGTTTTTATCAGGCATAACTCCAGCCCTTATAAGCCTTACACTATTAAAATACTTCTATGCATACATAAATAAAAGTTATGTTAAGACATGCAAGTGTCAGAGATTTATTCATATTTTGCATCCCCAAAGTCATGCAGAATACACAAACACTTAACTGTGAATTATGGGGTTTCGCTATTCACAAAATAGAAATCTGCCACCAGAGAAGAACAGCAATGACTGATTCCAGGTAAGTGTTTCTCTAAAATGAAGCGAGACCCATTTGGTACAAATCACTCTGTTTTTCCCTTGTGCTTCTCTCTGTAGCCAAACTACAAAGAAAAAATAGTTTGTACGTGGCAGCAAAATAAACTCACTGCCTATTTTGATCATAGCAAGATCCAGGAAGGGAAGTTCTCTGGGGTGTCAGCAGTGGCAGCAGCAGCAGACTTCCCTGGCCTCTGAGCATTGTTTTTGAGACACTACTGTGAAAACTTAGGTCTGCTACTGCTTTCTGAAAGGCAAAGAAGTGAGGTCTGCTATCCCAGATTTCCAGGTTTGCAAGGCCCATCTCTTCCTATGCTCCCCACATTGGTAAAAACCAAGTCTGCTATCCTTCAGCGACAATATTTGCATTTTATTTGCACCACTCTGAAGCTTTGAAGAAGCTCTGCTGCAGCATATGGTTAGATCTTCCCTCTTCTTCTGTGGCCATTAACCACTGCTTGGAAAAATCCCTCCAGAAGCCTTGTTAAATGTCTGACTCCAGGGATGTCGTGGCACTATGAGGTTCCCATAACACAGTTTGAAACATTCATCAGACATTTAAGGTGCTTCATCACTAATTCTCTACACTTTATTCTGATCAGTCAAGTGTCTGGAGCAACAGGAGATAGCACACTTTTATTTTAAACTTACATGTCTCTTTCTTATACCACAGGAAGCTGACATTACCTGTAATGTGAAGCTTACTCCTGCTTAGCCATAACTCCCAAAGAAACCAGTTGGAAATTTAGACTGTTTAAGAAGAAAGGAAGGAAGTATGTTCAGAAGGAAATATATACACAACGTGTGTAATTGGGCCTACTTTCTGAAGTAATAGTCCCTGGTGCCTATTGCTTTCACTCAAGGGTGTCTTACTAAGTAGCACTGTAACTTATTTTGGTGTTTATTTCAGTAGAATTTTAAAACATTTATCGTGCTGAAATTCTTAGAGCAGCACACTCTGTTTGGTATCATTAGATATCATTAGCAATCAACACTTAAAAAACATTTTCTCTGGTTTTTTCTTTAATACCCATACCTATACTTTTCCCATAGTTAAGTGGGTCTATTAGTTTCACATCATGGGTGGTATGGAATATTAAATAACATTCATCTCTTTCAGAAATAAATAGGAGTCTGAAATGAAAAAGTGCTCAGATAACTTGCTGTAATGGTGAGGAAAAGGATGGGATGACAATAATGCAAAATATACCATTCTGCAGTGCTGAGAAAGGTTTTCAATCAATACAAGTCTCAGCAAAGAACGATCATTACTGTAACAGGCTTTGAAGCCCTGTCTCTGCCGAAAGCAGATCTAACCTTTCGAGGAGGTTTTGCAGAAGGTTGATTTCAGTCACTGAACTCAAAGCTGGATGTAACCTGCTAAAACTGGAACATGAATATGGTTGAAATGTTTGGGAATGCCAAGTTGTGCCCAGGGAGAGCGATACTTGGAGGCCATGCGTTTTCTTCAGCCCAGTTGCTGTGACTTCTCAGCACAAAGGATGTTCAGCACCAATGGAAACATTAGGGTTTTACATTTAAAAGACCATATTTCTTCACATAGTTGGGTTGGTGGAGGTGGGCAGGGTTGTGGTTTCCATTTGGCTGAGAAATCAGTAGCACAGATCACCCTTCACAGGGATCTGGTTTTTTTTTTTTTTACAGAAAGCCAAGCAAACTTAATAAAAGGAATTAACAGCAGGCATTTTCCTTCTTTGAGAATTCTCAGTTCTACAAGCCCAACAAAATCTGTGTCCAGGAAGTCCTGCTCTTGCTCTGTCTCAAAGTCACATTTCAACTCCTTCTGTAAGTTTTCAGCACACAGAGCACATATTTTGAAACCAATAAAACAGCCCCATCTTGTGTAACCAGGGAAATCCATTAGTTGGCAGCATCTATGTCTGAACTCCTTAGACACGATAAATAGACACAAAGCAATAAATGTAGCAATAACCAAAATCATAATGCTAACCAAAAAAAAAGTTGTTGCATGATTATCTAATGGTACAACGAAATGTGAGGGACTACAGATACTACAGTTTTTTACACACAAGAAAATTAAAACATAGACCCATACTTCAGCTTAGTGCAGAAAATGCTCAAAATCTTTAAGTCATTTAAGCTCTTTGATTAAGTACACTCTGATTTATACCAGATTTAAGCTTTATTCACCACTAGGGAACATCTTACAAAGAAAGAGGGAGGTTTTACCCTTGCATATCCTACAGAGAAAGATGGAGGGTTTACCCTTCTGCCACTTTGGCACTCCCCTTTTGATAAGCCTTCTTATCTGACGTCAACATCAGGGCTGCATTCATCGCTGTCTCTGCAGTAAGCTGTGGAAGGGGAACATCTGATTGCAGATCAATCAAAGTATTTATTTCTGTAGTGCAAATAACAACAAAAGTAGTTGCTAGAACTGCACAGCTAGGGTGTGCCTGTCTGGAAGGGACATGAAGATCTGATGATGGTACCAGAAAATAAAAATAATCCTTCAGTTCTATCTAAAATGTTTATTGTTTCTCAAGTTGGAATTGCAATATTTGCTGCTTTCCTTAGCAGATCCCTGTTCCCAGTCAGCACCTGCCATTTACTGGTTGGACTGCCATTTACAGTGTTGTTTCCTTAATTTCACACTGCTGCCATTAACAAGCCAACTTTGTTTCTTTCCTGAACTTCATCCTTTTTCATTGTAGTTTTCTCTCCCTCACTGGCAACTTGGACCCTGGGACTACTATGATTCTCCTCATAAGCACCTAGCTGCAGGAGAAGCATGCATACACCTGTGTTGTATAGAGCAGAGGACACACCTGATGCGAGCATCAAACTAATCAAGTGTCTTCCAAACTGGAGAACTCAAGGATTCCCTCAGATGAAACCAGTGGTGCCTCTTCTGTTGGTCTTCCACACATTGTGGAGAACTCTGGTCGCTTCCCAGGCAGGAGAACAGCTCTGTAACAAGAGATGCCAGATAGGAGGCAGGCATTTTCACTTCTAGCCAGCAGACCGTGAGAATCCTGGCATCCCTCTTCTGAAAAGTCTTGTCATCTCTCAAAATGCAGCTGGAATTCCTCACACCAGAAACAAGTCTGGACTGCTGATAGCTAAAAATTGCGAAGCAGTGGGATGATTTTGCATACAGTAAGCCTACACATTCACTGTGCCAACTACCCCTCTGCCCAGCATTAACTCCAGGTCTGATAAGACGTGGAAAGAAGTGGTGCGCATATCAGTAAACCTGTATCAGGCTCAGCATGTGTTAAAGAAGGGGCTGTGATGGGAACTCTGACAACTTTAATCAATCTACTGCTTCTCCAGACTTGCTCCTACACATGCCTTCAGCCCTCCTGCTTCCTCTGTGGCTGTGCCAAGCCTCAGATTTCACAGCACCAGTCTGTAAAGACCATGCTGTTCATCATCTATCATGAACTCATGAGCAGGGTGTCCTAACTTCTTTACTGTACAGCTTTGAAATGGATCCTGTAGAGAATAATGACTCTCCATCTATTTCTGATCTGATCTAAAACACATTTCCTCCTTTACTGTACTTCTACTTTCTATCCCTGCTTTCCATCTTATTTTTAAACTTTGCCATGGAGCTCCATATGGTGTATTAGATTAACACAAAGAAGGCGACATATTTTGTTGTAGTGTTCCCCACCGAACTGCTATGAGAAGAGGGGAGAGTATTATAGAAAAGGAAAAACAAAGCAAAATCTTCTGTTAACCATAACTCACATTCTCTACAAATCTGGAAGAGAGGAGGTCATAGTCATCTGCCATATTGGTCAAAAATGATCTGTTAAGACAGAAATTCCCAAAACCAAGTTAGGTTGCATATAGTGGACCAAATTAATCTCTCCTATAACTTATCTTAATTCACTTTAGAAGAGTTTGGTCCAACATTATCTAATTTCAAAGATATTTCTACAAGAATAAGCTACAACTTGGTGACATTTATTATGGAACTCCCTAGAATGAGAACAAAGAAGACTCAGCTTTAGAAATGTGTATCGTAGAAGCAATTCTAACACTAGCAATATGGATAGGAGGAATAAGCTTATATAATTAAATAAATATGAAATCTTTCAATTAATGTTAAAGTCTTAGAAGTGAGATTTCCTGAACAGTTGGCAAGAACTGGAATATTTTTAAGATAATAACAATCAATTCTTATTGTACAATAAAAATAGTTATAAGAGAAAAATCACTCAAAACTGAAATGTAAGAGGACAAAAGGTCATAAATTGCAATAGAAACCCCTAGGGAATCTGAAAATGTATAGGGGTTGGGGGTTTTAAAAAATTGTCTAGCTATTGAAGAAAAATATTGTATTAATAAATGGACAAATGAGAGTAGAGCTATCCCTCAGAGTCGCTTCATCAACCACAATCATATGAAGAACCAATGTACCTTTTTGAAAAGTAGTTGAAATACTGAATCTGCTAAAGCAGAGAACAAGCCTTTGTTAGCTACTTTTGAAGGTCATCAGTAGCTTTTAGTGTATAGGACATTTTTACAACAATTAGATCAAAACTCAGATTGAAAATGTTGGTGGATTTCATAAGTTAGAATGACTTCAATGGTTGACTCCTCCAGGGCACTGCCTGGGAACAAGGGTTTTATTCTAAAAAAATCTCGCTTCCACTTGGAGCACCACTGGAGACGCACATTAATTTAACGTGATAACAAGTGATTGTTTGTTCATTTTAAATGTAAAAGACGTTTGAAGAAAGATAGTTTCATACTGGTCACCTTGGGTGTTGAAAATCTGAAAACCCCTATCGCTTGTATAGCTCCTGAGCAGTCATGTGGATCCCAATAATCAAACCAGATGCACACACAATGTCTTTGGCATGACTGTACTTTTACCATCTGTTAAGTTTGCACACTAAGGAGATATAAACCCAGCATTAAGAGGTCATAACTTCAAAACTGAGGTGAACTTCAACAAGCAGGCCTTCAAATCAGTGCTAGCATACCGTATCTCTGAAAAAACCCTCATTTCATAGCACTCACAAGCTCCATTAAATGGCATGGTAAATACAAATGTTGTGGATATCAAAAACCTCAGCTCCTTCAGACCACAGCAGTATGCAGAATGTAAAATATAAAGATTTTAGGAACAAGAAAAATTCAGTTTTCCCAACAGGCCTGCCAAATTTTATTCCTCTTAATATCATGTGAGCAGGAAGGAAAGTAATTATTATTTTTCCACATGACACTAATTCCTTTTGCAACTGACAGGCTGAACAAAGACTGCACATGTTTCATTTGGCCAAAAGGCTACTTTGTGTTTGAGAGCATAATGGATGATTCATTGCTTTAAAAAACAACCCTGCAAGAAAACAAAGAAAAATGTCATATTGGTGAGGTGCTAATACAAATATTGTTTCATGCACAAACAGTACCTGAAACATTGTTTTCTTTTACATTAGCAGGACATATTTTTTAACAAGACTATTCAAAGGAAGCCAATTTCCTTTCTTTACTTGTGAGTATAAACTGAAAATGTTCGTGTTACCACCTTTTAATTCCTGAAGTCCCCTCCCACAACATGTTTCTGGTGCTTCTGTTACTTTCTGATACCTGTACTGGAGCATGTAATGTAGGCATTACATGTAAGCATGCCAAGGTAGTGGAAACAACTGAAGGTTCCTGTTAAAACCAGTACAAACTCATGTTACAAAGGCAGTGTAGCAATGTTGGTTCTGGCAATGTAAGTGGCTTTGTAAAGCTACAAAGAGAACCTCCCTCCTGAGAGCAGAAACTCTTCTTATCCATTTCTGCAGACATAGATTACCTTTCACTCACGAAACGTTTGTCCTTCAAGATGAGCCACTAGTTAGAGGATGAATCAAAAGTTAAGGAAATTAAAACCCATGCTGCAGATAATGGATAACAACTCATTAAGCAGGTTTCTCACAGCCAATGGACTAATTTTGTTCAAAGCCAGATATACCAAAACAAATTTCAAATGTAGAAATTATAAATATTGAAATTGCATGTGCCACTGCAGAAAACTGAAAACGGCAGAATTCACACATGGGTCCGTGAGGTCCTTCTCTATTTTCTCACTGTGCCTCGGAAATAGGGTTAAATCTGCATCACCATCATCACATTACAATGAAAGATATACTTAGAAAGCAAATTAGATGATAGAAGATTCGAGTTAGTAAAAGCTGTGATAAAAGAAGAAAGCATAGAGATAGAATATATAAAGCATATAGGCAGGACTAAAAATCGTAAGTTGTGAAATTAATTACTTACTTATTTAAGAGATTAAAGATGGGAAGGATGGGGTAAGATTAGGAAAATAAATGAACACAACAGTTTTCCAAATGGGGTGGCAGTAAAAGACGTATTCAACTGCAAAACAGTTTCTCAAATGAAATTATAAAAGGTGTATTGCATCCAGTGTTCAACCATCGTGCTAGAAAAGCACCAGCAAATGCAAAGAGGAAGATTAATTTTCATTGGTAAGGAAAAGGGTGTGGTTTTCTAATTGCAGTATTAGGGAACATTTCCTATATTCATTATACTTCTAGTTTTAAAAACTGAGATACTCCATTTTATAAACATGGAGTTCAGCACTCTTAACTTTGGTGAAAAACAATTTCATTGCAAAGACCTAGCATAATTTTTATTATTCATTGCTATACTTTCATCCAAGGAAGTAATACACATCCATAGATACGAGCATATATTATCACATACTGTAACACAAGGCAGAGAAAAATTATCTTCTTTTCCTATTTCTTTTTGTTTTCCTATTAATAGAACACTGCTCCAGAGACAACATGTATAAACGTTTCTCTGCTTTCTGTCACTAACACTGAAAAGAAATATGATTGAGCATATTGGAGTAAACCCCCATATACTTGTCAGGCAAATTTTCTGTGTTGCTTTTGCCATCATTGTTTATAGCAGAGACAGTTAATCTGTTCTTAGTTTTGCTGTTAGTAACCAAAGACTCTTTCTGCCTGAGGATGTATCCAACACTCAATTTCTTTGGAACATATTATCTTTTACCTGATGGATGCAATTATTCATGGTGATAAGTAACACAGGCTACACTCTAATTTTAAGGCACACTCCTTACTGATTTGAGGACCTTGTTCCAGTCTCCATTCTAGCAGACAGCTTTCTTTCAACTTTACTCTGCCTAAAACACACTGCAATTTTTCCAGAAACAAAGGAATTCTTAGAAAGCACCAGTAAAGCTAACCCCAGGTTTTCCTGACATGATTACTCAGAAATAACCCTTTTTCATTAATATTTTTTAAAGGCTTGGAATTTTCACTAAATTCTATTTTGCAGGTTTTCAGAATCCTTCAGATATCTTTTCTTGGTCAAAATGTCTATTAGGAGATAACTGAATTAACCGACAAATATGTTTCTAAATGAGAAAAATCACACAAAAGCTCTTGAACTGATCTAAATGAAACATTTTGACAGACCCAATCTGATATTTCTCCCAGCTGGATTTTCAGTTCACTCTTACAAAATATCAGTTTTTCAGCTCCAAATGAGACAGTGCCAATATTAAAAATCTTTCTAGTCCTCCTCTAACTCAAGCTGTCAAGCTGGTATTTTTGAATAAGTCTGTAGGTCTCCAGTCTCTCAGAATTTATTTCAAGAATATTGCCCCAAATATTTTTTTTTAACAACTGTCAAGTCTTTTGCATTGACAGGCTGTGACTTGTTCATGAACTTGATGTGTTATGCACATCTCCTAGAGTACATATCAGCGGTCCAGAAGCACTGTACCACATTAGCACAGTGTCACATCTCTGTCACACCCACTCTGCTGGGTTTATTAGCTGGAGAAGCTCCATATCATATGTACCCTGCCTCCGATTTCAGAGCAGATATGGCCAAAAACAATGAGAGTTTGCCATCATATCTTCATCTTGCACTATTTCTATCCCTTGGCTGCAATACATGGCATTAGCTGAACACCTCATACCTTCCACTCATTGCCTTTCACAAGCCCGCTCTATCAAACATCTTACCTCAAGCATGGTTCTGAAAAAAAGTCCATTTTCCTAATAAGGCTGCTCAGTAGCCTCTTGTGCATCTGGGGCTTTTTGAGCTAACAACGCCCCTCTCTGTCTTGAGGAATTGAATAGCAAGACAAATTTGCAGTATAATGTTGTGCAAATTACAATCTGGTTCAATAGCACATTTCTTCTCATGGCTTTCCTCTAAAATATAGAGTCATTCTGATTCCTATCCAGGATATTTTAAAACACTGGAAATAAGGTGTATAGAAAATCCATTCCTTTTTCTTTTTTACCACCTAAAATGGGCACTTGCAGTTCCAACCTCATCAGGTCACATTTCGTCTGTTACCTGAGAAGGCTTTCAAATAACCCTGGCATAGGCTGCAGCTTCTTTTGAAGGGAAAATCAATGGGTTGCTTTATTTTTTTAAGTGTTCTAATTCTACTGTTCACAGTGTAAAGAGTGTCTGTAGGTAAAGAAAAAAACCTTCCTCTCCCCCTTGCCTCCATCAACCTGCTACTTTCTCCCTTTTGAATGCCTTCAGCCTGAGCAGTGGGGACTTCAAAGACTTTAAAGGCAGCAGATACTGCTGCTGAGGCTGACGCTGAAAATGCTGGATTCAGCAGAGAATGCAAATGTTATTGATTGTGCAATATCTTCATTTGTTTAAAAAGAATGGTGGTTTCATTCATTTCAAATTAATTAAAAGGAGTATCCAAAATGAGCAAACAAACAAAAACAGAGGAGGCAAAAATCACAGAAGGAAGAAGGAATTAGTGTGCAGCAAACAAGTTGAATTTTCTGCTGTATTCAGCATACACTAAGGAGACAGGACATTAGTTATGGCTCTCTCCATGGTTTCCTCAAGCTGAGAGGGCAGAGCAGCATCAACCAGCAACTATTTCTTAGGTGCCTCTGCCAACCTGCGTCATATTCAAGCTGGCTCCTAAACCTTGATCCTGTTGCTGCCACAGATTGTGTGGCAAGGGCAGAGAAGCCAATACAGTGTCCCAGAGGGCACTGGAGGGTCACATGGTGGAGATAGAGCCATATCAGAGACAGAGCCATCACATGCACAGGGATCTCTACTGTACCACTGGCAAGGAACTAGAGGATTGTGAGAGGTGAGCTGCTGAGAAGTCATAGGCAAGCTCAGGGATAAACTAGGCAAAGAACCCATTTTGTTTCTGGTCTGAATTCATAACAGACCCTGTAAGAAAATCCTGTGAAATAAGTTAGGCAGCTCTTTGCTTCTAATGTGTCAGCTGAATTGTCCCTTTCCAACTGGTTTCTTGCCATCTGTAGTGATCTCAGCATCAAGTCCGCTGCTGTCTGATCTTACATCTGCTGCAGAGGTCAGAAACTTGGTTAACCAAACATGTGATTTCTACTATTCATTAGGATTTAATGGTGGAATTATCAAAATAATCCTAAAATACTAATGTTTTATTTATACAGATACCTGAAAGTCTGGCAGAACCTCTTGAAAAATTCATTAGGTTTGGATACCATGTGAATTATATTTCAGGCATTATGCTGTTAAACGCAGCATCAGAGCTTTTTAACTAGTGCATATCAGCTGTAATGGGCAGGCAATGCAATTAATGCATAGGGACTCCAAATGTTTTATTACAGAGGATTCTGGGTTTTCAATTTTGGGATTAAACAATTAAAAAACACCTTGAAAGGGTTTGAGTAAGAGCCCTTCAAAATCAAAATTTATTTTCTTAGCTGGTTCTGGATGAGGTACTCTGGTAAAAAGCGTATTGTTTAATTTTCATTTTGAATTAGAGACCTGGAAATCTGAGTAATACAGAGGCTAATTCTGAGCTGAGCTGTGCTTCTGCTCCTCTGATGGCCATAAAAATGTACTAAAAGAGGAATTATTTTGTACACTGTGCTGTACTTCAACATTTAATTCTCAGCAGGCTATAAAATCACTTCCAGGTAATGAAATTACAAAAGAATTTTAATTTCATTTTCAATCCTTTATCGTTACAAATTACTAAGAGAAGATGGTGAGAAGATGACTAGTGATATTTCTATTCTCCATCATCTGACTGGCCAGGACTTTTTGACTGAAATGCATGCAAAAGGACTTTGCAGGTAGTTTAAATAAGGTATAGTGCAGAAGATCCTGAAATATGCAGGTGGGTACATCAGTTCATGGATTATGAAAACACTTCTGTTAGAAAGGGTTCCAAGTGCAGTAGGGAAAATAATAGTAAATAGGCAAAACAAATAATAACCAAGCAAAACAATAATAATTATAACTATCATTCAAATAAGGGTTAAAGGAAAGGTTTATTGTAACAAAAAGACAAAACAAAATCGTATACTGTGAGTGTAAGAGCAATACAAAATTACGCTTTGGTGTTATTTCAAAGAAAAACCAAAAAACCACATCCAACAACAAAGCTTTTCCCTGCAATTTGCAAAATATTCAAGGGTGATTTCCATTTTTTTCTCCTTGGCCAAAGTTCACAGTTGTTGTTCAAGCCAAATTTTCACTAGAACTAGTCTTTTCAGGCTTATCTTTCTTTTTGAAAGTTAGGTAAAGGCAGAAGCAGAGGCAGACCTTATAGGACCTAAGCAAAAGTTACTGGCCTGCTACAAAGCAGATCTTAATATAGTTCTACTTTCATGAAGACAGGATGCAGGGCTGGATCTACAAATCATTTTGACCTTCTGCACATTTAAAATTCTGGTTTGAGTAAATTTAAAGACTAAGATATCTGACACTCTGTAAAGCCCCAGTAAAGGAAGGAACTCTCCTCAAAGATCAAGGAATGGAAATTCCAAGAAATAATCTCTCCAAGAGCAGATTTCTGTAGGAGAAACAATGACAGTAAGTACTTAAATTTCGTTCAAGCGCTAAAGTGTAGACACACACACACACACACATGAACTCCAGAAATTCCCTGGACATTTGTTTAAGCAGTTTCCCACACACTATTCGGCACACACAGTTAGACTGAGATCTTGCTTAATGTCAAGTTCAATGAAAAGCATACCGTGGCAGGTCAGTTCAATTATCAGAGAAAGGCCTTCGATTACCGAGTTTCATGCAAGCAAGATTTAGGACTGTTCTACACCCTTGGTAAGGCAGGCTCTTCCCCTTGCAGGAGTAGGCAGGGTAAGGTGGGTGGGAGCAGAGCAGGACATCCTGCCTCCTGCAGCACCCTGCACTTCTGGCCAAGCACTATCTGAGCTTCTGTGAAGAGTACCACATCTGGATGACCATTACACTGACTGTGATTTTCATCTTCTATAAATGACTGTCTCTGTCGTTTAAAGCAGTTCATGACCTGCTTCCTAAATTGTGAAATAACATCTGAGAAGGAGCACAACCAGAGATTTTGACATCTTCTCATCACTGGACCATGCTAACGTAAATCAGCCTATTTATGCATTACAGTTCTCCAATCACTCAGCAATGACACTGGGATTCCTAAGTTTTAGTCCCCATTCCAGTTGCATTTTGTGCATTTTATCCAATGACTTGTAAGAAGATCTGTAAAGACAGTGGCTATGTGAGAATATAAGAAAAGAGAAATGAAACAATGTGCTCAAGTCTGTAGAGCTGGACATAGTCCCATTTTGCAGCTGAACTTTGCCACAACCCTGGTCAATGCTTCATGTTCTGCCTGCTTTAGAAAATAGAGAAACTAAACCAGAGAAGGGAGACAAGGGAAAATATAATGGAAAGGTGTCTTGGTTTTTTGTTTTGGAAATACAGCTACACTGCTTGGTTTTGCAGTGATTTATATACCTGATTAGCAGATGTCTGCTCTAAGCTCTCATACCTGTTCCCAAATAACCTGTGAAGATAAGCCACGAGTGCTCTTCCAGCTGGGGACATGAGTCGTATTTCATTTCCTGTGTAATACTACTGCATTCTGTGTTTAACAGGTTTCTCTCCTTATTTTATTTAGTTTAGTACAACTTGTTAGCCTAACATAGTTAAATTTATGAGTCACATTTATTTATGCCCCTCAAACAGCTCCATTTCGATATATGTGATGAATACTGAAAGGGAAGTGTTTCCAGAAGCTGCTCAGGCATCTGCATATCTGTGCCAAATTCCACATTATGTTTATCTTTCAGCTATCACCCAAACACAGGCTCAGTTCATACTAAACACACTTTCTGTTTCCACAATATTTGCATTTAATTTCATGCATAAAATACAAATTACCTTTACCTTTCTGTCACCTCTCTTTACCAGCTCCTCTTCACTTCCTTTTTCTTTCTTTGCTTTATTCATCTTAATGTTGACAACCTTTATAAAACAAACTGAGGAATCTGCCTTTTCCCTCCACATTTAGAATGGCACTGATTAAATTAAATTCCAAGTGATTCTATTGTGACTTATGGGAGGGAGTCCCATTATTGGGTATAGAAAGCAATGGCAAGGTGAATAAGAAGTGGAAGTGATTTTAAAAAAAAGTAGACCAATGATGAATAAAGTCTTTTAACATCCACAACTAACTTGCACAGTTTGACTCTTCCACTTCTGTTCAAAACTATGACCATTAACAATATCATTCATTGTGCCTTAAATATATAACCCCTGTGTCATTTTCTTACCCCAAAAAAGCCAGGTTCTTCAGAGAGATTCACAGGCTTATTTGGTTTAATTTCAAAGCCACCAGACTTCCCAAGGTTCTTCAAATGATGTACATGGGTTCCCCTAGGAAGAGCAAACCCTCTGGGAACTGCCAAATAAAACTGAAGGTTGTTCACAGGTTCATAGTTTACAACTAACTTGCCTTAGTACAAAAAAACTTTTTAAGTCATCAGATATAGGATGGGTGTGGTGATTTAACACACATGGGTTTGAAGGGTGAACTATTCTGTGGATAAGGAATTGTCTGGATGAATGCAGCCAAAGAGTCGTGGTCGCTGGCTCTATGGGCAGGTGGAGGCCGGTGACGATTGGTGTTGCTCAGGGCCCTGTCTTGGAACTGGTGTTCTTCAATATCTTTATCAATTACATAGACAGTGAGATCAAAAAACACCCTCAGCAAGTTTGCAGATGACGCAAAGCTGAGTGGTGAAGTTGACACAACATAAGGAAGGGATGCCATCCAGGGGGACCTGTACAAATTTGAAAAGAAACAAGTCCAAGTGCAAGGTACTGCATGGGATTGGGGCAATCCCAGGCATGCGTACAGACTGGGAGAACTCAATGAGACCAGCCTGCAGATAGAACTCAGGGGTTCTAGTGGACAAAAAGATGGACATTAGCAATATGCACTTGCCTCCCAGAAAGCCAACCACATCCTGGGCTGCACCACAAGAAACATGACCAGCAGGTTGAGGGACGTGATTCTCCCCCTCTGCTCTCTCAAGACCCCACCTTGAATACTTCATCTATCTCTGGGATCCCAATATAAGAATATCACGGACTTGTTGGAGTGAGTCCAGAGGAGGGCCATGAAGATGGTCAGAGGGCTGGAGCATTTCTCCCATGAAAGCAAGATGAGATAATTGGGATTGTTCAACCTGGAGAAGAAATAGCCCCAGGGGAGACATTATTAGCGGCCTTCCAGTACCTAAAGGGGGCTTTATAAAAGAGGGAGAGTGGTTTTTTCACATGGGTAGAAAATAATAGAACAAGGAGGAACAGTTTTAAACTATAAGAGGAGAAATTTAGATTTGATGTCAGGAAGAAATACCTTACTCAGAGGGTAGTGAGGCTCTGGAACAGGCTGCCCAGTGAAGTTGTGGATGCCTTATCCCTGAGAGTGTTCAAGACCAGGTTGGATGCATGCCGGAGTAACTTGGTCTAGTGGAAGGTGTCCCTGCCCATGGCAGAGGGGTGGGAACTAGATGATCTTTAAGGTCTTTTGCAACCCAAGCCATTCTATGATTCTCTGATTAAACAAATAAAGATTCTTTGGCATTGATTCTTTGGCAATGTCAAGCACTGGTGCACATTTCTATCAAAGAGCTCTTCATCTTCACATCAGTTCCACTGTTAATGAGCATCTGGTCTGGTTGTCAAAGATAAAGGGTTTCAATAGGAAATACATCATAACCAGTGGACTAGTTGGCTGAAAGAAAAAAAAAGAATAAAAAAAAAAGTTGTTATTTAGGTATTACAAATAGGATTTCAGGAGCTTTTTCTAGAAGCTGTGCTAAAAGCCAAGTGCTCAGCGATCTGCTTTGGTATAAGGATTTTTATCCTCATTTCCATAGGGTTGCCATATATAACTTAGTTCCCAAACCTGTACTTAGATGGGACTTTAATGACCCACTCTTGAACCAGATTTTAAAGACTTATAATATGAATGTTCTTGTCATTTTTTTTCTTGTTTTGATAAGGAGTGAAGAGTTGTCATTTCCACAGTTATGAACATGTGAATCATCACTCCTTTAAAAATATGCTGTTTGCATTTCAGATTTAAAGTTTCATCTTTTCTGTGGTCTCAGGTAGACATTAGGAGCAGTTAATACTCAATTTGTATTTTTACACTCTTGTTGAAAGTCATAAATTTTAAGTTGGAAAGCCACCATCAAAAGGTTATTGTGTTTTACTTTCAGCAGAACGTCACCACAGAAACCTCTCAGAAATTACTGTTCAAACTGTGACATATGTTTCAGAGGGACATTCAATCCTAAAATAAAGCATCCACATGGTGGAGAATCAGCCACATTCCTAGGTAAGTTATGTCTATGCTTAACTACCATTAGTGTTAAAAATTAGTTCTGTGCTTCAAATCTAAATTTGTCTCGCCTCAGCTTCCAACTGCTGAATATCATTACGAGGGTTTTTTTTCTGATAAATAAAGAACTGGTTATGTGAAATCTGTTCCTCAGGTAAGCACTCACAGACCATGATCAAACCATCCCTTAGCCTCCTCTTCAGCAATAAAAGTAGACGGATCTTCAGTTTCTCAATATGAAATATGTTTTCCAGACACAAAATCTTGCATTTAACTGTTTCGATTGCTTCTCACTATTCAGAATGCTTTTAAACTGCAGCACAAGAAAGCTCTCCTGTGTGTAATTATCAGTTTTGATGACTATAACTATTTTAAATGTCATTATTATTAGGGCCTTTACAACCTTTTATGTGTGCCTTGTCAAGAGACATCTGAGGTTCAACAGAACCAGACAGAGAAGTTGTAATGCTGTGAGATGCCAGTTTGAAGTTAACCGCAGAATATTAATCTCAGTAAGAGGCCAGTTGTTTTATGTTATTTCTATATTTCCTGGTTGATAGATAAGCAAATGGGAGACAAATGTATCTGGAGGATGCAAATAACTGTGTTGCTAGATATTCTTCCTGGTCCTGAACTTCTGACAATCCACATTTAGGCATAGACAACCGAATGTGTAAGACCAGCGGGAGTACAAGATCACCTGCTTTGCATATAAAATCCAAGGGCAAGCTGCTCAAACAGCATATAAGAAAAGATAATACTTATCTTTGATCCATATAGCCCTCTCCTTTCATTGCTGCTGCTACTGCTAGGAAAGTGAGACAGAAGGAGTTTTTATCCTCTCTCTTCACCCACCTAGTGTTCTACTCCCAGCTCTTCATTTTAATTAGGTTATTTTATCATCGTACAATTTTGCCTACATGCCTAGGAAGCTTAGAACCAGAGCTAAGAAATAAAATACTTTCTGAAAGAGATGATAAGCATCTTTACTATTTTTTGTCCATTTTTTTACTTCATCAAAAATAGTTTGCAAAGAAAAATAGAAAAATTTCACTGTTTTGAAGTTAAAATAAGACAGAGGGTGTGGTATATTTTTTCTTTGCTTCCTTTAACCTTTCTGACAAAAATTTTGTTCTGTCTTTACAGTGACAAAATGAAAATGTAGGTCATACTAAGTAGGTCCTTATCTAAATGGAAAGGACAAAGTGTCTGTGAGACAAAGAAGACAAAAACACTTTTGGCAAAAAGTACCACCTTCTCAAGCAAAAATGCATGTGTTAAGATGTCAAGACCACGTGCAAACTTCACTACTGCTCTGGTATTGATTTTTCCAAATGTCTCTGGCCTGTGCCAGTTATTCCCCTCACTGCTAAACTTGGCTCTACCCTCTTGAATTCACTCATTCCCCACTTGTATTTGCACTTGTCAATGAGAGAAATGGCAGCAGACAGAAAAGAAATGTTGGTGTCATTCATAGCAGAGTTATGCTCAGGCTCATTTGTATTCTTACTTAGGTACTTAATGGGCACTTGAACTTGAGAGGTGCCATGGTACTCTCAGTGAGAGTCCTCATATGAGAATCCTGTGGTGATACCCTACATCCAGCTCACTCCATTCCTCTATATCTCTGTGGATGAATCTGCAGCAGCATCAAAATGAAAGACTCAAAGTCAATTGCTGAAGTCATGCAATACCAGGAAAGGTTTTTCACCTCTGTCATGGACACAGCAACAAATATACATCAATATAAGCAGAATTTTCAGTGACCCATGTCCAGCTCTACTACCCAGATCAGTGCATTAATTTCAGAAAGGCTAGAAAACATCTTAAAGGGAAAACAAAGGGAAGATACTAAGCGCTAAATGTTCAGCACAGTACATGGTAATTAACTTAGCCATGCAGTTCCCATTACTGTTAATAGGAATCAGATGGCTAGATCCCTGTGCTAAAAATGTTTTAAATAGATATCTGCATGCGTGCCAAGCACAAAGAATCAAGGTAGTGGAAACTAGCCATGAGGAAGATACAAACACTGCAGACACTGAAGGCATCTAGAAAGGTTACAGAAGGATTTATGAAACTGGGGCAAAACTGTGCTATGAGATCATTTACTGGAAGCAATTTTCTTACAAATTGGATAAGGTTTTAGAGAACAGTGTGCACTGGCTGAGAACAGAAGTCTTCAAAGGCGGGGGAACAGCTGTGCTTTTGCAGAAGACATGAGGAGAATAGGGGCAGGCTATAACAGGACCACACAGAAGTACATAACCTTGACTTGCTGCCTAGGAAATTCCACAAACACACTTAGTGGGACAGAAAGTGGCATGCCTGTAGCTGCTGAGTTTATTACTGATTTGCAGGCCTGGCTTACTGGCCTAAAGTCTTTCAGAAGACAAGGATAATAGAAGCATGTTGCAAAAAACTCCTTGTAGAAGCATGTTGCAAATATATATTGCAGAATATATTGCAAATATATACTGACAGAATTTTCAAAATTCAAACCAATATTTTTTTAGACATATTCCTTATACATAAATATAAAAATAAAGATAAAGATGATAAAGAGATACATATATTAACATTCATTAGGGGTCAGCTCTGCTGAAATAAGGGATAGAAAATATACAACCTGGGGTTGTATTAATGTTGTTGATTAGTCACTATGTACAATTTTTAATAATACTATGTTTTATTAATTTTGACATAATTATTAAGCCCAGACTATCAAAGGTGTTTACTTTACTAGACGGTATCAAATAGTGAAACAAGGCTCAGAGTCTGAAGAATAAGGACTCAGTTGCCATGACAAACAAAGTGAGAAATCAGTGCCAAAGTCTGGACATTTATTGACTCAGATACACAAAGGGAAAAGAATCAAAACAAAATAAAGAGTCTTCTGAAACTGAAATAGAGTTTCTGCACGAAGGAAAAAGAATAATCAAACTGTATCAAAACCCTTTTTTCAGAGACAGGATTTTGGATACACTCTCTGATTCTGTCTAGTAATCTTTCTTCATCAGGATGAAAGAGTTAGTTCTGTTGTTCAGGTATGAGCTGTGAATGATAGTTTCTTTTCCTGTTTGAAAAAACAGGCAGACATGGTTACAAAAGGGAAAAAAGATACACAAAGGTGAAGGAAATATGGCTTTTATTGATGTTCTCAGGCTTCGTGGCACCTGTCAAGTTACAAACAAAGCATTCTGAGCTGCCAAAGACAGTTATGACGCTCTTACCCTGAACTTCATCTTGCCATTGTCATCTGAGTAGGCTGATGGGGGTACCGTCCTTGCTCAGCCAGACTACTTCAGGCCACTTTCTCTTGCCTTTGGGACGATGTGAAAGAGTAGAAGGGGTATTGGTCCACTTAGGTATCTCAGTGCAAGCATGGGACAAACCTTATTCTGGTGCTGTAGCATGTTCAGCTCATGCTCAGCCAGAGCTCCAGCGATGAGGGCAAGCCTTGACTGAACACCAGTCCTGCTTTTATACCAGATTGCTGACAAATGGCAAGACACAGTGCAAGTCCGTATTCCTTTCCCCCCAGAATGAGGTGAGCACCTCTGTACTGCATTTTAGGGACAGTCTTAGGCCTGTGTTATCCCTTTGGCTATGTTCAGAAATTGTGGGTGAGAGCACTAGCCAGCCCTGGCCAGAGACATCCCTGCCACACCACTGCTGCTGATGTGCTGATGTGCCAGCAATGCCCTGGGTGTACCTGACCTGGTTCAACTTACTAGCACAGACAAAGAGATTAATTCAGAGATCTGATCTGGAGAGTTACAGGCTGGACGCCACGTGCTGGCTACAAACCAGACTCTGAGACTCACGGGGTTGTGAGGCACTTACTCCTCAAAACCCTGTTTGTAAGCCATGAGTTACTTTGGTCACCACTGCCAAAGGATTTGAACAAAGAGTCAAAGATTTTGTAACAACTCTGAACTCAACACTGTACTAAGATAGTGTAGCAGCACCTCTGAAGTCAGATATTCAAATATCCCTATCATCAAGATCTATAAAGAAGTTCAGGGTGGGGAAACTGAGCCATACTTTTCTGGTGAAACTGTTTGGCCCATTCTTTCCAAGACATCAGGATTGTGTTCCCCATGAGCACACAGTCAGCACCAGATCAGAGCATTTCCTTCTTTACCTTCTTTTCTGGCTCCTGTAATCCCACATTAATTTCACCACTGTGCTTTGGATTTCAGTGGAACGTGCCCTCTACAGTAGCCTGGTCTCTGCTCTGAAGACCAGGACAGAGCAAGATAAGCAGTTTAAAACGCAAAGATCCTGAACTTAGATGCTACACTTGCTAGGCAGGTGGTGTAACCAGAGGATGTTGTGTAACAGGTGCATGGCTTTTCCTCTATCTGGATCTCTGAAGTGAGGAATGGAGTTAGAGAACCACCTCCACAGAGATGAGTTAGTACCACAGAGCAGAAAGATGCTTTTGTGCTATCTAAGTGTTCAGGTCTGGGTTGTGGGTAATTTTATGAGAAAAGTGGTATTTAAGATACCTTTCTCCTTTCTGAACATTTTCTTCTGACTAGCTTTGCCTTCCTCCCAGTCACTGTGTCCACTTCCTCCACTCACTGCACAGGGCCATGGGTCCTTACTTGGGCTCTGTGTACTCCACTCATAAAACTGCAAGACTTGTCCTTCTCTGTGTATTTGGGTCTGACTGTCCTTGCTTCCAGTTACCTCTCAACTGAACAGCAAAAGGCCATTTAACAGACCAGTGAGCTTGGTCCTTTCAAGTCAGTCGGAAATGAGTTGCCCTCAGAAACCGTTCTTCCCTTTTGTCCTCTCATCAGGATTTTACAGTTATCCTTTTTCAGTCCTAACTGTGGCTATTTAGAACTTGAGTCTTTGTACTGATATGTCACTGCCACAGAAGTGGGCAGATTTGATTATCTTTCTGATCCTTGTGAGTAATCTCATTTCAAACTTTGACCTCCCACAGGCACCTGCTCCTTTTGACATCAAAGCCAGCTCTTTATCACGGAAGTAGCTTAGCCTTATGGCAAAATTATCGATTGCAGATGACTTATATGCTTTCCCTGCTGTGCTTTATCAAAAGCTGATCCACTCTTTTGTTGCTTCTTTTGAAAATTAGGTTGAATTTGTTGCTGTCTCAAGCAGCTGGCTCTATGCTGGCTTATAACTTCTCAGGAATTGCCTCCATCTCTCTTCTTTGTGCATCCTCCATTTCCCTTCCTTACACTCTGCACCACTGTAGCTCAGTGCCCCAAAGACAGGCTGATGCCTTGCCCAGGATCCCTGTGTTTTCATCCGAACTTTGTGGTAGGGTGCAATTTTCTGTCCATTGTAAATCTCTGTCTGTACCCACCAGACCTGCTTTCTGGAAAACAGTCCTCCTGTGGGAGGACAGGCAAGACCTCCCCTCTAAACCTGGGCACACCACTGGCATTACTTCCCTCCTCATTCTCTTTCATTTCTGTTGGAGGAATCACAGGTCAGGATGTATCTCATCACCTGTATGAGCTGTCACTTATGACACAGAGATCCATTTCTATATCCAGTGGCTAGTGTGATTGTGTTTGCATTGCCGTATACACAAATATCTCCTAGTAGGCTCGTAAAGATCTTAAATGATAATTTATCACAATTGACAGGTTCCCGTTTTTTAGACAATATGTCTAATTCATCTGGTTGTGATCAGTTCCCTTTCCTGGTAGAATTTCCTTCTATTTTGGCCAGAATCTAATTATTCTTTTCTGGGGCCTATGATGCATTGAACGAATGTATCTGTTTACCAATGCCAACATCCTCTATCAAATAAAATTACTTTTGCTACCTTCATGTACATGACAATTTTCTTAGACTTTTCCTAAAAGGGTAATGACAAGTTTGATACCATAAGCCAAAAATTAAATAACTACCTTATGTTCTAGCTTCAAGATCTTATTTTAAGTAGTCTATTCTTCTAGTTTTAAGCAATTGCTCCTGACAGCCTTTCCCCTTCAGTGCTTTATTCCATTCAATTTCACTTACAACATTCTCCCTGATTCCAAGGTATTAGGGAGTAAGTGACCATTGAACATAGACTCTTCAAATCAAGGTTGAGCTGCAGAGCAAAACACAAAGAAAAGAACCCTGGCAACATTTTGTGCCCCTTTACATAAAAGAGCTCAAAGTGGCGTTTCCCCAGAATTAACTCAAACTCATGTCTCAATTAGAATTTTTCTCCAGTTGTAAGATTGGCATGGCTTTGTAGAGCTGGCTGATGACATTACACAGGATGAAATGTGAGCTGTGGGAACATGAAGCTTCAGTCTGTACATCTGGCAAATCTGAACTCCATAGGAAGAACTGCGTGCCTAGCGAGTATCACCTGCTGAGAGCAACACTGCCAGCCATGGCCCCAGACTCCCCTATGTCTGGCTGTGACCGCTTAATTTAGTGCCTTCATTATCATCTACATTTGTTGTCAGAATGCAGAGATATATCTCTTACTGCTTTTACTTTTTTTTCTCCTTTTTGTAAAAATGCTTATGATACGATGTTACAAAAGGTGAGAATGATGAAGTTTTAGGACTAAAAAAGAACAGAGTCTAGTTGAGCAATAGGTTTCAAAGGCTTTTTTGAAACAAACCACTATTCTTATGCTCAAATGCACATAACCAAAATAAAATAGTATGCTAACAATAAACAGAAACTTTCATCCTACCATAAATCTCATAAAACACATGTAAAAATGCTGGCATAAAACTACAAAGTTTTATTATTAGACAAAATAAGAGACATGTTGAAGGACTTTTTGTCTGAATGATATCTGTGAGAAATGAAGACATAAAAAATGTTTACATTTACATGTATTTATCTATAGAAAAAAGAAGAACAGGATAAACACACATATGTGCACGTTACTGTGAATCTTTTTCCCTGCTCTTAATGTGCTTCTTGTCTTCACTGAACAAAAGTTCTGTCAGAGACCCTATCTACATACACGTACAGCACTCTGCACAGTGTGTCCACTATTTGGTGGTCTTTAGGTCTCTGATACATGACAAATGTAACAAACTAGGCACCACTGATAGGAAAGACTGTTTCCAAAACTTGAAAGATTTAAAAATTTCTAATTTTAAGCTGGGTATTCAGAACAGATTTTGAACCTAGATTCTACATTAAATTATTTGTGATGATATTGCAAACTTACTTTTTTTTCAGTTTAAAATCTGTGGGGTTTTTTATCTTTTACATTATTACTAGTGTAAATAATCCAGACACAAAACACAATCACCCCATTAGGACCAGTTTTCAAGGTTTATACTATAATCAAGTTCTGACATTTAACATGACACACATAATTTATGACCATTACAATTCTGGTTTAAATCCAAAACTGATTTATGAGAGGTAAAAGTTAGGCTCTTTATACGTAATTGCACCCTCAGGAATAAAACAAAGCATAATAAGGTGATAAGGTGTAAATTAGACTAAAATATATGTTTACCTTTCAGGTTCTTTGCATCTTCAGGCAAAGCCCATTGAAAACAAGCAAAATTTTACTCAGTTTGGTGGTACTTGGATTTGACATCAACCAAAAACTACTTTTTACATTACTTTAATGGAATTAATTAATCATCTAGGAAAAAAAGGGATCCTATATTTTTAAGAATTATACTACTACATGCACACTGTGAAGTCTGACAAAAAGGTGGGGTGACAGATTTTTTCTCTTCCTCCCTCTGGATAAGGAGTTAAGGCATTTAAGGACTTCAGTTACACTCTTGATGGCTTTGGGTGCGGATACATCCATTTGTATGTATCCCATTTCCCTCTGGAATTTTTTCCTCTGGCCAACTACACTGAAAATTATCAACTCGCACTTCAGTTTCCTTCATGACATAAAAATTCAGTCACAATCTGCCAGACTCTAAAATTCCTCTCTTTGGTGGTGTTTATTAAAAGGTCCCTAACAGTCTCAGCATCAACATGCATCAGTAGCAACCAATACCAGCACTGCTGTTCCTGTGATCCAGGTATGGAAAGGTGATGCCATCACAGACAGAACAGTGGCCTGTTCAACATATGCTGAGAGCACAATTGTGATCACATAACTATATGGAGACACGGCCATTTTTAGCTGAAAGCTTCACATTTCCAGGCTAAAAGTAATGTTTAAAGGTCTCCCTAACGTGCTGGTCTACCTTATTCAAAACCACCATTTGGAGACAAGAAAATGGAAGCGTCCTGGCTGTAGGACGCCTTCCAGGATCACAAAAGGATCTCAAACTTATTGCCTGCCAAGAGCACCAGGAGCAGCAGCAGTAGGAAAATACATGGCTATTATTTGGTTGCAAACAAAGGGTAGATGGCCAAGCAGAATATACATGTGCTCTCGTGGTATACATGAGGCAGACCCAGGTGTTTGCTAGAGGTCCAAAAGGTTATCACAGAGCTTCCATGTGATGGCACACTCCTGCCATTTCATCTCCCATCTGTTGATAAGGAAACTACTGAGTACTCTGTGGCAACACTGGAAGAGAAGCAGTAGGTAAGAAGGAGGTTCCTGTGTCTGAGTGCAAAACACGGATCCAAGGAGCCAAGAACTGGATAATGTTTACAGATGAAACTCTCAAGATGAAGCACCTTTCAGTTCCCAGTCTTGCAGAGTGCCATTTGACATCTGCTTGCACCAAACCTTTGGTCCCTCAGCAAGGGATTGTTGATCCCTGTCTTTGGGCATTTCCTCATGCTGCAATGAATCACAATGCATGTTGCAGAGGCACTGAAGTTAAGAGTGTTCAGAAAGCTAAAGAAGCAAGACAGTCCAAGTCACAGAGTTGTCAGGGATTTGACCTACCTATGCTTTTGAGCCAGTATCTCTGCTCTGTGCTGTGTGATCAACACTATCTCTATTGAATAAGTGTCCTATGCAATTTATAAACACTCTTGCAAAAAAATTATAAACCACATTTTTATATTTTATGTAGTTCCAGTCAGATATCAACTAATTGCTGTTACTCTTCTCAGAGGAAAAAGAGATTTCAATGTAATGTTATGGAAAAATTAGAGCATATGAGTAATGGGTACATTTATGTGTTACGTTTGATATATAGATGTTTGATGTTACAGATACATATATATAAAATTGAATTACCATGAGAGCTGGGTCTAACACTTTTAACCTATTCCTTCTGCCTTGACTTTTCTCATGAGAGAATTTCCCTTTTTGGAGATGGAACAATGATTATCCTTAGGAAATGCACTCTTTTTTGAGCAGAAGTTCAAAAACTTTCTCTTTTAAACACTCTCAGAGCCCTTGAAGACAAATGACTGATTCATTCTGGCATTTTCAACATATCTTTGAAAACTCTAATGAATGCTTGAATAAAATAGAACTCTTATACTAGCATTTATTTAATTTAAGTGCCTTGGGAGTGGAAATTAGTGATTTCCATTTTATCACTCAACCTTGTCCTTAATTCAATTATCATGTTTGTCAGCAACATTGAGCCTCCTTATATTGGCATGAGATGCTGGCTTTTTACAAAATTATTCTGTAATAAAATAGAGTTGCCAAGGTTTTTGTACCTATGTCAAATTAATTATGCCCCTTCCTATCCTTGTACCAAAACCACACAGTTATCCCAACCTAGCCATTTTGTCTGAAGGGCAGTACAGCCCTCTGGGATGCAAGGTCTCCCACAGGTGTTTTTCGTTCTTTTTTCCCAAGAGATACCTTCTCTTCTATGGAACCTGCACTGTTATTAGAGATAACCCAGAAGATTCACTTGAATAACTTCATTTAAGTTTCTGCTTTTATAGTAGTAGATTGAAAAATATTTTTAGAAAAGTGTGTGTGTGTATGCACATGCATGATTGTTTCTTTCTTCTTTTGGGTGATTACTTCGCAATAAAGCATGTGATCTGTTTCACCACATCCTGTGTATGGTTCTTGGGCTGAACATTCTGCAATGGAGCCAAATCAAATATTTCATGGAGACCAAATGCCCACAAAGTTCTCTAAGGAGGATTTGAGAATGCTTTTCAGGAGAGTTGTCAGCTAGTCTTCCTTAGCTGGCCTCCTCAGAAGTCCATAACCCAGTCTTGTGCCCATGATAAGGGGCTTCAGTCTTTTTATTTCATTGACAGAAATTTCACTGACATTGACCTAATCCTCTAGTGATTCCAGGATCACAGGAATCACAGGTCCTCCATTCCCTCTACTTTGACACTAAATTTTTTATAAGGAACTTTAATTTTTCAAAACATAATCAGCAAACAGATCAAATCATTCTTTTAAATATCAGCTAGGAAAGTGCACATGGATTCCTGCAATGTACACACAGGGGCACGTCTGCAGCAGCACTCCAAATGTGTGGCATATTTTTTTCCACTTTTATCACTTTATTCTTAGTCTGCAGGGATTAGGAAAAGAGTTGAAGAGAAGCATTAGTCTGGTATATGTATGTCTGGTATCAGCATCTACAATCTATAACAAAATCTGAGTCTTTAAGAAATAGGCTATTAAATTTCATCTTCCAGTAATATTTTTGCTCATTATTTATTATTGTAGGCTGAATTTCCTTTAGGAACCTAAACGATTTTGCTGCCAAAATGTCAATGAAATTAAGCAAAATGTTTGCACTTAATGCTAGTGATTTGTCTTAAAAATTTTGGTCTTCATGCATAATAAATAAGACACTATTAACTATTGCTGCCTAGCATCATTAATGTTTGATTTCCCAGAGGAGCACGATGACAGAACTGACTCTCAATTTAGGGTGACTTTCAGAAAGAGGAGACAAGGCTAGTGACCCTACCTGAGTGTGTGACTTTAAATACTTAAGAGGCAAGGTAGATAAAAGTTTGTTAAATGAAAAATGGATGGCCTTTTTCCTCACAGACTGGAACGCATTCCCCTTGACTATAAAGGAAATTGTGATGGGAATCTGAGACATCCTAAAATCTTAATGCAGGAATAGGGCTTCTGAGTAGCAGCTCATAGCAAGCAGAGCTGAGCAGCAGCTCTCTGCTTATTAAAACATTAGTGGATTATTGAATTGTAGGAACAGAAATAACTTTTTTTTTGACATAATTTATTTCTTTTTCTACAGCCACTGACCCTGAATTTCCACTTGTATGAATTTTGGATTTGCTCACTGCATGAGACATCACTGTAGTCTTCTATTTCCTTAATTTGTCTATTTGTGTTCAATGATTTCAGTTGTGTGTTTCTTTGCTTATTTGCTTTGATTTGCTTCAACCCTTTGTGGTCCCTCGACTCCTCTCAGCTGAACAAACTGTAGCCCTGGTCTCTCACTGTAAACTAGGTACAGATACAGTGTCACTTCCCAAAGCAAGCACACCTACAGATACCACATTTGCCTCTTCTGGAATGAAACTGCAAAAGGTAAAATAAGATTTTATTTACATTTCTGAAATTTTTTTCTCAAAGTGTAATGTAATTTTAGATTCAGAAGTTTTAGCTTTGTTTTTTTTCCTATTTCTTTCTGTTATACACTGGCTCACCTATCTGGAAATAGAAATGGGAAACTAGTGGGTGGTTCTGCTTTTTTTTCTATTTTTTCAAATAGACTTTGCTGTACTGGCACCACTTTCCCATCTTCTCCAGCAATCTATTCTTACAGGTCTTTCAGAATTTTTCTCTACATAGAGTGAGAGGGCTCATTAGTTGACTGAGCCCTGCCTCTTAGTCTGAGGAAACAAAAAGAAAAAAATTACTTCCAATAGCCAAGCACTCTTGGACAGGAACAAGGTGAAAAGGAATATTCAAAGTATTTCATACTAACTCAAAAAATAAAAGCAACATAAACCAAGGTGTTTTCTTATATAACTTAGAAAATACAAACTGGAGATCTGTTGAGTAAATAAGTGAAAAATCAAATCCAGCGTCTGGAGTCTATCCATCTGTTATCCTGCCTCCAGCTGCAGCCACCTCTGATGTTTCTGAATGACATGAAAAAGAAATAAAGGTAAATCAAGACATGAGCCCTGAGAATACATCTGCCCAGTGCACAAAGGAAATCTTTTCTCTTCACTGATCCCCTGAAGTCTTGATAAGCTTTGGTTGCAGTGGTTGTCTTAACACAGAGTTCCAGGTGTTACGGGCACTCTCAGGGTTGTACATAACTTATTATTCTTTCCCTTGTCCACAAAAAGAGGACATGAATAAGAGATTCATACATGTATAAGCATTTAGGTCAGAAAGTACCAACACAACAATTTCACCTAGGTCCCTGGACCTACTGGACACAGAATTTGGCCAAGAAAGTGGATTAAATTATATCTCATGGAAGGATATATTTATTTATATCTTTAAAGATCTAAATCCATTTTGAGTTATCCCTGCCCTGCCTCCCCCCACCAGGCTCTTTTAGGAGATTATTACTTAGTTCAATTATCCTCTCTGCTACAAGGCTATGACTTATTTCAAGGCCTAATTTGTCGAAGTCTTTGCAATAGATCTTGTCAGGTCTTTGTCAACAAGCTTAGAAATACCCTGCTATCGGATCTCTTTTCCATGTGTAAATACCTAGACATAATGGTCAATCCACCTCTCCGTCTTCTCTCAGATAAACCAAAGAGATTAAATTCTGTAAGCCTCACATAGCACAACTTGTTTTCCAGCTACTGGATCAAATCTCCCAAACCTTTCATCTCTGGCACTGTTACTAGGCTGCACCACTACCTTGGAATGTGTGAGCGCTCTTCAAAGGATTTTAGACTGACCATCTGATATCCACACTGAAGTATTGTCTGAGGGGATTTTGATATTTCTTTTTTGATTCAGATCTTGCCTTTAAGAACTCATGGCTATAGCTGCTTTAGGGCTCATAATGGCTTTGCCACAAGAGAGCAGGAGAGCAGCTCACTGCTATGGAAGGCAGATATGCCTCCAGGTTTGTTTCTGCTATGCAGAACATGTTCCTGGTACCATTTTTTTTTCTTCCTCTGCCCTAGCAAATGAAGCTGTGGACACATGCACGTTAGGAACATAAAGCTCTGCTTACACCTCATACAATCCATCATATGGATGACGTAGGCAATGCAGCAGCTCCCAAGAGCTATAGAAGTTGCTCTCTTCTATAGGTTACAAGCTCTAATTTGTAAAAAAAATCTACCACAAGGGAGAAGAGCACAAATGCAGAAACGTGCGTACACATTTCATTGTTCCTCATTTGACATTGCTGATACAAACAAGTGTCAATTTAGATCAACAATTTCCAAAATACTTTTATACTAAATGAGAGTCTAATGCCTCTTCAGTGACATTTCAAATCATTCCCTTTTGGAGGCTGTGCCCCACAAACGTGGACTGTTATTCCATGTCTCTGAGTTCTATTCAGCTCCTCATTCTATAAGGGTTTAAACTTTTAAAGATACAATTAAAATCACTAGTTACTTTTTTGCTGTCCTCTAAATGACACGGGGTGCTTATTAAATGCATTTTACAGGACCTTCTAGTGAATTATAACCTAATTTACAAGTAAGTAATACTATTATTTAGGAAATTGTTGACCATATACCCCCCCAGTGTTTACAGACTTTTTGAAGTAGGTTTGAGGCAGAATAGAAATGATTGAGATCAATGCAATGCATTATGTGCAAGTTCCAGTACATTTATAAGTTTGCTAATTAATAAAATTAAAACTATAAAAATAATAAATATAAACTAAAAATAAAATCATCTGTGATTTTCTCATATCCTTGTTGTAGATCTCAAACACTGTCACATGGATCAGAGTTTCTCAAATAGGGGCTAGGATCACAGACACTTTAGGCAAGGAAACAAAATAGAGTATCTTTACACAGTCCCTTGCTTGACAGGATTTTAATATATTTCTCACACACACAGATTCACAGTAGCAGCTCGGTTCCATGTTTATTTCCTCACCTCACAGATGGAGTATGTTTTTCTCACCTTTGCGCATGATGCAGCACATGCCAAGAGAGAGTTAAGCCTCTTTTTCCTGGCTCCCATGTTCATTTATCAGCACCTGGCTCCATTGTTGTCTAAAGTCACCCCTGAGAAGGTGGTCTGAATATCAATTTGTAATAAGCAGCAAGAATTTGTTGCTGTCAAGGTGTCAAAATGCAAAATTAGTACCTGGTTTTCCCAGACACCTCTGAAGCTTAGGTAACTTACCCAACTATCCTCAGCCATAAGAAAAGAATAGCATGTCACCAGCTCTGCTTCTTGTGTTTGATATCTCTCCCCTCAGCTCTCTCAATTCAATCCTTTAAGGTGCTTATTCTATTTGTTGAAGCACATTACTGAATCTTCAGTATCCAAACACTATAATAAGAGTATCAAAATTCAGTACTGATTCAGTACTGATAAGGCAAATTTTGACACAAAGGAATGTATAAATGGAAAAAAGGAAATCAATTTCCCCTTTTTGTCCAGCAGAAACTCACAATTTGCAAAGTTCTGTCCATTGCTGTCTCGTGAGTAGAGGTCTCTACACCTGAGCAGTATGAGATTGAACTGGAGCAGTGCAGGGCAGAGATAAGGGTTTGTCCCAGGACTAGATGCAAGACAATCGTATGCCCCCAAAACAAGCCAAGAACAGGAGAATTCATGAAGGTAGCAATGCATAGGATTCTGCAGTATTTGGCCCTGAGTCTTCTTGGACTCTTGTCACTGGCCAAAGCTTTGTGGAGTACCCATTGATCTTCCAGAAAACAGCTGGAGGTCTGACCTCCCACTCTCCTTTGAAGGAACAGAGGCAAATTTGTATCCCAAATTCACAGATGATCTCTGCAAGCTCTAGCGTAGGAGTTCTGATTCATCAGCTTCCAAAGTATCCCACATGAAGTCCTATCTACTGCTCCAAGTGCTTTATCTTAATTCATATTCTATCAATTCTTAATTCTATAAATGCAACAATAATAAACCCTGGATATGTTTGGTCTCTATAAAGATTGCAGTTACATGGTAAACATAATACTAAAGTTAGCTTTTTACAGCAGCAGGTAGTAACAGCTGCTTAACAATTTGCATTCTAGATCCCTGTCCTCACTTCTTATAACCTTCAGGTGTTCAAAGATGTGCCTCATACTGAGCTATTAATTCCATATTTAGGCACCTTGACTTTAAAAGTACTGGGTACCTCTTGGCTCTGATGAATGTCAAATAACATTAAAATTTAGAAGATTGCATGAATTTCAAATTTTTTTCAGGTCTATGGGTCTGTCCTTGAGCATAAGGCAACATCTTACATATGTTTATGCATACGTTCACTTTGAATTCAATAACAACACTAATCTTACCCTTATAATAATATAGATAATAACATTAAAAGGAGTAGGTGGTATGATACTTTAAAAAAAATTTTAAAAATTTAAAAAAAAAAAATAATAAAAAAAAAGGCAGAAAGAGAGTGGCCTAATCAGCTTTTCAAAAGTTACCCATGTTAAGATTTCACAAGAAATATGAAATTTCCTATTGAAATTAGGGGTCATTAACTGGTGAGCTACAATACAAACATGCAGACAGACAGATGTGTTTTTATGCACTTTATCTTTTACATATCAAGATTTGTCAGAGATCAATCCCCCCTTACTTATGTTTACATATTTAAGTTACTTTTCCCTTAATGTTTTCAGACTCTGATTTGAAATTGTAGAACAAAATTTTTCTGTTTCTTAATGCTTTTATTCCTTTGTTGCACACAAGGAAACTGAGTCTTCTCAATAAACTACAGGGTACTGATGTTGTGACTTTACAATAACCATTGAAGCAGGCAGGTTGCACTTTCAGGTATCTAATGCAGAGGGGAAATCGTTATGTGGATGGTTAGTACCTGAATACGAGGATGTGGACAAAGATTTGAAAATATTTGGGAGCTAATAAAACTCTTATGGAGGTAATAAAACTCCTGGGTAGCTAGGGGGAAATTCTCAAGAGCTGCAACAGAGGGAAGGAAAATAAATTGCCTGCAGTCACCCAGAGAGCTGTTACAAGGAACAACAGATGAGAAGAAAAAGTTGAGTAGGCAACTAAGACAATGTCTAGGAAAAAGTATTTCTTTTTTTCCCCCATTGGAAATGTCTTTTAATTGCCCTCGTGTTTGAATTCTGACAAAGAAGAGAATTAAGATATTCATGGTAATGGAAGAAAGATGGGAAGAGAAGAAGGAAAGAAGGATTAAAGAAGGATGAGAGAGATGGAATGTAAGAAAATACTGTGTATCTGAGAGGGATTGATGTGACACCCAGGTAGGTCTTTTCCAACTTCCTTTTCAGTAGCGCAGAGTCCAGTGTGGTCCAGATGGAAGATACATAAAGGACTACATAGTGCTGGCCTTCTGAGTCTTGTCTTTTCCTTATTTTTTTCAGAAAATATTCAGGGTTTTGCTTATTTTTCTTTCATTATGGAGGATTCCTTTCCCTACTCGTTGGACAAAATCATAGAATCCATTTAATATTAGCTACTACTAGTTCAAAAGTCATAGTCTTTTGTGAGGGAGGAGTAAAATCCAAATGTTTAATTAATATCAGGCTAAAATTCTGATTAAGTGACCTGCAATTCACCCCTCTGCCCTCAAATTCATTTTCCAAGGATAATTATTAAATAAACATTCCTTTTCAACTGAGTCCCTTTTGATCCATATGTGATGTAGGGCTTTGGTAACTTTATACTTAAAATGAACTCAAAAAGGAAACAAAATAAAGAACAGTTATTTTAATAACATACATTATACTAGCAACATTTCATAGAATTAAAACTTGCAATTTTTGGAAAAGGGTGAGCTTGAAATATATTGCTTAAGCAAAAAGGAGGCTTCTGTCTTACAGAAACAGTTCACCAGGAACAGAATGAAGCAGTGGACTCTGCTGAACCTGAGCATACAGCCAAGTCCCAGAGACTGAGGATTAGCTTAAAGGGTTTCAGCAAGTTCAAAGATCTTCACAGAGTACCAAGTCCCACAGAGCAATGATAGATTTGATAGAACAAGAAGCAGAAGCTAAAAAGACATTGCTCAGATGGGGAATTAATTTCTTGCATCTTGTACTCGTATTTTATCAAAAAGAAATGCCAGAGGCTTTCTGAACAGAAAATGTGCAATTTCTTTAACAAACATACATCTATGCTTTGTTTTCTTATTGTTGTTGACAGAACCTCTCATTATACCCTTAAAGAATCATTTTATGTTTATTTGTACTGTCTATACAGATTTGGAGACTTGTTTTATGAATTGCCAGAGAGTGATGTCTTTTTTTTAATAAAAGTTTATCACTCTTTGATTGATTTCCCTGACATTCATTTAGTGTGCCTGTGTTATAGATACTCACTTTTGTTCAAAAGCCCAAATTACTCTAACTAATGTACCAGAGGAGTGCTGTGACTGTTACCAATTGACAATGCAAAATGTTTCACAGCTTTATTTTGCAATACAGATGTTTCCATGGAAAAATCATTGAGGGCTAGCTGGCCAGGGTCCTTATTTAATAATTCATGGAGGTTTGCAAGAATAAGTCATCAGTGTGAAGCAGCAAAACTGTGAGATAGAGCTGAACCATCTGATCACATTACCACAAAATAACAAATTACTGTGCATCTTCTGAACTGTGGCAGGGATGTTAGATGTATCCATATGCAAGCATTTACTAGTAACAAATAAATATATATTTAAAATGTTATCTTGGCATGTACTGAAAGACACTTACACTAAATCAAATATATTCACATTTTCCACAAGCTAAAAGCAAAAGTAGATACAGTTCCTGTGCCTCTGCTAATATTTGGTAACTTGCTAAACACCAATAGTTTGAACAGGTTTCAGAAATACATGCCAGAATGCCTTGCTCGCTGTGAAACTCATTGTATTATTTGCCATTACTCGCAACTGTTCTGGATAAGATTAAAATTGTCTGTGCTTCATCACTTCGTAAGTCAATTATTTTCTCCCAACAGAGTACCTGTCTTTAACTCAAGTAATGTTCTTTGAAAGTGTCAATGTCTTTTTAGTGGGGCAGAATGGGATGAAATGAAATGTTTCAATGAAACCTGAGGTATATGCTATTCCCTCAGTGCTAGTAGTGTTCTCATATTGCCTGTGGGGACAGTTAGATTAGATAGACACAATGAACATACTCTGTAGAGACTTTTAGGGGGAAATCATTAAAACAATTTTGTCTTGCCTTCTATTGCTTTATATGCTCTGTGTGCAACCTATCTCAATAACGACCATGACAACTGATTATTTTACAGCTAGATATTCATGCTCACTGATGGACATAACTGAGCCAGGAAGTTTCATCTTGAAAAGAAAAAAATTGGAAATGCTCAACAACCTTTGGTGAAGGGTGGTGAAGCAGTGTGACTTCAGCTGCTGAAAGGACAAAGCTGCCTGGCCCTGCTAGCAAGAGATAGGAATTAAGCCATGAAACTAATGAATAGTAGAGGAGATGGAAAGCAAGGGTATCCTGTCCTTTGCCTGTTGAGATCATCCTGGATTTTAATTCTCTGTCTTGCTTCCTGTGCAGTCGATAGTGGCCATTACATAGGGTTAAAACATATTTCTGTACAGATGTGCTGTCCTGAAAGAAACAAGTGGGACACCCTGCTGCCAGTAGTGAATATCAAAAGTGTACTGGGCAGTCTAGATTTGATTTTGAAGTCAGCTTTTCTCTGGGCAGTGTTCAGACCATGTCACCTCCAGAGGTCCCTTCCAATATAAACTGCTCTACCACCCTGTGAATCTGTTCCAGTCATCGCCCTCCAGCACTTGGGACCAAGAAATGGAAATGGTACTTCTGTGACCTTTGCTGGCCATACTGCCTACCATACAAGTACTCCAGCACCAGGAGCATGGGTTGAAAGCTGTGACACCTTTTGATTAGATCTGGCATGGGTCTCACCTCCTTTAGAGTGAAGAAATCAGGAAGAATGTTCCTGATAGATGTGAGATTGCCATACAACAGAAAACACACCAGATCAGCCAGTCCAATATGTTTTCGTGTAGCTTTGTTTCTTTTTCCTTTAAAGGCATTTGTTTCCGTTGCTCTTACGTCTTCTTCCCACTTCATAAGGGAGATAATATTCAATTATAAAGAATACTGTAGGTAGTGTATGCCTATGCTATTGTGTGCAGGAACTCCTCTGCTTTCTGAGGCTTTCCAGGCATTCCAGAGCCCTTTTTTAATCTACCAGCCAGCACTTGATACAGAATTTTCTGGAAATTATTTTGCTGCCAAAAGTGTACAAGGGAGGTGGGAGACAATCTGTCGGCTTCTGCTAGAGCAAACACAAAGAACCATTCTCTCATCTAGTAAAACAATAAGATTAGTCCTTTTATCATTAATTTTTTTTTTGCTCCTTCACTGCTTTGTAAACACTGCTTGTATGACTTTGACTCTTATCGTCTGCAAACTGAATCTGCTTTTGTTGAAGTAGTGTCAATCACAAGGGTTTTTCTGCTCATATACTTAGTGATATGACTGATTGAAAAAGAAGACAGGCTTTCGTTTGGGTCTGCAATATGTGACATAGTCACTGTTGGAAACATAAGTGGGGGAAGAAAACAAAGGGAACGATTCAGTAAAGTATAACCCAAAGTTCACTTGCTCTGTCAAGGAGATTAAGATTAAACTGAAGGAGGTCAAAGCTATTAACATTCAGACTACAGGATATATAACAAGCTAGCATCTAGTTAGATATTGGCTTTCTAATTGGAGGGGAGCTTGTTTCTAACTTTTTATGTAAACACCAGCATTAGCAAAAGCCTGGGTGGTCTCAGCATTGTAACCCAGTGGACATATTTGATCCACATCTCCCCGAAAAACGTGTCCTCAATGACCAAGTTTGCATTTAAATTGTAAATATGTCCCTTGCTGCCAACTGTGACAGCATTTGCAAAGGGAAAACTTCTGAGGTTGCTCTAAATTTGTTTTCCCAAATGCTGAAGTCTCCTTCACACCATACACTTGGTGACAATCTTATTTATGTTCCGCTCTTTGGACCAAGCAAGAAGATTACTGCAGCCACCAGGAAGGAGCACAGACATGACTTGTTTATTAATTAACTGCCATGGCAAGAGTGAGACTCTTTTGCAAGTCAGATGCTTATTTATGGAATAACCTTCGTATTTTTAAGTTGTGCTATTCTCTGATTTTACGTGCTCTCTACAGCTGCTTGTTCTAAATGTAATGGTGAGTGAAACAGGGTGGGTTACCAAGGGAAAATAAATCAGATAGCAGCCAGGAGGATTAGCCTTTGGAAGGTGATTTGGTTAAATGTTTAGTAGCACTGGTACTGTGTTACTGAAGCCTGACTCTCTAATCCATCTGGCAATCTACTGATGAAAGCAACAAGAAGGCAAAAAAGCTGAGACAGGCACTAGGCCCTTTTTAAAATGTTGATTGGGGTGGATCTCTTAAATATATTCTATTTCTTATCCATTACTTTTCTTTAGGAAGCCAGTTCTCTCCTTCTAAATTCCATTAAGTCATTAAAATAAGGCCAAAGAAATTGGACAAAACTACGACATAGTCTCAAAGTAATTCTTAATCTGTAGATTGGTGTGTTACAAAAGCGGTATAGAAAGGTATGTTTTTGTTTGTGTGTTATGTAACACAAAACCTGCAAGTAATTACCAGATAAGAAGAGGAAAACTACCTCCTTAAGTAAGTATCCATAAAACAAGAACAAAAGTAAACCATGCAATGTCAGCACTTCAATATGAATAGCGTGGTTTGGAGTTATCGTGCCACCAAATTAATAGATCCTTGGAATACACCATAAATTATGAGTTCCTTAAAAAGTGCTGCATTCAACACTTTTGGAATGCTGTATTGCATTATTTTATCCTTATAGATGAGAATAAAATATCATAGAAGCACACTTTAGAAATCAGCAGTAGTTTAGATAAAAGTGATCATGATTTGCTTCTGTTTGTTATATATAATCAGAATTAAGTCCAGACCAGTAATATGTGTACTTGATGGATTGCAAGAGCCAATTTTGCAAAGCTGAAAACAATTATGAGTTAAATCAGTTGGGAGAAAGAAATTAGACAGGAAATGTGGATAATAACTGGAAAGTGTTTAAAAACATTTTACCAGAGGTTTTTTAAAATAAGAATGCAAACTGGGCTAGCCTAAATGTTGACTTGCATAAAAGTGAAAGCAGCTATGCAAATCAAAATAATTACATCAGAAAAAAAGGCTTTTATCAGAATTCATGAAAATTAGAAAGATGATAAGAACTACAGAAAATTGATAAGGATAGAAGCAAGAAGTAAGGTTTTTCATCAGAGTTAAGGATAACAAGAAAAATTTTTGGTCTTGACTACACAGACATGTAGCCATGTTAATAATGTATGTGAAAATTTGTATGCTCTGTAAATAAATCTGATCTCTGTTTAAAGAAAAAACAGACTAAATCAGTTCTGTCATAAGAAGGCAATGCAGTGTTGTTCATTCCAGTAAATCAGTAGAAAGTTAAATAGCAATTTAAATCAGCAGACCTGCATAATTTACAAAGAAGAGGTTTAAAAAAGCTGACTGAAGAAAATTCAAAATCATGAACATTGGTTTTTGGTGAGTCTGAGAACACTGGAGGAGTTCCAAGAAGGACAGGAAAAAGAAAGAAGAAAATAATAAAATAAAAGAAAAAAACCCCACCATCACACCTTTTTTTTTTTTTTTAAGTTATATGTGTAACCCAGGTGACTGCAGACCTCTCAGCCTGAGCTGAAAGGATAAAATAATGTGAAAGCTAATAGAGGACTAGAGGTGTGTATGCAATTAACCCTAAGCAAAATGGTTTAACGGGACCAAGAAGTTCTTGTGAGCTTTCCTGAAAAACTCAGCATTTTTACCAGCCTTAGGAAGTAAAGGAAGGCAAATGTTGCCAGCCATATATAAGATGGGCCAGCAAACCAAAGTCTTTCCAAGTCTGTAAAGAACCTGTGAACAAAAGTAACAAAACAGCACTGGCATCAGAAAATTCAGTGTTTGTCAGAGCCTATATAGATGTGAATAACCCTCTGTGCAGAATAAAGCACCTTTGAAAAGTGGATCCTATATCTTATGTATCCATACTTTAGAAGTCCCCCAAAGTTGACAGTGTGTCTTTTTGTACGCCTGTTTCTTAATTTCAAATGTCCTTTTCTTCCAAGCTGATATTCAAGCAAGGTTTACCTGGTACAGAAGCAGGGGAGGAAGTCTTCAGTGAACCTGGTACTCTGTTTACTGAGGAACATTCAGTGCAAAGATGTTTTCTCTATTAATACAATTCTGAAATGGTAAACTAGCTCCTAACCAGGTAATGCAGCTAAAAATTTGCCAACTGGTTAGGGTTAACTATGTGTAACATCTCCATTGATTTATGACTGTCAGGTTCACAGGTTACTTAGATTGTTCAATTTAGCACTTTTCCCCAGCTTTCAATTGTACATTTTGAACCAGGTGTTCAACGGATTGATCGATATGAAGTACAATAGGTCTCTGTACCGCTCCATAAACAAAGTTGATTTTTATAGCCTTGGTGTGATTTAAACCTTTAACACTTTAAACCATTCTGCAGCAGTCTTGCCATGTAAGCATATGCTTCTCTTCACTTTCCTTAATTCACATCAGATTGTGATTTAGCAACAGGCAGGGCAATGAAAGCTGCTGTGTGTCTGGAGGGCCTGATCCTGCAAATGTGTGTGCATGACACTGCATGCAGGCAAATAACTCCTTTGATCCCAATGAGGCTATTCCCATATATAACCCTGTTAAGGTGAATTAGCTGTAAGGTAAGGACTGACATTTGAATATTGAGCTCTGTGGTTAGGGAGAGCTTTCCTAGCACTCAGAGGACACAGAGGAAGGCAAATCTCATTTGCTCAATGTGACTTATGTGACTTACATGATTTTTCCCTGTGTCAAGTTCCATCCTCCCCATAAAAGCAGACTCATATGTCTACCTTTGCAGCCTATCCCCCACCTTATGACTGTACATATCAGATGCAGTTTTGTAAGGGCTGGTGTTCGCCTGCCAGCTGAATTTGATGCTTGGTTCAGGGAGAAGACGAACATCAGGACAGGAATGAAACACAGATGCAACCCTCAAGGGTCCTCAGTCTGTAGATCCCTTACTGGATACCAAACTCTCATTCTGCACCATGGTGTTTGAGTGAACCCACCAGACACATCATCCACCATTGCAATATTTGGCCCAGTGTTCACTTATAAATTAGCAAAAATTATTGTTTCAAAGTTTTGGATAATGAACACCTCAAATTTCCCAAAAGATTTTGGGAAGGACCTCATTCTCACTGCTGCTTGGAGTGCAGATGGTAGAGCAAGGAAAGGCTCTTCAATTCTGAAACCAGGGTTATTCTTATGAAGAAGCTGAAAAGGAAAGTGGTGCTCTTACTTTCTTTCCTCAGCACCATGTCACTGACCTGCCATTCACATACACACCCCCATCACATTGATTCTGAGTAAGTACTGCTTGCTTGGCTGACCTTCCCTGGAGATTTCTCTACATTAGAGAGTCTGTCTGACTTAATATCCCTCAGCCATGTGAAAAGCCAGTAGGGATAACTGATGAAGTCAACACATGGAAGAATTTACTGTCTTAAGGGGAGGTTATGAGCAGATCCTCCTTAAGCACTTAAATAACTACAAATGTTTTCCACTTGGTGTTGGTATAAAAGAATAATAAAAATAACCAGTCTTGCTTTCTTCAAAGAAGTGAGAAGGTTTGGGAAGGTTTGGGGAGGTGTGGGAAGAGAAGTGAAGGTTAGGGAAGAGAAGGTTTGGGAAGTGCAGGTTTGGGAAGGCTTGGGAAGCTTATGGAAAGGAAGGTTTGGGAAGGGAAGGAAGGGGGAAGGGGAAGGGAGAGGGGAAGGGAAGGGGAAGGGAAGGAGGGAAGGGGAGGGAAGGGAAGGGAAGGGAAGGGAAGGGAAGGGAAGGGAAGGGAAGGGAAGGGAAGGGAAGGGAAGGGAAGGAAGGAAGGAAGGGAAGGAAGGGAAGGGAAGGGAAGGGAGGGAAGGAAGGGAAGGAAGGAAGGAAGGGAAGGAAGGAAGGGAAGGAAGGGAAGGGAAGGAAGGGAAGGAAGGGAAGGGAAGGAGGGGAAGGAAGGAAGGAGGAAGGGAAGGGAAGGGAAGGGAAGGGAAGGGAAGGGAAGGGAAGGGAAGGGAAGGGAAGGTTCTTTGAGCTATCACTACTATCCAGCTTTCATCTCAAAAACTAAAAAGGCATAGAAAATGTGAAGCAGTTCCAAAAGTCTTAAAGAGCAAGTTAAATCATTACCACAGGCTGGGATCTTTTAATATCTGTTGAGCTCAGTGTCACAGACTACACATATTCATGCATTTAACACAGCTTTAAATAGTACATATAAATGCAAGTCATTGAGCGGTGACAGGAGAATCAGGCAAGTACTTTTACTTATAAAAATATCCTCCTTCTGTGTTGCTATTTCACCTTGAAAAAGTGCCATGTTCAGCATCCCAGACTCTGGGCCCCGAGCACCTTCCTTTGGCATCAGTCCCATGGGTCAGCCTCTGAGCAATGCAGAAGTGTTTGAGAAGAGGTCAAGTTTGTCTCTGGCCTCAGAAGGTGTATTTTGAAGTGTCTTTCTTATGTTCTTCTGCCATCAAAACCTGTAAAAAAGAAATGAATCATGTTTGGATTACTACAAGAAGCTGGGGATTATGCAAACTATTTCCTGATGCATTATAAGAGAAATGCCTGTTTTCATAAATAATGTATTTATCTAAAACTGTAGCAAAATAGAAGGGCTCATTCCTTAGCAGTCAGACACAGAAACTGCTATAATTTAGCAAACTACAAATGAAAATGAAACTTCTCATATGAAGCTACCCTGATAAAATTGATCTTGTTATGAGAAGTTGATGTAACACAGAAATGGCACTAATAGCAGAACTTGTGTGTGTCTGGAATGAGATTTTACCTTAAATGTTATTCAGTAAATGAAAAGAATCATTAAAATATATTACAAGCTATTACTAGAACAATTCCTCCCAGTAATTTTTTTTTTTTTTACTGCCATCTTCTTTTACAAACTCTTTGCAAATTTTGAGGGAAAGAGGCCAGACAATCAAGAAACAGCTTAGTTTCATAAGGAATGAAAATATTTTTGCTGATGACTTCAAGGCCATTACAACTGCCACCAATGACCGAGGTGAGATCCAGCATGGTCCCTCAGGCACTGTAAAACAGGACAGCTGAGTCACAATGAATCTTCTCATGGTGACAGCAATGTTCACTTTACCGGAAAAGGAGAGAGTCTGATGATGGTTCAGCCATTTCATCGTTGCCACTGTTCTTAACTTGCTTGGAACAAGTGAGGGTGCTGCTTCTATAGCTACATTTACACAGGTGCAGTGTTTAGCACAATGGACTGCTCTTCAGTTCTTAGAGATCAAAGACACTACAGTTCTGCTACTAATTATGATTACCATGGATATATTGCTTTTCACTCAGGAAAAGGTTGCTAGATTGTTACTAAGAGAAGCAACAGGAAGTTTTATGGGATCATAGAAACATCCTGAGTTTGAACGGTCCCACTAAGAGCATCAAAGTCCAACTCCTGGTCCTGCAGAGAATAGCCCCAAGAACCACACCATGTGTCCAAGAGCATTGTCCAAATGGTTCTTGAACTCTGTCAGGCTTGGTGCTGTGACCACTTTCCTGGGGAGTCTGTTCCAGTGCCCAACCACCCTCTGGCTGAAAAACCTTTTCCTAATAGCCAACCTAAACCTAGACAAGGCTTCGTGCCATTCCTTCTGGTCCTCTCATT